>NC_083276.1:105597976-106209753 GCF_963506605.1 Zootoca vivipara
AAGCGGGGAGGGACAACAATGTCCTATCCCCTTCCTCTTGTTTCCCTGGTTAACCAGCTGCTTTCAACCCCCCCCCTTTTCTCTTCCTGGCCCTCTAAATCCTTCCCTCTTAACCTGCAGTCTCCCCTCACTCGACCTCGCCCCCATCTTGTATTTTCTCCCATTTGCTTGTTAGAGCCACATGCAACCAGGCTCGAGGAATGTCTGTGGCGTTCCTGCTTTCTCTTTATCTCTCTTTCTCTTTGCCCTGGGTTTCCTCAGTAGGGGACCCCCAACTACCGGTACTGTCCCTCTGCAGTCACTCTGTAGGGAGAGGGAGGGAGGGGGCAGCGGCAGCGACTGCTTGGTTTTGGCTGCATGTTTGAGGAGTGCGACAGACGGTGGTGGTGTGTGGACGGAAGCTGCTGGCGCTCTGGGCGAATGAGAAGGCAGGTGTGTGCCTGTGTGTGGGAGGGGGACACGTTGTTTGTTCCTGGAGCTTTTAGATAGTGCAGGAATGCATGGAATGCCTCGGAAGCCCGCTGCAACAGATCGCTTCTTGCCCAGCTCTCTGAACAGCCAAAGGTCACTGGACCATCTCTTGAACAGCAAAAAAAGAAAAAGCCCCGTTCCTGCCGCCTTGCTGCAGAGAGAGGAGAAGAAGCAGTAGCTGTACTGCATGCTTTAAGCATGGCATCACACAGGATCAGAGTCTAGTCAGATTCCTCCCCTTGAAGGCTACTTTTGATGGCCCTTCTAATGACTGTTGGTTTGACCTATCCCTGTTGAGCAAGGCAAGAGCTTGCCTTACCCCCTCTCTTTCAAACGTATTTTGTGCCAAGTTATGATTCAGACGTCATTCCGTTCAGTACTGTAGCATTTTGGTACATGACTCAAAGCAGAGCTATGGAAACTGAGGGAAGCCCTGCAGAAAACCAGGTGAGGACCAGAGGGAAAAATGTATTAAAGCTGTGTGGCATTATAAGAAGAATTTTACAACATATTCCACCCCCCTCCCCCCTCCCCATTCTATTCAGTGTGTGAAACTATAATCTAGAGATGTTTTCATATGGAGCATTGGAGGGATAACTGTTTCTTATCAATAGTGAGCTTCATTTACACCCCTATAATGTCGATCAGATTAAAGAACAGAGAGGCAAGTGTTTTACTAGAGATGGGGCAGAGAGGACTGTCTGGTACTGTTAAATTACTGGGCGTGTCAATTACCATTTGGAACAACACAGAATGGCAGCAGGACATAACAATTGCCAGCATGTCTTTCCCCAGATTTATGTCTCGTACCATGTATTAGGTCTATTCATCTATTGAAGCTGCCAAAACCGTTTAACTTGATATTTGTGAGGAGGGGGCTTGGGCTGGTGCAGGGGTGGGGGTGGGGAAGGGAGACAAAACAACATGTTGAAAAGTTTGGAGCACAATGGTTCGGCCATAGGTAAAAGGGAATAATGTGCATGTCTGAACACGATCTAAAAGTAGTTGTTTTCTGTTTCATTTTTCCTCTTCTGCCAGATGAAAAGAAATAATTATTATCCTTAGGTTAAGAAGAAATTGTAGTGGTAGCTGCCAAAGCAAGTCCCAGAGCATTTCACATAGTTGGCTGTTCTGACATGTTTGGGGCAGTTCTTCGAAATAGGAGATGGTGGTTTGGCTATTACTTTTAATTGAAAGTTGCCTGCACAAGAGCATTTTAAAAACTGTAATATACCTTGCTTCAAAACAGATATTGCTGTTGCCCTGATGAAGTGCTTTATATTCAAAGGCGTCAGCCGTCTTGTATGCTGAATGCTATTTTATGAGTGTTGATGTGTGCTTTTTTAACTGTAAAACATACTTTTGAGTTTCAGTGAAATTTAAAACATACACACACACACACACACACACCTCTGATGTATTTATTGTAAGCAGCATCCTGTGCATCCTGACTGTCACTTGTTCTGTCCTCACTACTGCTCTGTATTGAGCCCATTAAATACAGCAATGTGTACAGTCAAAACTGGAGTGTTCTTGGGAGATTCCTAGGCACCTAATGCTTTATACATCTTGCATTGACATTGTGCTTCTGAAGGATTGCTTGAATTACCATGTTTGGATGGAGCTTTGTAATTGTTACATAGAATTAATGTGGACCAAATGACAGCACAGTTTTCCTTTCTGAATAAAGGAATTTGGGTGATATTAAAATAGGATAAAATGCATTTTGAAGATTTCTTATGCAACAGTAATTACCAGTATACTTAAGCACTGTAACTGCTTGATAAATACCTATATTCGTATCCCTAACTCACTCCCAAATGATATTGGCTGCTCGGAACTTCCTTTACTCATTCTCTGGTGGTTCAACAATTTCAGAGCCTGCAAATTTCAAGCTCCCTCCCAAACTTGCTCATCTGCAACCATTCCTAGAATCATCAGAACCCGCTATGTCTCCACCCATTCTCACTGTCTGATTTTGGCACTAGAGTAGCCTCAAATTCTTTCCCCCACCCCTTCCACCTCAGTGCTTTGGTGACACCAGCTGTTTTCTCACAACTACAAGCTTTACCTTTTCTAGATATTACTCCTTTTGCCACCAACCTATTTCCCAGCTATAGAGGATATTTCACCAGGGTGTTTCTTTTTAAATGGCAATCTCTCTCTTTTGTTTAGGTACTGTGTTTCAGATAATAAAGTGAATCCCTGATCTTATGACATATAAAGTATAGCATCTCCTCAAGAATGATTGAATGAAGTGATTTCATATTGTAAGAGCAATCCAATAAGATGTTTTCTGTACTGAGGTGAAACACATTCTGAGGGAATTGCAGTAGAAGTCTGGTGTGAGAAGCCATTCTCTTTATTTTAAATGTCTTAATTATCACAATAGATCTTCATACTTGCAGTATAGGCTTAATAAACCCAATAGGATCACTAAGGTTTTTGTCCTGCCTGGAAATCCTTGTTCACATATTCTGAGTGTAGTGCAACCAGCTATTGAATCAAAGGGCAAAAGTGTTCATGGGGTGAAGGAGCAGGTGGAGGGGGGGGAGTTAGGAGATTGGAGAGGACAAAACAGAATATAAACAACCCACTTCCCTTTTGTTTGACCTCTTACCAGTATTACAGTACTTTTAAAAAGATAGCTGTGCTACCTGGATTATTTGTAATGCAGTAAGCCTGTGATTTATGCACATTTAAAATTAGCTTGGGGAAGTCCTACCTGCCATTGAACTCAATGTGCTTTAGCTTTAGGTGCAATTCCTGGAACGCAACCCCTGTAAATTGTGGGATTGCTGTATTGATTTTTTTTAAGATTATATACAGGATACTGAAATAACCGCTGTACCATTTTTTAAAAAAAATACATTTTCATATGTAGACAGGTTGATCCAATGCATTTTTACTAGGTGGTCTAATGCAAGTATAGGGATTCTTACTCATCTCTGCATAATCTTGACCTCATTTTCAGCCTCAGGAAAAATAAGGCAAATCATGTCAATAGCTAGATTTGCCCTACATAATACATTTGTAGACTTGCTGCTCAAGAGTGGCCTTTCTGGAGATACATGCAGTGACTGTTCCTTCAAGACTGAGATATATGATCTACATCTACACCTCCAGCTTGGACACTTGGCAACAGGTTGCAATAGCTTCCCAAGAACAGTTGTGATGTGGCTAACAACTTCAACCAATTATTAGTAATAAATAAATGTTTATTGCCCTTTCCAGCATACTTGTGGAACTATCTTAAGGCCTGCCCAAAAGCCATGGAAGGTGGAAGTGGGGATGGGAGAACATCTGCATTTTTTCTCTGGCTTCAGAGGCACAGAGTGGATTCATGCCAGTGTTTCTAGCCTGGTGCAGGCAGCCACAGTATAATGCACATTCCATTCCTGGGAGCCAAGGACTGGGCTGTTTCCACTGAATTTGGTGACAAATAAGGATGGATGGGACAGAGGGAGACAGAAATGGAACAAAAATAGAGGCTAAAGAAATGGGAGGGGGAAAGCAGTAACAGCTAAGGGTACAGAAAAATCTGTACTGGTGCAGAGAGGGAAAGGGGATAAAATTGGATATTGATAGACGTATAGGGTGGTGAAAGAAGAGAGAAATAGGTGAGAGTTGGTACAGTACTTCAGATAAATCTATGGAATGGGGGAAATGGATGCAGAGGGAAAAGGAGAGTTTAGCTTGAGAAGTGGGGATACAGAGGCACCAGAGAAATAGGGGTATGCAGAGATCTTTAAGTAAGCCACAGACTTTGGTTTGTGACAGCTTGTGTTACTTTACAAACTGAGAACCACCAGTTAGTGTGTCCTCCTTTCATGCTGATGTGCAGCATGTAATGGACCAAAACAATGCATAGATTAATTTTCAAATTTTGGTTCTTGGCAGGGCAGTTTTCTTCAGAAGCAGTTAAAAATCCAGCCACTGACAAGAGCTTCTCCTCCTGAACTGCATTAATATTATTTATGATTAATAATAATAATAATAATTAATAGCATTTTCTATTCAGGGATGGCCTCAGCTAAAATTCTGCACAAGGAGTACTGTTTTCAGTCATTTGAGGCCCTTGGCACATGCTTGGTTTGTCTGTCGGCAAATACAGTAGCCAGCAGAGGATGGGGACAACAGAAATGAGGGTGCACAGGTACCTGGGATAATACAGGACGTTTGCTATGGAAAAAGAGTAGGTAGCTGAGAAATGGGGCTTTAGGGAACCCTCTAGACCAGTGGTCCTCAACCTTGGGTCTCCAAATGTTTTTGGCCTACAACTCCCATGATCCCTAGCTAGCAGGATCAGTGGTCAGGGATGATGGGAATTGTAGTCTCAAAACATCTGGAGGCCCAAGGTTGAGGACCACTGCTCTAGACAACAGGGGGGGGGAACTGGTTGCTGAGAGTGGGGACACAGAACTGGTGGTGAGAGAGAGCATGGAAAGGAGGGTGAGTTCTTAGCTCTTCAGAGAGATGTGTAGCTGTGTAAAGAAAGGAGAAAGCAGGCTGTGAGACACAGAAAATTAGGGTGTAAGGGAAAATAACTTTAAGAAGCTATATATACATGTTGGAATAACAGCCCTTTAAGCTTTTCCGTGGTTAATGCAGTGATACAGTCCTCTTAGAAAGGGAAGTATAACTTTGTCCTGAAGGTAATATGAATTGTGTACTTCTGTACCAGAGGGCTGTTCTAAGGCAGCTACCGTATGTTGACAGTGTTAAATTCAAAATATCTTTTAAAAATAATTACGTCTTTTGAGGACTGTATAACACATACATACCGCTTTGTTATAGTGGAAAGCTTTAACCACCTAACACAGGGTAAGGAACTTGTGCTCCCCCCCCCCGAAGTTGCTGAACTGCAGCTCCCATCATCCCTGAACATTGGCCCTAACGTTTGGTGATGATGGCAGCTGTACCCTCCAGATGGTTTAGCCCAGTGGTCCTCAACCTTGGGCCTCCAGATGTTTTTGGCCTACAACTCCCATGATCCCTAGCTAGCAGGATCAGTGGTCAGGGATGATGGGAATTGTAGTCTCAAGACATCTGGAGGCCCAAGGTTGAGGACCACTGGTTTAGCCTACTAGCTTGGGGAAGATTTGTCTAGATCAGGCATCCCCAAACTTTAGCCCTCCAGATGATTTGGACTACAATTCCCATCTTCCCCGACCACTGGTCCTCTTAGCTAGGGATCATGGGAGTTGTAGGCCAAAACATCTGGAGGGCCGCAGTGGCATGGCAGCCCTAAGGGAAAAATAGGTCAAGAATATATCTGTTATTCCAGATATTGCCTTGAACTAGCCAGCCAATTACATGGTTGAAGGTTTCTAGCTCTTTGGGATTGTTGCCAGCAAGGTGGAATACCAGACAAATATGAGAAGTAGTTCCTTCCGTATACAGTGGTACCTCGGTTGTCAAATTTAATCCATTCCAGAAGACCGTTCGACTTCCGAAACGTTCAACAACCAAGGCACAATGGACAGTTGGCAAATTCTATTGAGAAAATGGAGAAATGTGCCTTGGAAGCGCTTTCGAAAACGGAAGCATTCACTTCCAGGTTTTTAGCATTTGAAAACAGAAATGTTCAGCTTCCGAAGCGTTCAGCAACTGAGGTACCACTGTATATAAATAATGTCTGTAACTGGCAATGCAGTAATATGCCTCCTCCTTAATAAGTCCCATTGTGTTAAATGGGACTTACTCACAAACAAGAAGGTATCGGATTGTGGCATCTGACTTCTATTTTTGACAGTGTTTTAGCTGTTGAGTTGGAAAACCCTTAACAATAGAAACAGTTACCCTAGCCAGCAAATAACTGGCAGACATTTTGGCAATTTCATAGTCCAAATTCTAACTTCTTCCTCTGGTTACGCTTGGAGTTGGTTCTTATGCCATCCTGGGGGAGTGTTTGTCACTTTCATGTAGTGAATCTTCACACAGCTTCAATAATCCATGTAATAATAAAATCATTGGGAGGGGGGAGGGAACGGCTTCTCACCACAACAGTGCCACTTCTCCCAAGGCTCTGTACAATTTCAGCATTACCTAAGTTATTGGTGTAGCATGGGAGCTACGGTATCTTGCAGGAACAAGCATATCACTAAAGCAACGTGAGAGTTATCCCTATGTCTGCTGTCCTGTGCAGAATGTTTACATTACAAAGACTGAAGGATCATAAATTCTAGATCAGGTAATATTACTCTGATTACATAGCAAAGCATTCGTGACACTCATATGTGCACTCGTGGTTGCTGTACTATCTCAAATTTTCCTTTTTATTGGACAAATTGTGTGTATGCACTACTGAAATAAGATACCTAAGTTTAGAGTTGCATAGAAGGCTTTTTCATGTTTGACTAATAAGGGCAGATCCGATATAGTAACCCTTGTAAAATGTAGACTGAAATTGTGTTTACATACAGTTGAGAAGTTTGTTGGAAAACTTTTTTGGTAAATCTAACACACAAGCTTCATAAAACAAACTTTATTGAAATAAGAGGGAAGTGGCTCAGGAAGTGTCAATTCTAAGTTCACTACCCCCTTTTCAGCAACTGGTCCCATTGCCACTGAAATGATCTTCCTTCCAGTCCCAGTTGAGAATTAGAATTTACATTTTGCTGCTAAGAATATTTTGTAGCCATCAGTGGAACTTTTGTTCTCCTCTCCTCTGAATACATAGGGGTTGTGTGGTTATCCAAAGCTTGAAGTAAATGTCTATGTGCATGCGCACACACATATAGTAATGAAATAATACTTGTATGGATTAGCTGCATAGTTTCTTCTAAAAATATCAAGTAACTTTCCCTCTAAAATTTAAGTGATTTCCTCAGAAAAGCTTTGACAACTTTGAATACTATCTGTGGGCCAAACTACACAAGAACCAAGAGATCTTCTAGATCACTTGACATTGTAATTTCCTTTTTTACAGCAGGCTGGGGTGCATGGATCTGATTTTGGTGATCAGAGCAATGGTACTGAGGGATGAGTATTTAACCTTGCTCTGTTTCCCCCTGCACAGTGTTAGCAGTTTCAGGGTAGGAGATGGAAGGGAAAACCCTATGAGCAGAAGGGTTTAGAAACCTCCTTAGTGCTGCTGCTTTGATCAGAACCAGAAACTCCCACAGCTACAAAGTAAAAATGCCATGCGATCCCATCACTGATTTCCTGTATCTTACGAAATTTAGCCATAACAATCCAGTTGATTATAATTATGTTTCAAGTAAATAGGAGTATGACTGCAGCCTTGCTTTCTTGGTACAGGTTATGAATGTATAATGAACTTTTATGACCAGCTCTGTAGGATGACTTTTCTGAAATTAAAGAAAAATGTACGGTATTTTGTCAATCCAGTTTTAGGAATAGCTTTGGGGTTTTTTCAGGTTAGAGTTTTGTTTGTTGTTCTTGGAGCAAATATATTTTTCTAGGTTCATTGATTTAGTAAAAAGTTGTTTGCAGATAAAAAATATAGAATTCTGCCTGCAGCCAAATTTGGTTAAGCTGACTACAAGTTGAAGAATCTATTTTTATCTAATTCAGCCAAATTTGACTTAAGTGAAAAATGGTTCTACATCGGTGGTAACATCCTAGGATCATACCGTCTTTGCTAGGCAGGACACTCTGGTCTGCTTGACAGAACAGTTCAATAGTAGAAGGGAAGGAGAAATAAAATTTGCCAGCCATAAGTGTTGCCAATGGCATACTCTGGGTCAGTCAAGAAATTCACCATGGGGCTTTGCCAGACTAGCATCTCTAATCTCTTAACCATGGTTAAATTACTGGGCATATGGCACAAGACCATAAACTTCCACCATTGCCAATCTCCTTTCTGATGTGAATTTCCTATGCCATTTTTAACCATGGTTAAGCATGACACCAGCAGTTAACAGTAACTTGGGTTCCCTCTTAACCCAAGTTTTTAGCCATGATTAACATAAAACCCAAAGTAGTGTTAACTACTGTTGCCATGCTTAGCTTTTGTTGACATTACATGTAGTGTTAATATCAACCTAGAAATTAGTTAGAACTTAGAACCTGCGGAAGACTTGTGCCATGTAGGGGATAAACTTGCTTACAATGTCTTAACTGTAGGTAAAACTCAGTGTTACTTCTGCACAAGCTGTATGTCTCAAAAGACATCTGTTTGAGGTCACTGAGGATTTTCTTGTTTATTGAACTCTCCAAAAGAATGACAGTGCTACGGTACTTACGGTATTCCTAATAGTCTAGAATACTTTGCATTTTCATATATGTTCTCTGCAATAATTAACCAATTGCTGCTTTCTTTGTTCAAAAAAGGCAGCAGTTCTTTGAGAGGCTGGTAGTATTTGTCCAGATGTCAAGTGAAAAAAGCTATAACTGAAGCAGTTGACCTTCTGCCTCCACCTCTATGCTCATGCATTAACTAACATTTAAACTTTGTGCTTGACATAAACACTGAATCTTTGCTGCCAATTCCTGGCTCAACTGCCTTCCCAAACAGAGCCCTCATATAACAAAATGCTCTAAATGCTACAACCAAGAAGTGGCCTGGTTGCCAGTGACTCCTAGCTTTTCCTCAGTTTTTAATATGCATATAATTTTGATGGCTGTGCAAGTTGACAACCTCAGGATAATACTGATAATATGAAAGACTTAAAGTGTTAGGAAACACTTTCTAGACTACGTGTATGCTTTTAGTCTTTTGCAGGCATCATATTGCAGACTTTCTAAATATGACTTCAGAACGGTGTTAGAAAGTCAGATATATAAGCTAGGGGCTAAATGGCTCCTTGCAGTTGACAAAACGGAATGCCTAATTGTCATTTTTGGGCAAGACGGTCCTAAAGTCTTATTTTTCAAATGAAGGAAAGACTGTGATTGTTTATCAGATTGTTTATCGGTTAAACATCTGGCTAGTGACAACCTTGAGCTAGGTTAAGAATGTTGGGAACTTAAAGAAGAAAAGTCTCTTGATCCAGGGAAAGTCCACAAATATAGTGGCCTATTCCTGCCTCTTTTTCTTAATGGTGAACGGACCATTCATAACCTAAGAATATTCTTCACAACTGTGAGCAGGGCAGTGGGGTGGGGTAAGTAAAGACAAGCTACAACAATTGACTATAATGTTGTTCACTGCTCCTGCTCAGGCTGCAGTGCACACACACACAAAAAATAGTTATTGAAATTCATTCTGATTGTGCAGATAAAATATAACCGATATAATTCTACAGGATGTGGTATCAGTGCGTGAAAATAGCCCAGATCCAATGATCCTCAGGCATGTACCTCCAATTGGTGAATATGTCAGGCGCCATCTTTGCACCAGAGCATCTTTGCATGGTCGCAAGTGGCCAATAGCCAGGTGCAAAATGTGCCCGGTGCCTGGCTAATTTTGAACACTGCTTCAGAATTAACAAGGCCTAGAAGAGCACTTGGAGCAGTTTTGATGAAAGCTGAGATTCCTAGGAATGAGAGAGAGTAACTGCAAACCACACTTGCACTAGTATAGTCCTGGCTATCAAACTGAGTGCTCTATGTTAGAAGACTCACTTTGTCTTAAAGTTTAAGTCTCTCATTCTAAGCCTACTGGCTTGTAAATCCCATTACATTTCTAGGTAAATGTGTCGAAGGTGTATTACAATTCTCAGTGCAAGTAAGAAAACCTATTAAGAGAGCATTGGAGGTAGGTGCTTATGTTGGAAAGGACACACTTCTATGGTTGATTGGTATGAGGCCTCTTAAACGTTTTCAGAAAAAGACAGAGTGTTTTAAGTTCCATTGAATCTAATAGTGCAATCTTGTGTGTGCTTGCTCAGCAGTCAGTCTCACCAAGTTGAATGGGACTTACTATGTAGTGTTCATGGAATTGCAGCCCAAGTAGGTTCTGTCTGTAAATCTAGCTTATAAAACTAACAATGCCACTTCAGAGCATTATTGAAGATAGGAACTAAGTATAACCTCTCTACAGCAAGCCTTCCTAGCAGTCATGGAGACAACACTGTTCCCTATACTGTAACTGCTTTTGTTTTTGTTTTCTTTATTACATATGTTCATCTTTTTAGATAATTAAGATTCTTTGGATTATAATTCTTAAGTGGGTTCTGTTTCATACTGAGGTTTTGTTTGTACTTAACCTGTATAGATGTGATGCTTAGTAACGGATTTTGCAGTTCTGCTGCTGTATTTAGAGAGAGCCTGGTTGCTTAGTTACCTTTTTTTTTCTTATGTGGAAAGCCGCCCAACAACAAAAATATAGATTCGGTTACAACTGTAAGTACTCAATATTTATCTGTATCACAAAAGTACCCTGGGATATCACATGCATTTTTCTAGCACCAGGTATTAGCTAGACATGTACTAAATGGCAGTCTTGTATTGCAATTTAAAAGGCAAGTTTTAGCTGATTGTAGAGAGAGGATACCAATATATGTGAGGGTGAGAGTACCACAGATAGAATGAAACGTTTCAAAGGTGATTTAAAAAACTTGTGAAATGCTTCATTTTGGTTACCTAAAGGTAAAGGGAACCCTGACCATTAGCTCCAGTTGCAGAAGACTCTGGGGTTCCGGTGCTCATCTCGCTTTATGGGCCGAGGGAGCCAGCGTACAGCTTCCGGGTCATGTGGCCAGCATGACTAAGCCGCTTCTGGCGAACCAGAGCAGCGCATGGAAACGCCGTTTACCTTCCCGCCAGAGTGGTACCTATTTATCTACTTGCACTTTCACATGCTTTCGAACTGCTAGGTTGGCAGGAGCAGGGACCGAGCAACAGGAGCTCACCCCGTCGCTGCAATTTGAACCGCTGACCTTCTGATTGGCAAGCCCTAGGCTCTGTGGTTTAACCCACAGCGCCACCCGCTACCTAGTTGCCAGCAATATAGATGTTACAGATCCAATAGAGCCTGTCTATTTGCCAGTCCAGGGAGTATGACTTGCCAATATAAGACAATAGTCATTTATCAGTCTAGATTATGTTCTGTATTTCTTAGTGAGCCTTTAATTTTACCGTGTTAAGAGTCTGAATAGCTATTACAAACCAGAGCATTCTACTCCTGTGATTTAGTGTGTTGTGTAAATTATCTTTTGCATTGTTCCCATGATATGAAACATACCAGACTGGATGTTAATTTTATTAGCAGAATTTCCACACTGAGCTGTAACAAAACTATACAGTACTACCACTGAATGTGTAGCTAAAAGAGCGTACTGTATTAAAATAGATTGCTTTTTGAGTTTTTTTACATGATAGCTTCTAAAATGTACTTTTCCATATTTTTTACCAATATTGATTAACTTCGATAAATAAATTGCAAATCTTGAATAATGTGTGCTTCAGTTCCATAAATCAGGAGTTGCCAACCTGTGGCCCATGAAGGCCTTCATTGGTACCTTGTTTTAAGTCTCTCGCCCTCCTAGAAGGAAAGTTAAAAAGCAAAATGTGCAGGTACCCTTCTAAGCAATTTCTGTGAAAAAAGTCAGCCTCTTGGAGCTTTCTACCAGTGTTTTTAGTCAATGAATGAAGTCAGAGCTGTGATTGATGAGTTGAGGGAGTTTTTTTGGACACCAGGCGATAGAAATCCTCAGGGTTCAGAAATTTGCTATTTTGTCCTCCTTTTCCTACCTCGATCTTATTTGCTGATCCTTGGAATCTCTGTAGTTTGTCCTTCCTTTTCCTTAGCACATTTCTTCTGTGGTAGGCTCTTCTGAAATCAGGCAGTTACTAGAATTCACAGAAAATAAGTGTGGGCAGATGTTAAAGAATTCCCCACAAAGGGCAAATATCAAAACTTTGCAAAGAGGCATCTTTCCTGATGTTCAGGAGCTAAAGACCAGGCAGTCATTAAAAATTCACTGTCTAGTTAACTTGCAGTACAATAGTATATTTGTCTACTCAGAAGTAAGTCCCTGTGTTTAATGGGGCTTACTCCTAAGTGGCTGGGAAAACCCAGCCAGATGGGCGGGGTATAAATTATAAAATTATTATTACTATTATTGTTGTTAGTGGGTGCAAGATGTCAGCATAGAGTTGTATTGGGAATAAAAGGGTTAATGGCTATATGGCAGGGTGGGCAGAAATTCAACAGAATTGCATAAGCTTTTTCTGTTATGGAAATGCAATTATGGGGAAAGCTTCACCATGACAGATCTCTTCTCTAATTTTGTGTTATGTCATGCCTCTTACGACAGCCATGTTGTGACTGGTGCACACAACACTCTTAAAATTAAAAATGTGCCCACTGGTCCAAAATGGTTGATGACCCTTGCCATACATAGAGACAGACCAGTTTTTTCAACAAGTTTTGTTCTCTCTTTTTTTTTTTTTTGTAGAAAGCTAGTCTATACAGGTAGTCACAAGTATGTCCTCGGTTTCTGCAAATCAATGCTAGTTCTGTGAGCATAGACAAGCTCGCCCACGAATATAATGGAAGACTAATTAACAACTTCTCTGTAGGTTGAAGTTCTAGTGTTTCCCAAACTCAGCAGACCAGGCATGGCCAAACCTGGCCCGCCAGCTGTTTTGGGACTACACTTCCCATCATCCCTGACCACTGGGCCTGTTAGCTCAGGATGATGGGAGTTGTAGTCCCAAAACAGCTGGAGGGCCAAGTTTGGCCATGCCTGCAGTAGACAGGACTGACTACTGCCAACTGCTATTAAACAAAAATCTGGTTGTGTCCCCCATTCTTACGAGGATTCACTGAGTAAAAATCTTCAAAGCATCTTTATATTATGCATAGTAAGTGTATTAATCGGAGAAAATAAGATTAATAATGACTATTTATTATTTAGTTCTGTGCCCAGCTACCATAGAAAGAAAAGTTGCATTGTTAAACCATATTTATTCCTAATTTTTGTTTGGTGGGAATGAACCTGTTGAATTGGGCTGCAGCCCCCACTTCATTAGAGTGAATTCAGGAAGAAAGGAAAGGATGGTATTTAAGGACACATATTGCTTCCCTCTTAGATTTGATGCTAATGTTTGTTAACTTACACAGCAAGTGAGCTATAAGGGGCTAAATCTTCAGAGGAACAAGGATGTCCTATTTCTAAAACAGATCATAATCAATGTGTAATGAAGCATAATATATCAAACCTTGCTACCCCCTTCCCCCGCCCAAAAGCAAACATTAGATTGTGAATATATCATGTTGTACAAAAGAATTCTAATGGACAACTTAATTTTCCCTGGCTGTAAAAATGAATCTGATACTAAATTAAATCCAAACATCTTGCGTGTTTTGCTTCGGTAGTTTAAGATAGAAGTTATTTTGAGTTATTCTTGAGTACCTAGTAACACTTGGAAAGTATGATAAATTAATACCACTCGGGTATTATAATAAAAAACAATATTAGATTTTCAACTTTAGTCTGCAGTTTTAAGATCTCATGCGAGGTTTTGTTTTTTTCCATTAATATAAAAGTGCAGACTCCTTACTTGTCTGATTGTTCTTATTGTAATAATTCTAATCATAACAGTAAAGAGAGAAAAACAAATCTTTATGCAATTATCACCAGAATTTGTTTCATACGTTGCATATTATTTTGCTCAGGCAGATAATAGTGATAAGACTACAACAGATCATGACAAAAATAATAAATATTTTCTCCTTATTACTCCCGACAATAAGGTAGTGTGTTATGTACATTATTTCAGTATGTATTTTTTTAAAGTGCTCCATTTTTCACAATTGTCTACCTGTCTTCCTTCTCTGACTCTTATTACGTTTGTGAGTCTGGTCACATGCTCAAGTTCTCACAAGCCATTCACTCAATGGAGAAAATATTATTATTAATTCTATTCATTACCTGCTAGTTTACATTTGCTGAAAACTGCACAGTGAAGCTGCCAGATACATCTCTGTGCGGAGGGTGTCCCACAACTTGGGAACTGCCACAGAGAATGCCTTTTCTCAGGCCAGCCCCCCTCCCCACTGAAAACTCTGAATGGAGTGGAACACCCAAGAGGTCTCCCTCTGCTGATCTTGGTACCCACGTGGAAGATCTGTAGGGAAGGAGGCAGTCTTTCGGGTATTTAGGGCTTAAGTTGTTTTAGGGTGTTGAACACTAACAGGAGCACCTTGAATTGGGCCCGGAAACAAACCGGCAAGCACTGCAGCTGTTCTAAAACAAGGGTTATATAATATCTAAATAGATCTCCAGCCAGTAACCTGGTTGCTGCATTTTAGATCAATTGAAGTTTCTGAGTCCTCTTCAAGGGCAGTTCCACATACAATAATACAATCTGAAGGTTTGGGTCAGCATGGAGTGCCTTGGTTCTGTCCAAAGGGGTCCTTCAATGATGAACCAGCCAGAACTGCAAAAAGGTACTTGTAGCCACCTGAGCCTCTATTGACAGTATTGAATCCAGGCTGATGACCTGATGTTTCCAGGGGAGTACGGCCTCAACCAGAACAGGCCTTCTTCCCACCTCCTCAACATGGGAACTCTGGACACACAACGTAATTTAGCTTTTCCACCAGAAGCTTATAACCATATAGGCTGCAGTCAGTAAATGAATAATAATTTCAAATTCTCAAACAAAACTGGGTTTGACGTAACATAATTAAAAACTGGGTCATGGTGGTATCATATAATCCTATTGAGGCCAGCTAGAGTCATAGGCTAGAGCAATTGAATACCAAGTCCTATAGCATGTGCAGAGAACTTTGGGGAGGGGGGTGATTTGTGCTACCACTGTTGCAGGCCTTACACTTAGAAAAGGGTGTTGGGGCAACCACTCCTCTTTTTTGCCTTTGTGCTAGACTTTTTGCAGAGGATGCTAGTAGTGCCTGCCAGTGCCTAGCTAAGGATAAGCTACGGAAAAGGATACCGTAGTTTTTACACACAAAAACACACACTCACTGTGTTCTGTACATTTCCTGGAGGAAGTACCGTACATTTTCCTCTCCCTGAGCATGCCTTCCCTAAACTTATTTGCAATTCACATAAAGCAAGTGGAACGTATGTTCCAGGAAATATAGTTCTTCTTATGAGAACAAGAGAGCTAATATTTTAAACAATATTTTAATATTATAAAGGGGTGGGGAAAGCTGTACCTTTTTTTAAAAAAAGTACATTACAGCTCAGAGGGGAAGACGTGAAAGGAAGGGAGATAGTAACTTCTATAATTTATGAACAGTCTTTTGTGCCTACACTGATAAAATTGCTACCACCTACACAAGAAGACAGGAAATCACTGATCATATGAAAGCAGCTGTATAGTCTAGCCTTATTGTGACTAAGGCAGTAGAAGTGCCCAACCTACATTCTCTTATTACATGGAAGTACAGAAATAGTTTCATCATACTATCTTCAATACTCTCTTCTCTTTCTGATTTCTAATGGGAATATTACCATAGAACTTGCTGTCCAGCTTCCTTTCCTTTTTTCTCTTCCCTCCCTGCCTTTCTCAAACTTAAGTACCCACTGCTAGAAGTTGGGGCCATAGGAAGGCATGAATAAATTTTCATGTTATTTCCCCACGTTTCTCAGAGTGTACATCACAGTGAAAGCCTAATTTCAAGGTGGAGGTGGCGGCGTAGGAAGAGGCAGAAGTGACAGGGTTTGAAAGGGACGCTGAAGAGTTCAGTAATCAATTGAAGCTGTATGCATGTGGTGAGGCAGCATGTGGATTTTGGATTATCAGGACAGGGGTGCTCAGTTAGGTTTCTATATGAGGTGCTGTATAGCAGTTCAAGAAAGACAAGAGGGCCTTCTTGGTAGTGGCGCCCAGCCTGTGGAGTGCCTTCCAATCACATGTCAAGGAGATAAATAACTATACAAGTTTTAGAAGACACCTGAAGGCAGCCCTGTATTTTTTATGTTTTAAATGTTTGATGTTTTATTATGCTTTTATATTTGTTGGAAGCCACCCAGTCAGATGGGCAGGGTATTATTATTATTATTATTATTATTATTATTATTATTATTAAGAAAGGGGAAATATGACTTCATAAAAAAGAAAAATTTTACCTTATAGCATAGTATTTGATCCTACAAAGCACAATCCTGATATTCTTCATCGTAGCATCATTACTTTCACTGCTCATGTAAAATGGGTCCTCAGCACCTATTTTCCCCCCTAGTCATTAATCTATGACAGGGGTCAGCAAACTTTCAGCAGGGGGCCGGTCCACTGTCCCTTAGACCTTGTGGGGGGCCGGACTATATATTTTTTTGGAGGGGAGGGAATGAACAAATTCCTATGCCCCATAAATAAAATAAAAGCACACATTCTACTCATGTAAATACATGCTGATTCCCGAACTGTCCGCAGGCCAGATTTAGAAGGCGATTGGGCTGGATCCGGCCCCCGGGCCTTAGTTTGCCTACCCATAAACTAGCAGTGGTGTCCAAACTTTTTTCAAAGAGGGCCAGATTTGATGAAGTGAAGGGTCATGAGGGCCGACCAAAGTGCTTAACCTTTTTTAAGGATTGAAGTTGTTGAGGTTTTTAAAGGATTTTACCCCAGCAAATAAACTGCTGCAGGAGCCGAATTTAACCGACTGACGGGCCGAATTAGGCCCCCAAAATGGACTGCAGAAACATACAAAGCTTGCTAATGCAAGAGCAGTAGTACTTGAGTCACAAGTTCCCATGTGCCTTTTTCCTAGCATGTTCATGTGGTTCCTGCTGCAGATGTGTGTACCTTAGGAGGAGCAGATGTTCTTTCTCAGCTTTCGTTAATGTAGTTACTCAGTATGCTAATAATTGCTTAAGGTATGCTCTTTTAAAAGTGTCTTTTAATCCCTTCTTGTGTACTTGTTCTCCTACCCTGTAATGTGCTTTCTTGCCACTCGTTTACTCGTCAGACCAAAATCCATTATACAGTGGAACAGCGACATTTACTTAGAGCCACAGGTGAATGGATGTTTGTCACTGCATAATTTTATCTGTTACTTAGCTTCTATTTAGAGCATGCAGTATTAAGCAGTAAATTGCATCCACCTGAGCATGAGTCAAAAATATTCTATGTGCATTCCAGCTGCAAAAGGCTGTTCCTTCAGTTTAGTATTTGGGCTGAGCTTGTTATCTAAAATCACTTCCTTTCAAAAAAGAAAATTGTCATTTTTAATATGTATCACGAAAATCCTGATCCAGAGGTTTTGCACTTGTGTAATTTATGGTTTGTAGCGATGCACTATCTTTATTTTTAAAAACAACATTGCAATAGATACATTTATTTTTTTCACAATTTACTAGCACTATAAATCACTTCAGCAATGAATTAGAGAAAGTACAATAATCAGAACAAGCAGGCTATAATTATCACATGTCAACTCAACTACCAATGTTATATGGAACAAATGAAGGTGAAATTTTCTTACTAAAACAAGCCTCAGTGAGCCTTTAGGGCATGCAGGGCCTTACATCACCCCTTGCCAGAAAGTGCTCTCTTTTTTCTTTTCTAACTATTCATGCATTGCAGAATGTGAATGTGCTAAGCTGAAAGTCACCTTTCTGATTAGTCGATAGGGGCACTTAAAAAAAATAGTAATGCTATGGGGACGGAAAGACATTTCATGTAGGCTGTACATTTTGGCCTACATCTTAACTAGAAGACATGCTCTTGAGAGCTTGCCAATAGACAGAAACTTGCTTAATACTGGTAGTAATAGTAATTTAGCCACTTTGTACTCTCTTTGTACAAGAGAGTATAATTAATGTATGTTGCTATTTTAAAAAATGGTTCAGTTTAAAACAGTGATCTTCTGTGAACAGTTTTAAGCTATGATAGAATATTATTATTATTTATTGAACTTATAACAGAATAACAGAAATGTAGAGTTGGAAGGGACCACAGGGGTCATCTAGTCCAGGGGTCAGCAAATGTTTTCAGCAGGGGGCTGGTCCACTGTCCCTCAGACCTTGTGGGGGGGTGGACTATATTTTTTGGGGGGGAATGCCCCACAAATAACCCAGAGATCCATTTTAAATAAAAACACACATTCTACTCATGTAAAAACACGCTGATTCCCAGACCATCCATGGGCCGGATTTAGAAGGAGATTGGGCCGGATCCAGCCCCCTAGACTTAGTTTGCCTACCCATGATCTAGTCCAACCCTCAGTGATGCAGTAGCCTTTTGCCCTTCATGGGACTTGAACCCACAACCCTGAGGTTAACAGTCTCATGCTTTGCTGACTGATGTTTTAAACAAAACACAGCTCACAACATCTAGCACATTTTCCAGCTGCTAGCTTTATGTTGCAGTCTTATGCACGCTTATTAGGGAGTAAGCCCCATTGAACTGCTTCCCAGAACACCTCCACCCAACCACTTGGCTCAGTGGCCATGCTTCAAATGCAAGTGAGAACACTTTTAAAATGGCAGAAGCAGTAAGACAAATTAAGATTTTGAGATAAATATTTGAGAGAGGCAAAAAGCAATCACATTTATGACATCATTGAAAGCTGTTTTAACGTCTGCCATCTGATCTGCATGGCAGAAGTAGATCCCTTCCAAATTCAGAGGAAGGTTTGCATGTGGAGTAGGTTCTCCAACAGCAGAAGACAGGACTGAAATGCAGCCAGATAAATCATTTGCATTTCCTTATTGAGGATATGAGTGGATGAAACACAATTAAAAACGGAAAAGTAAAGCAGATGCTTCCCTTAGTCAAGCCTATTGAGTCACAGGTTTGTATTCTGCTGCAACATTTAGCGCTCATGTGGCCTATGAAAGTAGAAATCAATTGCAGTTATTCTGCATTGGAGGATTAGTCTCCCCTACTCTACTTCTTGCCGACAAAGGTCCGTATAGTTAAAGCTATGGTTTTCCCAGTAGTGATGTATGGAAGTGAGAGCTGGACCATCAAGAAGGCTGATCGCCGAAGAATTGATGCTTTTGAATTATGGTGCTGAAGGAGACTCTTGAGCAGGCATCCCCAAACTGTGGCCCTCCAGATGTTTTGGCCTACAACTCCCATGACCCCTAGCTAACAAGACCAGTGGTCGGGGAAGATGGGAATTGTAGTCCAAAACATCTGGAGGGCCGAAGTTTGGGGACGCCTGCTCTTGAGAGTCCCATGGACTGCAAGAAGATCAAAACTGTCCCTTCTTAAGGAAATCAGCCCTGAGTGCTCACTGGAAGGACAGATCCTGAGCTGAGGCTCCAATACTTTGGCCACCTCATGAGAAGAGAAGACTCCCTGGAAAAGACCCTGATGTTGGGAAAGATGGAGGGCGCAAGGAGAAGGGGACGACAGAGGACGAGATGGCTGGACAGTGTTCTTGAAGCTACAAACATGAGTCTGACCAAACTGTGGGAGGCAGTGGAAGACAGGAGTGCCTGGCGTGCTCTGGTCCATGGGGTCACGAAGAGTCGGACACGACTAAACGACTAAACAACAACACACTACTTCTGTACTGTATAAGGCATAATGAGGCCATTTCCTTTCTGAATATCCATTTTTTAAATGACTTAAAGTGCATAGACTAAGGATAGCATTTCAAATTAAGCAGTAAGCTGAATTAAGACAGTTTTCAAATGGGTATCTGAAAATGTGAGCCCAAAGCAATGCTTTCTAAAGAATCTATAACGACTGAGATGATATCATGGTCATCTTGTTGTGTCACAGCTTGTTGTAGCTGTCTGGTGAAAGATTGTTACCAAGACACTTGTGACAAAGAAGAAGGTTGTTCATATATTGCCTGAAAGTCTTGATCGACATCAAATCAAGTTAGTACTTGCTGTGGTTGGGACAACAATAACACCACCACCTTGTTTGGAAAGAAGTTCTCAGCAAAGGGTCTTCTTTCCAGGTTTATTTTTTTTCAGGGACATAGCTAGCTTCCTCTCATTAGAAATATGCCTGTGGAAGTACTAGGCTAGAGGAGGCTACTAGAAGCAGTAGCTTTCCCGGATACTGCTGTGCAGGCCAAAGAACTTTTGATATGCTGTTCCTTATTATTAAGAATGATTAGTGCTCTCAAATAATTAATCCACAGACAAAGGAAGTGGTCTTCTGGCTTGGGTTGGGAAGCTTCACACTACCAGGTGGGTATTGTATAGGTCCACCCGCTGGAAGAGGCAGAAAATGGCATCCTTTCCCCAGATTTGGGTTTCTCCCCTTCCTGTAGAGTGCAGTCCCATTTTTTGCCTTGCTTGAAGTTGAACGTAATTTTCAACGGCTGCTCTGGCTCAGCAAAATTAAAGTAGGGGAAAAAACAGCACACTGCATTCAAAGTAGTAGAGTAGAGGGCACTTAGCATGCTTTTTTGTGGCTAACCGCTTAAATAAAATATAGCACTATCTTCTCTCACTGGTTACATTTAGACATAAAAATAATGCATTAAAACCACTCTGGGATTGGCACATCTGTTGGAGCTCCGGATTTTCAGAATGGCTGGGAGGTGTCAGCTCAAGGATGCGTAAAGTTATTCTGGTTATGGAAGGGAACACTTTTTCATGGATATGCATGTTTTTGGCTAAGCCTGTGGTTTTAATTTTGGTATTCCAAGTGTGGAAAATCTATTGTGTCCCAAACTGGGAATGATTATGTCAAAAGCTTTGAATCAGTTTTCTGCAAAGGGTCTGAACAGCAAAGCACCAACGCTTCCAACAGGCTTAGCATCAAAAGATGCATACATGTAGTCCTTAAAATGGCAAATAAAATTTATTGTTGAAAAGTGCAGAATTAAATTAGCCGTTCCTGCATTTGGTTCTTAAAGTTAGCTGCTGTTATTCAAGGCATTCTCATAATACTGTCCTTTTGTTCCTGAAAATATTCATTCAGTACTTTATACTCGTCAAAAGACAAACAAAATTTACGGATCATTAAGAACTACATTTAAACTAATAGGTTTATATAGCAGAAATGATTCAAACATACATTGTGTACCTTATGCTGGTCATGTCACTACTTTGCGCAAGCTGCGTAACCTTACTGGGGAAAGTATGAAGAAAGGTAGCAAATGTTAATTGACTTGTTGAATGCCTTCCATAAAAAGGCATACTAAACAGATGAAGACTGGGAGCTTGGAAAATACATACCTTGGGGCATATGATAAAATATGGTATTCAGAAGTAATCCAAATGCTCTTACAGGCTTACAAGTCACCACTTGCCTGGTAGTCTGTGGAAACAAACTCTTATGGGCAGTGAAGGGATTTGTTGCTTTTTTTGTAAATAGTGTGTTGTGATTTCTTTTTGGACTATTGACATGTAAAAGAGGTGCATATGGTTTAGATGTAGGGGTTAATTGCATTTGTGAACAGCGTTTGAAATTAGCCAGGCGCCCAGTCACATTTTGCGACTTGGCAACCGGCCTTTTTTGACTGGATGGAGATGTCCAGGTGCCACGCTTGGCACCCAGTCGTGCTCCCCTGTGGATTGCCTGCTTCACCCCGTAGCAAAAAGAATGTGTGTGTGTGTGTTGCTGGTCTGGTAGCAGGGCAGCAGCAAAAAACAAAGTGCCTTGACATTTTGTTTTGGCACCCACAAACTAGGTCCCAGGAGCCACATGGCTCCTAGCATTCCTATCCCAGTTTCTAACACTACTGTACTTACAAGACTAATGTGTTGCAAAACGTATCTGCAACATATTTGATCACATGGTGATCAAATGCGCAAAATGTGAAATGTGGTTCTTATTTGGAAGGAAGGTTCCCCCATTCTACTTCCTTTCTTTGCCAAACCTTTATCAGGCGTTACAAATTGTTGTTGTTTAGTTGTGTCCGACTCTTCGTGACCCCATGGACCAGAGCATGCCAGGCACTCCTGTCTTCCACTGCCTCCCACAGTTTGGTCAGACACATGTTGGTAGCTTCGAGAACACTGTCCAACCATCTCGTCCTCTGTCGTCCCCTTCTCCTTGTGCCCTCAATCTTTCCCAACATCAGGGTCTTTTCCAAGGATTCTTCTCTTCTCATGAGGTGGCCAAAGTATTGGAGCCTCAGCTTCACGATCTGTCCTTCCAGTGAGCACTTGGGGCTGATTTCCTTAAGAACGGATAGGTTTGATCTTCTTGCAGTCCATGGGACTCTCAAGAGTCTCCTCCAGCACCGTAATTCAAGACCATCATAAAACATCCATATATAAAATTTTAAGGTATATACAAATAAACAGCCATCTAAGAATATGTAATAACGAGGATTTTCATTGGAATTTCTTCCCGCTAAATAGTGCCATTCACCACTCTTAAGAGATACTATTGATAACAGCTCAGCCACCTTTACAGATACTTCCGGGTTAATGTCAGACAGATAGAATGGTGCAATGAAAATATCAGATTCTATTTGTGTGTGAGGGGTTTTTTAATAAAAAAAAACCTTGTAAAAAAAACTTGCTTGAAAAGTAAAGCAAGTAGGGATCTTCTTACAGTGATCCCTCATCTCCTGTCTACTTTCCTTTTTTGTGTGGTTCATAGAATCATACAATTGTAGAGTTGAAAGGGACCCGAGGGTCATCTACTCCAGCCCCCTGCTCTATGATGTCTACACATGATAATCCCAAAACATAGCTGGCAGACTGCCTGGGTATGTCCATACGAAACAGATACTGTACTCCTGGTGTCATTAAAAACATCACAAGTAGTTGATATGCACTGGGTTAGCAGAATGGATTCATAGTCTCAGGTAAGTACTATATCAGCCACTCTAAAAGTAGATGGCAGAGAAGTATTTCTGACATAGCTGAGATACAGATTTTAATGGGGAAATCATTTTAACAATTATTACCATGTTACTGGTTATTTGGCCATTTTTACAGCTGCATTTTCTAAAATGTTTTGTTATGTATGTAACTTTCCTGTTTGTCTTTAAAGAAGAGGTATACTTAAGGGTAGAACATTATTTTCAAGACCACATCTTTCCTGTAAGCAGCTCTCCCTAGCTCTTTGATATTACTTTAGGGGAGAAGCGTATGCTTGAGGTGAGAAGTATCTCCCAGAAATTTTAGGCATATGTAATGCTTTAGTGCAGAAGCGGCGATGAATGAATTGAACAGGTAACCATCCAATGTCAAACTGATTTTTTCCCCCAGACAATATGCCAGCTCCTGAGCAGACATCTTTGGAAGAAGGACTGCAACAGACCACCCAGGAATCTTCTACAAGTCCGGGCATGGAGACAGAGGCTACTGCCACCACTATTCTAGCTTCTGTAAAAGAACAGGTATTGGGTGTTTTTTTTAAAAAGAAATCTGTGGGCTTCGTATATGGGTGGGATTGAGTTTCCCAAGCCCAGATATTAAATATTAAGCACTCTGGGGTGTCTTGCTGCCACTTCGAGATATAATGGTTGCTTTTTTTTCAGGCTGAGCAACATTTCGCTTTGTCCCATTGCAGGGTGGATTTGATTTAAATCAAGTCGATTTAAATCTTGATTTAAATCACTAGTCAGTAAGACTTGATTTAAATCATACATTTTTTACAGAAAGACTCATTCTTGCTGGTATAATCTTAATATTTACAACCAGAGGAACGTTTCAATTTTGGAATAATAAATTTTCAGATTAGTTTTTACAGTTATATCAAAAATTACTGATTTGGTTATACTATTAGAAATACATAGACAGATAATTATGAAATTATGATGAGGTTAAATAAGTTAACTGTTTATATTTGGACAACTTTTCTGCTGTACTTTATTGGAAGGAGAAAAATAATCATTTCCTTAATAACAATTTTAAACAAATTATTTAACTAAAACAATAACATTATAGCATATGTATCCATGTTTGTTAACTGATGTGGTTAAATGGGTTTGTTTGTTTTTTTAAAAAAAACTTAGACTGAGTTTTAGCACACATGAAAAACTTAAAACAAATCCTTATTTCCTGATGAATAGCCTTTGGCAGGGGTCCCCAGACTTACCGGGCTTTGGGCCCGTTCCCACCGCGCCGATCGCGCGGCGGGCGGGCAGGGGAGTGCGCGCACGGGTGCTTACTGGCGCGGCGGCGCGCTTCCAGGTTGGAAAAAGCGCCGGAAATTGTTTGTGCGCATGCGTATGGGCCTCCCCCGACCCGGAAGTGCACCAGAAATGACCTCTTCTGGGTCGGGAGAGGCCCATACGCATGCGCACAAAGGATTTTTGGCGCTTTTTTCCAACCTGGAAGAGCGCTGCGCGCCGTAAGAGCGGGCGGCGAGCGGCGGGGGTCGTCGCGGGCCGGATTGGGAGGCCAATTGGGCTGCATCCGGCCCCCGGGCCGTAGTTTGGGGACCCCTGGCCTTTGGACTATAATGTAAATTAAATGGAAAACTATATTTAGGGGGGGGAATTCCTCCAAAAGCATTTTATTTTAAAAATCCGATTTAAATTTTTTTAAAAATCAATTTTTTAAAAAAATCTTTTAAAACAAAAATCATTTATTTTTATTCACCCTTGTCCCACCGTAATAAATTTCACTGGAAAATATTTTGTACGGTAGTAGTAGCAGCAGACTGTGTTGGGCATTGACACAGGAGATTCAGGTTAAGACCCCCAAAAAGCTTTCAAGTTTGTTTGATGACCTTGGGTGAGGCTCAGGCCAACTGAAGTGTTGTCATGAAAGATAATTGGAAAGTACTTTGCATACTGTAAATTCCTATACAAATGATTTCATATGATGCGTGAGTGGTACTTGACAATGCCTAGTCAAAAAAATAAAAACTGGGGTGGGGGGAAGGATAGTGGAGTCCAGGGACAATGAAATCTAGTATTGCTGTTGTAATATGAACTCTCTCAAGGTTCCGCTCCATTCTTCTGAATGAAACGTCTCTTTCTGAGAATGAACGACTCCACATTGAACCAGCTCAAACATAGTCATAGTATAGTGGTTATTGTTGGGCTAGGACCTAGGTTAGGCTGAAAGGCCTATCTGATGGGCTACTGTGAAGATATGATGAAGCAGGAGACCCATGATATGCTACCTTGAACTACTTGGAGGAAAAGCAGCATATGAACATGGTATAGGAATAAAATAATATACATCCCTAAGAACCAAGTCAGGATAGGAACCTGCAGACTTATTTGCAGACATAAAAAGGTAAAGGGACCCCTGACCATTAGGTCCAGTCGTGACCGACTCTGGGGTTGCGCGCTCATCTCGCATTATTGACATACATCTACATATAAGAGGAAGGAATCAATGTCTCCTTTCTGCACTGAAAAGTAAACTTTTATACCTTTTATGTATATCTGCAAAGCCTTGATGAGTACGATTAGCTTATGGGAGCCTCATTTCCATAACGGATATTAAAGCTTTTTGAGCCAGAAGTCATCGTTCAAGTGATGTGATTTGCTATCGGAACAAGAGTATTGTTGTCATCTAGTTTCTCAGTCTTTGGCACAGAACAGGCGTGAAGCACCTTCGGCCTAGGGGCTGGATGTGGCCCTCCAGGCCTTTGTATCAGGTCCTCAGGGCTCTGCCCAGGCTCTGCCCCTCCCCAAACCACACCCCTTTCCAGTCCTGCTCCACACTCCCCTGAGAATGCTTTTGTATGCCAGGACTGTTTCCTTGAACTGTGATCATGCCTCTTGCTTGCATGGCTGGAGTGATGAATGGGGTGCTTCTCTATGCAGAAAAAGCTGGTTTCTGCATGACTGGACTGTAGTCTACTGAGCAGTTGTATTACAGTCCTCTAGCCCTTCCTACAATGCCGTATGGTGCCCCCCAAAGGTTGCTGAGCCGGGAATGTGGCCCTTTGGCTGAAGAAGGTTCCCCATCCTATGACAGTGCTCTGTGTTTGTGTTTTCATGTACCCCTCCCCCCAAAATTAAATATCGTTCAGCATTGCTGCAGTTAATATACCAGAGGTTATCTAGTTATTAATGTATCAGAGCTGCAGTGAGTCCCCCCCCCCAAATATATTTATTGGTTTTATAAAACTGAGAAAAAACAAACATATAAAACACAAAAGTACAAAATAGAAAAAGAAAAACAACAACCATATTTATCATTCATGTATCCTAACATTGTTGACTTCCTCAAGTCCCTCCTTTCTGCTTTTCATTGTATATCATCCTTAGTAATTTCTATATCATGATATATGATTTGACAAAGCTGCAGTGAGTTTTAACAATGTCACGTAGAACTTGGTTTCATGATCCTTACAGACTACCTCTGCCTGCAGCTGAGAGTCACACCATTCACAAAAGAAGTGAGTTTGCATTAGAGTTTCAGTGTAAAGCATGTTGAAATTCCTATGAGGTGCTATAAACCACAAGGAGAGATTTAGAAATACTTTATAAAATCAAAAAGAATGTTTAGAATAGTTTGGCAGAATTTATTTGGAGAAGTCTAAAGGATTCTTACTTTGTGTCCTGCTTTTACAACGGAGGAAAGCTGCCAGGGCTTTTGGAAATATTGATGAGGATGATAAAGCATGTCAGGATGACACTAGAGCAGGCATAGGCAACCTTGGCTCTTGATGTTTTGGAACTACAACTCCCATGATCCCTGACCACTGGCCCTGTTAGCTAGGGATCATGGGAGTTGTAGTTCCAAAACATTGGGAGAGCCAAGGTTGCCTATGCCTGTGCTAGAGCATGCCAGTAAATCCAAGCACAATGTGAGGTGGTGTCAGCAGGACTTGACAATCATGCAAGGATCCTGAAGTTTAGAATATCTTCCTATTACACATGAAAACTTGAGTGAAAAAGCCTTATTTCCTTGTCATTCTGAAACAAACCTGCTAGTCAGATCTTCCCTGTAAGAAGATGGTGGAACACATAATAGAACCTCCTAGGTGCTTACAGATTAGTTGACAATTGATTTTCAGTCACCAGTAGTTATGTATAAGGGGTAATCATGACAGAGCAATATGGTTTTCTTTCATGCTAATGCATTCTGGAAGGCAGGAATGCAGTTAATGTATTTATTATCTGCAAGGCTTTTGACCTAGTTGAATATGACATGGCCATAAGAACGTTTGAGGAATGTGCAGTAGAAAAGAAACTTCCATATGATGGACATGCAGTTGATTGTAAAAAGGCATTATGGAAGATTGCGATATTTATTAGTTACTATTATACCAAACCCTTCCTCTAAAGAGCTTTGAAGTGGCTTAAATGTATGACTCTCAAGATTCCTAATCTGCAGTAAAACTTTACAACATCTGGTAGTGTTCAGGGTGAAAAGTTCAGTAATCATCTTAGTATCTTCAATGGTCTACATGCTACACCAACTATTCTTATTTGTGTTATAATGACATGCCTGAACATGCCTTTTATGACACTGCTTAATGCAGGAATGGTGATGATCAGCACTACCTTTTCTTACCTGTGTCTCACAATAATGTATTGGAATCACTTCGTGTCTTCCCCTTCCCTTGGTACAATTTCTTTGTATGTCTAGTTATTGCAAGTCCAGTTTTCCCAGGTTTCACTAAATCCTTGCGCCATATTATTATTTGTATAGAACATAGATGGGCAACTGTTTTGCCCTGAAGGACCGAATGGATTGGTGGGTGAATGGTCAGGGTCACATGCTAGAAGCATGACTGGAGGCAATAGAGCATAGCTTCAACCTCTTTTCCTCAATTGCTGGATCAGATGAAAGATCTGGGAGCAGGATAGTTGCCTTCCATGTGTATCAGGATGTAAGTTGCATTGCGTTGCCTTGGTGAGAAAAAGCAACCAATAAATTAAATAAACAATAATGGTGATATCCTATATAATAATATGCAAGTGTCTCTGCATCCAGATTCCCTGTGTCCCGTTTTCCGCGCTACTGAGCATGTGCCCCAGGGACACAGGGATTGGACGCAAAGACTGCACACACACACACACACACACACACACACACACACACTCCTCACCCCGCCCCCCACCCCTCTGCCCTGCACTGGCTCACTAAGCAGTTAAAACAGAGGCCACCAGGTGGAAGGCAGGAGCAGGCAGCAAGGCCCCTAAGCAGGACAGCCCCTCTCTCAACGTGCCCAAGGGCCTGAGGAGGAAGCCGGGATGACCAAAAAATCGAGGCCCCGGCTTCTCCTCACTAACAGGCCCGAAATTGAGGCCCAAACAGCGCAAGCAACCGGGAGACCCCCGCTGGGCCGGAACAGCCAGTAAAGGCGCGGGGAGGCCACCGAATGTTCAGCGCCAACCACGGGACCCTCAGAAAGTGCCGGGGCAGGCGCAAGCCCCCCCGGACGGCAAAGCTCCCTCCCGGACGCAGCAGGCGACTGAAAAACAGCCGCAGAGGCCAACAAAAGTAGCGGGAGCCACCCACACCCCCCGAAAAACTGGCCGTACACCCCGGAGCAGCCGCCCGGGCCGTCCAGGAGCCAGAATTTGGCCACTGGGCCCTGGCAGCAGCAGCGCTATTGACGGGGAAAAATTAGGAACCAAACGGCAGGCGCAAAAAGCGCGCGAAAACAGGGTGGGGAGGGATCCGCACTCCAAACACAATCTTCGGAGGGGGTAAAGGAAGAAATACCCCCGCACCCCCCAGCCGAGCCCGGGCTGTGAAGGTAAAAAAGGGGGGGACTTTGGCTTGGGGTTTGGGAACGGGGGGGGGGGGAGAAAATTAGGGATAAATTAAGGATCAAAGGGGGGGGAGGAACAATCAATTAGACAAGGAATAAAAGCCCCCCACACGCTGTTGCCACCGAAAAAGGCCGAATGTTCTAGCACCCGTTTATTAAACGGGCTGAATGGCACTAGTTAATAATAATCAGGCCTAGGACAACAGCAGGTCCCCCCTCACCATCCTGACCTGATGGTTCCTAGGTGCTGGCAGTAATGGTTCTCCAAAAGTGCCTCTGACCTTGGCCTCCTCCCGCTGTCTGGCATCACTGCAGCTCCCCGGCGTGACTCACTGTTCAGGTAATGCTCTCTTCACTTCCCTCCACTGCCAATGCCTTCAATGTGCATTCTCCCCCTCCTAGCATCTTGTGAGCATGTGCCCTAGAAAGTTGTGGCAGACCCACAGAGCCCTTAGTTGCTGGGCAGAGACCCACCACCTGGTTCTTGGCTTCATTGGTTCCAGGTGCTGGCCTGACTTTTAATTGGCTTCAGGTGGTGGTGAGTCATGTGCTTTCAATCCTGAGGACCCCCAGTAGCCTCTAGGTCAGGCACCCCCAAACTTCAGCCCTCCAGATGTTTTGGACTACAATCCCCATCATCCCTGACCACTGGTCCTGTTATCTAGGGATCGTGGGAGTTGTAGGCCAAAACATCTGGAGGGCCGCAGTTTGGGGATGCCTGCTCTAGGTTCTCCTCGTCCTGCCAGTCCTAGCGCCCCCTGCCACACCGTGACATTCAGCCCCTTCTGAAATGGGAGCATACTTTTATACCAGCCAGCGAGCATGTAACATTGCTTTTCCCTCATATGCCCCCTAAGGCCCGCCCTACTCTAGAAGACACAAGGCCTTCACCTCCTTGTACTGGGGAAGTAACAGATGGAAATTTAGCAGTGGGTTGACACAAGTGTGGTTGGTAGAGAAAGCAGTCTTTCAATGATAGGGGAAAAATCATCAGCTAGGAATATCTGGACCTGCTGACCTGTGTTGTATAACAGAACAGATTTCACAGTAAAAGCAAGCACCACCACTGCCTCTTGTTGATATCGGAGCACCATCATTACCACTCGTTAGTAAGGAACTTGAAGGTGCAGACTAGATTGGTATTTAATTCCTAAATGTCACATCCTTGCTGGATACTTTTCCTTGATGTGCAAAATATTGCAGACTATTGATTTTTGACACTCAAATGTACCCCACTTTGGCTACGATCCTAGCTTCACTTATCTGGGAGCAAGTCCCATTGAATCCAATAGGACTGACTTCAGAGTAGACATAGTTAGGCTCGTGCTGTTGGTCATGTTCAGCCTGATCCTATTAATGTTATCTTGGAAGTAAATCACTCCATTCACTCAGTAGGGCTCTTCCCACGTAGGTGTGCATAATCCACATGTCTATTCAGAAACAAGTCCCATTGAATTCAATACCACTTATTCCCTGGATTAGATTGCAGCCTAAGATATAAAACAATTGCTTCTTATTAACCTGTTGAGAGGAGCCTATTGGGTTCACCAGGAGCAGTGTAATTGCTTTGAAAAGTGTTTCGGTAATTGAAAGTACTGGTAGATACTGGCTATTATTGAATACGATTTTTTAAAGATTAGTGTTAAAACCTGTCCTTGGTATAGAGCAGGCTTCCTCAACCTTGGCCCTCCAGATGTTTTGAGACTGCAATTCCAATCATCCCTGACCACTGGTCCTGCTAGCTAGGGATCATGGGAGTTGTAGGCCAAAAACATCTGAAGGGCCGAGGTTGAGGAAGCCTGGTATAAAGACTATCATCTTGAATAAATGTATTTTAACTGAGTTACTGGGAAGTGGAACTGTTCTCCATTTATAATGCAAGTTTCAAAATAGTAGCCAGTAGTCCCAGATTGTGCACTTGAGGCACATGAGTGAGTTAAAAAGATAAATGGGGATCCTTGTCTCTTCCTTGGAATGGAAAGAATCAAGGGCATTAAGAAATTGCTTGCAGTTTTTGAATATTCAGTCTTCTATTGATATTGCTATGCCAGTGTTGGTAATTAAACACTCTTCCTGTATGGCAGAGAGCCCAGAGCTGAATGTTTTCCAATATAATTATGTACTTTTTATTCAGCTCAAACTGAGGCTTCAGTGTTGTTTGTGCTTGCCTCTTGAACTTCCCTTTATTGCAGTTAATAATTCTTATTTACAGTGGACTTCTATTTGCAAAATAATTAAGGCTGCCACACCTTAACTATTTAAACCAACTTTAAAGGTGTTTATGTCAATATTTTTTTTTAAAAAAAATCTAAGCACAGTTGTTGTTTTTTGTTTTTTTAAATGAGTATTGTCGAGCAGGGAGAATTGAGATGCAAATTGAACATGGGAATAAAATTCTAAAATAAGACTTGGATTGCTTCAGGGTAGATCTATGAAATCCACCTTTCTCTTGCCACACAATAAGTCTAGCTCTTGTCTTAATCAAAGTGAGCTTATAGGAGAGGGGCTTAAAGCAATATATTGTTTGGTTTGGTTTGTTTGTTTACCTTGAATGTAATAAGGCTGTCAACCGGCATGCAACAGGATAACTACAAAAAATAATTCCAGAATAAAAGCCAGGTTTAGCCAGTGAAAGGAGAAACAAAAGTCCTGTGGCATCATGAAGACTGAGAATGTCATTATGGTATGAATTTTCATGAAGCAGTTGTCTTACTTTATAAGATGCATGAAGACAATGGCAAAGAATGTTTATACACACACCCATACCCACTACTCGTTCCTAATGGACATGGATGACGGTTTAACTATTTTGGCTTTGTATTTAAATTAGTATATTTTTGTATGAAAAACTTGCACCTCTTATGAGCAGGAAAGTTGATATAGCCGCAATAATGACTTTCAGGGTTAAAATTTTGTTTTTTGAAATAGACAGCTAGGAATTGCTGCTGGGAATGAAATTATAGATCTGTGGGATGACTGCTTCTATGCATATGTAAATACTACGGTATCAGCAAATGAGCTGTTGAATTGGCAAGCTGAAATGAATGATGCCTGTTGGGGCATTGTGTTCCTGTTTATCATAAAGGAAAAGCTTTGCTCTGACTATAGCAGCTTATTCTGAATGCAAAAACAAAAAAAACCAATACATCTTTTTTTCAAGGTTTTTTTGGCACTGAAGAAAAATTCCAGCCTCCTCTGATTCATTCTCATTCTTTCTGTGTGGGGGCGGGGGTGCGTATGTAGAAAGGTATTGTGAGTGTACTAAGTTGCTAGCTCTGTAGCTTCACGAACAATGACTATCAAGTTTTTCCCCCCTGATGACTTTGATGCATCTTTACTAGACTACTGTTGATGGGAAAAGGCTGGTTGCTTATTAAATACTTCCTGTTGATATTGTAGGACAGATTCATATTCAGGACTGGAGGAGAGAGCCTGCAGCAGGTTCCAGGCTGTGATCTCAAAAGAATGGTACCAGACCATTATCATTTCTCATTATGTACCCTACACAACTACCTCTTCGTAAAAAATAATTGTAAATCAAACTTAACTTCATGAACCAATATCAGGGTATTAATATTAACACACTACTATTAATGTATTGATTAGGTTTTGGTTATGCTTGCTATAATTAATGAAAAATAGCTCAATATTGATTGGAGTGCTTGATATAAAGTTCTATAGAATTTTGAATAATTAAAAAAAAAACTTTTGCATTATGGCCACCATAATGTGTAAACTGGTCCATGTTTGGTGGGTGTCAACAGCTGAGTCACGGGTTGCTTTGCTTATTTTGCTTAGCTCCATTCAAAGCACTCTTCTGACTAGGGAGCACCGATATAGAATTCCCTGGTATTGGCTGTTTCCCAAGCAAGAGATCCTTTTTGTTTTGGTGCCTCGAGACAGAAATTTCATAGTGTTGTGATGGTGTATATAGGTGTATATTAACAAATACAGCTAAGAGAAAAGCAGTATACCGAACACTCAGTTATTTAAATATTGATCCAGGTAACGGCTCTGAACAAAATGGCGCTTGTAGCCATTCCACAGACTGTCTCAGTAGGGAGAGATGAGAAGCAGGGCTCATTCCATCAGCTTTGCCGAAAGACCAGCTCGCTGGGGCACCTCCTTTCCCTGAACTGTCACCATTAAGAAAAAGAGGTGAGAATAGGTCGATATATATGTGAACTATCCCTGGATAAAGTAACTTTTCTTTTTTAAGTTCTCAACATTCTTAACCTAGCTCAATGTTATCATCTGAAAACGTCAGATGTTTAACTGATAATCAATTGAAAAATAGGACTTCAGGGCCCTCTTGCCCCAAAATGGCAACTAAGCATTCTGTTTTGGCAAATGCAACCTTGGTTTAAGGAGCCATGTCTCCAGACTAATAATGATAGCAGCATAGCAGGAACAAAAAGGACTGGGGAGGAGGAAAATGGCTGCAAGCTCATCTCCTAGGGCCTGCGTATTAGCACTAGGCCAAAGTTTGGCTTAGTGTGATGTGCAAAGAACACCATAGTTTTATGAAACTATTTCAACAAACAATAGTTATAATGAACCATGGTTTGTCTTCGTTAGGGTGTCAAAACAAGCAGGGGTTAATTTGAACAGAAGAACAATTGGCAAACTCTGGTAATCCTACCAATTCTAATCCCATGGAATGTGCCCTCAAAGATGTACAAACTGTTTTTAATTTATATAAGGAATTGGTCAAATAAACTTCGTTAGAGATCCCTTGGTCTCGTCCCCCCCCCATAAAACTGGTAACTTTCCTTGGGAAATTAAATATTCAGAAAATACCATACTTTTCTGTGTATAAGACTAGTTTTTTTTACTCTAAAATAATGTTCAAAAATGGGGGTCGTCTTATACACGGAGGTCATCTTCCCCCATTTTCATAAATTTGAGTCCCCAAAAATAGGGGTTGTGTTATACGGGGTGGGAGTTGTTATACATGAAAAAATATGGTATGTTAATAAACGGATCTGGCAAACCTGCTTAGAGGCATCTGCAGAAAGTTGCCCCTGCCCTTTGTCAGTCTCAGTTAAAAGGAAATAATTCCAAACTATTATTGAAGTTTCCTTCTGTTGGTAAGAGAGACGAATACTCAGTCTATTGATATTTGGAATCATATGAATTAGATTAGCCCCCTTCAAAATTGTAACAAAGATCAGATTATATTGAACAAACAGGCCAAACCCTACGCCAAAGGATAAATGGACATAAATCTGACATCAGGAATCACAAGACAGAGAAACCAGTAGGAGAACACTTCAATCTCCCAGGACATTCTATACAAGATCTCAAAGCAGCTGTTTTATTACAGAAAAAATTAAGAAACAGACTGGAAAGAGAAGTTGCTGAATTGCAACTCATTAACAAGCTTAAAACCATGGAGCCTCCTGGAATGAACAGAGACATAGGATTCTTACCTCATTATACATGATCAAGCTTTCCTTAGCACCTCAGCCCTTGCTCCCCCCCCCCCGCAAGACCAATTGCAGTCATTAACAGTTGTTAACAGTCATCAACAGGTTTACCACTTCTATCAGCCCATCACCCATTCCCATCACCCCCACCCTCTGAATATACATAAGGGTCTGGTTACTTCTGTTTCAGTGTATCTGATGAAGTGTGCATGCACACGAAAGCTCATACCAAAATAAAACTTAGTTGGTCTTTAAGGTGCTACTGAAGGAATTTTTTTATTTTATTTCGACTCAGACCAACACGGCTACCTACCTGTAACCAGATTATAAGTGTAATTGTACAGGTCAGAAGAACAGTAGAAGTGTATTTTTTAAGACATTGCAGACTTCCTAGATCAATCTGAGTACTTGGTGATTTCCTCTTGGAGTATAGCAGGATGAGCAAATAAGAAGAAGAGGCTATCGATCTTGAATTTATTTCCTATGTGAAACCATTTGACTTATTTTGCTTACCAGAAACTTGGCTTATAAATATTTATACTGCCCATCTGTGAGGTTTTAGGATACTGCCTCTCTCAGCTTTTAAAGTATGCAAGTGTAGTTGTGGGAGAGACTGTTCTCATTTCTGCAGATATTCAGATGTACTGTACACAAAAGACTTAAAAAATTAACAAATAATGGGCATAAATAAACTGTTAGGGAAAAATACTTCAAGGATTTATTGATTTCCCTTAAATCAATAAATCACCAAGTCAAGAAGGTTTTGAGCAAGTACTATTGTATATTGAGAAAGCATACAAAGACCAGATATTTTGTTGTTTGGGGATTTTAATGTGTAGGGATAATGAATGAACGAGTAACCACAATCCTTTTAGTACAAATGATGCAAATTTATTAGTGTAGATTTGTGAATAAATAACTGGTGAATTCTGCATTCCATTACATATAACAGGGGTGGGGAACCTGAACCCTGGGGTCTGAATGTGACCCTCCAGTCCCCTCTGTCTGGCCCTTGTGACTCTCTACAGGACACAACTCTTGCTGATCCTGCCCCTTGCCCTCCTGGAGTACTTCTCATGAGTAGAATGTGCCCTTGGACCTCTTATTTGCCTGGATGGAGACTACAGGTGTGAATAGAAACCTATAGGCATCTGTTACATGGGTGGATAAAACAAAAACCAATTTTGTATATTTCTCCAACAATGCGAGCGGAGTTGACTACATTCTTGTTTTGTTCAACGTTGTTTCTGAGGTAAAAAATTTAAGGGTCAAGTTCCTAGTGATCATCTTTCACAGAGGCGCTGACATGGGCTTCAGATTGATCTCACTCGCCCCATCATGTGTGCGCAATGTGCTATGACATCTACTAGCTCTCTGGCACTGCCACAGAGACTGGGCCGGGGCCTCCGTTGGAGCCCGCTGTGACCATGGATATGTCCTGTGGAGCTGGTGCTTATGTTGCACCATGTGACGTCACACACACGGCACGTTGGGTTGCCTGGCTGGGCACCCACAGTGGAAATTTTGTGGATGCTGAGAGATACCCGCCCCCCCCCCGACCGAGATGGTGCCCATTATCTTTGCAACAAGGAGCAGCAACACGTGAGCTCCCATTGCTGTGTCCCAGCTCCTGCCAACCCAAAAGCACGCCAGTGCGAGTAGATAAATAGGTACTGCTGCGGTGGGAAGGTAAATGGCATTTCCGCGCACTGTCACGGTGTCTTGCTGCTCCAGTAGCGGTTTAGTCACACTGGCCACATGACCCAGAAAACTGTCTGTGGACAAACTCATAGTCAAATTTTACTGGACTTAACCATCCGGCGCATAGCTGCCAAGTTTTCCCTTTTCTCGCGAGAAAGCCTATTCAGCATAAGGGAAATCCCTTAAAATAAGGGATAACTTGGCAGCTATGATCCGGCGTCCTTTACCTTTTACCTTTATATTGAAGAGAGGTATCCTGCATGGATATCGTCTGTGCAAGGTGATGGGTTTAAGAGATGACTTTATAAATAATGGCCCATTTAACCTGGCATATTGAACCATACCTGTGATTTCGTGTGAATGAGCAGCATGCTAGTGCACACTGCTCAAAAGTTTGCACTTTGCCCCTTTCCTGTTCCTGCTGCATCGGGGAGGAACCAGACTAGGGAGGTTCTGGTTTGTCATTATGTACAAACCTGGGCCTATGACTTGTTTCTCTCCAAATAAACTGTTTTTTTTTTTTTGGTTTTTTTTTCTGCTTGCGGTTTGTATGGAGAAAAACAAACCATGAACCCAGGTTTGCATGCAATAACATCCTGCGTGACGTGGGAGATGTGAGACATGGTATTTTGAGCAGTGTGCACCAACAGACGAAGGGGGTTGTGTGGGGATTCTTGTGTGGACAAATGCTCATGTATATCCAGATTTAATAAACTGAGATCATCTGAACAACAGCCATACTGGTTACTTGCAGAAAGAGGTCCATCACACTCTTGAATGTTATGAACTTGACCTGTAAATATTTGTGCCAACATACTGTAGCAAGCAACATTTGTCTGGGTATAATTATTGTAAGTGTACGTTAGTTAAAAGACTTTACAAACCCATTTAACTCTAATTTGCTTCCTTCAGTAGCACCTTAAAGACCAACTAAGTTTTTATTTTGGTATGAGCTTTCGTGTGTATGCACACTTCTTCCGATACAGATACAGTGTGCATGCACACGAAAGCTCATACCAAAATAAAAACTTAGTTGGTCTTTAAGGTGCTACTGAAGGAATTTTTTTTATTTTGCTTCGACTCAGACCAACACGGCTACCTACCTGTAACTCTAATTTGCTTGTTATCCTAATTATTCCTAGGGTTCTGATTAGTTAGGGATGTTTTAGTGTGGGATGTCTTTACTGCTGCTTTCAAATTCATGAGATTTGAGTTATGTTCTTATCCTGTTGTCTTATAGATAAGTTGCTTTGATCACTTTCTCCTTCCAGTAATATGCAACTTTCCTTTGTAGACTAGCCACATTTTTTTAACAGAGATCTTGAATTCAAGTTGCATCTCTTCACAGTAGTTTTAAAAACGTTTTACTAGTACTGGAACTGCTACTGATTACTTATATGTAACCCAGTGACAACTTTTTTTTAAGGATGAGGAATTGAGGCAGAAGCTGATAGAATCACTTTCGATTTGCACAGGCTAATAGAGGCCAATCTGTTCTCTCCGTGTTGTGCACATTCTTATAATCAAATTTTCTGCCATAGTGATAGATGCAAGCTTGTGCTTGCCTATCTGGTGTACAGTGTGCCATAGACACATTAGAATATCAGTGGTACAGCAGTGAGGAAAGCATTGCCATGAACACTGAAACAAATATTGGCTTTCAGGCTTCATGAAGTGATAAACACTGCTGTCTTTCCGGCTGGTCCAAATATTAGTTCTGTAAGTAAAGGTAAATTAAGTGTGCTGTAGATTTAGCAATCTTGTTTCGAATTCGCAGCTCCTGTAAGATCAAGCTAAGCAATATATAGGGAAAATGAAACATTGGCTTCCTACTTTTTAAATGTAGATGCTTGAACGTTGTACAGATACCTCTTAAGTATGTATTTTTTTCAGTTTTCAATTTAACAATAATAATCTTTGTCTTTACCTTTAATCTTCCCTTATAATTGTATCCTTCATTTTGACTTCCCTCCACTCCTCCTCTGGTTACATAGAGAAATCGTTTTATTAAACTGCACCCCCCTTGACATTTTTCTATTATCATTCTATCTACTTTTCCCCCAAAATCACCTTTTAACTGCTTGGTTTTATATTAATCCTGCTAATGCATTTAGTTGTTTACAATAATTCTTTAAATAAAGGAAACTTGCCCATTCTTCAATGTCTGGAAAAATCTGGACATATGGCAAACCATATCAGAAGTGGTGATTTTGGGCGGAGGGATCTCTAAAACTTCTTTTTTTTATTTCGCAAAACAAAACTCTCAACAAGTTTGGCCAAAAAAAAGCTCAACAACATGAATACATGGCCACTGTATTTTAGATACCAGGGGCTTATGCAAGTAATCATCATTTTAATGGTTGACATTCTAACATCCATTAAATTTATTTTATGGATGGCTGTTACATGATGTATAATGGATGTTTGTTTGTTCTGAAGTCTGACCTTGTCTATAAATGCCAGTAAAAAGATTTAAACCCTTCAACACAAATGATATACTCAACACCATTTTATTGTGTGTGTGTGTGTATGAAGCTTATTAGAGGATTAATTGGAGTCATTAACATTCATTTTCCTTCTGATGGAAGTTTACAGCAAGATAACTTTACTGTCACATGTTAACATCACTGAACTTTACATATGTGAATCTGTCCATTTTCTAAAAAGATAGGAGATTGAGGTATTTCATCTGGGCTCCTTTTAGATGTCTGGTAGAAAAGTTTGGAAACCAAAATATTCCTGGAAGCCAACACAAAATTTCTAGGTGTTTGGGCAATTAGATGTCTTGGATTTTTCTAGTCTTGGGGGCTATTTCTTGTGGAAGAAAAGGAGGGGAAGTATTTTACCATTGGATCATCTCCCGCTTGGATTACTGCAATGCGCTCTGCGTGGGGCTACCTTTGAAGGTGACCCGGAAACTGCAACTAATCCAGAATGCGGCAGCTAGACTGGTGACTAGGAGTGGCCGCCGGGACCACATAACACCAGTCCTGAGAGATCTACACTGGCTCCCAGTAAGTTTCTGAGCACAATTCAGTGTTGGTGTTGCCCTTTAAAGCCCTAAACTGCCTCGGTCTTGTATACCTGAAGGAGCGTCTCTACCCTCACCGTTCAGCCCAGACACTAAGATCCAGTGCCGAGGGCCTTCTGGCGGTTCCCTCATTGCCATAGCTGTCAATTTTTCCCTCTTCTCGTGAGGAAGCCTATTCAGCATAAGGGAATTTTCCTTTAAAAAAGGGAGAACTTGACAGCTATGCTCATTGCGAGAAGTGAGGTTACAGGGAACCGAGTGACTGGGGAGAATCAGCCAGATGGGCGGGGAATAAATAATAAATTATTATTATTATTATTATTATTATTATTATTATTAAAGAATAATTGACTGTTCTGTTTGTGTCAAGTAAATAACATATGTAGCTCCATGAACTCTTTTGGTTCAACACACTTTGCTCTAACCCAAGGACAAACAGATCTCATTCTTATAGTAATCACCACCCCTTTAGTTTGCCCAGATCTGTGAAGGCTGTTGGGAATTAACCAGCTGTCATATTGACTTTTCTAAACTTGGGTGGCTTTTACAGCCTCCTTCTTACATCTCTCCTCAACTTTTGAAATAAAATGATGTGGTTTAAGCTTAATAATCAACCAAGGAGCAAGCAAACTAATAAGCAGATTTATCCTAGAAATCAGAACAGAAACGTGACTGGACTAAAAAGGCAGACGAAAGGACGTTCTAACCAATACTGACTTGGCACAGATATTGAATTGCCAGATGGACTTGGCTTCCAAATGTTGATTCTCAGCTGGCACAGACTATTGGCAGCATGCATCCAAGTTGGCCAGTCCAAACAAGACAGATAGCTCTGTTAGAAAAACTTAGGTGTAGGCTTTTTTAATACATGATAATCGACAGCAGAAGGCAAGCTGGGGCAACGGCACTCACCTGACCTCCACTCAGTTGTGTCACTGCTACTTACCACTGCAAGTACATTGTGATGACCTCCCCTTCTACCTCCCTGTAAGCAGCAACAGTGAAAGGATGGGAGGTTAGGTGAGCACTTCTGACACACCTATGAGGATAGTATTACAGTCCACGTGTGGCGGAAGAGCTACCTCTACAACAAGGCTGGGAAACCTGTGGGCCTTAGATGTTGCTGGAATACATACAACTCCCTTAATCCCTGACCTTTGGCCAAGCTGGCTAGGGCTGATGTGAACTGGAGCCCAACAATATCTAGATGACAGCAGGTTAGCACTCCTGCTCCAGAATTTGTTTGAAGTTGTACTTAAAAGGTGATTTGTAAAATGGGTTCAGTACTGAATGTGATCCAGGGAAGGAAGCTCCATTAGCAGTGTTGGCCAGCGGAACATCTGGTGGAATTCAAAGTGAAACACAGGGGCTATAGAAAATTGACTCAGAACCTGCTTGGCCATGTGCAAGTACCCTAATAATTTAAGTAACTGCCCCGCAAATTTTTGGGAATCTTCTGCTTTTGATTATTGGTTTTGTTTCCACACTACTCCTATAAGTTTGAAGAGCAAACTTCCAAAATGACAAGACACTTGCAAATGGAGTTGAGTATTTTATGCAGAGTTTTTTTATTTAAAAAATCGCAATGTCTTTTTCTAACATTACCTCAAAATTGATTTGTAGTAGCAGGAACTGGTGGTATAAATTTATGGGAGAAAAACGTATAGTCACACAATTTTCGGTTGCGTTGAGGTATGTTATTTATAGCATCTAGGGCAGGCACCCCCAAACTTCGGCCCTCCAGATGTTTTGGACTACAATTCCCATCTTCCCCGACCACTGGTCCTGTTAGCTAGGGATCATGGGAGTTGTAGGCCAGAAACATCTGGAGGGCCGCAGTTTGGGGATGCCTGATCTAGGGTAAAGGAAACCCCAAATCATCCTAATTCATTTATTGAGCTCCACAAGGGGGAGGGGGAGAAAAAGAGAGGTAGTTGAGTGGCACATGGAAACTGTATTTGCAAACATGCATTCCTGAGATGGATGGATTATGGAAGTCTCCTCATCTTGGGAAACAGGAATGAGCAGCTGATGTACGTATAAGGAGAATGCTTTTTCCAAAACCTCTACTGTTGACACCGTTAAGCAGCCTGTGACTTGGCCTGCACAGAGGTGAACATGTTAAGGCTATAATTCAGCCCTTTCTTATCATTTCAAAGTGTGACCCTTATTTAAGGAACTAGTTTCCAACTTGGCCTGTGAACCTTTTGCACAGAGGCTGCCATATTTCTTCACTTGTAAAACACCTCTCTCCAGTGATGATGGCAGTGAATCATAAACTGCTTTCAAGCCATAAAAACTTGGTATGTGTACCTTGGCACATTCAGCTGTATGCTAAAGTTACATTAATCCTACTAGGCCATATTTTTCAGTAACTAAGCACCCTCAAGCTAACTTTTGAGGAGCCTTTAAGGAGTAGTAAGCAAGTCCTTGCTCGTGGATATGTACTGTTTTTTCAGATGACTTACCAGTACTAATAGGAAAAGGGGTTTTGTTTCTCATTTTTAGTTCACTTTAATTCCTTCATTGGTGTGGACCAATATATTTCTTTTATCCTACCAGCAGCACTTTTAAAAATATATATATAATTTTAAAATTCTTTTTTTTTAAATTACAGGAGCTCCAGTTTCAAAGGCTCACCAGAGAGCTTGAGGTGGAAAGGCAGATTGTTGCCAGTCAGTTAGAAAGATGCAGGCTTGGAGCAGAATCACCGAGCATTGCAAGCACAAGGTACACATCCCGGAGTCTTTAATTTCCAAACTGTCATTTATGTACTTGCAACAAACATTTATTTCATCACACTTTTGTGTGATCTCAGATTCTCTTTTAATGCATGAGCATCGTATTTGTCACTGATTGATGTTACAGTTATTTTTGCGAATGGCTACTTGAGATTCATGGATTTTATCAGTGATTTTTTTTCTATTTAAAAATGTTTAGGGTACTCTCATTTTTCTATTCATATTGAAATACTGCCCCTCAATGAGGCCAAACTTAGATTCACAAAATGTTTAGGGGTATGCGTCGTCGTTCCCTAGGAAAAAAGCACTGGATTTTATACTGTAGGACCTTTGGTTGCTTGATTACTCTCCAGAGGGTCAACCCAACGAATAATGAATGTATGCTTGATTGGCTGCAGTTAACCATTTATGGAGTAGTAACTTTCCGCTGTGTGCAGGTTCCCGTTTAGTAAGCTCATCATCAGAATCCTTTTACGTGTGAGAATTTTACCATTCCTCTCACCTAGATTTCTGATTTATAGGCTCAGATACATTAGTAAAATACATTTTGACACTTTTCTTGGTATCACTTTGTGAAGAGGACTATGGTACTGGCACTGTGTTTACATCACAGCAACCTCGCTATCATCAACTTGGGTTCTCATGAGTTTAGAACGTATTTATTGCTTTCATGGTGCTTTCCATGTATTCCTGTTGTTCCTATCTGGGATTAGCTTGATAACTAGTGTTTTAGCTATAATGCAATATTGCACTTTATACCTATCAACATCTGCAACAAACAAGTGATACTGATTATTCATGTTTAATAGGTGGCTGTCCAGATAATTAAGGTAATAGAGGTTTAGGAAAAATCGTTAGCAGGAAAATTAAATCAATTTTTCATGCATGTATTTTATGTAACCTGTCAAAAATTCAGAAGCAGCTATTTTTCTAGCCAAGCACCTAGCTACTCATGAGTGGCAAGATTTCCATAATCACTGGAAAGAGTGGCACAATGTAGAGGAGTTTAAAAAAGAAATGAAGGGCTGAAATGTTCAGGTTTAGGTTTGATAACTGAGCGGCTGGCACAGAACCAAAATAGTCCAACATGCACAAGTCCCCTGCCCACTATTCCTTTCATTACACATGTGATCTCTGTGTTTTCAGTCAATGGATTACTAAGTGTGTAAGAGCCTGAAAAGCATCTTAAAATGATGTCCACACACAGGACAGATGATAAATATGCATAAACGACACTATATTTTGTTCAGTTGTATTGCATGTGAAATTAGTGGAGATAATGGTGACATTTGGATGATCACCTTGGTACTTAATAAGCAGAGAAATGAATGAGTCTTTTGCCTACGCATGCAGTCCCTTCATCCCTCCTTTTCTGTGAGCTGCAGTTATAACAATATGTTTCTAATTGGTTGCAGTTTCCTGCTTCATACAAACTGGGAAACTATGGTTACCAGCTCCAGAATAAGCCAGGATGTCAAATCATGTTCAAAATTTGATTTAATATTAAACCAACTTCAAATCATGGCTTCATATCCTAGCTTGCTCCAGAGCAGATAATTATAGTTTCCTGGTTCAGACAAAATAAGAAATTATGGTTAGAGGCTTCCTGGTTTAATTGCAATTTACATGAATGGTCTGTTGGAATGGGCAAAACACTTGTTTATATCTAGACTTATTAAGCATAAATAATCACCTGAACTGGGTCACTGTCCATAAATTTTTGTCTTCTTGTTAGCATATTTCATGTCTTCTACACCATTTGATGGCATCAATCTGTAAGAGCGTTTGAAAAATCACTTGTCAATTTGTCAATATTTTCCTATAATACAGTAAGTAATGGAAGGAACAGACTGGAGGGAAACCGTTAAGTGAGATGTATCTTGGAAATTTGTCAGCAGCAATTTGGCTCTAAATCTTGTTGGTCAACATTTTCTCCAGGATGAGTGCTTGCTAGGCTGTATGCATCTAATATATTTTTCTAGCTCTGGCGCATCTTTTGCATTAGGGGGGGGGGGACTCACTACCACATAGTTTGAGATTTATATTTGTAAGGTAAAGGTAAAGGGGCCCCTGACCGTCAGGTCCAGTCGTGTCCAACTCTGGGGTTGCGGCGCTCATCTCGCTCTATAGGCCAAGGGAGTCGGCGTTTGTCCGCAGACAGCTTCCGGGTCATGTGGCCAGGATGACAAAGCTGCTTCTGGCGAACCAGAGCAGCGCATGGAAACGCCCTTTACCTTCCCGCCGGAGCGGTCCCTATTTATCTACTTGCACTTTGATGTGCTTTCGAACTGCTAGGTTGGCAGGAGCTGGGACCGAGCAACGGGAGCTCACCCCGTTGCAGGGATTCAAACCACCGACCTTCTGATCAGCAAGCCCTAAGCTCTGTGGTTTAACCCACAGCACCACTTGGGTCCCTTTATATATTTGTAGGAAGATGAATAAATAACATGAAGGGTTCTTTTACTATTTTAAATGCATACTGTGGATTGGACAGTTCCTTAAATGTTCTCATCCCCACCAAATCAGTCCTAAACACTTAGAACGGTTGCCTACAAAAAGAAACAGCCTGTCTTGGTTAGAAGCGTATGCGGGGGCCTTCAGGGCCAGATGTCTCCGGAAGCTGGAATCTGCTGGAGCAAATGCCTCCTGTGACGACCCGTGTCCCACTCTCTCTTACTATCACTGCGACACAGGAATCCAGAGGGGAAAACACCCACCCTCTTCTCCTGACGCCTCAAAAATATAAACCCCTTTTACTAATGGGTTTCTTAGTAAGGAGAGCCTTCCAGCTTGCGTGGCCTGGTACCTTAAGAAACTCTAGGCTGTCCCCCAGGAATAACCTCTTGCCTCCAGTAAAGGGTCTCCCTCAGTTGGATTCCCCCACTGTAGAAGTTTGCCCTATGCACTCTGGCAACTTCTTGGCACCTCAGGTTACCCTTCTAAGCCTCCTCCGTGTAACTTCAGGACACAAACCACCACCTCCCTGCCTGAGGTGAGTTTTGCCCTCTCTTGAGTCACCACGGCTGTGAGTCCTGGTACCTCGCTGGAAAAATACAGACGGACCTCTTGTTGGCAAAAACAGAGATGAAGTTTTATTGTGTTAAAAACATAAGTGATTCTTTAACGTGTCATTTATTAATTAGCTTTGTTCCAGTTGTACAAAATAAACTCAGTCAAACATTTAACTTTAAGTTTTCCTAGCCTCTTAACTGTCTTCATACAAGCCACCACATAACACCACACCACATCCTCCTCCCTCTCCCTCCTAACTGACCAAACCGACACTCCCTCCTTTCAAACCGGGCACAGTCCCGCCCCCATCAGAGTTCTAAGTCAGTCAGGCTGGAGGTGGGTTAACTCTTTGCCAGCCGGGCAGAAATAAACATTTTAAAAGTGCTTCAATTTGTCACATATCTCCCCCCACCACAAAGACATTGCGTCGGCTTGCTCTTAATTAACTAGAGCAATGCCAAAGCAATGGGCTTGGGGTCCAAAATACTTCAATGCATTCTATAACATTCATATTACAAAGTCAACTAAATTAACATCTCATAAACTTGTACACAGATAAACCATGTTTGGCATGTGTCAGATTATAACGCCTAAGCACAAATGTTCTGCTAGGGTTATCACCGTTTCATATAATAATTTGCACCATCCTATACCTCTCAAAAATACCTGGATAAAGCGTCCGCTATGATGTTTTCCTTCCCACTTATGTGCTTACCCTGTGTCTATTACATGAGTTGCTAGGTTGGTCCTCCCTGGGATGTTTGAGAAGATTTGAGCAAACTGAGCAAGGACTAATTTTAACTGCTCCTTTTGCTCTGGGGTCAGACTTTCATCGAATGATAACTCTGCTAGAGTTGTGCCCTTACTTAGCTCTCCCCACCCAGTTAAATGAATTCCTTGGGTCACCCTCCCCTTTACTTGCAACACCAACTTATTTCGGTCAAAATAAGGCTTAAGTAAGTTTACATGAAAATTTTTACATCGGTTCCCTTCCCCATCTAACTCTACCAAATAGTTCACCGCTGATATCCTCTCGACCACTTTGAAGGGACCGTCCCACGACATCTCCAACTTCTTTCGACGTCTTGTTCTTAACACGAGCACACTGTCACCGGGCTGGAAAGTTCTGTCTCTTGCGTGTGCATCATACCACTGCTTCTGTCGACGCTGTGCCTGCTGCAAGTTGTGAGCAGCTTGCTCCCGTAGCTCTTGAAGGTCGCTCTGCAGCTCCTGTAGATACGTCACAACATCAGGGCTGTCGATCTGCTCCTCCCCCGACCACGCTGCTTTCATCAAGTCTAGGGGTCCTCGTGGCTGTCGTCCAAATAGGAGTTCAAAAGGACTGAACCCTGTGCTCTCCTGCGGCACTTCGCGATAACCAAATAGGAAGTGTTGCAGCCTCTCATCCCAGTCGTTAGGATGATTGATGGAATAGGTTTTTAGCATCCGGCTCAGGGTTGAGTTAAATTTCTCCGTCAAGCCATTCGACTGTGGATGATAAGCCGTAGTTTTAACATGCTTAATCCCACAAAGAGTTAAAAGCTCTTCCATGGTCTTGGACGTGAAGGATGTCCCTAAATCTGTTATAATTTCTTTGGGGAATCCCAGCCTCAAGAACACCGACATGAGGGCTTTTGCTACAGTCTTTGAGTCAATGTCCTTTAGAGGTATTGCTTCTGGATAGCGCGTAGCATAATCCACGAGGCATAAAATAAATTTATTCCCCCTTTTCGTAACTCTGGAGATAGGCCCGAGGATGTCCACTCCTACTCTGGAAAAGGGCTCAGTAATTACAGGAATAGACTGTAACAAGCCTCGCGTTTTGTCCGCTCTTTTGCCTGCTTTTTGGCAGATCACACAGGACTTGCAATACTCTTTGATGTCTTTGCCCATCCCAGGCCAGTAAAATCTTGCTTGGATTCTATCACTAGTCTTTCTAATGCCTAGATGCGCTGCTGAGGGTGCGTCGTGTGCCATTTGTAGCACTTGCAACCGGTAAGCTCTTGGCAACACTAACTGTTTCTTCCTTTCCCAAACAGCAGCAGTTTTCCTCCTCCTAGAAATTCTATACAGTCTTCCCTCAATGGTGGTAAATAAGCAGAGGTTCTCCACAGTTACTTCTGCAGTAGGACTTTGTGCTTTACTCCACAGCTCTTTTATAGTTTCATCCTCTTTTTGATCACTCAAGAATTGGGCACCGTGCTCCTGGACCACCGGCACGCTAATCAGCCCTTCATCCTCACCAGGATCTATGGGTGACTCTATAACTGCAGGAGGATTACTCTCAGTGACTTGAGACTGTGACCTAGTTATCACTTGAATAAGGTGCTTCTGACTAGCTAGGTCATTCCCTATTAAAAAGGGTACCTCCAATTCATTTAGGATTCCTACTCTCCATTTGCCACAAAATCCTTTGTAGGTAATATCAACTTCAGCTAATGGTACTTCAAAATGTGGACCCCATATGCCTTTTAAACTATAGGACTGACCCTTGAGGTACTGCTCCTTTGGAACAAATTGTGATTTAACAAGTGAGACTTCTGCTCCTGTGTCCCTCAAACCTAAAAAAGACTGACCATTTAATTCAATTGGCTCCATGTAATCTTGGTTGCACTCCTGCTCAGCCCTCCAGACCTGCAAGACCTTAGAAGTAGTCTCAGCTGGACTGTCTGCTTTCTCTGAGCTTTCTGTCTGAGGCGAGCTATTTTCCTGTGACTGCATTACCAGTTTCACTTGTTTAGCTGCAGTAGGTGTAGTTTGCGACCTGACCAGCAGGGGGCACCTGGCACGTACATGGCCCTCACAATTACAGAAAAAACAAGTGATTTTCTTAGACCCTGTCTTGTCAGAACCTGATTCCCTGACAGGAAAATTTTCTTGCCTGTCTTTATTTTCTCTGGTTCTCCATGGATTACCCTTCTGTGAGTGTTTTGGGAATGCTATTTCATTGAAATCTCCTTGTAGTTCATCTAAGACCTCGGCAACCTCTGCCACAGTTTTCAGTTTTTTATCCCTCAAGAACCAACGTAAATTGCTAGGGATTTGCTTAAAAAATTGTTCTAAACAAATTAATTGTTTTAACTCATCAAAGGCCTTCACTCCACTCCCTTGAATCCATCTGTCAAGTAATTTATCTAAGCGGCTAGCTAGTTGGGCATAAGTCTCTTTATGTTCCTTTTTTGCCTCACGAAAAGCCTTTCTGCTTTGTTCAGCCGTGAGTCCACATCGAACCCTGACCCTTTGCTTAAATACTTGGTAACTTGACAGCTCTTCTTCCCTCAGGTCAGCATAAATTTCACTTAGTATCCCACAAATTTGAGGTCTTAAATAAAGCATCCAGTTCTCCTCAGGTATTTGAAATTCCACACAAACGCGTTCGAAGGTAAATAGAAACGATTCAACATTATCGTCTTTTCCAAATTTGGGGAATCTTTTTAAATTAATTGCAGTACTATCATTATTAACTGGACTCTGAGTTAATTCTGATCGCAAACGTATCTCTTCAAGCTTCATTCTGTCCTGTTCTAATTGTGCCCTTAACCTCTCGGACTGCATTCTCTCCTCAGCTTCCATTCTAGCTTTTTCCCTCTCACTTTCAGCTTCAATCCTAGCTCTTTCTCTCTCACTTTCAATTCTAGCTTTTTCCCTCTCACTTTCAGCTTCAATCCTAGCTTTTTCTCTCTCACTTTCAGCTGCTATCTTTTCCCTCTCAGCTTCAATTCTGGCTTTTTCTCTCTCACTTTCAATTCTAGCTTTTTCCCTCTCACTTTCAGCTGCTATCTTTTCCCTCTCAGCTTCAATTCTGGCTTTTTCTCTCTCACTTTCAGCTGCTATCTTTTCCCTCTCAGCTTCAATTCGGGCCATCTCAATTCGTAGTTTCATCAGTTCCACCTCAGAACCTGGGCTTCCCTCAGCCCCTTCCGTTCTTTCATCTCCTTTTGCCTCTCTGGGTTTTCTTACGTGAGTCATTTTCCTCACAGGAAAATCCTGACAGACTCAAACCAAACTAGGCGCGTGAGCTTTTAATTTCGATCACGACGCTGCCACCAAAAATGTGACGACCCGTGTCCCACTCTCTCTTACTATCACTGCGACACAGGAATCCAGAGGGGAAAACACCCACCCTCTTCTCCTGACGCCTCAAAAATATAAACCCCTTTTACTAATGGGTTTCTTAGTAAGGAGAGCCTTCCAGCTTGCGTGGCCTGGTACCTTAAGAAACTCTAGGCTGTCCCCCAGGAATAACCTCTTGCCTCCAGTAAAGGGTCTCCCTCAGTTGGATTCCCCCACTGTAGAAGTTTGCCCTATGCACTCTGGCAACTTCTTGGCACCTCAGGTTACCCTTCTAAGCCTCCTCCGTGTAACTTCAGGACACAAACCACCACCTCCCTGCCTGAGGTGGGTTTTGCCCTCTCTTGAGTCACCACGGCTGTGAGTCCTGGTACCTCGCTGGAAAAATACAGACGGACCTCTTGTTGGCAAAAACAGAGATGAAGTTTTATTGTGTTAAAAACATAAGTGATTCTTTAACGTGTCATTTATTAATTAGCTTTGTTCCAGTTGTACAAAATAAACTCAGTCAAACATTTAACTTTAAGTTTTCCTAGCCTCTTAACTGTCTTCATACAAGCCACCACATAACACCACACCACATCCTCCTCCCTCTCCCTCCTAACTGACCAAACCGACACTCCCTCCTTTCAAACCGGGCACAGTCCCGCCCCCACCAGAGTTCTAAGTCAGTCAGGCTGGAGGTGGGTTAACTCTTTGCCAGCCGGGCAGAAATAAACATTTTAAAAGTGCTTCAATTTGTCACACCTCCTTAGTTACAATTTGAAGCTAAACACAGCATCACAATGCAATCAAACAGTACGTCTCATAAACTAGCCTGTAGGAGGTACTACTTCACACTGATGTAGTGAAGTAGTACCTCCTATAACTTTAAAAGAGGATTGGACAGATGGAGGATAAGGCTATGTTATTCCTCCAGTGTCCGAGGTAGTATGCTGGAAATCACAAGTGCGGGAGCGTTCTGTTGCACCTATTTTCTACTTGGAGCTTTTCCATAGGCACCTGGCTGGGCTTTTAGTCCAACCCAGCAGAGTTCTCTCTTATGGCAAATTGTGCTACACGCTCTTTGCAAACTGCTTAACTGATCACAACTGATTCACAACACCCATTCTGTTTGGTAGGCCTCGCTCTCAAGGATGTATTGTGTACCACCCTTCATCCAAAACACAGAAACATTTTAATTACTTTCATGGAACCTGTGTTTAAGACATTCAGTGGTATGCTTGAAATCAAAGGCAAATTTGATGCACAACTATCAGGGAACTCATTCTTTTGCTACATTGCCTTTTAAATATGTTCAAATGACAGTTAGTTTTCTGGGTGTGAGTAGATGCTGTACAGCAGCCTTCCTCAACCTGGTGACCTCCAGATGGTTTGACCGGCAACTCCCATCGTCCCTGATCAAGATGGTTGTAGCTGATGGAGGTTGTAGTACAGCAACATCTGAAGAGCTACTGATTGAGGAAGGCTGCTCTAAATAGTATCATACAGTGGTAGAAACAACTTTTGAGATCGGCTGTGTATAAAGGGAATTAGGTAACACAACAGGTTGCAGTGAAGAACCAGAGAATCCGTATTCTTCTTTGCCAGCTAGCATTAAACATCACTTCTGAAATGTTTCAACTTATGGCTCAGTCATTTGACTCACTCTTCCATTACAGTCACTCGAGCCTCTAATTCTCCCCCAGTGAATTAAGCAAGTGCTGGCAAGGAAGCAATAGCAGTGTCCAAAGGCACCCTTTGCACCTCATCAGCCACAGTTCTAAATAATTACAGAGTGTGAGATTGCAGCACTAGTTTTTAAACTCTATTGTAGCCCTCGTTCAGTCACTAAACATGTTTTTATTTGTAATGCATTTCTAAAATAGATATAGTCAGGCTTCCTCAAACTCCCATGATCCCTAGCTAGCAGGACCAGTGGCCAAGGATGATGGGACTTGTAGTCTCAAAACATTTGGAGGGCCGAGTTTGAGGAAACCTGGATATAGTCATAAGAGCTTTGGTTATACCTTTGCTCGGTTTCTGATGCACTGCTCCCCCCCAGCGCATTTCTCAAATCTTGAATTTGGCAACTAAGCAGGTGTCCATGCATCTGCTTACAATAGGCCAGGTCCTCTGAGGCTCTTCTTGCTAGGACACTTCACAGCTCACATCCCCTTCCCCTGGCTTTCACTCTGCTGTGGTATGGAGGAGTCAAGAAACAGTAGGCATTTTGCCTTCTTTGAACCTCAGCAGAAGCAAGAGACCCTATTGCGCCTTTTCCATGTGCCAGAGGGGAAGGGGTTTGCAGCAAGTCCTGGATACTAAGCCAAGCAAATTTCTGTGGACAATTGCTTTTCCTGAGTTGCTTCATATTTTATAAATGTGAATCATATATGAATCTTATATAAATTAACAATATTTCAGCAGCTGTATTTGAACTTCAGCTCCTGAAAGTTAATGTACTTTAACTCTTGAAGATAGTGACCATAACTATTTGCTGCTGTATGCATCAGGCATACAAAATATGTACAAACAGCTACAAAACAGGCGGCCAGGGACTGTTCTTGTTCATCAGTGCTTACGTTGCATATACACGTATTAGGAGTGGAAGAATCAGAGCATAGGAAACTTTTGACTAAAGGCTAGACTTTTGCTTAACGCCTAAATGCTACCTGTGCTGCAACCTTTGGGGCTGATAAATAGTAGGCTCGCATCCAAACACCCTGTTACAGCCAGGTTTGAGCATGATGATTGCTCTTCTTATCACCCAGTTACCCTTTCCTTCAAACTAATATTCAGTGTCGTTCTGTATGTGGATGTTCAATTTTTGGCTAATGGCCACCTTCCACAAAATGTTTCTTAATTCCCCTTTTACAGCCGCCTATGGTCTGTTGCATACATCAGCAAAGCACTGCTCACTCACAAATAGTGAGGTCTGGAAAAATCCTAGGCAGTTTAGGTCTTAGTAGGTCTGAAGTAGCTTATTATGTCACCACCACCACCACACTCTATTCTCTTCCAACTCTGAACATTCCTCAGAGAAGCCCCTTTTTGACCTTTCTTGGACGATGTCATGCTTTATTGGATTCCACTGTGCCAATGAAGCCGTTTCACTTCCCTTTTCTGTATCTTGTGATTTAATGTCACTTTGTCCTTAGCGCCTGCTATCCTTTCCCTGAACTCAAGTCTCCCAGCAACCCCAGATTTGTAAAGGAGTAGTTAGATTGGTTTTGGAGCCAGCTTTCAAGCCTTCCCTCTCTGAAACTTCCCCATGTTTCATCGATGGTTGGTTGAAATGCAACCAACCAACCGGGTGGCGCTGTGGTCTAAACCACTGAGCCTAGGGCTTGCTGATGGGAAGGTCATCGGTTCGAATCCCTGCGATGGGGTGAGCTCCAGTTGCTTGGTCCCTGCTCCTGCCAACCTAGCAGTTCGAAAGCATGTCAAAGTGCAAGTAGATAAATAGGGACCGCTCCGGCAGGAAGGTAAACGGCATTTCCGTGCACTGCTCTGGTTCGCCAGAAGCGGCTTAGTCATGCTGGCTACGGTACATGACCCGGAAGCTGTACGTCGGCTCCCTCGGCCAGTAAAGCGAGATGAGCGCCGCAACCCCAGAGTCGTCCATGACTGGACCTAACAGTCAGGGGTACCTACCTTTACACAAAGACACAATACATGTTCTTAGCTAATATCAGAAAAAGGTTGTCTCTTAAGTCAAGTGTGCTGGTCACAGATTGAAATATAAAGTCTTGTATGAAAGTCTTGTATGAAAGCTTCTAGGTATTATTATTATTATTATTATTATTATTATTATTATTATTATTATGCTGCTTGCTTTAAAAGAGGAAGTATAGGAAGAGTACAATAAACAGCCAGCCAGTTCCAGCCAGTGAATACTGGAGAAGTACATCTCTAGAAGTGCAGTTTATTTGGAGCAGTTCACTGAAGCAGAGCTCTTGAAGCAGCCATTTTTAATTACCTCTACTCATTGCCATTCTGTTCACAAACATTTTATGCCACAAGTCAATTTCCTCTGGGATGTAAAAATCCAAATTGTAATGGTCCCCACCAGCTGGAATTAAAAATGTATATCTAAATCTCCTGTAGAGCATTTATGCTTTAGGTAATTTACCCAGTGTTCCTATTAAACTGAAGCATTCAAGCTGGCTGCAACAAACCTAATACTGTGGCATTATGAAGAATTCAGACTGAATAGCTTCCAAAACTAGTGGGGTAGTTTATTTTGTTATTTGTAGCCGATCATTTCTTGTTCCACACCAATAAAAACAGAACATTGTTTTGATTTATATTGGAAGTAAAGAACTCCTGCAGTAGGCCAGTGAAGTGTTAAACTCAATAAATTGAGTATTTGGAAAGTTCAAAAAACTGAATACCTCAGCTGTCTGTGTGTGTATTGGTTGAAACAGTTCTAGCCAGACATTCAGCATATTTAGCTGAATGCTTGGCATACCTGAATGTATACCTTAATGCAGTGGGGTTTGGTCCAGTGAATATACCCATCAGCTGAATATCGTCATCCTGTTGAAAATTATTTTGTTTGTTGTTGTTTATTTGTTTATTTGTTTTTGTTGTTGTTACTGTTATTTATTAAATTTGTATACCACCCTTCATCTGAACATGACAGAGTGGTTCACAACACAAAACACAGTCTACAATACAATACAAAATGAAAACACAGTCTACGATACAATACAAAGCCAATAACCCTTCTGCCCCTACAAACAGATTTAAAAAGCCATAGGCTGTTTAATCAGCCAAAGGTCTGGTTATGGACAAATGTTTTTGCCTGGCACCTAAAGACATGGGGAGAAAAGGCCAAACCATGAAGGCTTTTTAGACAGACTAATGCATATCACAATATATAGGTCCTATGCTATCTGCATAAAGAACTTCCCCACAGCACAGGGCCTCTATATTGAGCTATGCATCATGGACCAGGGTTGCATAGATTTATTGATTTGAAATGCTTCTAGCCCAGCCTTCAAGATTCCAGAGCAGTGTGCATATACTAAAATAAATGTTAAAAATATAATGCAATTAAAGCTAAAAATACCATCATGATAAAATAATACTAATAACAACCTAGATAAACAAAGCAGTACAAATAACAAAATCTCAAACGTTAAAATGCCAGGGCAAATAAGTGAATTTTGACATGGCACCAAAATGAATGTGATGCTTTGCACCAGTTGTACCATTACAAGGAAGGTTGTCCAAAGACGGGGCACCACCACAGAGAAGGTTGTGCCACCACAGAGGAGGCTGATGCATAACAAACTTCACCCAGAGACACAGAAAGCTAGTATAGGGCGAGGTGCTCCTTCAAGTATTTGGGTGCCAATTCATTTAAGGCTTCAAAGGTAAGCTACCAGAACCTTGAATGAACTTGGAAGCAAACAGACACCTTAGTAAGGAGGAGCATCCTGGACCAGCCCAATGGGGAATCCCCTTAAGGGATCTTAGAGGGCAACACTTTCTGTACAGGGGCCCAGTCAGGGGCTGATAGCCAAAACTTGTAGCTTGGCGTTGTACTGGATTCAACATGGTCACTGAATGCTCAGGGGAACTCAGTGGGATGGAGTGCCTTTCAACCAGCTTCAGCAGCTACGACCATTTCTGGACAGGAGTAGTTTTGCCACAGTTATCCGCACTCTAGTAACTTCCCAAAGGGATTGCTATGGGGATACTCTTGAAGACAACCCCGAAAGCTTCAATTAGTGCAAAATGTGGCAGCAGGACATTAAGTGGTATAGTTGGAAGGAATCATAACATCACTTCCGAAAGATCTACAGTACATGGCAGCCCCAAGTGAGTTGGAAGGGTACAGGAGCAGGCAGAAATGATGACATACACAAACTGGTGTTGGATTAAATTAGGCTACAATTTTATTAATCACAGTGCAAAAGGTTTGGCACAGGCATTGGCCATGACTCCACATGATCAACAACCCAGCGCACCAGCTGGTTGATGAACTGTAGTTTGACAGCTGGGGTTGACCGTTGTTGAGGTTCACCATGGCGTGAACTGCTTGTGGCAGAGCTTATCCAGTCACTGGTGAGAGGCATTGTGGTTTGATGCCCAAGCATACCTTCCTTTTCACCAGACACTTTGAACCGTCTGAACTATTCCAGCCCCCTCCTTTCCATACAATGGTACCTCTGGTTACGAACTTAATTCGTTCCGGAGGTCCGTTCTTAACCTGAAACGGTTCTTAACCTGAGGTACCACTTTAACTAATGGGGCCTCCCACTGCCGCCACGCGATTTCTCTTCTCATCCTGAGGTAAAGTTCTTAACCCAAGGTACTACTTCCAGGTAACCCGAAGTGTTTGTAACCCGAGGTGTTTGTAAACCAAGGTACCACTGTATTTCTTTTCTGACTGGGTCATTGTTCTGTGGCTACTGAACATGCTCAACCCTCTCTGGGCTGTTTTGGGATTTTCCCCCGTAGGGATTTTTGGGGCCATTTTTTATTTCTATTTCTGCAAACCTTTGGCCTCCCCCACAGGCTGCAGTGCCTCTCTCTTGGTTGCAAATTGTGCCATTTTAGACAGCACTTACCCTTGAACTTTGTAAATAGAGGAAGTGATATTTGTTTATATTCCATCGTGTAGTAACAATAAAAATTACTTTCCCTATCAATTCAGCAATCTAGATACCATGTGAGTACTGAGGTAATTTTGAACATCCTTTGGAAATTCTCTTTTTAATATGTCTATTAAAATATTTTTGCCGATTTTCAGAATTAATTGGTTGTGTCTTTAGTATTAAATGGGATGTGTTTGTCTAAGAAATTTTGTTCATTTTCTAAAGGTTAATGAGGTGTTCTTTATTATATATGCCTTTCCCACTGTCATCCCAGCCCCGAAGCCTGCCATTGTACTGTAATCCATCTAAATGTATTTTAGCATACACATCCCATTTGTTTTATACAGTATTCATTAAGTGACTGTTGCATTTATTACATTTTTATATGAATTACATAAGCTGTTTTTTTCCAATCTGTGAGTTTTATGGGGTGGAAGAGGAAGAAAGGGGCAGCTGTTAGTCTTCAAAATAGGCTTGTTTTTATCATCAGGGACAGGCATTTGATGGGCTGCCTAAGCAAACATTATAGCTGTGGTTTTCAGTTTATGGGTTAGGACCTACAAGGGGTTGTGTCATGACCTAAGATTGTACCATTCCACTAGTTCTGAAGCTGGAAAGCCTGTAGTGTGTGCCCCCCCCCAATCTTGGTAGAATCCAGCTACATTGGTCACAGTCCAACATGGCCAATGATAAGTTCCCCATCCCTTTTTTTAAAAGGGTCTTTTTTCAGAGAAGAATGGGAGATGAGGTTAAAGGAGACAACGTGAAAAACAATGGACACATTATTATTATTTTAAATAAAGAGGATCTCATGTTGTACTTGGGGGTGGACGGTGTTCCTGGATTTGAAAATGACTGTTCTGTACTGTATAGCAAATGAGTCAGCAAATGAAATGACCTGGTCCATCATCCCTTTGCCTCTGTATTTAATATGGCAACCTTTCAGAAATAAATCTTATAGGAACACTTTTTGTGATGCAACTGCTAGAAATTCTGTCACACTGTGCAATGATAGAAGGCCATGCTTTACTCAGTTAACAAGACCCATCTGGAGTGTAGGTGTTGATGGGCTTAGAGTAAAAGCTAAAAGAAAACAGCTAAAAGAAAAAAGAAAAACCTTGAATATTCCCACAGTACAAAATCAAAACTAGTAGTCCCATGCTTGCCTACTATATAGGTAATAAACTGATTCTTTTCACTTTAGCTGGGCATAGCTTGGGTTGGCTGGCACTCTTGTCTGCTGAATCGGTTAGTAAATATACCAGCGAATAAATGCTTGCACACCTTTTAATACAAACCATGCCAATCCATGTCTGTTGAGTTACACAGAGTCTCAGACCTTTTGATGCATCACTGCCTCCTTATATGGCAGTCATACCCCATGCACATAATGAGTGAAAAATACTGTTGGGCACATGGCAATCAAATTCTGATATCTGGTTGCCTTTCCTTAGTGGTTGGGATACCTGTGGACTAGGGCCTAGGGGCAGTAGGAGATGTGCACCTTTCTCCCACCCCCCGTTTTTGCTGGAAACATATCCCCGTGCATCAAATTTTACGATACACCTTCTCTTGTGTAAACAAGATGACACCACTTCAGATATGGCATTCTCACATTCTCCCCCTCATATTTGTCCATCTGCAACTTCACAATTTATTTATAAATAAAGAGCAAGAAAACAGGAAATCTGAGAGGAAGGAGAGGGTGATAAGCCATCAGAGGGACATCTCTGCTGGAAATGTAACAGTTTGGCATAGCTTTGGCCCATTCCTTGCGTACCTGAAATCCTTTGGCTGCTCCTTCAGACACCACACATCTTCCTGAATTTGATCTGTAACTATACAGGGTAATTTGTTCAGCACCAATGACTGTGTTTGAAAGACAAAAGGCCTCAGTTAATGAGAGTTTTTTTGTTCGTTCATTTTGGGTGCATATAATTAAGCTACAGATGCCACATTTCAGTTAGCAGCTAGTATTGCAATTGTAATAGCATTCTTATTCAGAAATGCTTAACTGCACAGCAGTCTTGTGAGCTGCCATTTTGGGGGGGAACATGTGGTGGATACCGTAGATGATTTATGAACATAGTAATAAATGGGAAATGGAGTGAAGATTTCTTGTTTGCTGGCTTTTTGTCATCCAAAATAGGAAAGTGAGCTCAGGGCTTGGCTCCAGGTTTGAGTGCAAAGTGCCCTCTCTCTCACACATGGGCCCCCTCAGGTGTACCCAGCAGTGGTGGTCGCAAAAACACTCCAAAGGAAGGTGGAAGCTGTCATTTAATTTTAAAATTGACATTTTTATTGAGTTAACGTACATGACAATACAAGCAATAGAAGACAAAGTGTTTCATAAAGCAACGGCGACGTATAGATCTATTCTTATACCTTGGTGGTTAAAGTTTTGCAAGCAAAAGTTAGTTGCTTTTACTATATTATTTAGTATCTAAACCAATATAATGACTCCCTTAAAGCTGCCATTTGGATTTCCCACTTTTCTCCAGAATGCTCACTCCAGAGAGCTGAGGGAAATTATAGTGGTAACTCTCAGACCCAGCCGCATATGCCCTGAAATCCTGCCCATGTAGAGCTGCACAAAAATACTTATATATGAACTTTCCCATCCCAATTTTACTGGGTAAGAATCTCTATCTTGAAGGGCTTACACCCAATGAATGTGTTTGTGAAAGGACCGATAGTTCACCATAGGACATGCACCTGACCAGCAGGGTGGGTATGAATCAGGCCTGTGAGCATTAGAATGTATGCATACATATGGCCATTTTGCACATCAATGTCAGAAATCAACCTACTGCATTCAGTGCGTAGTTTGCCATGGATCTGAATGGCAGAAAATAAATTGGCAAAAATTAAGATGATGTGCAGTCTTTTTCTTGGATTCATCTTAAAACAGCTATTTTTATTCTGCATCTTCTCATTAGATCTTTCAGATATTGGTTAAGCCCATCAAAAAATATTTGAGTAGGTAGTGATGAAGATTCATATCTATAGGTATTATCGATCTACTGGAGAGGCTGTGACCATTCTTTCTCGTTAGTTTCCTTGACAATTCCAGAAATGCCCTGGATGGAAGTGATAATTTAGACTGAAAGTGCTGTAATGCTGTGCCAAAGAATTCTCCTAGTAAATGTTACCAAGGCATTTATGGTTACAGGTAGGTAGCCGTGTTGGTCTGGATCGAAGTAAAATAAAAAAAATTCCTTCAGTAGCACCTTAAAGACCAACTAAGTTTTTATTTTGGTATGAGCTTTCGTGTGCATGCACACTTCTTCTGTTTATATTAGGCAGATTTAGCTTTTATATTGGAGATTTGACTCCTAATCTTAATGCAGTTAACAGAAGTGAGCAGAAATTCTCCACATTGCCTTTCATTCTGTTCTTATTAGTGCCTTCCTTGTGGAAAGTTTCGTATTGAATGTATATAAAAGAGTAGCACATTTGTATGGATTTATGCATGAGAAAGTGCGGCACCAAAATATTTTCTTGCACTGACTGCCAGTCTGTAAATAAAGTCAAAATAAATTAAGTGCTTTTCTTTCTAATTTTACTTTGACGTGTAAATAAATCTAAACATTTAATGTGATTATTTTCATCTGTGTATGTTATGTATGTAGTTTGATACGTATTGTCATCTGAGCGAAACTGATTTTGAAATTGGATTCTTTAAAAGCATAATTGTAGTAACAAAAGCTTCTAGTATAAAGAGTAAACACATTTACATAAATGAATCACATTCGTGCAGTGAAAATTTTTATTACATAAATTGTTTTGAATTATTCAGCATGCCAGAGAGAAGGAATACTGCTTTTTAAAAAATAAAATAAAATAGCTGATGCAAAATATGGGTTGTAATCTGCCTTTAATTGAAATTGAAAGACCATTAAAGGCGCTTAACTTTAGAATGATGGTTTATAATTTATTGCTGCATTCCTAACACTGTGTTAATTTTGCACAAACAGTGAATATAAGTGATACAGCTGATGACACACCAGACCTGTTGTTCTGCACATGTTTGAGTGTGCATCTAGACTCTGGGTGAGCAGGTGTCTTCATTTGCTTCATTGGAGATTGCTTCAATAAGGTGTGCATGATTTTGTCATCAGCTGTTCTTAATGAAGAATCCCTTTCAACCAAGGTTGCATCTTCTACATTTCCCTTGATTGCAAAGGATTGCTGGTTTGAGTTACTGGCTCTGTGGCATCAGTTCTGTTTCGTATTATGCACCCATGTGGAGAGGCATCCCCAATAGGCCCGTAAGGTTCAACGTATGCAGGCAATGTTGTGGGTAATTTTGGGGATGGAATGGGAGGTCATTGTGGGCCTGCCAAACCTGCATCCAGTCATCTCGCTTCAGTTACTGTGTGTAGGGGGTGTCTCATAATTTGACTGTTTCTTTTCTTTTCTATAGCTCTACTGAAAAGTCGTTTCCCTGGAGATCTGCAGGTACAGTTGTCTTGCATGTTTGGTGTATTTTATGAGTTTTTATATTATACTAAATGCAAAATCTTATATACCGTATTTGAAAAATACGGTGTGTGTGTGTGTGTGTGTGTGTGTGTGTGTGTGTGTGTATATATATATATATATATATATATATATATATCGGGTTTTTTTTTTTAATAAACTACTTTTAAAAATTCAAAACTTCCTTTTACCAAAAATGTTCTTCTGATATATCTTGCAGTGACATACGGTACTTGCAAGGCTTACTTTTTACAGATTGCTTGCAATATATATTAAAGTGATCACAGTCTATTGTCCGCTTGCAGTTTGCAAACGTGTGGGCCATTTCATGTGACTTCTTATCCTTACAGTTCTCTTGTGTAGAGGGGAAAAAACCCGTACAGTATACTCAGTATACACCTTCATCTGTGATGACTGCTTAGGTGTCTATTCCATTGTTTGTACATAGCATCACAATTTGTAAATGTGAACGCAAGAATATATGATAGCCTTAGCATTGTTGTTGCTATGTCAGTTAAATTAAACGGTGTTCTCCTTGTATGGTACATCTGCCTACAAATGTTCTATTATCGAACTATCATTCTAAGTATATTTATAATGCCGTGATTTTCAAACTGTATTCCTAGAAAATCAGTAATGGAAGATAAGCTACATGAAAAGCATTATGCCAATATTGAATATTCTGCAATGTGTGTCATATTCATGGTTTCATAGCGCACTCTTAGCTTGTGGGGCTAAGAGCTTGCTTGGTACCACTCAAGAACTTAGTGTGTGCATCAGAACGTGCCCCAGAATCCTGTGAAACATGCAGGAGTTCCTTTGCAGACACACCAGTGCAGAAATGATACCTTGTGGGGTAGGATGCTTAAAATCCACAGTTGTGACATGGATCAGTAGCCTGGGCTACCTTGTTGTCTTACTCTGTCTCTGATAAAAAATTCTTTACTTCTGCTGTTTTTTATTTGTCCCTTACTACTTTTTGTTTATTTTTCTTACATTTAATTGGTTTTCCTTGCTCTTTTATTATTTCTGTTTTTAGCCACCTTAAACTGCACGAAGAAATGTGGGATATAAGTGTTTTCGATAAATAAAAATAAATGCTGTAATAAAACTCTTTGCTAGTATGTGGCTTTACCGAAACCCTTATACAATGTTTTCCAGCTAAACAAAATTGTGGTTATTGTAGCACACCTAAGACTTCTGATGGTTTTTCTCCCTTTTAAATACGTAGTCATGTCCTACGACAAATAGTGTTGAAAGACACTTCACAAATGGTTTTCTATGCAGTGTGGGAGACTGCTGACCTGGAAAACAAACACAAGTGGAAAGTTTACTTGGAATGGGTCTTTAAAATTAGTTATATGGTACTTTTATTTGGCAGGCACATTTTGAGTTAATTTACAGGGTGAACATGCTTTATTTTAAAATTTATTAAATTAAAATGCTCTTCCTTCATGGATCTAAATGTTATTGGCTCTTCTTTCTTAGTAGCTGGACTTATTAGGTCAAAACTATAATCCTAGTGCACAACTTCAGGATTATTTGACATTGATGTACAACTGAGATGTCCCTAACTTTGCATTCTCCATTCATTGTAAGGAATATTTGCTGGCTATCTTGCCCCCTTTTCATGTTTTTAAACTCCAAAACTAATTAAAATTAGTTGCACCAAGCTGTGCAATTATGGGAACAATCTAGCGACAACAAAGAAGCCCACCCCAAAACTCTAATCCACTTTAACGCCATTCTCATTCATTTCCATGGCTCCCTGGTGCAGAAGTCTTCAAATGCCTTTCATGTAAGAGACTTGGAAAGCTTCCAGTTCTAGGTTTCTTCCTCCAGCCCTGATAAATCACCTTCAGAATTCGGCTTTTCAGGAACTGAAAAGTTACTATTTCTTTAGTTCAGAGATAGGCAGGAAGCATGTTGGGGTTTGTTGGAAGATCACGGTTATTTGCAGTATACCAGCAATAACCTCTGCCTCCCAGTTGTATGCATATATGTATTCACCTCGTTTAATAATCACAACAACCTTGTATGGCAGGTTAGGTTGAGAGACCGTGACTGGCCCAAGGCTCCCCAGTGAATATTTGAACCATAAGTTTGAGGAGCTTGTCCTTCTTGCCAAGCTGCAAATTTAATATTAAATTTCTGAGTCGCAGCTGCCCCATCTCAGATTCCCTAAATCATCCATCAGCTGTGGAAAGAAAGTGAAGAGAAGCCCTCATGTGAAGATGTAGCAAGTAGGAAGGATTTCTTAGTCGTTTCATGTTCCTCAGTCGTGGGACATTTTTGTTTAAAAGAACTGCACAAATTCTGTTTTGAAAAGACCTGGCTTGTAAAGGAAATTCACCCTAAAACCCTTTAAGTACAGTAAATTACAGCTGTACTTTGGATCTCAAACGTCTTGGCTCCTGAACAAATCAGCTCCCAAACAATCGAAGTGAGTGTTCTGGTTTTCGAACAATTTTCAGAAGCCAAACATCCAGCACAGCTTCCGCGGCTTCTGATTGGCTGCAGGATGCTCCTGGAGCCAATCGGAAGCTGCGCCTTAGTTTTCAGCTGGTTCCGGGAGTCAAATGCATTCTGTTCGAGAACCAAGGTATGACTGCAAAAGAAATTAAGGGCTATATATATAGGTTAGTGGTAGTGCATCAGCCTTGCCTACACAGTGTCCCAGGTTCAATCTCCACACAGGGCTGAGAGAAACCGCTGCCTAAAATTCTGGAGAGCTGGGGTTTCATCAGGGAAGACAGTACTAAACTAGATGGACCAATGGTCTGAGTCCTTATAGGGCAGCTTCCTATGTTCCTAAGTTACTGGATGGGATTTCGTAGCAAGATAGGCTAATTCATATAGGAATCAGTTCCTGAATGTAAATTTGATCCCTTCTGGTATCTTTTCAATCATGCTTTGCCTTTCAAGCCTCAGATTTCTTTTCTTTTCTTATATAAAAAAGTATATTTGTTTTATGCTTAAAGTTCAAGAATGTATATCACAGCTGACAATATGTTCTTCAGTTAACAGCTTCAGAATTTTCCTCCTTAGGAAGTGTGTACTGTTGAGCTTTCAAAACTGACAAGAAAACACCACCTCCACAAATGGTCTTTTCCTTTATGTCTTTCTCAGAGTTGAATGTTCATATACAAAGCTATTACTCTTGCACAATTGTCTAAAATTGCTTTGCAGATGGTATGTAGAATAGAACTGAGCAGAAATGGTGAAGCTGTACCAGGTTGCAGATGCGTATAGATGTAGATATTATTATTGACTAACAAAACTCTGCTTTCAGATTTGCCAAACACAGGTGTAAATAAACTCAGAGCATCTGAGAGTGTTCATATTGCTTCTTATCATGTTGGAACAGAGCCAGAACAAGGGAATCTCTACTCACCAGAGCAAACATCGCTCCATGAAAGTGAGGGTCTGTTATATACATTTTAAATAAACTGAGATTTATCAATCTAGTCTTGTTTTTATTCCTAACTGTGTTAATAACTTCAGCTTCGTTGTGCTTTTTATCTTTAGGATCAGTGGGTAACTCTAGGAGTTCGACACAGATGAATTCTTATTCTGACAGTGGATACCAGGAAGTAAGCAGTTTTCACAACAGCCAGAACCTGATAAAGGGAGAGAACAGACAGCAACATTCCTTTATCGGAGCAAATAATAACCATTTGGTGAGAAGCTCAAGGGCTGAAGGACAGGCTTTGGTTCAGGTACATGTAGCTCCAAAAATATATTCAAGAAAAGCTGGTGAAATAAATAAATATGCTAATATAGATATGGTGTAAAAGTAATATAAATAGGAATGTAATACTCAATACAATAATTTACTTACCTTGATAAATCATTTGTATTCTGCATCTTCAACCGCAACAGTCCCCTGACAGGCTTAAAATTATATAAGAATAAATTTTAAAACCTATTTATTTATTTCATTTAATTATTTCTTTATCGCCTTTATCTTCCAATGATCTCATCTAAACAGCGGGGGGGAGAGAGTAAAAGAAAACACAATTCAAACGCAAACAGCACTTCTATAAATGGCATAAGATAATACTAAATAATGGAACAAAGCTTCAAGGTCATACTTCCCTTCTAAACATTTGTGGTTGAGGGACGAGCCACCAGCATTTAGTTCCACTTTCCAAGAATCCTTGGTTGCCATTACATGTTATTACTGGGTCATATGCCAGGATTTTTAGAAAGGTGAACTAAATGCTAGCAACATTCTCTCAGTTACACAGGAGGAGAAAATGGGAGGGCATGGAAGCCCAAGACCTAATTCCAGCTTTTGTAGAATGACATTGGGCTATGCAGTGTTAATGGTAACTTATTTATTAGGCTTGTTAATAAGACATGAAAAAAGTGAAGACTAAATGGAGAAAATAGTTCTATAGGATTTTGGTGACACATTTGCTGTTTTAAAAAAAAAGCAGCAAAGTGGAACATTAAGATTAAAGCTATATCTATACTACAACATTTAAGCCCAATCCAAAGGATGTTACTCTTTTGGCCTCTCAAGGAACTCTGGAAATTGTTTGGTTGCGGGTGCCAAACAGGATTCTCTTTAAGAATCTTGTTCTTTAAGAATGCATTCTTACATTCAGATAAGTTACAATAGATAAACTTCCTTTAAAACATTTTAGGCACAATCCAGCAAACATTAAGCATTTTAAGTCCCGCTGATTTCAGTGCAGAGACTGAAAAGTGCAGTTCTATGCATATCTGTTCAACTCTCCGTTTTAAAATCCAAGGGACTTAACTCTAGTGCAAATGCACCCGCAAGGGAATTTTCAAGTGAAAATGTTGATCTTTACACTGGTTGATGACCCTGTGCACCAAAATGATACGTGGTTCCTTTTGAACAGGCATCCTCAAACATAGCTGCCAACCGAGCCATGAGACGCGTAAGTTCTGTTCCATCGAGGGCGCAGTCTCCCTCATATGTGACCACTGCAGGCGTTTCTCCTTCAAGGGGATCACTCAGAACTTCTTTAGGGAGTGGCTATGGCTCACCATCTGTTACTGAGTCGAGATCTCTTAATTCTAATGTGTTTTCATCTACAACATTGCCTGTACAACGAGCAGCATCTCCGTTTACTACACAGAGGCCAGCTTCGCCTATCGCAGTGCGCAGAGTTGGCTCGGTAACATCCAGGCAGTCGTCCAACCCCAATGGAGGAACTCCCCAGTACCAGCCTGCTGTCAGAGTTGGGTCACCTCTTACGCTAAATGACACACAGACAAGAGTGGGCTCTCCACCCCAAACCCAAGTTGGATCTTCATCGCCAAAACGTTCTGGGATGACCGCTGTTCCACAACATCTGGGGACAACGTTACAACGGACACTTCATGATATCGAGCAATATGCACAGCAGTACGATATATATGAAAAAATGGTCCCACCCCGTCCAGATAGCCTTACAGGTTAGTAAAAAGGTAAAGACACAACTTAAAACTTTGCGTGAACCTGTAAATACAATGAATTGCATTGTTGGCAAGAGGAGCTGTAATATGCCATTACTGATGCTTGAAATGCTGTTATAGGAAAAGTGCCTGCACATGAGGAATCTGCACAGGACCAACAACACAATGCAGGATTTTATGACTGCATTTTAAACCGGGGTATTTTTTCAAAGGGAAGGAATCGGGTGTTAGGTGTCGCTGAAAAGCTTATTGACACCACTGAAAGGAAGGACTGAAGTTGCTGCTTTGAATCCGTTTGTAGTTCCACAGACTTGTTTCAGTAGATATTTTCGGAATTAATAGTTTCATTTCTCATCACAAAGAATGAAATGGTGTACTGTGGAGGCTTAGCAGTTTTATTTTATTTTTAATTTGTTTCTGTTGAAAGATTTTCATGGATAGACACAAGAACCTATGGAGTCTCTGTTTTCAGTTCGTAGAGTCCTTTCTACAGGTCAGCTACATTCGGTGTGAAACGCTGCTGTCATAGGCATTTTGAGGTTGAGGGGGAGCGCAAAGTGTGGAGAGGGGGGAAGAAGGGGGGCGGATAATGATCTTTCATTCTTTTGCATAGCGTATGTGCAGAGTTGTGTCAGCGCCAGGTGGGCAGGTTCTTTGTTTGTTTTTGCTGGCAATGCAAGAGGTTGGAGAACCCAGAATAAGGTTGGTTGCATTCAGTTGATTGCCGTGAGCTTGGTTTGTGTGTGAGAGGGGGAGGGACGTTCTTCAGATGAAAACAGTGAGCTTCAGTTATTCCGTATTTTCTACACACAGTTTTTAAATGCACAGAAAACAATATACAGTACAGTGGTGCCTCGCTAGACGAATTTAATTCGTTCCACAGGTCTTTTCTTATAACGAAAAATTCGTCTACCGAATCCCATAGGAATGCAATGAAATTTTTGAAATTTTTTTTGCCCATAGGAACGCATTAATTGAATTTCAATGCATTCCTATGGGAAACCGCGATTCGCTAGACGAATTTTTCATAAAACGAATTCTTCTAGCGAGGCAACCTCCGCTCGAAAAATCCTTTCGTTAAGCGGAAATTTCGTTAAGCAGGGCATTCGTTAAGCGAGGCACCACTGTACTTAATGCCTTAACATTAGGGACCCAGGTGGCGCTGTGGGTTCAATCACAGAGTCTAGGGCTTGCTGATCAGAAGGTCGGCGGTTCGAATCCCTGCAACGGGGTGAGCTCCCATTGCTTGGTCCCAGCTCCTGCCCACCTAGCAGTTCGAAAGCACGTCAAAGTGCAAGTAGATAAATAGGGACCGCTCCGGCAGGAAGGTAAACGGCGTTTCCGTGCGCTGCTCTGGTTCGCCAGAAGCAGCTTTGTCATGCTGGCCACATGACCCGGAAGCTGTCTGCGGACAAACGCTGGCTCCCTCGGCCTATAGAGCGAGATGAGCGCCGCAACCCCAGAGTCGGACACGACTGGACCTGATGGTCAGGGGCCCCTTTACCTTTACCTAATGCCTTAACAAAATGATTGCTTATGGGCACAAGTGCTCTACTGTATACACAACAATTTCAGCTGCCTGCAAGATCTTCATTTAGATCAGGCATCCCCAAACTTCGGCCCTCCAGATGTTTTGGACTACAATTCCCATCTTCCCCGACCACAGGTCCTGTTAGCTAGGGATCATGGGAGTTGTAGGCCAAAACATCTGGAGGGCCGCAGTTTGGGGGATGCCTGATTTAGATGGAGGGATCCAGTTCATCCCCATAGGAGTGAGTGGGTGCGCACATTCGGCCACTCCACCCAGATGACTGATGAAGACAGGATGCATTATGCGTATCTGAGCATATGCAGGTGGTTGGGTGGGGATTTAGGAAGTATTCACCACTTTGTTTAGCCTGCAGGGGTCTAAACATGCACTAGATTGTGATTTATAAATAATAAGTACAAATAAAATAACCACCATGGATTGCCATTCTTTCATTTTAAAATTTGTTCCCAGGTGATATGAATGAATTTAAGCTACCTCTATTCAACTTGGAGACAAACAGTGCCATGAATATCCCTGTCAAAATTGTTCTTGCATTTGAAAAAAGCAAGTATTGGGCCTGAAACATGAAAACTACCTATACCGTTGATATCACTGCATAATTACCGTATATGCCGGTGTATAAGGCGACTGGGCGTATAAGACGACCCCCTACTTTTCCAGTCAAAATATAGAGTTTGGGATATACTCGCCGTAACGAGTATATCCCAGATTTCCAGTGCACACCAAATAAAAAATTTCTGTATCTCTTCCAGGCACTGAGGCGAGCGGGGGGGGGGGGGGAGAGAGAGAGAGAGAGTAAGCGGTGGCTGCCGCTTTCTTTCCATGCAGGGAGGAGGGAGGAAAGCCCTGTGCATCCCCTCTTCCTGCACGGAAAGAAAGCGGTAGTCACTTACACGGTCGCCGCATACGGCGGGATGTGGCCGCAGCCGTTTTTGAGCTCCCCTCCCCCCGTTTGCGGCGACCGCAGATCTTATACACCAGAATATACGGTACTGCTGTTTATGTGTTCCTGACTCCCTCTGTGCAGTACTTGAAGGGATTTGTGTTTCCTTATTACTTCTGGGCACACAAGCAATTAATCATTAAACAATTAAGAGGCAGATTCAGTATAGGTATCAGGTTTTCATATACCACGTAAGCTGTGACTGACCACATATAATACGGAAAAAAATAGGGAGCAAGCAAGAGAAACACACTTTGTTTAATGACAGGAAGTGCAAGTAACAACTGCTTGATTGAAATTTAGTTCACACTTTTGTCAAATGTAGCTAGTGCATTTCAAAATATGAAAAAAGACCTCATGCATTATGCCAATGATTTTGAAGTAGAACAATGCTGCCTGTATATTTCTCATACAGCAAAGTCCTAATGCCTCGATTAAAAGTGCCTTAACAACAAATATTTAGATGCCAATCTACTTGAAAGGGTGCTGAAAGCTTTTACTTATATGTTTAAGAATGCTATGCCAAGCAGCTAAATATGAATGACTTTTTAATCAGTCTTTTGATATCGCAGTCCTGAATCTTCTAGTTTATTCATAGTGAAGATGGAGTAGTATAATTTTTCAAGCCTTTCAAAACACAAAGCCTTTTAAATTATTCTTAGAAAGATTTTGCTAGCTTCCATTTCTTAAATATTGTTAATCTTTACACAATATCCATAACCTCAGTGGTTGCCACTGTGGTCCTAAACCCTTGCACCAGCGCAATGGCTTGTGAATATGGCACATGATGTTTTTATGACATTGCACTGGTGTTGAAATCAGTCCTGACAAAACCAGGAGCAATTGAGAAAGAAAGGAAGAAATATTGTATTACTTAATAGGACAAACAGATGGAAGGCTGAAGGTTTAACAACATATCTGAACCAGTTGTTGTTACCCTATTACAATTCAGCAAAGAACAAATATTGACATTTGCAAATATCATGGCTAATAGCTCAATCAGGTTGTCTTCTCACACATTGCCTTAGTTTTTTTAAATAAAAAAAACCTTACATCTGCCTATACAGTGGTACCTCTGGTTATGAACTTAATTTGTTCCGGAGGTCCGTTCTTAACCTGAGACCGTTCTTAACCTGAGGTACCACTTTAGCTAATGGGCCTCTTGCCCTCGCTGCGCCGCTACTGCTGCGCGATTTCTTTTCTCATCCTGAGGTAAAGTTCTTAACCCGAGGTGCTACTTCCGGGTTAGTGGCGTCTGTAACCCGAAGTGTTTGTAACTCAAGGTGTAACCCGAGGTATAGCAAATGTAACTAGAATAGATTTTTCGCTAAATGACTGTTGTGATTTTTAAGAGCCAATGCAGCTTTGTATTTTATAATAGGAAGAGAATGAAATCCTTACAAATAAGGTTTGGGATAGCCTCAGACCAGACAGACAGCAAACCAGGTTCTTATGTCATAGGGTTGATATGTTGTACAACTGCTGATATTTCGTGAAGCACGCACTGACAGCATACTTGGATCACTGGACAGCCCCACTAAATCCTCATTTTTAATTAGCAACAGGTTACCAATCACTGTGTTATTTGGAAGCTGAAGGCTAATGTGTACAGTGGTACCTCGACTTACGAAGGCGATCCATTCCACGGCGCTCTTCGGAAGTCGAATCCTTCGTAAGTCGAAGCGTCCATTTTGCACATGTGCAAAGCGTGATTTTGCGTATGCGCAGAACGCGCACGCGGTGAAAATACTTCCAGGTTAGCGGACTTCGGAAGTCGAGGCATTCGTAAGTCGAGGTACCACTGTATGTGCATATAAGCTGACTTGTACTGCACATGATCTTGCACATGATCTACCGCTTTTGTAGGTTCACGGTACCTCCATCATTTTGGATTAGAAGAGAGAAGTATTGATGACACTCTCTGAATCTCTTGATCTCTCCCAGTACTGTACTTTTAGGTGTCTTCAATATAAGTGATTTTAGCCCCTAAAAGGCACATGTCCCTTTAATTCAGTTCCTCCTACACCACAGGGTCTCTTAAGCTGCAAGGTAGATTGTTTCATCACACTTTAAAGAAAGGAAGATTTTGTTGCTGGAGGCTAAGCTAGTACAACCCCCTCGCAGTTTAAATGATTGGCAGCTGACTGACAGGCTTTGCTCTTGCCATATGTGGCCCTACATTAATGAAATAAAAAATCAAGACTATTATGGCTTTTCCATTGTTCACAGGTGGTACAAAATGACCGTTATGGGCCTGACCCAAACCTTTTGCAGCATCCACAACATTTCCCAGAGCGCAGTAAATAAGGTGTAAGAGACCAAGGCCTTCTGCAAATTTTCTTCCATTGTCGCATGTTTTAGAAATGGTTGTTGCAATTATACAAACTATAGCACAGAGGCTTCAAAATACCATAATCTTCTGTCGCCTTGAACAATGTGTGCAGTTCTAGCTGCCACTTTTTAACAAAGAAACTATAGAGCTGGTAAAAGGCAAGAAATAAGAATACAAAAATCATTAGGCTTGTAGATAAGCTACAAGGAGAGGTTTAAATTGGAATTTTTCACTTTAGATGGAAAATAAAAGATAGGATAACTGAAAGAGGAAGATAAGATCCTAAATCATGCATAAAAACGTGGATGCTCTGTTCAAAAACATGTGACTGAGTGGGCCTGGAGTGAAGTTATTGTAAGGCAAAGGCATCTTGAAGCACATTTTGATTTCCCCCACTCACTCATAATTTCGTTGGAGGCCTTGTTAGGAACAGGTGAGACCAGGCTTGGACTAGCCATCTGGCGGTTCTGGTAAAGGCCAGAGAGACCAATGTGCTCAAAAGCCAAGGGGATGATCTTTGTGAAAACAAAACACAAACCAATAACCCTGTGCCCGCCTACTTCCCCCCCCCTTTGCTCTTGAACGGGACAGGGAGAACGGCAATAGAGATAGGTGCCACCTATCTCTGAAGAGATCTGTTTTGAAATACAGATTAACATATATATTAATTTCTTCCTTGATAGAATTTTAGCCTGCGATTAGAAGATGAGATATGCATATGTGTGGGAGAGTCACGTGCGTAGTTGGAGCCTAAAAGTTTGCAACATGAAAAATGTGGATTTGTTTGTGAAGATTGCAGTTGCCACATACTCAAATTTCCCTTTTCTGTCTAGGCTTAAGGAGTTCATATGCTAGTCAGCACAGCCAACTTGGTCAAGAGCTGCGTTCGGCGGTGTCTCCTGATCTGCACATCACCCCTATATATGAAGGTAGAGCCTATTACAGTCCAGTGTACCACAGTCCAAATCATGGAACAGCTGATGTACCCCAAGGATCCCAAACAGCGTTATATCGAACTGGATCTGGTAAGTGTGAAATCCCTGTTGTCCCCAAATCTAAATTGGCTACAAGAATATGGGGAACTATTTTATCACCCCGTGTTCGTTGGAGAATAATATGAAATAATAATATGAATATAATAATATGAAATAATATGACAGCATGTACTTGAAACCATTATATGAATATAATAATATGAAATAATATGACAGCATGTACTTGAAACCGTTCCGGATCGCAGTTCGTAACCCGAAAAGTTCGTAACCCGAACGCGACCCGAAGCGCCATTTTGCGCATGCGCAAAGCGCGATTTTTGCGCATGCGCAGACCGCACGTGCTGCTTCTGCGCACGCACGCGCGACGAAAACACTTCCGGGGGTGCACAGTTCGTAACCCGAATTGTTCGCAAACCGAGGTGGTCGTAACCCGAGGTACGACTGTACAGTGAAACTGCTAAAATTAAAACATTAGGGTTTGGATCCTACCTAACTAATTCCCCATTCCCTCTTTGTCCCTGCGGCCACTTGTGCTGCTTGAAAGGCCTCTCTGGAAGGTAGGACACCCCCCCCCCCCATGGACAATATGCAATGGGACATGGCTAGCTGCTGCAGGGAGAGAAAATAGCCCAAAGGACCTAAGCCCAAAATGGGACTCCAAGAAGTCTTGTATGCTGTACCCCCCCCCCAAGATATAGACTCTTAAAGGGCACAAGTGGCTGCCATTATGGAAGAAGCGGTGTGCAGCTTCTCTTCTTTGAACTTCCTTAAGTATGGTATCTTAGATCCAAGCCAATCTAGACCCCAGTCCGTCTGTCCCCTGCCATGCCAGGTTAAAGAAAAGCATATTCCATTGCTTCCCAAAGGTTTTGTTGAGTTTCAGACGGAAGGAGAACAGATAATAAATCTGTGCGCCTGTGGTCTTTCTGCATACGGACACACAACAACACATATGGACACACAACAACAACAATCTTGATCTTTATTTTATGTTCCAGGTGTTGGAAATCTACAAAGGTCATCCAGTCAGCGTAGCACTCTTACATACCAAAGAAATAATTATGCTCTGAACACAACAGCTACCTACGCAGAACCCTACAGGTCACTTCATTATCGACTCTCTGAGTCGAGCTACAACAGGATGCAGCACCATGCACCTCCTGCTGATGATGGCACCACAAGATCTCCATCCATAGACAGCATCCAGAAAGATCCCAGGCAAGCATACCTCATCCTTTAACAAATTGGCCATAGTTGCCATAGCAAAATAATTCTAAATCGATTCCTGTTACTTAGACTTTCCATTGCTAATCTTTGAGATTGTGTTTAGTTCACCATTGGAAATTTAGCTGCACAAATCTTTGTAAAATATTGTCAGCGGGTGGACTGGGTTAACTCATTGCAGGCTGAAAATGTTATATATATAACACACACGAATTCACACTTTCCTTTGAACTCTGCTTATCTAATGAAGAGAATTTGCATGGCGGGATCCAGAATTGCCTGAGGTCATCCACATGCTTCAGCATCAGTTCCCATCAGTTCAAGCCAATGCTGCAGCCTACCTACAGCACCTGTGTTTTGGAGATAACAAAATAAAAACCGAGGTACGCTATAGATGCCTTATTGAAAAAAAAACCTCAGTGAAGAACATTGTAGAGCAATTTTAAATTTTGAAGTTTCTGTCAAATTTTTACCTATTGATAAACTTACACTGCAAACGCAGGTTCATGCTTCTAGGGTTTTACTGTATATTGAGAGTGAAAATGCTGGGTCATCTTTTTGACTGCTTCCTTTAAATTTTGATTTCTATGCACACTTGCTTGGAAGCAAGTCCCTTTGACCTCAGCGGAACTTTATTCTGGGTAAATATTTGGATAAACAGAAGCTGAATCCTGAAATACAAAGGTGTAATTATGACCAAAGTTCTCAGGTCTTGAAGGTGGGGGGCCCTTTTTGTCAGAGACATTATGTTTCAATTATTGTAAACCACCCTGGGATCTTGGAGGAGGAAGAGAAATTATAACACAAGGCCTAGCTAATGGTGTTTTATAAATCATTTTATTCTGCAGCTATTTAAAAAATAATGTTTCTGTTTAACAAGCAATTAGCAGAAAAATCATGAGAATTTATTATGTTTTCTAATAAACTTTGCATATGTGAAACGGAGGGGAACAGTGCTTTATGACTTGAATTTTGGGGAGTGTGCTTCCCTGTATTACTGGTCACGTTGTTGTTGTTGTCTTCACAGGATAGCTATGTTACTCATTGTTACTTAATAGATATATCACTTTGTTCACATTTCTCCTGTATTCAATTATATTCTGTTCTGTAAGAAAGAACCAACACTGCTGTTCTGCTAGCCCATCAGACTCTCTCCTGTGCAACAGAACTTTATCCTCTCCCCTCCCCTGAAGCCCACCGCACACCCTCAGAATCTGCTCTCTTTGTGTATTAATGGAATCTGGTCCACGTACTTTCTAGGTATGTAGGTTAGGAGGAATCAAACATCTGGTTGACCTGTTGGACCACAGAGTCATTGAAGTTCAAAAAAACGCTTGCGGTGCATTGCGGAATCTGGTGTATGGAAAGTCGACAGATGAAAATAAAATAGCAATGAAAAACGTCGGAGGGATCCCTGCACTTTTACGATTGCTAAGAAAATCCATTGATGCAGAAGTAAGAGAACTTGTCACAGGTAAAGTTTCAATAGATAGGAAATAAATGGCATTTAGTCAGGTGAAATGTTTCTGTGTACAAGAAGAGGTTTTACTTTGAAATAACTTGAAAAGGTATCTAGTTGCATGAACCTTTGCATGTCTATTCAGAAGGGTGTCACATTTATTTATGTGAGACCTACTGTGGTAAATGTGTCTAGTACAGGAGCCTTAAAACCTTCATGCAGGCCTTTGGGGTTGCAGCTACACACAAACACCCCAATAGACTTCTTGTTACAGAATTTATTTTGTCACCTGCAGAATAGTCCTGCCTCATGACATTTTTCAAACAACAACTTGTCCTAGGCAGAATATTTGGTTTGGTTTGGGGACATTTTACTACTTCAAGATATATTGAAATTCAGCTTGTGATGGAAAAATGTTCCTCCAAAATAATTTGTGTGAGGACTTTTAAATAATGTGTCTGGGTAAGTGCGTCCTCCATATATGTACTGAACAACTTATATTGCCATATATTGGCAATATAAGGTGTTCAGTACATCTGACAATGCACAGTTGTTCTGAGAAATTTCTTTGAATGTCTTCTGCTAGAGTGGATAAATTAATCTGTAGTACTCTTAGCTCCCATAGCTTGTTTTAAAGATTATTTTGACCCCTCAGGCAGTTAATACTTTCACATTTGGAACGCTCATTCATAAGGATTCATTATATTATTGAGTCTCACAGTAGCAGTGTAATATTAGGCTTCTATTGTGAATGACTTTATAAGTTGTTTCATGGTGATATAACATTTTTCGTAATTAGATTACTTTTTTATTTTCATCAAATGATTTCCTGAAGAATGTAGTCACCTTGACTAAAAAGAAAAAGAAAACTACAGTTCCGTGGTGTTGCACATGTCCGTAGGGGGAAGGCCAACTCCCTGAATTCAACAGTATATTTCTGCTAATTGAATTTTGCTAAATTTGAGAACGCTGTGTGCTTGAGTCCAGTGATATTCCACATTCCAGACGCACATCTTTCTCAACTCACTTTAGATGCCGCTGTTGCTCAAAGACCATCTTGACTATGACTTTATATAAATAGAATCCCCTCTGAAGTGGGGAAAAAAATCACCTTGACTTCTAATGCACACACACAAGTACTGTATGTCATTGGATAATGTTGTGATCTACTGAAGTTTCAGAAAACTGCTACAAGTGTTAGAAAGTATTCAGCACATATGACAAAGTGTGAATTACACATTAGGCATTTAGCCAAATGAACTGCTGGGATGTTTATGTAACTAAATTGTAAGGAGCAGGGGCTGTGAGTGCAAGTAGTAAATAAGACCAGACTTCCCTCCCTTCGTCTCTCCTCCACCCACATCACTGCAAAATACCTCTGCCTGCTCCCTCTGTGGAGACAGCTCCTAGTTCAGTGGATCCTGGTGCTTCAAGTCTCATCAACATGGAGATGAGCTTGTGAAGGGATCCAGTAAGTTCTTCCACAGCTCCCAGGCTTGGTGGCTGTGGCTCAGCAGACTAGCAGCCTCTTTCTCAGAATAGAAGGCAGAGACTTTGTTTAGGGTAGGAAGCACGCTAAAAGTCATCTGTGCCTAGAAAGGTAGTCCTGATTTTTATGGGGGGGGGGGCTGTGATGAAAGCCAAGCAGAGGCTGTTTGCATCTTTCATCCCAGCCTAACGTATCTGACCTGTCATCTCAGAGGTTGCTCATTCATGCTTAGCCTCTAAAGTTCACCAATGTGCCCACTACCCCTCCACATTTCTTGCAAGGCTCAAGCACTCTAGAGCAGGGGTCCCCAGACTTTCTGCGCGGCGGGCCGGTGCCCGCCGCGCCGACCGCGCGGTGGGCCGGAGGGCAGGGGAGTGCGCGCGCAGCGGGCCGGAGGGCGGGGGAGTGCGTGCCCGTGCGCATGCGCACACGCACACGGGCGGGAAAAAATCGCCAAAAATCGCTTGTGCGCATGCGTATGGGCCTCCCCCGACCCGGAAGTGCACCAGAAATGACCTCTTCCGGGTCGGGAGAGGCCCATACGCATGCGCACAAAGGATTTTCGGCGATTTTTTGCCGATTTTTCAGATCGTCGCTGCGCCGCGCGCCGTGAGAGCGGGCGGCGGCAGCGGGCGGCGGGAGTCGTCGCGGGCCGGATTGGAAGGCCGATTGGGCCGCATCCGGCCCGGAGGCCGTAGTTTGGGGACCCCTGCTCTAGAGGTTTCTGCCTGGGCAACCCATTACCTTAGGGCAGGGTTTCCCAAACTTGGGTCTCCAGCTGTTTGGGGACTACAATTCCCATCATCCCTGACCACTGGTCTTGCTAGCTAGGGGTAGTGGGAGTTGTAGTCCAAAAACAGGTGGAGACCCAAGTTTGGGAAACCCTGCCTTAGGGCACAGTGCTGCTTTCTTCCCAGGCCCCTTTTTGGGGGGGGGGCAAAAGTATGCAAGCATTCTTTTCAGTTAGCCCAGCAAGATCATCAAATCACAGCTTATACTGATAAATAAGTGCCATATTGGTTATTTGCTGAAAATGCTGTGATTTCAACCCAATTCAGATATTTCAATCATAGCATAGGGCCGTTGGACCAGTCTGGCTGGCAGTTTATTATGAATGGCGTGTAAACTTCACAGGGGAAAAAAAAAAGCTGTTATCTGCTCACCTCATGGGGTGTGTGCTGTTTTATTACCATTTCCCCCCTTTCATTTATATCCCACCTTTCTATTGTTTTGCAACCCCAGATGGCATACGTGTAGTTGCCAGGTGATGGCCCAGCAACACAATGACCAAACCGAGCCCTCCATAGCTTCAGCTTCATGTGCCTACAGACTGTATCCTGGGATCACCAGTGCTTCTGCACTTTATGTATACCACCAAACGAATGGTTACAGCTGCTAACTCCAAGAGCCCAAATCACATGGGGTGTGTGGTTCTAGACACTACCACCTCTTAAGGGTGTTTCTCTCACTATGCACATAAAATAAAAACAACAACTGCACAATTGTGGCAGGCTATAGTGAAGGTCCTCATGTTTTTTTGCCCATGTCATTCCTGTTAGGGAAGTTCTCCCTCAACTTGCTTTGGTATCTGAAACAATCATGATGGGAAAATAGATACAAAATACTAGTTCCGAGGAAGAGATGGCCATTGCCTTGCTACTAAGAGTCTTGCAATACTCGGGTGTTTCTCAAAGCTGCTTGTCTGTAATTGTCACTTTCACATTACTTTTAGCTGTAGGGGCTCTTTGTGTCGGAAATCCATACCGCAGAAAGATGGTATTTGACTAAACGTTTTAATATTTTAGGTTTGACCTATAATCTCTGCTGCAGAATCACAAAGTTAGTGCATAGTCATACTTTCTCTGCTGCTGACATGGAAGAATAACCTGTACATTTCTCGACTTCCTCAAACAGCTTTATTCTGCCTAAGGATGTTTTGTGTTTATTTCTTTCGAATCTCATTTTTCATGAGTTATACTCTCCATCACTAAAACCTGGTGTGATTTATTACTTTTGAAATTACAGAGGCAGTTAACAGACCTTATGTTGGACACAAACACTTTATATTCATTCTTAGTACTTCTACATACATTTAAATTCTTAATACCCCATACTTTACATTTGGGGTGGTGCAATCTAAAGCAAGTTATGCATGCCTAAGGCATGGAATCAGTTATTAGCTGTGCTTGGGTAACACTGATTCCACAGATAATTAGGCATGCTTCACTTTTCTCTGGGTTGCACCTATGCCCCCCCATTCATGTAATATGAGCCAAACACGGTTGCTAGAGAATATCAAGAAAGCACACACCATGCACGCAACAATTATGCGTATGAAGAGGAGAGGAGGAACCGCTGATTCAAATTCTGATGCCGCCACTAAATGGCTTGTTAAAATGGATCCAGGATACTTTAGGCCTTTGGTATCTTGGTAGAATAGCCTCTGACAAACATGCTAAAATTGCTGCCGGGAATCTTTTTGTATTGTGCCATTTGTTTCACTAGGAAGTTTTTGGAGTAGCAAGAAAAAGAAAAAAAGAAAGCATTTAATTTTATATAGATATCATTGTGTTTAACTGAACACAATTGAGTATTCCGCCATTGCAAGCATTTCTGCTTGAAAGATGTTTTGGTTTGTGTTGATAGTTCTGAGCCAGTTGTGTTGGTTTGGTTTGTGTTGATAGTTCTGAGCCAGTTGTGAATGGGATAAGAAGATCTTCCTCATCTAATAAATTGCTCAAAGTGCAGATGCGCTGGTCAATCCATTCTAGCTTCATTACTGATTTGTGTTAAATGCATGGTAATAAATTGCCCCAGTAGAAAGATCACACACAAGTAAATGGGTCAAACATTCACCTTTGTGTAATTATTCATCATCCATGGTCAGTAGTGAGTACAGTAGGTGACACCCTAGTTACTATTGTCAGAGGCCAATAAGTGGTTGTAACTGCCTTCTCAAATCTGGTAAGGCATCTTTTCCTGTCCGTAAGTCAGCTCAGCTGCTGATCAGTTGACAAAAACACCTTTTAAATAATAAACATTTTATAACTAATGCTTATATGGCTACCAGGAGTGGTAGAGGGGGGCTTGCAAACAACTTCTGAGTAACATGGTTGGTAAGGTAGATTTGTTGCCACACCTAGCATTGTTTAAATACAGCATTACTTTGAGGGAAGAACAACTTTATATAAAAGCAAACACTTCATTACTATGTTCAAAACTGAAGTGCAATCCTTGTGGATTCCCCTCCCTCCCCCCAAAAAATCTGTATTCAAAATGCCTAGTGGCCAATAAATGCCTGCACTTAATTGTGGAGAAAAGATATATGATGTTCTCAAGCATTACCTTCAAATCTTGGAAATTAATTTTTCATCTTCTGGAGTTGCAATTACACAATATTACTGACAGGGTTTTTTGCGGGGGGAGTTTGTATCCTACATGCTTTTATTTTATCTGATTTATGTGCTGCTTTTACTTTGTTACCTAAACTGAGTCCTAGAGATGGACTAGAATGCTATACGTTAAATAGCACAATGCCAAATCATGGAAGAGATGCTATAAAGCATTTACCATAACATAGAGAGATGAATGAGGTGTAAAATTAGAAACCAGAATAGCGGCTTTACTAGTTCACCAAAAATAAAATATTTATAGAAACTCAAACAGTTAAAAAGAAATAAGGTATGACTATAAGCGTCCATCTTTTAAAACTGCCCTTGCTGTCGGCTGTAAGCGCTCTTGTTTCTTCATTGAAATGAACCCCATTCTTCTCCCTGGCAGCTATTGGCTGAATTGTAATGTCATGAAATGCTTCTAAACTTTCTAATGCAAAGATGGTAAACCTATGTCTCTCCATCAGCCCCAGCCAATGGCGCCAATGGTCAAAGGTTTCCCATCCCTATTCTACTGATAAGAAATTAAACTATCAGTACATTAAAAGTTACAGTTTTAGAGCACTTAATATAAGATCTTACTGATGAAATTGGGTGCAGTTCTCATCTCAAGCCACGTGTACTCACTTTGGATGTGTTTTTTCACAACTCCATATGATGGATGCTTGGTTGCGGAATGAAAGATCTGTATCTGGTGTGTAATCTGTCATTTAAAGCTGGACTAGAGGTACCCAGCAAGTCTTCACTGTTTGCATTTTAAAGGAGGAAAATACATTCACATTATTGATTGTTTCTACACTAATACAGCCATTGTTGAAATCCCAAATAGTATTTTCTGTGCACACAAGAATTGCATGTGGAATGCCTTGTAATGTGGTATGGAAACCTGGCAATTGTATTTCTTGTTTCCTAGTACTGTAGTACTAATTGGAACAAAGTCTCCAGATTCCTGTGTTTTGAATGTGTAGGAGTTGATTGGGTAGACCACGTATGCTTGTCATTAGCAAATTGTTTGAGACTAATTTTCTTAACTTCTAGGTGATGAAAGGGCTTTTCTTTCCCTAGCAAACACCTTGCCCTTCAGCATATTATTATTTCCCCCCAATTAGGCAACATTTGGCAGATAACAAGATACAAATCTTAATTCTTTCAAGCAAGCAATCAGCTCATATTGACACTGAGCTAGGCAAGTCAGGCGACCTTGCAGTGTGGGCTGATCAATCATAAATTCCTATACAATCAGCAGAGCACACAATATTTATATTTTGTAACCACTGACCTGTAAATAGTTGCGTGTCTTAAAAGTGTGTTCCCTGAAAATAGTAACAAAAATATAATGCCAGTATTTTAGTAGGCAAATAAGCAAATTGGGAGAGACTGGACTGGAATGAATTTGTACATACTGAATTTGCCACACAGAGGTAGCATGGTTTGGAGCAGGCACAGGCAAACTTGGCCCTCCAGATGTTTTGGGACTACAACTCCCATGATCCCTAGCTAACAGGACCAGTGGTCAGGGATGATGGGAATTGTAGTCCCAAAACATCTGGAGGGTCGAGTTTGCCTATGCCTCGTTTGGAGGATCAGAAACAACCCGTGTGCTTCCAAGCACCTTCATTCCTCTAAAGTACAGCTCACCTCTCTGTTGCCTGTTTAGCGTTAAACATAGGTTGCCATGACAACCAAATAGTCAAGCTGTGTTCAGCCATAAATGAAGGTCTCTTGGGATACTAAGAACCAGAAGCAGCTTTCTGCTTGGTTTTTGTTTCTGTTCTGTTATGGTCTTTTGTATTTTGTGTGGTCCCCTACTCAGGTCTAAGGAGGGGTTAACATGCAGGTGAAAGTGATGGTTAGTTGATTAAAGACCCTGTGTGAGAGGCAGGGAAGAGAGGATCTCCTAGGGTGGGAGGATGGGAGAAGAAAGAGAAGCTCCCAGGTGAGAGCTAGAAGGGATCACCTTTCTCTGGGTGGGACAAGTTAAGATTTACCTGTGAAAGAGGACTTCATATGCTTTCTCTTCTCTCTCTCTCCTTCTTCTTCTTTTCTTTTCTTTGTATTTGTTTATTATTATTATTTATTATGAAAAGTCTTAATAAAATCTTTATTCAAAAGAAGAATAACTTCAAGCCGAGTTCCACTTACTGGGCTTTTCCAGTTCCTCCTTCACTCTGTGTTCGCTAAAAAATGCTCCTGAGAATTGGTATCATCCAGACGTCCGATGATACAGTGTGTGCAGCTTCAGGGGAGAAATCAACTGTGGGAAACATCTCTTGCATAAGCTTTAAATGCATTACATATGAACTACAGGCAGTGTTCAGCTAACTAGCTGCTCCTTTTCCTTACCAGGGAAGAGTTGTTTATTCTTCTTGATGAGTTGAGGGACATCACTTCTGTGTACACTTTTTTTTTTTTTTGCAACAGTAGTTCTGTAACCTCATGCAAGATGAACCCGTTAAGATTATTATTTTATATGCCCAATTATTTGGAAGGTAGCAATTCAATACAACCCCGAGTCTCTTGCTAATAAAATGCCTCATAGTTTGTGAGCCACTCTTAATGTATTCTGTATTTCAGTTATGGTGGGAAGTTTCTGCTGATTTCACACACTTTATTTGTAGAATAAATCATCCTGGCTTGTCTCGATATGTATAATGTAGACTTCATTTTGCTTGAAGTTTGAGGTGCCCAGTACATTGGAATCTGGTTGGATTTTATTTGTTAACTGTAACAGTGCAATCCTATAGCTGCCCACGCAGAAGTAAAATAGAGTAAAATAGGTTAAATGGAGCTTTCTCTCAGGTCAGTGGGAAAAGGATTGCAGCTGAAGTTTCATCACACAAATGGTCTGGTCTGCTGTCTGCCTGCTACCTTTCAAAGTACTGCTTTTGTTTTATAAACGTGTCAGTGACTTTGCCCCTTCCTACTAGGGATACTTATTCCTCCCTTATGTTCTGTCATGATAACTTAAGGTCCATGTGCCAAGCTGAAAAATGAGAGAAGGGGGGGGGAAGATGTTGCTTATTATACTGCTGTCTTTTATGCTATGGAGTATTTGGTTTTTATTTCTTTTAAATGTGCTGTGTTTTAACTTGCTGTTACCACAATTATATGGTAAAGTTTGCAAGTTGAACCTAATGGTTCTAGCCATAAAATAATACTTGATGGATCTTTTCCCCCTCCACAGGCGTTCTCTGGAACTTGTCTTCATGTGATGCAGTAAAGATGACAATCATTCGAGATGCTCTTTCAACGCTAACAAACACTGTGATAGTTCCTCATTCGGGGTGGAATAATTCTTCCTTTGATGATGATCATAAAATTAAATTCCAGACTTCCCTAGTTCTACGCAATACAACAGGATGCCTAAGGTAAATTGCTGTGTTTGTAGTAGTAATCTTAAAACAGCAATTTCTTATGTGGCCTTTGTAAACTAATCATTTCTTCCATCCAAGCTAATATGCTTTGCTTTTGCATAATGAAAAGAAGCAGACATGCAGATTTATATCCAAGGGCATGTTGTTTTATGATTGTGTGCTTTCTGTGTTTGTATTAAATGCTAATTATAGGGTTAAGTTGTGAGTTGCTTTGATGTCAAGTCATTTCTGAAGGCAGCCCTGTTTAGGGAGGCTTTTAATGTTTAATTGTTTTATTTCATTTTTCTGTTGTAAGCCGCCCAGAGTGGCTGGGGAAACCCAGCCAAATGGGTGGGGTATAAATAATATATTATTATTATTATTATTATTATTATTATTATTATTATTATTATTATTCTAGCAATTTAATCTTTAAGTTATTAGCTGGTCACTACTGTGGTTCAGGCCATTCTATTGGTGTAAGCTTGAAAGAGTTATTGCAGAGTACACACATCAAAATCATCTAATGATAATTGCTGGTATTGAAGGAGCTACCAAAGGCCCAATTGGGTTGCTTCCCTTTTTCTTTAATCAGCAGCATCTTCCTCCTGTGCCCTATCCTGAGATGCTTTTTATAAGTCCCATCAGTTTCAGGTGTAATTTGTCACATGGTGTTAAGGGCTGCTGTTCAAGAAACACAATTCAAAAGCCCTCTTAGGCACCAGAACTAGTTGATTGGTTCTTTGATTTTGGCCACTCATTTGGATTGAAGTCCAAATGAAATTCAACAAATGGCCAGAGCAACTCACTTAAAAACAAAAGACCAAGCTGAAACAGCCCATTCCATTTCTCTGCTCAATCTTTGGGAGATTTCTCGTAAGTCTGTTGAGGAAGGGGTTGTGACACACATCTGCCCTATTGGTACAGCTCTTTTCAGTGGCCATTTCCCCCCTTAAGATGTCCTAGAGAGGGCAATGTTCCAGTGAGTGCTGGCCTCCATCCCCCATCAAGAGTGTTTTACAGTAATGTAACATTGGGGCATTCTGGAGGAGAAACTGGCTGCCAGGTAAGAGGAGCTCCACTGCTTTAAAAAACAAACAAACAGTATCCTTCTTTCCAAAGTAGGAGTTCCACTACAACCTTCCATCTAATCCCCTCCAAGCAACTGTGGCTTTTTCCATTAAATAATGGCTAAGGAAGCTTAACAGTGGTGTCGGAATTGACAATTTGCCAACAAACCAGAATCAGAAATCATGATTTGGAGTGACTATAATTGGTGTGATCTGTAAATTGACAAAACCTTTTGCATCCTGGTCATCATCTTGGCCAATAAATTATTCCTATTCCTATTCCTATTTATTGCTCTGTCCCCAGAAGCCACTGTTTCAGGAGATTAGCGTGCTGAGCAGGCATAAAAATGAAAGCAGAGAAGCAGCTCTAAAGCAGGGCTTGCCTGTAATTTTGGAAGGTCATACCATGGTTTGGTTCTAAACTATGGTTTGGTGTGGTGTCCAAATTGAATCATAGGTTTATTGAAACAATCCCTGAAATAAGTTTTTAAAGTAGCTCATGATCTCAATAGGGCTCTGTCTTGGTTCAGTCCTGCTTTTGGTCAGACTTGGCTTGCAGGGATTCAAGGTTAAGGTCAGCAGTAAGGAACTCAGCAAAGCAGTATGATCCATGAATGACCAATATAGCCAGCTGATGAAGTCGTTGGCTCAGTAAGGGAAACGTCAAAAAGGATATTGTGTCCAGGATGCAAGCCAGGATCATCCTTAGCCATGTAAACTGTGAAGCCTTGTTTATCAAATCATAATAGAAGCAGTGGCTAGAAAGGAACGCAGAGCATCACAAGGTCATGTTGCATTTCTGACAACATCTGGAGCTGTAGGGTGCATATATTAACTTACTTAATAGGACAGTTGTTGAAAATGGGGGTGTACAGTGGTGGCTCGACTTACGAAGGCGATCCGTTCCACGGCGCTCTTCGTAAGTCTAAACCTTTGGTTGTCAAAGCGTCCATTGTGTGCATGCGCAAAGCGTGATTTTGCGCTTTACGCATAACGCGCGGGGCGAAAGGACTTCCGGGTTTGCCGACTTCGGAAGTCAAAACCCTCGGAAGTCGAGGCATTTGGATGTCGAGGTACCACTGTGCTAGAACAGCGTTTGATGGATTGCACCTTTTAATGGATACATTTAGATCTTTTTCACTCTTTATGTAGAGACAAATCTGGATTTGTCACCAAGTTTACTCAGGAGCCAATCATGGCTCTGTGAGAAATGCATCTGTATAATGTACATTCTGGCCAAACGTGCCTTTCTCACATTCACATCTTATTTAGGTGTCAATTTATAACACGTCGGCTAAAAATGTAGTGACCTTTTAAACCACAATATGCAACCAGGAGTCAGTTGGTTGGCAAGTGTGAAGAATAAGCAGAGACTAGTCAGGGACTGCAAGGACAGAAGGCAGGAATTGAATTCAAAATGGTCATGTTAGATTAGGTCTGAAAACAATATAGATTCATAAAGATGCGGAGGTAAATCCAGAACAGCCTTCTCCAGCCTGGTGCCCTCCACAACAATTGGACGGCAGCCTTATCATCAGTCGCAACAAGTCTGTGGGAGTTGTATTCCAAATCATCTGGTGGTCACCAAATTGGGGAGGCAAACCTACGGTAGATTATGATAAATCACTTCACCAAAAAGTGAGATAAATTGAAGAGCAGCCAAGAGCTAATAAAAGCACCGTTTAATTAAAAAATAGCCCTTGGTTTTAGAAATACAAATTATACATTCTCTTGCATATACATTGGGTTGTTTCATACAATGTTGTCTCTTTCGTGCAAGGACATCTGCATAACTAACAGTACCACTGCATAACAGGACCATATAATCCATGCTTTTCCAGATGTCTCTCCTTCAACAACTACTTGCTGCTACTCCCACAACTTCAACCTGCACCCTAGTCTGTGCTGCTTCACCATGCTTCCCGCTGTATTTCTTCACAAACCCCATTGCCTTGTCTTAAGATATTCACACGGGCTGTGAGCCAATAACAGCAACAAAAAAATAAGCATCACCCAAAGAATACCATGTCTAGTTTTGCATACAACATTTTAAAAACATAGACAATAAAGGGGGTGTGCTTTGATTTATTTATTTTCAGGTGGTGGAATCAGGGAGAACTTGCTCAATGTTAGTTTTTTAGCTTCCTTGGCCTTGGGAGGGTTGTAAATATACAAGAATCTTTTTGGCAGCAGCTGTTCAGTGTGGCCTGGACCCATCCCAGATTAGACCACACTATTGCAGACATTGCCAAATGGATTGGCGTTAAGCAGCAACAAGTAGGGGTTTTTTTTGCAGGCTTTAGTGCAGCATGTGGATCATTTATTGCCAACCACATATCTGGGTAAGAGATTTTTCTGAGCAATAAGGATTGACTGAGAACTGATATAGGCAGTGCTTTTTTCCCCTCCCCCCTTTAACCCAGGGTTATTTTTAGTCACTGAGTGGTCTGGGGAAATGAATCATTGAGGACCCCACTCAGATTTCTGTGTTTAGCCCTAATAAGTACACATAAAGGTACGGTATATATTTAATCTGCAGAGAAAACTCACCACATTTTTTTAAAGCAAGCAGTAGGTTATAGATAGTATTAGACTGGGAAAAATAGATTTCTCTGTCATAATCCTGATATCTTTCGGGTCCTCTCTCTCAACAATCTATTCTTTATACCAACGAATATACAGTAATGAGGGGCATTCTGCTGCAACACTGTTTCGATAGCTGCCCTGTTAACTGAAAATGTCATTATGAAACACACACGCACAGTATTATCTGGAATACACTGAGTTGAACTCTGACATGTGTTTGCACTTCATCAGAAAATGATATCATCGTCTTATCTAAGCAGCTTTCCATATGCAGACAATTGGCTGCATGTCTCTGATAATAAGAATACCAAACTACATAGTGTTTATTAATATGCATCACCATTCTGATTCTGTTTTTATGCCTTAGGAATCTAAGCTCTGCAGGAGAAGAGGCACGGAAACAAATGAGATCTTGTGAAGGGCTGGTTGATTCATTGTTATATGTGATCCATACATGTGTGAACACTTCAGATTATGACAGCAAGGTGTGTAGATCTTTTATCAACATTTTCTCTTTGTTATCAGGAGAGTGGTCTGGTTTGGGCTGTAATTCATTTATACCATTGTAGTGACAGAGTTGTTATGCTTTTGTGCCACTGAATGTTGTTGAAGCATGCAAATTAATGCTGCCTTTTTAAGCAAAACCTGGAACTGTGAAATGATGAAAACAAGGATGGGTTTTATCTTCCAGATCTTTCTAGTTTCTTCCTCCTCCCTAGTAGTATTTCTGAAGGTTCAGTGTTTAAATTGTTGCTCACTTACTCAATCTTGGGTGGGCGCAATTCTCGTTGACTTGGAGAGGTTCACTGTGACAAGACAAAGTTTGATAACCTTTACACTGGACCAACGTATAGAGGGATGACTAAAAGACTCATCATGGTTAAAATTTAGCTGATCCCTATTTCCTCTGATATCCCTTCAAAAGTTTAATTCATCCTTTAAATGTATATTCCCAAATCACTTCAGCGCTATGTATTTCACTACAGAATCTCTCCTCTGTTTGGCTTGCAGACAGTGGAAAACTGTGTGTGCACACTAAGAAACCTTTCCTACCGTCTCGAGCTTGAAGTGCCTCAAGCCCGCCTTCTGGGTATAAATGAGTTGGATGACTTTTTGGGGAAGGAATCACCCAGCAAAGATTCAGAGCCAAGCTGCTGGGGGAAAAAGAAGAAGAAGAAGAAGAAAACTTCACAGGAGGACCAGGTTGGTTCCTCCTCATTCTCCATGGCTTATCTCTTACAGGAACCAGTATATTAGAGGATACCGCATAGCAGGATGTTTTAAACAATCCTGTTTGGATTTGGCTTAAAAGACTGAGCTCACATATAATAAGTGCATTATCTTTCACAGTGGGATGGAGTTGGCCCAATACCAGGATTGTCAAAGTCTCCTAAAGGTGTGGAAATGCTGTGGCATCCTTCCGTAGTGAAACCATATCTGACTCTTCTAGCTGAAAGCTCCAACCCTGCTACTTTGGAAGGTTCTGCAGGATCTCTCCAGAATCTTTCTGCAGGCAACTGGAAGGTATTGTATGAAACTTGAAGCTTTTGCTACTTCATCCTTGCAGTGTTTTTTGCAACAACACCGATGCTCTAGCGGAGAGCCAATGGCAACATCCCGTATCCAACATTTTGCAGGCCATTTTATCCAGGAAATGTACTTCAGGTCACAGTATCTCATATGAACTATTTGTAAAGTTGACCAATTCACAAACAAAAAAGTAAGATGGTATTCAACCCATTGAAATTAATGGACAAAAGTTGGCCATGTTCATTCATTTCAGCAGTGCTACCTTGAGTAGAACTTAGTGGAATACTGTCCATAAGTCATGCATATAGACCAGTGGATATTACTCTGCCCATCAAACAGAAGATAAAGTGCATTTGGTCCCGACTCATTACATGCACTGACATCTCAACAATACCTTAGAATTATGTGGCACAATTATTCTTTTATGTATGGAGTCTAGGAACAGTGTGCCCAGGCCATCCTTACTGATAGTGGCGTGTGGAAGGGAGGTGGAGCATCACTCTTCATTGTATTTTACCTGATGCAGCTGTACAAATATATTTTTTCATTCTATTTGAAGACAATGACAGCATTTGGACACAATGTTAAGTTATGTTTTAGTGTTATACAAGAACGAGCCATCTCACGCCAGCAAGCTCCATCGTTCTTTTTCCATTTCTGGCACAGAAGCTAGTTTCACAGAATATAAGGTTTGAAGCCGGTCTGCTTCAACAAACTACACTTGAGGCTACTAATCACAATTTGTCCAGGATTAGCTATCATGAGAGTCAGTGTGGTGTAGTGGTTAAGAGCGGTGGACTCGTAATCTGGTGAACCGGGTTCGCGTCCCCGCTCCTCCACATGCAGCTGCTGGGTGACCTTGGGCTAGTGAGTCACACTTCTCTGAAGTCTCTCAGTCTCACTCATCTCACAGAGTGTTTGTTGTGGGGGAGGAAGGGAAATGAGAATGTTAGCTGCTTTGAGACTCCTTCGGGTAGTAATAAAGCAGGATATCAAATCCGAACTCTTCTTCTTCTATCATGACAAGCTACAGTTAATCTGAAATGTTTGGATGATGCTAACATTACTTTGTGTTATTTGCTGTAATCTTAGCCTCTCTGTGCTAACAGAGCAAGACACAAAGAAGAGTAAAATAAGAAATAAAATGGGAGGAAAATCTTCCATACTGCACAAGGGTGAGAGGGCAGACAATCACATTGTATTTTTTTCTTACTGAAGATGAGTATTTTTTTTCTACCTTGAATGTGGAATAAAAATTTCCAGGAAAAATGTAGGGGAAAGTTAAGAATGTTAAGGGTGGGAATCAATTAAATAGTCTTGCTAACTGAAGGACTTCTGCTAGTGCAGTGGGGCTCCCCCCCCCCCAGCACCCTCTCCTCAGTTGGCGGGAGGTGGGCGTCATGAAAACCCTCAGAACAGCATGTGGGGAGAGGGAGGTTTTTTCCATCTGGCAAACAGAAAAGCTTGCACTAACAGAATGATGGTCGTAGCACTACATTGAATTCCTCCCTTGCTATTGTATGAAGTAATGGCATTTTTAATATTTAACTTGAGCTCTGCTCCCCCAGTTCGTACATCTATTCACTTTGTGTACAGCCACAGTAGGACAAAGTGGAATGCTTTTGGGGATGAACATTACCGGTACCAACATGCTACTGTTGCACTGAGGGTTTCTTACCAGTGCATAACTGGGGTGGGGTGAGGAGTAAAATCCTTAGCCTCACTTTTAAAATAAATAAATAAATTGTTGAGTACAAAATCTCCAAATATTCCGAATCCAGCATTTTCTGTAAGCCGTGCAAAGAAAGGTCACAGCTTAATTAAATTAGCTGAAGCACAGATAGGTTTATCAGCAAATAGGAGATTAATTGCTGTTCACAAATAGGTTTTATCACTATATACTCCTGCTTACTATATGCACAGCTGGTATACTGTAAAAGCACCACCCTGCATACCTTAAATCGCTTTTCTTTATTCACCAAAGGGATAATAATAATAATAATAAACCTCAAATTGTTTAAAGTGACATACGGTACTGCCTTAGAAGTTCCAGCAGGTGATTTCCTTTTAAAGGAAACAAACATTTTGTCCTTCCCCACCATAAAATGTTACTGCATATTTAATAGCTATTAAAGCAGTTATAATACCATTTAACATATTTAGTCTAATTCATCTCTTTCTGTGGCTCATAATGAAAACTCTTCAAATGTGAGGTTGATGCCAAACCCACACTTAAGTTAATATGAGTAGGGTACATAGCTCCATTTTGTGGTTTGGACAGCACCCACTAATTTGTATTAAAATTTGCACATGGCGAAAGAAAAGGTTGGCTATATTGGTTTTTAAAAATAAAAAAAATGTACATGTTTTAAAGTAATTTTTCATTTTTGTCTGTAGTTTGCGGCCTATATTCGAGCTGCTGTCAGAAAGGAGAAAGGGCTTCCGATTCTCGTGGAACTGCTGAGAATGGACAATGACAGAGTTGTTTCTTCTGTGGCAACAGCTTTGAGAAACATGGCGTTAGATGTCCGCAACAAGGAGCTTATTGGTAAGTAATGAGGGACACTTAACTAAGTAGGATGTCCATATGAGAAACACTGTTTTTTAAAAATTGGTTTTGGAATTTCTTGTAGCCTTATCCAGCACTGCAGCTCAGCCATCACAGGGGATCTCAGTGAGCGAAAGACATCTAGTCAGGGGTGAATGGAGGGCAGGGGGAGGAAGTAAAAGTCACATTGCGCCAGCGTAACACCACTGGTACTGCCCTGGAAACAACCCTCTGTCTCAATAGCAAGCAGTCACTGGAAAATGGAACCTTTTCAGACAGGAAGTTATATCTGCAAAGCTCAATTGAAAATGAAATTCTTCATCTTTGGTGTAAAGTCATAACCTTCTCAAGATTCATTATGCTGGTGATGAGTTCTGACAGGCTCCAAACATATTCTTCCCTTGGAGATCAAGAGTGTTTTCAAATTTATTTTTAGAAGCTTTCTTTCCTCCTGCCATAATGTATGTTTCTGTCAAAATGTGGATATGGGTAGGTAGGTGTTTATATAGATGACATGGCCAATTTCCTGCAGATGATTAATTCGGCAGCCCTCTCTCCTCCATCTGGGTTTTCTGTTGTAAAAGTCAGAGTAATATTGATGGGTGTAGCTTAGACCATTGGTTCTAAAACTCTGTGCACAGGCACCGGGGAAAGAGCTGTGGTAGTCACTCAGAACAGCTCCCTGTTTGAGCACTTTGTGGTAAACCATTAGCAGATCTGCTATCAGAAAGCAGTTCCCAGGCATTAAAAGTGTAATGCTTGAGCCTTTCTGAAGTTCACTTTCATGGGCCAACACAGCAGTATAATATGCCAACAAAACAAAAAGTTGTAAGAGGCATTCATCATACCACTTAAGGATTAAAAGCTATGATTATTTGGGGGTTTATGTAATAATAATAATAATAATTTATTATTTATACCCCGCCCATCTGGCCGGGTTCCCCCAGCCACTCTTCCAACAAAATGCTAAATTCCAGAAATCCATCAAACAGCTTCCCTAAACATATAAACCCAGACCCACTTGCACAGACTTCAGGACCCACATGACTGAAAATACTGTCCTAGTGTATGCTATCAGGGCCAAGCTACACATGATCTGAATTGGATTGGATCAGTATTATCCCTGCTGTGAAGGCACCCCTGCTCCAATTAAAATTCTCTATGAGTGGTTTTTTAAAGTATTTTAAAAATTCCATCAGGAACCCATCTACATCATGTGTGATTCAGTCCTCTCTTCAGCCAGGACAACACTTCAGTAAAAGAAAGAAAAAAGAGCTTGATTAACATCTAGGTGAATTGTGCAAACTCACAAACCAGCTACAGAATTCTCTGCAATCTCACCAGACAAATAAAAGGGGAAATGGTTCCCTGCAGATGTGGTTGTGTTTCCTGTGTTTTATCATCTGGCCTCAGCTACATATCTATTTCTAAGAGTCTAGTGAGGTGTTGACGTGATTGAGATTATTTTAATCTAACAAAATCAGTGCATTCAGAGATCTATGTCTCAGAAGCCGATGGCCCCAAACCAAAGTTATTACACAACGTTTTGCAAAGGGGAGTTGCAATCCATGTCACAAACTGGGAGAGAAATTAATATTCCTAAGTGAATGGGCCATTTCTTTGCTTATGCACCGTTCCACTCATATTTACACAATGTTTTTAAATTGTACATTGATACAAGTATGCAATGGAGTAGCATTTCTTCTTTGGTTATAAATCAGAATTTGTCTGTAGGTGCTCAACTAGAGCAGAGAATTAATGCCTTCCTCATATTACTTACCTGCTATCTATCATTTATATACAAATATACTTCCAGTTTTTGTGTTACAGGGCCACTGAATTATCACCGCAGCCCAAACCAGGGCCTTTAGTGTACCATAGCTTTAGGATACTTTTTCTTTGTTTTACTGTTTGTTAAATTTCACTGAACACCAATCCCACAATCTTAGGAACTGATTTTTCTCTCCTATATGCGTATTTCCTGCTTTCGTACATACTAAATACTGGCCAAATTCTCATACGTTGCTAAACCATGATTTAGCTTTACCTAAATGACTCTGCTTAGTTCATCTTCATAACCCACCAGTTTGAAGCCGGCTAGTAATTAAAGCTACCAGTCAGGCTTTTAACACAGCAAGCTAGAATTCTCTGAAACTAAAACTCGACTCTGCTGGTTCATCTTCCACCCTCGTGGGAGGAAAGGGAGAGAAGCATTTTCTCTTCACTTGGGCTCATTCATGTAGCCCTAAATTATGGCTTAGCGTCTTACTCAAATGCAGCCTCTAACTTCTCACATCCCATTGGTTCAAAGTTCTGCTTGAAAGAAAGAAGGGGGTGGGGAAATCCGTGTGCCTTGGTGAAATATTTATTGTGTTTCTATAAACCACAGATTGCTAGAAACGAGAGCAATTAATTTGATTGTGTTGTGTTCTCTCTCTCTCTTTACTATAAAATGGCTCAGCTAAAACAAGCTTATCCAAAATAAATACATAGATTTGTATATGTCTGTGTACTTTGGCATGTTGCCACAATCATTTTAATCACTTTTTGTTCTAATCCAGCAAAAGAAGGCAATATATTTTTAATTTGAAAAATGACACTGCAGTACCTTGCTGCCACTGCATAGCAAAGGGATTTCTTTTTTTATGAAGTTGATTTAAAAAATAATAACAATCCTCCCCACACGCCCCAGAGTGCTTCTGGATTTGTAAGTCTCCTTGTAGTGTTTCTACGCAGTGTGTTTTTCTATGTGATGCTAAAAATACCTTAGAACAGTGCAAAGTTCCTGTATGGGCTTCTTTTCCTCCCCAGGTAAATACGCTATGCGAGACCTGGTAAATCGCCTTCCCGGAGGCAATGGGCCAAACATTCTCTCTGATGAAACTGTGGCAGCAATCTGCTGTGCTTTGCATGAGGTCACCAGCAAAAACATGGAGAATGCCAAAGCTCTGGCTGACACAGGAGGAATAGAAAAACTGGTGAACATAACAAAAGGAAGAGGTGACAGGCAAGTGAAACATTAGAAAGTCTCAAGCGAAAAATCCTCTGATAAGAGGAACTTATAAAAATTTGCTGTCTACACAAAGAGTATTTATTTATGCATTCTTGTCTTACTTAATAAGTTGACCAGCTTCATAGAGTTTGTTCAGCACAGGAGGAGAGACCTTGGCATTTATTCTGTGTGATTTTTCTAAAATCCACACTGTGCCTGCCAGCTTCCTTATTATGTATAATTTTTGTGTGTGCAAATTTTTGCAAACCATCCCTAGACCAAAATCTATGTGAATTTAGAGTAAGTGTCCCAAGTTTTCATAAAACTAAGGTGTCTATAGATTTGATATACCTATACAGATGCAATTTTAGCAAGTCCAGGAAACAGTCTATTTTTCTGGAGTTTTCACAAGTCAAATAACCTCCTTTGGAGTTTTTTTTTAATGCTACATTGTATGAAATGAAAATATGCTGTTGGTGTCTTAAGGTCACATTAAAAACCAAATAAGTTGCGCTTCATTAATCTGTCTCCAAAACCTTCTGCAACAAAACTATTACCTTCAAGCTCAATGACTTGGATCTAAAGGCATATGAGTGTAAGTCCACTCATATAATGAGACATTCCTATATACCCCCCCTGAAAATCAGGGAATTCACCAGAATGGTGTGGAATACAGCCTAAGGGCATAGCTGCCAAGTTATCCCTTTTTTAAAGGGATTTTCCCTTATGCTGAATAGGCTTCCTCGCGAGAAAAGGGAAAACTTGGCAGCTATGCCTAAGGGAAGAATAGGTGGAAAGCAGAAGGGCACCTTGAATGGTGAGAAGTGCCTTGCCCTTGCATAAGATCCAAGCTAATGGTCCCAAGGCAGGTGGTCAACTTTCTACCTCCACTGTTAAGAGGCAATATGCCTCTGATTACCAGTTACTGGCAATTGCAGGTGAGGAGAATGCTGTTGTGTTCAGGTGTGTTTAGGTCTTGCTTTTGGGTTTCCCATGGGCAACTGCTGCTGGACTAGATAGACCTTTAGCCTGATCTATCAATTTTTTTAAAATGTTCTTAACAATTACAAGAATAAGGAAAACAGCAGATTAATTAATGGTGCCATGTCCAAGTTCCAAAGCATTTAGGTAAAACAAAACAAAATGAAATAAATAGGTCTTTACAAAAGGGAAAATATGACTTACTTCAAGGGAAGAAATTTCACACTTTAAGGGTGCCTCATATATAACAATCTAAACGCAAGTTTATCAGGATCGACTCCGCTTTAAAGCAGGTATAAAATGTAATCAGAAGTGTACTTCTGCTAACAAATGGTCACTCACACTTTGTACCATTTTACATTTCCGAGCCAGCTTTCAAGGGCAGCTCCACAATAAAGCTCATTTCAGTAATCTAATACAGAAACATACCCAAAGTATGAATGTATTCTAGCAGCAGGCCCATTTCACATGGCTATCTGTGTTGTTAAAAAGCATTCCAGGCCACAGCTGCTGCTTCCTCAACATCCAGGAATGGTGCTGAGTTCATGGGTACTCTCAAACTGCAAACCTAATCCTTACAGGGGGAATGCATAGCCAGCCCCCAGCCCCAATGCATACCGTATTTTCATCCATCTGGGCAATTAAATGATCCACCATTGTCACATATCTCTTTGCCTGCATTGAATTTGCTAATTTGTCCTAATCCAGTCCATCACTGATTTTGAGCACTCATTCAGAGAAATCACCATCACACCTGGATCCAAAAAAAGAACAAACAAAACTGGGTGTCATCAATATATCAGTGACACCAGACTTCAAATACCCAGATTACTTCACCCAGTAGTTTCATGTAAATGTTTAATAGCATGGTAAATAATACTCAGAGCTGTGGAACCCTACAAAATAATTCTCATGAGAAGAAGCAATTCTGTTTGTGTTGTATGTGCATGTCTAGTAATATTGTACACTAAACATAAACTTTTTTTCTTCTCAGGTCATCACTGAAGGTTGTCAAGGCAGCAGCCCAGGTGCTGAACACATTATGGCAATATCGTGATCTCCGCAGCATTTACAAGAAGGTAACACATAAAAGCTGTTCATACAAAAATTACTATTCATCAAGATGCAATTCCACAATGAAATCTAAACTAGTTCTTCTAATGAAATGTCATTCATTTTTCATATGACCTCCTTTTTCTTGTTCCACAGGATGGTTGGAATCAAAATCATTTTATTACCCCAGTGTCAACACTTGAGCGTGACAGATTCAAGTCACATCCCTCCTTGTCTACAACGAATCAACAAATGTCGCCTATCATTCAGTCCGGTCAGTTAATAAACCTTTCCCTTTGTATGTGGCCAGATTAGATGTTAATTTCCCCGATCAGCTCTTGTTCACTCCTTTCAAAAACCTTTGGAGGCTCATTCTCAGTTTTTTACTTCAAGCATATTCTTCTCATATATGGTTGAAGCCATCGGACTGGTTTTTGGTATGACAGAATTCAATGAACAGCCTATACATTTTTAACTGGGTATTCCACCCTCCACAGCACTTAGGCCTCTGTGATGTACAAAGAGATGATATTTGCAACCAGGCCTAAACAGTATTAATTTAAGAAGATAGGGTCTCCCATGGAAGGCGGTGGCTACTGTAGTTCATGGTGAGGAAAAAGCTTCCCTGCACGTTAGCTGAGCAAACCCCCTTGCCCCTCTGGCTCTCTTGGGGAAAGATCCTCTTCTGGCTCTGGGATAGGTCTCCTCCCAAACCAGAAGGACTCTCCAGGGTACTCCCAATTTACACGATTCCATGTATGTGCATTTGGGTCTGGAACGTAACCCCAGTGTAAATGGGGTTTACACTGCATATCAGGGCAGCTAAATGGGGTTTGCCTGCATATCAGGGGTGGGGGGTGGGAAGGGAATAACAGGCCCATATAGCTACTGTATCCTAAAAACATAGATTTATACACATTGCCTGGCTCTCCACAATCTTGGCCAAACACTCTAATGAACATTGACTCTCAACTTTTAAGGTGTTGCAGCTCTTCTAGAGATTCTATATGAATGTTTTAAGGAATTACATTTATTGCCACTTTTTCTACATGCCTGAAAGCCTATTATTACAAAGCATTTGCAAAGAACCCTCTACTTTTTCCTAACCCTTTTGTCTGGCACTGATTTTCTCTCTCCCCGTCTCTTTCCCTCTCCTTTCTTCTCTTTCCCCTTCTTTTCCCCAGTTGGAAGCACATCTTCATCACCAGCGCTATTAGGAATTAGAGACCCTCGTTCCGAATATGATAGGACCCAAACTTCTATGCAGTATTACAATAGCCAAGGTGATGGGATTGCACATAAAGATATGTATACTGGTAAGGGACCAGTGAGATGTAAAATGAAGGCTTGGTACATAATTTTTAAACTTTTCGCTTACAAAAAAAAGCATGTTCTGAATAAGAAAAAACCAACATGTCATGCAGCGAAAGCAAAGAGGGTCAGATCATATTCATAGTAGCAATAGAATAAAATCAAAAAGTAATGAGTGTTATTCAAGCACACATTTAAATCTGTCTGTAAAATATTTTACTGCATACTACTTTTCAAGAAACACACGCTTATCTTATGAATGCTGGCAAAAAACATTTCACTGCATCTCAGGTTATAACCCAAATTCAGCAGCAAGCAATTCTCGCTAAGGGACTCCCTGCCTCCTTCCTTTCATCTTCCTTCTGTTGTGAAGCATAGCATCATTATACAGCCGAGATGTCTGAGGAGGGGGTGGAACCTGCAAGTCAGGTTTCGGCAGAGAGAAGCACAAATTATATGCATCCAAATAAACTACTGGAGACAAATGTGCTCCATGAGGCTGGATATCCAGGTGTCTGTTTCTAGAGGTGGTTGTTGTGGTCAGAACCTGACCTTGCTCTTGCAGCCTTCCCCCAGGGTGGGGAATACTGGGATCCTTTATTGAAATGTATCATACAGTTCTGTTCCTCTTTCACCGAAGTGTGAAAGTCAGCCCAGCATGACACCTGAGCAAATCAAATATTGCTTTTAATACTCTGTTGCCGTTTTCCCACAGGGTCCAGCAAGCCTTCGCCAATTTATATCAGTTCCTATTCTTCACCAGCAAGAGACCAAAATAGGCGTCTGCAGGTAATAGCTGAAATCTTAATTTAAAAGATGGCCATATTGATCACCAGGAGGGAGTGCATTTTCCTTTAACCTAATGGCTCTTAAACCATTTTCATTGATGGATTCCTGCTGCCTAAAGTAACTTTCTAACTTCAGGCAATGATCTCAGAATGCTACGGTGCCTTGATTATGATTCTCAACACTGCAGCTGCAGTGCAGTAGTAAAAGCAAGGCTCCATCTTATCCCATTCCATACAAATCTTCTGTTGGAATATTATTTTTTCTAATTTCTGTGAAATAAAACTGCAGCGTATTACACAACCTTCCGCATTTCCCTTTTAATATACCCTTTTGGATCACCCTTTCCCCACCACAGGCCTGTACAACTTGTAACCTATTAAGCTGCTGAACCTGGCAGCCCACCACCAGATTCAATAAACTTCCTATTATGCTGCCTGCCTGGGGCTGCGTGAACTACCAGGAGGAATGTTAGATACCTGTCAAATGTGGCTAGTGAGCCCTGTTCATCTTGGTGGGTCACCAGTTGTGCAGCCCTGCTGTCTCCCACCTATCTTCAGTGTCTAGTGGCCACGTGGGCTTTGCTAGTTTGTTTGCACCAAATTCTTTGAAATACCCAATCTCATCAGATTTATGGTAGAACCCAATCTCTTGCACTCGCAGAAGAGCGCTTTTCATCCTGCAAAGGTAACTGCTAACAGAAGTGGAAAGGAGGCAATTTTTGCCACTTCTCCCTCTCCCCTGCATCCCCTAGCAGTTCCCGAAAATCAGCTCTAGAGAGTTGGGGGATTCACCAGAACAAGATGGAAAGTGGTGCTGTGTGTGTGTGTGTGTGTGTGTGTGTGTGTGTGTGTGTACGTGTACCTATATATATCCCCTTGCCTTCTGTTAGCAGGCACCTATGTTGGATCAAAAGTATTTCAGCAAGTGTAAAGACCCTAGTTGGATTCCTCCCTGAGACTCCAGACTGCTCACAAGTTTACGGCTTTATTCATTTCAGTAATAGGATTTCTCAAGAGATAAGCACAAAGGAATGGGCAACTGATGCAAGAAAATATGGAGAAGTCAAAGTTATATTCCTGGGTGTGGTTTTTGTTTGTTTGTTTGTTTAAAGAACTATCCAGCAAAATGAAAAATGTAAAGTGAACATTTGTGTCAAGGATCTATAACAAGTGCTAGACAGGAACTGAACAAAGGACACAGGGTTACACCATAGTGGCATGCAAAACATCTTCAGGCTGTAAATCTATAAGCAACATTTGCAAATTATGTGCTGTGATAAATGCAAATGAATCGTTTCCTCACCCAGGAATAACTAATTATGCATTCTTAAAGAAGTGCAAGTGTTTAGGGATGTAAAATTAGAAAGTCAACAGCACAACAAGAATTGCAATTAGGAAAGAATGAAAAAAGGCCAAAGAAATAAACAACAGCATAAGTATCTTTACCAAGAGGAGGCTGATGAAGTGCCACAGCAGCAAGAGCCCCTGATGTAAGAGCTGGGGAAACAACGGATCAGCTTGATTGGGAGTCCTTTACACCTGTCTTCACTCCTAAAAGTTTGTTCAGATGTTGACATAATATTTGTAAGAATTGGGAAGACTCAGAGGACAGAATAGGAAAGAGCATCATATTCTTAAGATACCTTGGGCATAATCAGAATTGCAGAAAAAATAAAATTGTACCAAGAAATGGGAATTCATCCTCTTTTACATTGCAACATAGGCCATACTAGTTGTAGAACAATTGGGGATTATACAACGGAGCCTGCAACAAAATGTTGCAGTATGGTATATAGGAAACCAGGCAGAGGGCCTTCTCGGTAGTGGCACCCACCCCGTGGAATGCCCTCCCACCAGAGGTCAAAGAGAATAACAATCACCAGACCTTTAGAAGGCATCTCAAGGCAGTCCTGTTTAGGGAAGCTTTTAATGTTTGATGGATTTCTGTATTTTAATATTTTGTTGGAAGCCGCCCAGAGTGGCTGGGGGAACCTGGCCAGATGGGCGGGGTATAAATAATAAATTATTATTATTATTATTATTTCCTTTCCTGGGGGCCAGAAACCTAGATAGCTACAGTATGTCCTTTTCCAGACTACTACATTTATTTCCACACACACACACATCCCCACTCCCACTCCCCAATGGAAATATGGGTCTGAAAGAGACTAATCAACATATAGTTTGAGAATGGTTTTACAAAAGGCTTTCTTTCTGTGTGCAAAAATGTTGCCACACATCTCATGCTCATGTGAGTGGGTAAATTGCTACTACAGCTATGCATAGATGAACTAAGGTATTTTTCCTTCCCTTCTTTTTGCTTTTTCAACAGCATCAGCAGTTGTACTACAGTCAAGATGATTCCAACAGAAAGAACTATGATGCATACAGGTTATATTTGCAGTCTCCGCATAGCTATGAGGACCCATATTTTGATGACCGAGTTCACTTCCCATCTGCTACAGATTACACAACACAGTATGGACTGAAATCAGCCACAAACTATGTAGACTTCTATTCCACCAGACGACCTTCCTATAGAGCAGAACAATACCCTGGGTCACCTGACTCATGGGTGTAGCATTAGAAAATCACGAACAGAAACATATCTTTCTAACTTTTTTTGAAAAGCGATTGAGTTATGGGTTTGCTGTTTTGAGGGGGAAATGTGGAAGTGAATTGCAAAGAAGGAAACAAGGAAGAGGTTGGGGTTTTTTCCCCCCCTAGAGGGGATTATCTTTGAAGATGGGAGAAAATTTGGAAGAGGAAATTGGAAAGGGAGAACTTTTGCTCTGTTTAGATGTTAGATCTAATTACTTGTAGTTCCTATAGTCTGGTGAAGGTGTGGGCAATGTGACGAAAGGTTTGAGAATTGAGGGGAAACGGCTTTGGGAAATGTGTAGGTCAGAACAAATTACAGATGATTTTTTTAAAAAAGAAAAAGAAAATGTGAATAAGAGTCTTGTTCTCATAGTTTGTACAGAAAAAAAAATATGGATGCCCTTCTTGTTTTACTGCTGTTACTAAATGTCAAGATTATATGCTATCATGTCTTGTAAATTTCTTTTCAGTTGGTGTAAATATGGAAACGCCACATTGGTTGGAAGTGCCATCATTTGTAATGCCGTGCGTCATTTTAAAACTGATTTCAAAAGCTGACATCTTTTAAAGAGGGGGGGGGAGGAAGAGAGAGCATACAAGGAAATGTTATAAATAAATATCATTTTGTTTTTAAAATGAATGGTGTAATTTTGAAGCACAAACCTCCGGTCCAGTATATCTGCACTTTTCTTATCCCTTGCCTCATTCACAGAGTACTTCACTGCCATTTTTTATGCCTACGGGGGGGGGGGGAGGGGAAATAAATGTGAACGTCTAATCCATGGAAAGTAGATCCCTGCTCATTCTTCATTCTTTTCTGTGTTTACTGTTAAGGAACAAATACAACAGATCTGTATGCTCATTGTGAGTTGTAAAATCAGGTTAAATATATATCTCTCTCTATATATATATATTTCCAAGCATTTCTACCATTTTCTCATTTTTGTGAAGTTCATCTATTTCTTATTTGTCAAGCTGGCATACCAAAACATAAAATTATGCACTTTCTTGTCTTCATTTCCACAGTACTCATGAACCCAGTACCTTTCACAGTTTATATCCCTTTGAAAAAAAAAATTGAAAAGACGCAGAATAAAGTAGATATAATTTTCTTTTACAGAATATTTTTGTAAGTAATCTGTCCAGCTGGCTCACATCCCTCTTGATTTATTGTGCTTTCATAACTGAGCGTTAATTAATTGCATTCATTTTCCTCCTGGCCCGTTGATAATTGCTAAATATTTAGACCACAATACTCATTAACTTGGGTGTATTTAAATTGCTTTGCCTGCATCTGTTTGTTAGTGTTATTCGATAGGTGGAACCCATGAAAGCCTTTAAAAGCGCAGGGGGGGGGGTGCACCAAGAGATAAAACGTATATTATTCTCAGGCTTGCAAGGGGGTAATTATCAGCTCTCCACCTGTTCTTATTTATTTATTTATTAACAATACTTGTATTCTTCCCCATAATCTCTGAGACATTACTGTTGTAGAGCACACCAGTCTTTAACACAAGTAGAAAACAGCAAATTCAGTTTATATTACACCTTAATTTCATGGGAACTCAAAGTGGCACTGGCAGTTTCCCACCCAGATACTGACCACACCTAGACCTCCAATAGCATCAGCAGGTTGCCTCAACCTGTGTCTTTGGGCCAAGCCTTTTGTATCTGTTTTTGGCATGACAAAGGTACCTTTCTGCGGAATGCTTTGCTCCAAAGGTTGATTATTTCAGAAGATAACTCCACATATACGTCGTTGCTGGGTTTTTTTCCTGGATGCTAGCTTCTTGAATTGCTGCCTTCCGTATGAAGGTCCAAGATAAAACCTGTGGCTCCGCCACATGGCTTGCTTCACCTCCAAAAGATGCACCTCCTATATTGCTAGACAACTGTGTCATTTTTTGACCTGGCCAACAATAACATGATTCTCGGTGCCATTTACCAGAGAGCAGCCAGAGGTATTATTACATGTGCTTGCACACTGGGGCATTATGGAACATAGGAAACTGCCTTATACTGAATCATACCATTGGTCCATCTAGGTCAGTACTTTCTGCACTGCCTGGCAAGGTCCCTCTGCGGTTTTCAGGCTGGGCTCTCCCCTAGCCCTACCTGCAGATGCCAGAGATTGAACCTGAGACCTCCAGTGTAGAAAGCAGATGCTCTCCCTCTGCATCTGATACTCTGAGCCAGTGTTTCTCAAACTTTGGTCCCCAGCTGTGGTTGGACCACAACTCCCATCATCCATAGCTAGCAGGTCAGGGCTGATGGGAATTGTAGTCCAACAACAGCTGGGGACCAAAGTTTGAGAAACGCTGCATTGAGCTATGGTCCTTCCTGAGTTCAGAATATGAGAATCTCTGAGACACTTCAAGGTTTGAGAAAAACACTGTAGATTACTAATTCTGGGAGAATGTTTTTGGGGAAATTGAATTCTGGCCAGGGCTGATGGGGGTTGCAATTGAAAACATCTGGATGATGTCAGGTTGCCAATAAGAAATGAGCTGAAGGGTGCTAGGGCATTTTATTCATTTATGATATCCTTACGCTTTTGGTCCCAAGTCTAATGTTTACACTTATTTTTGGGGTACTTTTAAGACGAGGGTTTTACAAGTGTCAAGAACACTGAACCAACATCTCTTAACACCTATAAGCCATGTGGAGACTGCCAGTTACCATTTTTATCACATTAGGCCAGCATCATCAGCAAAAGTGATGCTGCCAAAATCAATGAGTTGCTTGTAACCCCCATATAGCTTGATTGGTGGGGGGAGGGGAAGCAGCCTTATAGATTTGGCATGCTGTTCCATCAGGGAGCCTCTCCAGAGATTTCTCCTTTTTTGGTGAAATAACTGCTGGGCCTGTTGCCCTCAATCTGTTCTGTCGTGTTTCAGCATTTGCTTACTTTGTGTGTGTCTGTCTCCTCTCCCCCCCCCCACTTGGTCTCATAATTTATGTGCTTTCTAGATTATGGAGCTTTAAGCAAATGAAATGTAATGGCGAGTTTCCATTTATTCCTGTTTGGCATGTTTTATCCCCCCTCTTTTCTTTCCTTTTAATTAATGCAGGATTAATGTCAGGTCAGCAAGTTAAGCTTGCAAGTGTAAGTTGACCTCGCCAGTGGGAACAATTACCCTGATGAAAAGGAGTTGCTTGAGCTTGACAGCCTTTGGAGTGGGGAGACGCTCCTTTGGAAATTAGGATGTTAGGATGGTAAAAGGCAATTTTGTGCATTTACAGTGAAATTATGTGGTGGAAATATGGTGCAGGGGTGTGTGAACTAGCCAACATTTGGAGGCTTCCAGAGGAAGGGGCTTTCACAACTGCAAGAAGACCTTTCTTTGTAACTTCATGACGTAGACTTAATAGACAAAGTGTTATAGACAAACATTCTCTCTTACACAACTCTCTGTCTGCTGTAAGCCATAGCCATGCTGAATTAAAATAATGTATTTGCCTGCCCTGAATTGCACTGAAAAGATTTGATTGCATAATCCTCTGTTGCTATGGAAGGTCAGAACTACACATCGTTGGAGAAACATGCTTGTTTCCAAGAAACATACAGTAGGCTCTGTATTTCCTCCTCTTTCCCCTGCTAATACTTATTTGTAAAATATATACCCCATCCATCACTAAACAATCATAGGACGGGTCACAATGACCTAAGCTACAAGAACCCAAACAATAAACATTAAAACAAAAACTACAGTATAGACCAGGGGTCACCAACTTGGCACCTATGGGTGCCATGGTGCCTGTGAAGGCTTTCATTGGTGACCCCACACAAGGCTCCTAGACTCAAAGCTTTCTTTCTTTCTTTCTTTCTTTCTTTCTTTCTTTCTTTCTTTCTTTCTTTCTTTCTTTCTTTCTTTCTTTCTTTCTTTCTTTCTTTCTTGTAAGCACATCTGGACCACCTAGGAGAAAAGTCATGAAGCAAAATTTGTACCCTTCTAAACCATTTATGTGAAATGAAAAAACCTGGCTGCTTCTGCCTGTCATTGTTTTTAAACCAATGGATGAAGTTGGAGCTGTTATTGATAAGTTTGGATACTGGCAATAGGAATCTCTGGGATCCTGAAGAGCTACTGTTTCTCCCTCCCCTTTTCCTGCTTCTGTCTTATTTTTTTAGACCTAGACCTTGGATACACCCATTTTCTGCTTGGTGTGTGTGTGTGTGTGTAGCAGTTTACAGGTAGCTACTTGAGAGGCTTTTTTTAAAAAAAAATGTGTGTTGGGGTGGGGAGAAATTCAAGCAGGTATCACATTCTGCTGAAGCAACACAGCATATCTAGCTAGACTTTATTTTGTGCTCTAGACATCCTTCCCAGATCCTCCTTTGGTCTGGGCAGAAGCTATTTTTGTTTCTCTAAATATGCTGGGTGATACCCAGTGGTGATGTCCCACTTGTACCAGTCATACTTCCCCTTCTGCTCTTTCCCTCCAGGAGCCCCCCCCCCCAAAAAACCTGCTCTGGGGTGTGCTGCAGCGGGGCAGAACAAAAGGGCAAATCCCATTGTGTGAACATTGAGATGACCTTAGATCTTGCCCATTGCATTTACCTTGCACTAACTTTATTTGCATGCCTCATCTATATATGCTCAGTAATTGTACATTTTTGTTTTGATGGGGAGCATCTACAGTGCAAAGATCTAGAGGACACATTTTAGAGCCAGCAGTATAAATGCTGAAGGATTTTTCCATGTAACGTAATCTCTCTCTCTCTCAGTTTTAATACATCTCTAGTTTGTTAGCAGGAGTCTGTAGCAGCCAGCTAAATGTAAACAACTGCCAAGTCATGAATACTTCCAAATAATGTTAAAGTATCTTCTATATTTTTATCTGAGCAAAACCTATTCAGTTTCAGTAAAGTCCCTGGAAGTTTTCCAAGCCTGCCAAGCTCAGTAGGTTTTCTGTTTGGGGCATGTTTTAAAAAGAAATAGAAGAAAGAAAAGAGGCTGTTGTTTCACTAAAATAAATGAAGGATGCACTATTACTAATATAATGGAGAAAGCCGAACTAGAGGGCTTAAAAGTTAAATAAAAAGAACAGCATTCTTATATGCAACACCCTATTAACTTTTTGTAATTTAAATCTTGAGTTCTCAGGTGGTGGAGGTGGCTTATTTTAATATATTTCCATCTGCTGCCCTGCCTTGAACTGACTTTTTCATGCGCTTCATAGCAAAATAATGTGTCTTCTGCATTGGCTTTTGCATTGAAATTTTAATGTTATGGCAGAACCACTTAACTTAAAATATAGGCCTTGATAGCAATCTACATACTTTTTCATTATGGCCAGTAAGGGTTTTACAACATCAACAAGTAATCACTTGTTCTTCCAAAAAAACAACATCACAAACTGAATAGAGAGCATTGGCAAAGGTCTCAAACTTTGCACCACACTGCAGTTATTATGTGAGCTTTCATGCAGTCTTGAGAATTGGCCTAGGTCTTTTGACCTGGGTGTTAAAAAGGGAAGAGTGGGCATTTTGTGCATTGCAATATTGTACAACACATAGTGGCTGGGTCTGAAGAGTTGGCAAAGGAACAAAGTTAACATACTGTATATGGGGACAATTGCAGCTAGAAGTAATTGTGAGATATTGGAGTCAAGTGGGAAGATCAGATGTGGCAACTCACAGTGAGAATGAGCAGGTGTGTCTAAAAGGTGGGGGCTATGTTATCTGCTGATTTTATCAGCTTGCCGTTTGCAGTGAAGGCTGCTTCGCACAAACTTGCACCCCACATCTACCTAGGAACAAACATAGGAAGCTTCCTTGTACTTGCATTCTCCCCAACGCACATCACAAATTTGATTATTGTTCTGTTTAGATGCATGAAGTCAGATGGCATTAGCAAAACTACTCACCTTCCCTTTACCTGACAAAGGGAGCAATTATGAGAGCCAAAATCTGTCTACATAAAGCTGATAACATTCCCATTGTTGGCGTGGAATCAAAGGCCACTTCAGGCAGATAGAAGTTATTGCTTTCCTTGTCTACCCACAAACCATATCCCTTTTCCCCCCAAATTAAAAAAAGAAAAAGGAAATTTGACCAGTCTAATTGGATGTGTTATACTGTACAGTGCAAGAATATAAAGAAACTCTCACCAAAATAGTATGGAATAAGCTTTTATCTTAAAAATAAAATCCATCTAACCCAGTGTTGTCTACTCTGGCAGCAGCTCTCCAGAACTTCCAGCAGGCTATTCTGCTTTGGTCTGATCCTAGAAACTGGATCTAGAGCTTCTGCATGCAAGGCTTCTGCCTTGTCTAACCTTGTGGAAACATGTTTCAGCACAAAGAAACTAAAAGCATTGGGGGCCAAAAGCATTGGTACATGGGGGATACACATTGCGTTCAGTAATGCATGCAAAACCAAACCAAACCAAAACCACCCTATGATGCCTTTACCTATTGTGTACAAAATGGCCAGTTTTCTTTAGGATGCTTGTAGCAAGCCGGTAAGAATTTTCACTCTTCAGCTATTATATTGCTAAGTGTTCTCCAACGTATTATAAAGTAGAAATATGTGAATGTAAGGATAAATCAAGTTGATTTCTCTCCCAATAACTACAAAAACCAGATGAGAGTAGATTTATCTAGGGGACGTTCAGGCTTCTGACAGTGCTTTAATTACAGATTCTATGTCCATTAATCAGGGATTGACTGAAAGACTCTGGAAGTATATACACCGTTAAGAATGTCCTTCTACAAAATATCTAAACTTACTACTTAAATCAAGCAAATCCCTTGTGGGCAGATAAGAATGAAACAAGTTCAGGATAAAGATTTCCCTGCCAAAGCTACTAAACGTATTTTGATTTATCTCTTATGTTCACAGGGGTCAACTTCAAGGGCTTTGTTGTTCTGTATTTTAAGCTGAAAGAGAACCGCTGTGGATTTGTGGTAGAAAGTTTAAGCCGAAGGGGTGGGGTGCATATACACACACACATAAATATACAGTGTAAGTTCTATTGTGAGTTAGGACTCTGCTAGATTGGTAAAGAAAAAGCGATTTATATGCGTTGTATATGCGATATAACACTGTGCCACCAGATGGCGAAGTGGAGTCTCGTTTTTCCCCTACTGGATTTCCCTGTCAAAATTTACAGCACGTTTAACTGAATCGTTTCTTCGATGTACCTGTATCTAGAATAGATCCAGCCTCAGTGAGAGATCAGAGATCAGACTCTATGCATATATAAGTTCCACCATGATCGCTTGTGTATAATGGCGCAAACTAATACTTAAGCCTAAAATTCTTATAAAAATATTAGTACTATCCTGCTCCTTCACTTCCTATCTATGTTGCCCAAAAGTTGGCAGGGACAGGTGAAAGCAGCACAGGTATGGTAGGATGAAGAAGGGAGCTTAAGATTCTGTCTTGTGGAAGCCTAAGAGGATGGTGATTCCCTGGGCCATTCTGTATCAAGTGATCCAAATTTTTTTTACCTCATGTCATCCAATTGTCTTAATATTTTATACACCTGATGAATGATCAAAACTAAGTTTAAATTAAAAAAAATTATTCTCATCCCATTTGTGAGTTATGAGGGTTTGAAATTTCAAAAAATTGACCATTTTGACCTTGCAGATGACACAAAAACCTTAAAAGCTCAGCCCAGAAAGGAGATATGTCAAAACTAAAACATCAATCTTTTCAGAACTTCATGGGCTTTAATATGATCGGCATCCTTTAAATTTACCGTAAGTTACAAAATTGAATTTTTTTAGAAAGTGATTAAAATTTTCGCCCAAAAAATATGTATTGATCATTTAAAGAGCTACCTGCAAATTTCCATCTTAGGAGCTCAATGGAATAACATTTTTTAAAATGTAGATACGTGTCTGCCTTATTGGGTTTTATTTAGCATAAATGGATCTTCTTGGGAGTGAAATATTAGACAATAAACAAGACTTCAAACTGTATATCAGTTACTTCAGGCATTTCTTTAGAAAGTTATTCAATTAAAAGGTATCTGAAAAGCTAGTTGGGCTTTTCTTTTAAAAATGCGTTCCATAATACCAAAACTTAAGTTTTGACCATTTAACAAGTGTGCTACATATTTTTTTAAAAAAAAAGGTAAAAAAAAGTTGGATCACTTGATATATGGAATGACACCCCTCCCTCCCCTTTATTTAGCCCCACTTTTCCTCAGGTGCCAACAAGTGTGCTAAATATTAAGAAAAGTTGGATGACATGAGGTAAAAAAAAAGCTGGATCACTTGAAATATGGAATCACACTCCTCCCTCCCCTTTCTTTAGCCCATTTTCCTCAGGCACCATGTGAGGGATGCTCTCATTTCCGCTTATGTAATCAGTTCCTAGGTCAAGAGGAAGTCCCAGAAGAGGGAACTTCCTGTAGGGGTGAGAGGGAAGAGGAAGCCAGTGTGGACCTGAAGGCCAAGGAGGAAGCTGGTCTCCTTGCCTGCTATAAAGCTGTTCATGTTTTGAGTTCACCTGAAGTGTCCGAGGTCTGTTTCTGAGAAAGGCAGCCCTGCTGGGCAAAACCACAATCCCTGCTTACAAAGCCAATGAGGCAGAAGTGGGAGATGCCATAGTAAGTCTGGTTAAGATTCTTGTGCACCAGTTTTCAAAATATTTTTGCTTATGTAAAGAACCGCTGGGCTGGGGGGGAGGGGGAGTTGTATTTTTCACGGCACTTGTTGGGTTACACACACACACACACACACACACACACAGTGGGACCCCAACATGTTATTTTATGTTGTGAACTGCCCTGGGATCCACTGATAAAGGGGGAGGCATGCAAATTTAATCAATAACAGCAACAACACTCTCAAAAATATGTTCTGGTCTCCCAACCCTCTGGGAGCAAATTTTGCAGGTGTGCTCTCAGTGTGCTTTGCTGTACGAGTGAAAGTGCATTGCCCAAGTATTGGGTGCAACCCAAAGACTTCCAGCTTTTGCTCCTGTGCTTTTAACAGCAGCATGACACCCAAAAATTTGACAGAAAAATTGTGATTGGTTGTAGCTTTTCTTGCTTAATTTCCTTCTGCTTTTGGTGCTCTGAAGGAGAGGCCTTCCAGAGAAGGAGGGGCACTTCTCAAAAGCTGGTTCTCCAGTACTAGAGGTCCCCCCCCCCGAATTTTCCTGGGCATCTCCCTGTATTGTCTTTCTGATACCAAGCAAAATACCTTTTTATTTTCCCTGCTGTCTCTTCCCCTCACCAATATTTAAATTTGACTTCTTTTATTCTTTTAGTCAGTTGTTCCGAGAATATAATTAAAAAGCAATGCAAGCATATTTATAGTAAGTAAATCTAAATTAATGAATAGTACATAAATGTCAGACTGCTGAGAGAAGGTCCAGAAGCAGGGCCAGATTTTTTTATATATATAAAAAAACATGGCCGCCTCACTTGTTGCTGACAGTCTTCTTTTTTTCCCTTTGCCCTTTGACAAGACTGTTCTGTTGTTCTTTTTTTAATGTTTCCAGAGATAGTTGAAGTTGGCGAGGGAGCAATTGCACTGGTGCTGGTGGCTGAGCCATTTACATTAGCTAATTGCACACAATCAAATGATGAAACCTCAGCAGAATAAAATGAGATTTCATTTTAAAGTAGCAGAAGCTTTGGTTAAGCTGTCAGAAGGGGAGGAAGGTGGGGGGGGGAGTCTCTCTAATTGTGCCTTTGCTCTGTTTAGTGACAGTTGCTAATTGGGAGACCAAGTGACCAGGTAGAGCTTTGCATCTTGCTGTTTCTCCTTAGGCAAAATATGGATATTATACTGTTTTTATTAAGCCTCACTTGGCATCTGGAAAAGCAGTATAAGCAGGAGTAAACTTCTTTACATGCTTTCTTGGGAGAAAGTGCCACTGAAACAGATGGGGCTACTTCTGAGTATGGGTGGGTGGGGGTTCAGTTTGCAGTTATAGGCGAGTCTGCCTAATTCACACTGTCTGAAAGAATACATTAACTGAAATACACAGACATGCTTTGAAATCCACACTCCTCCCGGTTTTGCAATATGCCTTGCCAGCTAAGTAAAAAATGCTTATATTGTATCAGTGAAAGTAGCAAATTGGGGAAATTGCTTTGCAAAAATGGGCTTATTAGAGGAAATTTCATTTATTAGGGTAAATTTGCACTGAATTATTATTTATTTATTTTTGCAAACTGATGTGAAAATGTGGATAACTGAACTTAAGAGTGGAAAAATGAGAAACCATAACTGACAGATCAACTCATCACTACTTCTGAGTAAATGTTCATGTGATTGAGCTGTCAGTCCCTCTCACAGCTCCAATGAAGGCAAGTGGGGAGGGCCTTTAGGTCTATGGTAGAGCACATGCTTTGCATGCAAATCATAGAATCGTAGAATTGGAAGGGACCCTGAGGGTCATCTAGTCCAACCCCCCCACAATGCAAGAATCCTGCCCACAGCCATCCCTGGGTGGGCTCAAACAACCAAACCTCTGGTTAACAACCAGATGCATTGTCCCATTGCTCCACCTTAGCATCTCCAGGTAGGGCTGAGAAGAAAGGCTCCCAGCCCCACATAAATAAATCCTAGAAAGCCCCTGTCAGTCAGTGTAGCCCAGGGGTGGGGGACACATGGCCCTCCAGATATTGTTGAATTCCATCTCCAATGTCGCAGCCAACATGGCTGCGAATCATGGATGATGAGAGCAACATCTGGAAAGCTACACATTCCCCATCACTGGTGTAGACGGTGTAATACCAATGCCTTCATATCGTCAACAAAGCAATAAAACATTATTAGTTTATTATATATTCACAAAGCTGGTTGATTAAGACTCATGGTATTGTGTAATCTCTCACAAAAGAGAACTCTGAGGGTATATCAGTACCACAAACCTAAAATGGTTTTCTAGTCATTCCCTCTGGCCATATGGACAGTAACCCTGTCAGCATCCTCAACTATAATTCCAAGGGTTCTTTGGGGGAAATCATGCCAGTTAGACAAATAGAAAATCAATATACGTTTGTTGCCTATATATCTCCTAAGGGGTCATGTTTGATTATGTCAGACTCAATAAATATTGCTCATGACATTAATAGTAACACTGAGATCACTGTCATTCAGCCACGGGGCTTTGGAGATTTCAAGTGCCTCTGTTGCTGCTAGGATAATGCTTTCTCTGAGGCAGAGCTGGGAACATGTCTCGGTTTAAATGTTTGTTAGACTCCATCTCCCATCTACCGCAGCCATCATGCCAGCAGACGGGAATGATGGGAGCTGTTGTCCAACTTTCTTTGGCGGGCCAGAGTTTGCCTACTCTGTCTTAAAGGCTCTGAATCTTCTGCATGGATGCAACATTGTGCCAGCATGTGGAAGAATAAGAGGAATGCATCCTTTTTTCTTAACCACCACGAGGCAGTTATTTGTTTGCACTACAGCAGCTAAAAACAGCCCTTTTCAGATCCAAATGCCAATAAATCTGACTCATTTGGCCTTTTTCCTGGCTACAACAATTTCAAGAAGTGGGTTTTTCAAACAACCACAGGCTTGGGCTTACATAGTTACTATGGCTAAGATCCAAAGAAAAGATGGGAGGAAGGAAAAGAGAATGGAATGCACAGCTGAAAGTTTGCTTGCTGCTTTCACTGCAACAATCCACTTACTAAACTGTACTAAGATTGTTTCTTCGGCATAAGAACCCATGTAGAGATGTCAGCAAGCAAAACCCCAGCAAAACAAAACACACAAACAGAGAAAGAGGAGAAACCTGTTATCTTGTTTAGGTGTGATGTATATTTTAATAAAGAATTACCGTACAAACCTTTGAAGAGAATTTTACAAAGAACACACAGGAAAGGGGAGGAAAGCTGGAAATCAAATAAAAATATTGAAAAAATAAAGTAAGACACAAGCTATGGAACCTGGTAAACCTAACAGAACGCAAATGCAGCATAATTACTAAGAAATTTAATCACATATGGTGAAAGATGAGAAGTCGTTCATTTCTCTCTCGAACTATGAAGCAGAACGTAATAAAATTAGAGGGAATTGGCAAATCAAGAAGTTGTAATAAAACAATTACAGGAAACAGGAAGAATTATCTGGCTTCCAATGATGCCTAACTGAACTCAAGAATGAGAGTAGGACTATTTGCTCAGGGAGGGCACTGTATTTCAGTCCACAGAATGCTTATGGCTTTCAGTGGTCCCAGCTCAAAAGGTGGTGAGAGCAATCCTTATTTTTTTCTTCAGCAAAATTTATATACTGCTTGACAGTACGGAAACCCCTAAGCAGTTTACAAAAATGTAAAATAAAACACTTAATTTAAAACGACAACAGGTATTTAAGATGATAAAAATCAACAGTAGCTAAAATGAAAAACAAAAACACGTGTAACTTCTGAATCTGGATAGATTTTCCTGGGCAAAAATGTTTTAAGCAAGCATTGAAAAGTGTACAGCAAAAGTGCCTGCCTGGCATCAATAAGAAGGGTGTTCTAAAGTATAGGTGCTGCCACACTAAAAGATTTATATCTTACAATGTGGAATGGGTATTATGTGAGCACCTATAACACTACCAGTCCTCTAAATGGAAGCGGACCTTGGTAGCTCAGCCAGTAGAGCATAATAATAATAATATTATAATGTATTATTTATACCCCGCCCATCTGGCCGGGTTCCCCCAGACACTCTGGGCGGCTTCCAACAAAATGTTAAAATACAGAAATCCATCAGACATTAAAAGCTTCCCTGAACAGGGCTGCCTTGAGATGCCTTCTAAAGGTCTGGTAGTTGTTGTTCTCTTTGACCTCTAGTGGGAGAGCATTCCACAGGGTGGGTGCCACTACCGAGAAGGCCCTCTGCCTGGTTCCCTGTAACTTGGCTTCTCGTAGCGAGGGAACCGCCAGAAGGCCCTCGGCGCTGGACCTCAGTGTCCGGGCAGAACGATGGGGGAGGAGACGCTCTTTATATTGAGTTAGACCAGTGTCTACATTGACCAGAAGCAGCTTTTCAGGGTTTTAGATGGATTTTTTTTCTAGCTCTACCTGGAAATGCCTGTTAGCATATGGAGTTTATCTGCAACTGCGGACATTAACTTTATTGGAGTACACCTTTAATTAGAAAGGATTCAAAGGAGCTTAAAGCAGAAAAATATTTCCATCTGTGCATATATAAAGAGTTAGGAGAGCTGAGATCTGCAAGAGAATAATTGTGTGCTCCTTTCACTTCAATTCAATAGAAAGGGAATACCAGGAGGCAGCTACCTTTTGGCTCCTAAAGGCGATCAGAACACTGAGATACTTCAGCATTGATTTTAACCCTACAGTAAATACTACCAGAGAAGCATCTACACTAGTCAATATTAGGGCTCTTTAAAGTTGTGCTAATGACATCTTCTAAGAGTAGAGCCACTAGGCTACCTTTACGCTATGCTAGTAAATGCCACAGTCTGCTATTCAGATTGGAACAGGATGTGATCATTAAGTTGGCCTGTTTTTGTTTTAAGTACTGTAGACTAGTTGTCAGTGGTTGTTGAATGGCAAACACTAAAATCTAAGCATGCCTCTGTGTTTCCAAAGCAAAAATCTAACTGATTAAGTTTACTCGAGAAATGTAATTTTCAGTATGATGAGTTGATAAAAAGATTGACTTCTTGTACCAATTACGGGAATACAAATTATAGAAACAAGGCTTGAAATACTTTGTTGATTAATTTATAAAACTTACAAAAAATGCAAGAAAATAGAATACAGTAATGGAATAGAGGGCCATTTTAAGTGAATGTCTTGACTTCTGGCAATACTAACCCAAAGGCCTTCATGGTTTCAGACCTAAAAAATGTGTGTTGTGTTATTTTCCACAGTCACAGAGGCAGATAAATATGTTTGATTTATGACTGCAGCATATCATTTTGCAAATGGGCTAACTGAATTTGAAAACCGCTTCATTAAATATATATATATATTTAAAAAGCACATGGATAGTTGCTGTTGGAACTTGACCTAAAATATGTTGACCTTTATCCCAATCCTGTTGTTTAACCCAGTATGTCTCAAAATATGAAATATGGCTACTGCTTCTTATCTTCTGCAACATAAAGTCAACAACTGGTTAAAGCTATTGAGTTGGTGCGTCTCTTGCCATGGCATTGTAGCAGCTGTATTATTTGAGCTGTATTATTCCTGATTCCTCAAAAGCACAAATGTGTTAAGGGATTACCTCCTCCCCACATTCCCCATAGCTACCAGAATTTATGAATAACATTTTATTTTTGTGTGCAACACTTTTGGAGTTGAGAGTGCAGTCACATATTTCAGCACAGTGAAATTCCCACATTTTGACTGTTGGTTGAATGCTAATTTAGATAATATTTTCATAATCCTTGTCTTATGATTTACTACTTTCCATCAAGCTGTTTGCTTATTATAAAAAATCCTCCAAAATAGTAACGAATTGTCTGGGAATATCAACATACCAAGTGCATACCTTCTGGGAGACATTTGTTTAACTTCTTAGCAATGTAAGCATGTGTTTGTTTATAATATTAATAGGCAGCTATTCTGTTACTTTACATTTTATACTGCAAATGATTGGCTTGCAGTTTTGTTCCCCCAAGCATTAAGATATTTATTTTTGCAATACTGAAACACCTTTTGTCACTAAAGAAAAGATATCTCATATATACCCAGTACTCCAGAGCGCAGTTCCAGCACCTCTCAGGTGGGCACCATTGCAGGCTAGCGCTTTTCCCACCCGCTTCTTGCCTTTATGTACTTCTGAGAAACCCAAAACGAACTTTTCTCAAAACGAAAGCTAGGCAATGTGTGTATGTGAATCTTCTCTGTTTTTTTAGAACTATGGCTCCACCTAACTCCTAGCCACTCCTAGCCACAATTGGTTAAAGCTATGGGGCGGGGCCAATTTGTATTTCCTTTTCTTTGATTCGTCTCCTGTGTAGCAGCAGCAGGCTTTAAGCTGTCCAGCCAGGTATAAGGGCCCTTCCGAGCTGCCCTAGCCACCTACCAAAATCTAATAGAACAAGGGAGGTGGGGGAGAATTTATTTGACCTGCACCAGAACCAGGGGCAAGCCCCAAACCAGCTAGGGAGACACCTTGTGGCGGTTTTTAGCACCTCTGTGGGCAGTGAACATGGCTGTTGTCAGGGGGGAATTTTGCAAAATGTCAGGGAAAACCCGGATGTGTGGCAACGTGATGGAAAAAGCAGCGGAAGCAGCTTTTGGTGTTTTACTTTTTTACGGCAACGCTAGAGCAGTCTGTGTAGAGGGCATGCCTGGTTTTTATCAGAGGAGTGAAAAAGGGGGAGAAGCATTTGCTGCTCTTAAAAGCGCAGTGAAAGGAACTTCAGTGGAGCTACTGCAGTGTGCTCTGTGAGCAAGGTGAGGAGATGACCCTTGGAATCACTGTTCCATCACTGGGCCATCTTGTTTGTGAGTTCTGGAAGACCTGCTCCCTGCCTTGCAAGCCTTTTCTCACTCCAGATGCAAAAGCTGAGGCTTCTAAAGAGAATATTGGGCTGGGGTATTGTTTAGGGAGCTTTGTTGCTGCTGTTGTTTTTTTGTACAGGTATTTTGGATAATACGATCTATGTGGAAATTGTTCAGTTGGTTATGTATTTTTTTGATGTTTTGTTTATTGTCTATGGCTACATTTGTTATGTTTGCAGTTAAGGTTTTTATATATTGTGAGCCGCCTTTAGCATGGTTTCAACCTTGGAAAGGCAGTATGCAAATAAAATGATTTATTAATTGATTGGCTGCTCCATGGAAAGAAACACAACTACTATTCTGTTTCTGTGGTGCTGTGGTGCTGAGCATGATACTCTTGAGAGGAGAGGGGGTTGGAAGTCTTTAAAGGTTTCTGAGCAGGAAACAAACGTACATGTCAAATGCCTGAGAAGCCTTGAAGAAGAGGAAACAAAGAGGGCGGAACAACAGTGTGACAACAGTGATAGAAATATGTGGAAGCCTGGGTATTATTCAATCCAGACAAGTTCCTGGATATTTTCACATAACTGAAAACTGTAGGGGCCAGGCACTGCTTTGCTCCACTCTCCTTTACATGACATGAATACAGCTTTGTCAAGAATGCTCTTTTGAAACTCACACCAGGACACCGAATTCTGCCAGCTGGACAATTGTTTTCTTTCTACTTGAACACATGAAACTACTGATTTCCTTTTGTACAACAATACTTCCTTACCTGCACCCTACCCAAACTTCAACCTGCACCCTACCCAAATCGTGGAATCTTAGAGTTGGAAGGGACCCCAAGGGTCATCTAGTCCAAATCTTATCTAAAGGGTTGGGGAGGGAAACCCCTAGAACAGATTTAAGATGTGCACATACAGGGAGAGGGTGTGTGTGTGACCTTCTTGAGCAAGGGCAAATCCTTGCACTGACCGGACCATGGTTTTGCTCTGCTTAGCAGATACAACATGACAGATACAAAGCACACTTAAATCATTTAAATATTCATGGCTTCCCCCAAAGAATCCTAGGAACTGTCATTTGTTGATGGGAGTTGTTAGGAGACTCTTAAACTATAGTCCTCAGGATTATTTGGGGGAAGCCATCACAGTTAATGTGTTAAAAGAGTGCTATAAATGTACATTGTGGATGTGACACCAGAGCTACACCAGTGGCATTCTTCCACAAACTGCTGTGCAGCACTTGGCAGAAGACATTGCACCAGCAGCATCTTCATTCTTATACAAAATATTGTGCAGACCTTAAGCTAGCACATATCTTGAGAGCCCTTTGCGAACAGAAACACCTCTGAATTTCAGTTCTCTTTTTCTCCGCACACGAAGGTAAAGTCAGTCTGCATGAGGAAAAGGTCTTCCACTCACCGAAGGGCATCGCTGTCTCCAATCCTGTTATGTTTCATTTGAACCTTAGTCTTTTCACTGCCTGCTGTTCTGTATATTTCTGGATGCAGAATGTGTTCTTCCATTGATCTTTATCTGTATGTTAAAACAAGGAAGGTTAATTAACACCTTCCATTATCTGTGTTACTTTTTAATTGCCCAATTAATCAGTGATGTATCAAACACAATACAACTGAGGTTTTAAAGTGCCACAAGACTCTTAACACATTGATTGTGCCATAAGCTTTCGTGGGATTAAAGTCAACTTCATCAGATACACAACCAAGGTGTGAGGAACCTTTTTCAGTCTGGGGAACACATTCCCTTCTAGGCAGTTTTCCCAGGGCCAAATGCCAGGGGTGGGCAGGGCCAGAGGCAAATGTGGACAGAGAAAATAATTTTACCTCTGTACAATAGCCTCTTTTCTACATAGAGGATAGACAAGGGTGTGTGAGCCTAAGCCAAAGGTATCATCAGAGTTCAAGGGCACATTTCCACCGGGGGGGGGGGGGCAAGTCAAGGAATGTGTGAAGAAGGACCAGTGAGGTGTGGACTTGGGAGGCGATATGGCCTGGGGAAAGGCCTGAGGGCTAGATGAAGAGACCTGAAGGGCCATTTACGTGCAGATGGTGTTGGGGCGGGATTGTAAGCAGTGAAGTCAGAAAGAAATGCAATGCAAAGAGTTATCAACAGGAACAACTACTTTAAAGTTTAATGGTAGCCATTCACAAAGCAGTGTGGGCCAAAGCCAAGGTTTTTGTGTTAATTGGCAGCACTGCTTGGTTGATGATCACTGCTGAGCTGTAATGTAAACGCCACCATCTCTTCTTTTTTTGCATTCAATTTCCCTCTGACCTCACTGCTTCTTACAGCTGACAAAAACTTGTGCCGCCATAAATTTGTTACAGTCTTTTAAGGTGCCACAAGACTCTTTGATGGTTTTGCTGCATCTAACATGACCATAATGCGAGTCTCTTGGCAAAGCTTTGCAAAACAAAACAACGGTTTCAACAAAGTCCAGAGAAGCTATTTTAAAAATTCCCTTACAACAACTCAGCCGTGATACGTCCTGGTGCCCAGGGGAGTGGCAAGACCGTGTCATTACTTGCCTTCATTTTTCTGACTCCATGGAATAAAGGCAACTAACTGCTGTTACACCAAATGAGGCATTGAACCTAAAAAGTATTAGGCACCAGACACTGAGTATTCTAAATAAGATAAACAAAACACTTGAAATTGCCAGGGGACGTGTTGTTAAGTGTCATTCTTTATTCCAATCACCATCACCACATAATTGGTATCAGTTTGTGAAGAGGTGCCAAACTGCAATGAGCAAGTACTATTTGTGTGTTACTGTGTGCAGTATAAGAATGGATGAACCTATATTAAACGTATAGGTATGTGGGTTTTGGTTTTTTTGTTTTTTTAAAAGGTCCAGCAAAATACTTGGAAGCAGTTCCATAGCTGCCCTCCATCAGTGCCGGATTTATGTATCAGCTAAACAAGCTATAGCTTAGGGCCCCACTCTCTTGGGGCCCCCAAAAAAGTTAAAGATAAAAACCTGGATGTACATTTCCAAAATATAAGATACATACAGCAACAGTGTTTTGTGTTGTGTAGGCTCCTATGATGTAAGTAATAGAACCCGCCTGCTAGCCTGCTCCCTAAAATATCACTGGTTCGCTCATTTCTATACAGTATATAGGGTGCCTACATTCTGCATGTGCAAATGGCTTTAGATACCTATCAGGTCCATAAATTATCATATAGAATATATTCAACACAAAAAACAGTGACAATTTGTTGTTGACAAAGGACAGCTAGACATATAAAGGGCCCCATTACCTTCAGTAGCTTAGGGCCTCATCAAATCTAAATCCGGCCCTGCCCTCCATATACAGTACCTAGGAGTTGTAGGAACAAACTGGAGGTTTAATCGCTCTCTCTGTTTTTATTTATATAGAGATTTCTATCCTGTCCTTCTAGTGCCTGTGTGCTATGATGCAGCTCTTCCTTTCACTGCTGACCCAGAACGTAAAAGCCATGTCGTGGCAAGGAGACAGCTGCCCATTATTCAGAAAAGGGCTGAGAGCAACTGAACTTTTGCACACAGGCCAACAAGCAGACCCCAGTCAGTGACAGCCAGCTTTTGAACACCTAGTCCAAGGTGAATTTATAATCTTCTTTGCCATCTGTATTTGAGATGCTTTTCGTTGTGAGGAGCTAAATCTTTTTCTTTTCTTTTTCTTTTTGCTGTACAGCTTTTGTGCGTCTTTGCTTTTGGCAAAACGGATCCTTGCTTCCTTTCAACATCTAGAGTTTAGAAAGCAACAGGACTCTAAATTAAATATATGCTTAAAGCTTTGTCCTATGCATGTTTACTCAGAAGCAAGTCCCATTGTGTTCGGTGGAGCTTATTCTCTAGTATTTTTTTTTAAGATTGCAGCCTTTAAAACAGTTTTTTTAAAAAAATCATAAAATTATATACTGTATATGCTGCCTTTGGGCACCCAAGGTGATTCACAATATCATAGAAAACCAAATAGAACAGAAAATAATATAGTGCAACTGACTTTCGGGGTTGGTGTGTTGTGCGACAAGCACACAGAGTGCAATGAGATTGTGTGTGTTTTTTTGGGGGGGAGGCTCGGTTAATTTCATTGTACACAGGTTGTATTATTATTATTATTATTAGATACAAACAAAGGCAGCACATTAACAACTATTAAAAAGGTAAGCTAAAAAACCAGATTGGGGAAGCACTTATTTAACAAAAAAGTAGATTTTGAAAGCTGTTTAAATATTATACCCTCTTCTGAGACGAGGGTGTTAGACATTTTGGGAGCCACCACAGAAAAGTCTCTTCCTTGAACCTGTCAATCAGTTTGACCACATAGGTGGGCACATGAGCAAGGTCTTTGTGCCTGGACAGGTTCTTAAAAGTGCAGGTAATCACACATAGTTTCTGTGTTCCTGGAGTACACTTACTTTTTGTCCCTATGTGCTGCAGTACAGGAAATTATCTTTTACATAGATAACCCTTCCATGCAGAACAACTCTCTGTATTCCCAGAATTCACTTCTGTCTGTGACAATTGTACGCATGCCAATTTTGTTTAGTATATATTCAAGGTGACACCGTGCTAGGAGCCAGAATCCTGTTACATGTACATATTTTGAAACAGACGATACATACATTAGTTGCATGCTAGAGTTTATGTGTTATTTATTCCAGAGGAAACCAAATTTCCATGTTAAAAAAACCTTGGTCGCACAAAGCAGGCCAGTTTATCACTTGGCCTTCTCATATTAACAACACTCTAGATCACATTTTTATTTATTGAGGGTCATTACCAGAGAGGTAACAAGGCAGAGGTTTATCTAACATTAATTTATATGTGCTTCCATTTACTGAGAAGCTGATTTCTTTAAATATAGTGTTCCTGGCATAGTTTGCCAGAAGGGGTGGCAGTGAAGGGGATAATAGAAACAGAGACAGATTACTGCTAATTAAATGTAAAGACCTTGCTGGCAGCTACCTTTCATGCACATCTGTTTTTATCCTATGCATGAGGCAAAACGTAACATATTGCATAAGAGAGAGAGGTGGAATTGTAGTATTGTTCTTATTCCTGCCACATATACCTTCACTGTAATGTAATCTGTGTGCTACCTATAAGTAATCATGTAGCATTCAGGGGAAACTTACTGTTCTGATTCTGCTGGCTCCTACTCCTACATATCCATGGTCTCTTGTGAAAACACTGCAAAATATTCAATGAGTACATGAGGAGAAACATGTTTGCATGTTTAACCTCTGGTTAAGAACTTAATTTGTTCCGGAGGTCCGTTCATGACCTGAAACTGTTCTTAACCTGAAGCACCACTTTAGCTAATGGGGCCTCCTGCTGCCGCCACGCCACTGGAGTACGATTTCTGCTCTCATCCTGAAGCAAAGTTCTTAACCTGAGGTACTATTTCTGGGTTAGCGGAGTTTGTAACCTGAAGCATTTGTAACCCGAGGTACCACTGTATAGGGAAGATCAACAAAGAATCAAAATAGAGATAATAGCCATTTTGACATCAGTTGACGTAAGAGGTGCACAGTGATAATATTGTTCATAAAAAAATAGTTTTATAGTAACATGCTCACATTCAATAGCTTAAGCACATTATCTCATACTTGATCAATTGAAGAGCACTGTTCCATCAGATCTAAATTCGTTCCGATACAAAATAAGCAAAATCCAAGCTGCTAAAAAGCCCGTACTGACTTGGTTCTTCCCACTGCTTATACCTCATAATTTTTAATCACCAAAATCTTCCACATTCATTGATCAATGGTTGGAACATATCAGTCTTCCTGTTCTTAACACGTGTCATCCCAAAAGCATTGCAATGGGATTTGTTTGTAGTTCAGCTCCCATAACTTCTTTAATAATTTGATTTATCTTTTTTCCAAAATTATTTAATCAGACTATAGTCCCACCATATATAAACATAGTACATTTGGAGCTGTTGCTTGTTCAGTATCTCTCCAATATTTTAGGAAACATTTTTAACCACTTGACTCTTGTATAATACCTCCTTTGAATTATTTTATAGAAACTCCCCTTCAGATTTATACTTTTTACATTGTTTGCTCCTGGTACACATAAAGAATTCCAAGTTTCATATGATACAGTGAGATTGAATTTCTTATCTCTGTTATGTTTTGTAAAGCAAATACAGTACTGACATTATCTGTGTCTAAGCTCTTGTTAAACTTAAGAGAACAGACCTTTTAGTTATCCAAAGGATAATAATTCTTCAACCATGTAGGATTCTTACTTATAGCTACCCCACTGATGCAGGTGCCTAACCTGGAAGGAGCACTTCAGTGCACCTGTTAAACTGCCAGAAGTGGCGGTAGCCAACATAAACACCCCATCAACTTTCTCATCTTTTAATAGGCAGACTTTCCCACACCTTCCAGTGTCTAGTTCAGATTTACCAGGTCTCAGAACAGGAGTCTGTTTTCAAAACCAAAGCTCATGTCCTGGACTATGCAAGCTAAAGTAACTCTAAATGTATATGCAGGGTACTTTTTCTTAATCACTTATCAGCTGCATTTCTCCAGAGTCAGAATTCAGATGCAGTTTGCATCCACTCTCATCCTTGACATAGGGTTTTCAAGGTAACCAGTCAGCCCACAGACCTTTCTCTCAATAAATAATCCATTCCTGCTTCCTCTCCCTTCCTTGTTCTAACAAGCCGATTGACAAAATAAAGATACCCCACCATTTAAATAACTACTGCAACTTATCAACCCAGTAGGAAACTTTCAGTTTTCAATATTCATCTTTTCATTGGACCTGTTAAGTCCCTTCAAAGAGAGCTTATTCAATTCTTAGTATTACAGTATTAGTACTAGTTACTATTGGCTGGCCTTGCAAAGTGGGACGTACAGCCATCTGTGTCCTATGGAAATAAAGCAAGGCGGTCAACCTCTAATCTGGGGCCCAAATGCAGCCCTCTAAAGGTTTCTCTATTTGGCCTTAGGGATTGTCTCCAAGCCCCACTCCTCACCAGCCCCGCTTCTCTGGTGCTTTTGCCTGGCTAGAAAAGGTCCTTGAATTATGATAATGCCTCTTGCTTACCTTGATGTGGGTATGTTTGGGTGAACTTGTATATGTAAATTTCTGGGTTTTGCATGGCTGGAATGTAGCCTATTGTACAGAGATCAGAGTCGCCTCAGTTGCCCTGCACACACTTTGGCCTTGCCCACCGCTGGCATTGGCCCCTGCAAAGTTGATCATGGGGGAATTCGCCCCTTGGGCTGAATAAGTTTCCCCAACCCTGAACCCACAGAATCATAGAATTGTAGAGTTGGGAGGGACCACAAGGGTCATCTAGTCCAACCCCCTGCAATTCAGGAACCTTCTGCCTTATGTGGGGCTCAAACCCATGACCCTGAGAAAATGCAGCCTTGTTTTTGTTGCCTCCCAGCTGCCTGCCTGACATTTGCACGCTTCAGGGAGCACGAAACCTGGGTTTGCAGCTGCTTCCTGTACGCCAGAGAGAGCCTGAAGCTCAGTCACAAGGCAAACAAAACAGAAGCGGTCCTAGCCCTGAGGGCTTTAGAGCGCAGAATGATGAGAGGACAACCTGAGGCTTTCTTTTATCTTATCGCAGAGAAGATTATGGGTTAGCTGTTTAACTCAACCATATAGGAAGATTGCCAGTGAAACCTCAACAGGCTGCAACAGGCCACCCACCCAGCAGTTGTTTAAAAAAGCATTTTGACGTTTAGAGGCGATGTAATCGAGAGGGTAGAGAGAAAGTGCAACATAATGTTCTCTGAGGTGCTGGCAGTTTAATAGCAGAAGAAGGAAGGAGAATGCATTTGTCTTTGTGTTGGTTTATCTTCCTGTTTGATGTATTCAGCGATTCTGCCCTTTCACTGAAAATTGCTTAAATAAGATCCGTTTGAAAGGAGAGGTTAAAAGCAATGCAAGCAGAAAGGTAGAAAGGTGCTGCCCTTTCCTTTGCTGTTTGAATACCTAATTCTCCCTGCACGGTTTCTTCCCCTTCAAGCGTTCAGTGCATCCCTATACATGTCTACTCAGAAGTAAGGGGAAAGTGGGTATGGGAGGGATAGGGCACCTCTGGCCCTGCGGATGTTGAACTGCAACTCCCATCCACCCAGACTAGCACAAGGGATGAGGGATGATGGGAGTTTTAGTCTAGCAAAGCATATTTTGTACATGTCTTTTTCCCAATATGGCATTTTTCAAAGCACCAGTTTCCCAAATCCAGAAGACTGTCCAGAGGAGGTGATGAGGGAATCGTCTCATTTAGAACATTTTTCAAAGCCCAAGCAAATGCCTAGCAAGTGAGCTCCCAGCAGGTATGCTGCTGTTATAATTATTTCAGTTAATTATATGCTCCTTTTATCTTACTCTTGCATATTGGAACGGTTGCAGGACTGAAGGCACATTTCAGATTCTTCTCTTGCATTATTTCAGCAGGGTGTTTTGGCTCTTTAATTGTTGCTGCATTTAATCATTCAGTTTTATAAATGTTGTTTCTATGAGTACTATTATGTATGCTTTAATTGTGATACTTTGTTGCTTTGGATGTTTATGGCTTTTTGCCATGCTTATACTGTAGCTGTTGTGAGTTGTAAATAGGAACACAGAAATCTGCCTTATAATAGATGTGACTTTTTGTTCATACATACGTACATATTTTTTTGTATGCCGCTTTTCCACAGTTCAAAACATGCTCAAGGTAGCTTACCACATGAAAAAAAAAATACAACGTAACAAAAGTAGTCATAAACAATAAATAAAACACTGAAAACACACAACCAAACTGAACAATTTCCACATAAATCGCAAGAAGATCTAAAATAAAGATACAAAAACACAATAGCAGCAACAATCCCCAAATAACAACCCAGGCCAAGAGTCTGTTCCACAACCTCAGCTTTTGTAGCTGGAGTCAGTCAGGGCCCCAGGGTCAAGTGGGGAAAACGTGCAAGGCAGGGAGCAGGTCTTCCAGGACTCACAGCCAAGATGGGCTCTGGCACCATCAACTTTGACACAGCACTTCTCCAGCAACTTAGACTGAAGCCTCTTCCGGCACAAAGGATGGAGCAAGACTCAGTTTTAAATAGGTTTAGCCATGGCTTTGGTGGTTCTGATTCAATCAAGCGTCACTAACATCAGACTGCCTCCTATAGCAAGCACCCACTTATGTCAGCACCACTTTTGCACTGGCAGAGTATTATTTTTTCAAAAAGCATGACTAATTATAGTTTATTATACATAGGGGTCAAGCCGCATGCTGAACTCTAATTCTGCAGAATAATTCTATAAGTATATTAATACATACCTATTTTTATATAGTGGTACCTCGGGTTAAAAACACCTCAGGTTACAAACACTTCAGGTTACAGGCTCCACTAACCCGGAAGTAGTACCTCGGGTTAAGAACTTTGTCCCAGGATGAGAACAGAAATCACGTGGCGGCAGTGGGAGGCCCTATTAGCTAAAGTGGTACCTCAGGTTAAGAACGGTTTCAGGTTAAGAACGGACCTCTGGAACGAATTAAGTTCATAACCAGAGGTACCACTGTACAGTACTGTTATATGCAATGTTGTATAGCTTTCTATGTGCTGGTTGCTTTAGGAAACAAGAGTGTATTTGCATATCACATGTTATGTCTAATAATGCGTATAATAATGAATATAATGTTATTAGCAGAAATGGGTGCAGGGGACTTCCTTGTCAACATTAGGGAGTGAGACAGGAATGGGAGGGGGTGAATGTGTGTATGTTTCAGCTCAACATTGGGATATGCAGAAAATTCCATCCCTGTACATCACATTTTTCAGGAATTGAACCCAGGATCTTCTGCTTGCACAGAATGTGCTGTACCATTGAACGGTGGCCTCCAGTATATGTGTTTTGAATACAATCTACAGAAAAAAAGAATACAAATTCACTGAAACAAACTTTCTCATTGCCTCCTAAAATGTTGACAAATCATTATCGGACACCATTTTAGCTGATAGCATAGAGCTGGGCTTTCCTTTCAAACTGCTGGCCCAATATTGTGGCTCACTAGAAATGACCACAAACCATAACTAACTTACACAGGCTTTCCCTGTTCCCAAAAGCAGTATTTCTTCCTTTTATGCAAACACTGGCTGTTGACATGATTGATTGTGCACTGTAAATGCCAGAGGCCTTGGTCACAGGGAAAGTAAAGCCGCAGGACACTCTTTAGACCTTAGTGTAATAAAGAGAAAAAGACAGTAAGTCAAAAGGTCTGCAAAGCTACTGTGAGTTTCATCAGAGCTTTAATGGATGTTTTAAAAAGTGTTCAAATTGCTTCCAAGCAGAACATGACCAAGTGTGATTAAGAACACTCTTGGAACGGATTGTGTCTGTGAGCAAGTGGTGGAAGTTGTTTGATTTGCACCAATATGGAGGAAGCTATTGGTTGTTGTGTCAGTTGTTTTGTATGACACCTGCGGATGTTGGAAGGTGGGTAGGGCAGGGATGGGGAATCTCGGGCCCAGGGACCACATGCAGCCCTCCAGGCCTCATAATTTCCTCTTGCCAGCCCAGCTTCACACCCTAAGTGTTCTTGCCTGGCTGAAATGTGTCCTTGATCCCTGTTAATGATTCTTGCTTCTCTGGATAGAGGGGAGAGAGTGGAGGTGAGTGTGTGTAGAAACTAGCCTACTTACAGAGGTAGAATTCGCACTCATTGCTCCTCCCACTTTGGCCTTGCACAAAGTGCTTCTCTCTTATTACTAATTACTAAGAGAGAAGCATGACTGCACACATGCTGGGTAGCCTACACATTTATGATTAATTGCCATAGTAGTCCTTTGCTATTATGCTGAGTCTGATTGTGAATATGGGGTAGGGAAGTGCCATTACCAAGGAGAGAACTCTAGGAATGTGTTGTTGTTGTTTTAAAAAAAGAAGTTTTAAAGACTCATGGAGAACAATGAAAACCTGCCAGTTCCCAGCAAAAACCTTTCCCCAGGAAATTAAATACCAGATCTCTCAAGGAAGCTGTCAGCAAGATAACATCCAGTGCATGTGGAGCGGAAAAGTCAAATGTTTGCTCTTCAGCTAGGAGGTTCTGGAAATGTTTTAAATGGTACCCCCTTCTCCTAAAGCAAAGAGAGATTTAGTAAGTTTTTTTTTTAGGGCAATGCAAGCATGTTCTCAGGGAGGGCGGTGAGTATTTGGAGAGCAGTCTCGGAAAGATTGCTTGTTGAGTGGTCCATTTGACAGCAGACCAGTTCCTCTGTTGCTTGATCTTGATCATCTTCCCAGTCTTCTCCCTCTTCTCCCAGTGACCACTCATTGTTGTCCTACCACCACTCCCGGGGCTCTGAGCTTTCTTCCCTTGGTGGTTTCCCAGCTGATTCCTCCCACCATCCCTCTGTGTCCAACCAGCTCATGACAGCCACAGAGCTCACTGGCGCTGCTCCAGCCTTTCTCCGAGTTCTTTTGCCTGGCTGGATCAGTGCTTATGCAGACTAGATTCAAACACCATGTTGGAAAGGTCAACCTAAGTTAAGCATGGTTTCTTCTGGGTCTCAGGCAGCAATCTTTCCCAGCCTAACCTGGAGAGAACGGGGCTTGAACCTGGGATCTTTTGCATGCAAAGTCATGTACTCTACCACTGAGCTATGGTCTTTCCCCCATAGTCTTTCCTCATCCATGTTTTATCCAAGCAGTGAAACATATGTTTGAAAGATAGTATTGGGCTGAGAAAGCTCTACATCTATTGCTTCAGCAAGGTTGAAGAGCTCCCGAGAGACTCAGTGGCAAAAGTCAACCTGCAACCATGTGGCACAGCTATTGTCAATGTAGCACTGTGTGGGTGGCATGCAGTTCCCCCCAGCAGCCTATTTGAATGCTTCTCTTGCTGTTCTAGCAGCTAGTCACATAAATTGAGACTGTAATTGCATTGTTAACCCAAATGAGACCACAAGAATGTGGAGAGAGGAAAAACAGTGTCGCCTCCTTGGGGGGATGAGGCTATAGCCAACACTGGATGAGAAATTCCAAGGAAAGGGATGTCATTCCACAATTACTATAATAAGAGATAGAATTAAGTGCTTCATTTAAAGATCATGCTGTGCTGAAATGTCCTGCCTCTGCTTCATTAGTAAGGCATCAAAGCTCTCATTTCCCAAGTGATAGATTTTAGTTTACCCCAAGATGTGTAGATATATAGCCATCTCCCTGCCCTTTTCATTTTCATAGGAGTTGAAGGCAGCAATGGCATGATACATTCGGAAGAATAGTAGTTGGATACTTAATTTCATCCCTCAACAATGCCTTTTCTGCCGATGGTCTAGTTGCAGTTGATGAATCCATTAATTGCTATGTGAAGCTACTTAATTCAGTTTCCACATACTGTACAGTACTTTGTTTTATCTAGTACACTACCTAAAATGAATCTCCAGCTTTGCTAATGTAAAAATTGCTGTGTTTCTATTTTACTGCTGTCCCACAAGGAACCTGTGTGTTTCACTTAAGGCTACAGACAAATGTAGAGACTGCTTTATAAAATGTGTTTTTAAAAATAGGGAATCAGCCTATGACCTGGTTCACACATAACACTAAGCCAATGTCTGAGTTTGAAGTTTTCCAGAGAGCCAATTATGACTGCTTTGCTCCCTCTCCAGTCCTGCTGCTGTTGTGCTGCTATGAGCTAAGCCATGGTTTGGTTTAGCATGTTGTCCAACTCAGACTCATGGTTTGTTTCTGTCCAGGCAAACAATGAATTGTAACCAAGGTTTGTTCTATGTGGTGTGTCTGGAGGAAATAAACCATGAGCCCAGATTCAGAAAACCATGCCGAACTATTGCTTAGCTCGAGAAAGAGCAAAGCAGCCATAATCTCTCCTCCAACAGCCCACATGCTTGTGTGTTTGCACTGCCATTATTTGGCTTAGCATTATGTACAACCTGAACTATTGTGTGTTTCTTTATCCACTCATCCTGGTGACTAACTTGAAACCTGCACAATGCTAACCTGAAACCTGCTTCTTCTTCCCAGACTTTGTCTTTAGACTGAAACCTAAGCAAAGTTTAAAGCTTTACCGCCCCCTCCACAACTTCCCCCATGCTTGTTTAACATTCAGCCTGATAAAGAGTTCTGGAGGGCTCAAAAGCTTGCTCACTCCCTTGTAACATTTTGGCTGGCCTAATAATGGAACTGCCCCACTATGGATAGTAAATTGAAATGTTAGTGATTATAAATTAGATAATGAACTCTCAGAGAAGAGATAATAGCTGTGTAGGGCTTGAACTCTTGGAACCAACCAGCTGAATCCAAGAGGAATCTGCACTTTCCTTCTCTCTTCTCCTGATGTTTTCCTATGGGGACAAAATGGGAAGTTGTAGCCTATAGGCGCTTGATTTGCTGAGGGAGTTCTGAAAGTATATGCCTCCTATATTTGAGGATGCCTTCTCTTTGTTACGTGTGTTGCTGGAAGACGCTGAAATTCTAGTTTCTTTCATTGCTTGGACCTGACTTGTAATTGTGATTAAACATCTGTGTGTGCAAGCTGTGGTTTTACTCGTAGGTCCAATTCATAATGGGAGAGAGATGCTGTCTTTGTCATCAAGGGGATGGCAGTTTCAGTCACTTGTGCCATCAGCTTTGGGGCTGCATTGGGAAGTGAAGGTATTGAATAATGTTCATTGACTTATTAGTAAACTTTATGCTCACTTTTGGTGTATTTTAAGTAACATGGGGGGATGCATGTGGCGCTGTGATCTAAACCACTGAGCCTCTTGGGCTTGCTGATCAGAAGGTTGGGAGTTCAAATCTGCACGATGGGGTGAGCTCCTGTTGCTCTGTCCCAGCTGCGATTTAGACATGCTGGCCACATGACCCGGAAAGCTGTCTGTGGACAAACACTGGCTCCCTTGGCCTGAAGCGAGATGATTGCTGCACCTCATTGTGGCCTTTGGCTGGATTTAACTGTCTAGGGGTCATTTACCTTTGTATTACCTATTTTAAGTGAATTGCTAATCGTGTGTTATACTACAATGCACAGCAATTACAGTGATATTGTAATGTCTGTCATATATTATAATTATGTACTCTTATTGTAGACTGATTCTTCGCTTTGAACTGGTTTGAACACAGATGTTCTTGTGGGAAATGTGGTGTATAAATAAATTAACTATGACTATTGTTTTAGTCATTGATAGAATCTACATCAGGGGTCAGCAACCTTTTTCAGCTGTGGGCCAGTCCATTGTCCCTCAGACCATGTTGAGGGGGGCAGACTATATATATATATATATATATATATATATATATATATATATATATATATATAAAATGAATGAATTCCTATGCCCCACAAACAACCCAGAGGTGCATTTTAAATAAAAGCACGCATTATACTCATGTATAATGAGTAGGCAGGTCCCACAAATAACCCAGAGATGCATTTAAAATAAAAGGACACATTCTACACGTGTAAAAACACACTGATTCCCGGACCATCCGTGGGCCGCATTGAGAAGGTGATTGGGCTGCATCCGGGCCCCGGGTCTTCATATCTTTCAGTAGCAACCACTATGACTGGCCTTGGTGTTGACAGACCTTCTTAATCAACAGCAGCAAGTCGGGTCTTAAAGACAGGAGAGTTGCACTGATTATGGGAAACCTAATGTCTGTAAATTTCCAAAGCATGTAAACATATTGGAGCCCATAGAGTACAGTATGAATAAATCAGGAGGAACCACACTGATAGAATGAATGTCTAGTGTAACCTATACAGTGGTACCTCTACTTACAAATTTTTCTACTTACAAATGGAGCTCCGTCCGCCATCTTGGATGCGGTTTAGATAGGATTTTTTCTACTTACGAATTTTAGATAGGGTTGCTTCGACTTACGAATTTTTTCTCCCAATGCATTCCTATGGGATTCGACTTACAATTTTTTTCGACTTACAAATGTGTGTTCGGAACGCATTAAATTCGTAAGTAGAGGTACCACTGTATAGTTTTGATGATCAGCGATGACTCCTCTATATCAGTGCAAGATAACCCTTTTTATCTCTCTTTCAAGAATTGACAAGCATCTCTTTCAAGATGACAAACAAACAAGAGGCTTGTGTTCATCCCCTCCCCTTGATATACCTGCTCTGAGAGTAAGCATGAGCACTTTTAGCTAAGCCATCTCTGTTTTATTTATCTTAGTTGCACTTGCTCAACCCATTTCCCCTCCTTGAACTTGCAAAGGCTCACTATGACAGAACTAATTTCCCTTGTACACAGGCTATTTGCACACATGAGAAAAGGGGATTGATCTCAATTAGACTGAAGTGCAAAGACATCACGCTACTTCTAAAAGGCTTATAATCAGGTTGTTTGAGAAGAGTGCAATTATTCATTGACTGGTCTCCTGAAATGATTCAGAAAATAAACGAGCACCAGAATTGACCCCACAAGTGGTTGACATGGGAGCAAACTGCATATTCCTCTTTATTCAGCTGTAAATCCACTCCCCCTGGTAGTCTTATTGATCCTGAGCCTATTTGAAACTGTCAATCATTTTCAAATAGGTAACTGAGTTGTCTTAGCAGGTGAGGATTTATCTAATTCCAGATTTTGCAGTTATAATTGCCTGCAATGAAATAACCACTGGGTCATTTATCTGCTGTCAGAAATTCACATAGGACTGAATCTGTCTAGTTTTCTAATGACACAGAAAAACAGTGCATTGTTAATTTATTTTGGCAGATGTCCTGGGTATACTTACCTGGGAGTAAGCTCCATTAAACTCAGTGACTCAGTAGAGCAGCATAGGACTCTGCTATCATTCACTGATACATTCATTCTATCTTTGTTCTACCTTTAATAAGCATTAGAAATTCCAATTTTCCACAAATTGTATTTCACCCTTAGGTTGAAGGTAGCCAAACTCAGCCTTTCTCTAAAAGTAAGAACAGTTAGAAAATTTGAAGAACCTGAGTCCGTCTATTTCGAGAAGTGGAAGATTGGTATGATTTTTTAAAAAGTGCTCCAAAGGTGTAAGATGTCCTGAAAATGTTGCCCAATTGCAGTCCAGAATCTGATGCTGGCTCAAGAAAGTTAATGTCCTCCTTAATGACTTCGCCCTGTCCCTTAGTGAGGTTTGAGCAAGTGCTTGTCAGGTGTGTGTGAAAGCTGAGGTAGCAGCTTTTGCCATTTTGAATCCAGAAATACTGAGATAGGAAGAGCTGTGGGTTGGCTCTTTGCCTCCAGTTAACACGCCACTTGTTTGCAAATAAAGCAAATACTACAAAGACACTTTGAAACTCCAGTGCTCACTCATCCAAAGAGAACCGAGCCCAGTGGTGCTGCCCTGGGGACTTCTCATGAAAGTGGTGAGAGTGTAATAGTATTTTCTTTTTGTGACATTTCCTTATAATTGGCTTATAATTAGTGTAAGATGCTCTTCCTTTCTTTAAATGTAGAGATGTTCTGTCCTCTGAAAATAGAAATAAATGAACTTGTTGATGGGGAATGGGGGGGAAAGAAGTGTGACAATATTTCCATTATTCCCAAGATTTATCACGGCACACATTGGTTTGTATCTAACGTTTGTAAATAACTTCCCCTAAAAATTAGGGAAAGGGTTCTGTAAGCTCATTGGTAGAGCACCTGCTTTGCATGCAGAAGGTCCCAAATTCAATCCCTGATATCTGTTTATTCCTATACCTATTTATTCCTGTATTGCAGGGGGCTTGGACTAGATGACCCTTGGGGTCCCTTCCAACTCTACAGTTCTATGATCTTCAGGTATGACTGGGAAAAAGCTCCCATCAAACATCCCAAAGAGCCTTTCCCAGTCATTGCAGACACTAGTGAGCTTGATGAACCAATGGTCTGGCGGACTATAAGGCAGCTTTCTAGGTTCCTAAATATTTTGCAGCATCTAAAGGGGAAAATGTTTATTTGTTTATCCTTTTTTCTATTTGAGGAATATGTATGAATTCAAGCCATCTGAAATCTTCTCCCAGTTTAGTAGAGGGAGGTGGTATTACTGTACATTCCTCCCTTGAAGGGATTTTCTGGGGGAATATTCAGTCTGGCCATATAACATGCTGCACTTTTTTATCTGCAAAAAGTTGGCGCAGAAACATCGGAGTTTTCATTGGCGATAAGCTCCTCTGTGCAGCAATGTGTCTCTCTGAAGAGAATATTAATGCTCAGTCAGGTATGGGATAGTGTTAATATTATATAAAATATACATAAACATATCATTTGCCTAAGAAGGATTAATACAGTTGAAATGCAGAGATCTGCTGGTTGCCAAAGGGCATAGCTCACCTAATAGTTCTGACTTGGTTGAATAGTCAAATGTGTTCAGTGGATTTGTCCCCAAAACCAGAAGAAATAGTGGAGTGGATTTTGTCATTTGCAGCCCCTTGGGAACCACTTGTACCTATCACAAATGATTACTCTGTTGTGCTGTTATTTCTCTCCAAGGCTCATGATTAAGCACTGTCATTGAGTTGTAGGCGATCCCATGCCCTCTAGTGGCAAACCACAGTTTAGAAAAATCAGCTGTTCAGTTGTTGTCTTTAATGAGGCAAGGCATTAACCCTCAGCATAATTATTACAGCGCCCAAGTCTCACATCTGGGAGTTTCATCGTGGTGCTTTGCACCGCTCTCACTCCATCCCATGCTTACTCATGAATGCATGTAATTGAGTGCCTGCTCGACTGCTCTAGGGCTTTTCCCATAGTGCCTTCATGTGTTTAGCCGGTGCTAAGTATTAGTGACAGGGCATATCTGCATGTAATGTAAAGTTCTGGGCTTCTTTGTTGCTTCAGTTGGTAAGCCGTGCTTCAAATGTACAGCCCTCAAGGATTCTTCTTCCTTGACGTTTATTTTTCTTAGCTATGGATCATTTGGCATGATCCTGGGCAATGTCACATTACTTACATGTCAGGAAACCGGTTTCCTTCTGTAGTAAGTTATTTTAATACAGCGACCTAGTCTGTGTATCACATTGAAATACAGCATGCCAAGTTGTAAGCTATGCCTAATTGTGGAAAGTTTTAATTTTTTCGCACCAAAAATGTGAACAAAGTGGAGAGGGTAAAAATGGCCTATTGTGCTATTTGCTGCTGGTTTCCAGTATGCCTTTTCTACCTATGGAACAGTGAAGGGTGATCAACTACTTTAGTTTCAGAGGTCAAAGCACTTAATGAGGAGGATGTTACTCCCATGAGTCCCATTGATACCAAGTGTGAGGGCAATATTCAAGTAAATGACTGCACCTGGTGCAAGAATGAGTTCTAGCAGGAGAGAACTTCCCCTTCCCATGTGGAACCCCTCAAAACAAATTAGAGGGCAGGAGTTTTTAAGAATACAGTGGTACCTCGGGTTAAGAATTTAATTTGTTCCGGAGGTGCGTTCTTAATCTGAAACTGTTCTTAACCTGAGGTACCACTTTAGCTAATGGGGCCTCCCGCTGCCGCACGATTTCTATTCTCATCCTGAAGCAAAGTTCTTAACCCAAGGTACTATTTCTGGGTTAGCAGAGTCTGTAACCTGAAGTGTCTGTAATCTGAAGCGTCTGTAATCCGAGGTACCACTGTACTAAGGACTTCTGCCCCTGTTTGTTCCCCTCACCAAAACCACCCTTAGAGCTCCCCCAAACCAACACCCTCTCCTTATAGTGTGCCTAATTCCCACAACTTAACCAAAAGCTTTTTACAGTCCCACCTCCCTGGCCATGTCAGAGAAGGGCAGGGAGGATCACAAAGGCTTAGAGACCTTCTTGTGCTGCCACATTTCCCCAGCCAATTGGGATGAAAAATCAGTCCAGCAGGAGGAGGCGCACAGGAAGGAGAAAGGCAGGCTAAGGAGCCAGCAGAGCTGGGTGTTGTTGCAACACATCCTCAACTCACCTGGGTTCTCCCTCCACCACACTAAAGTTTGCAGTGCCACCTGTCTGTGGCCAAGCAAACTGCAGCATGGTGACAGTGTTATATTTTTATTATATAGTAAGATAATATATAACTAAGTGGTTATTAACTATTATGGTGACAACACAGCATTTTTAAAACAAACAAACAAACAAACCAGACAGACAGAACTAAATTAAAGTGTCAGACAACAGCCTCAAAAGCAGCAATGTAGGACTGAGATTTAAGGGGCGTGTGAAAGACATATCACTTCTTGTGGTGTAACAATCATCCCACTTTTTGCCTCTGGCAAACACATCTTTCAGGTTTATGTATTGTTTCAATAGCCTGCAAACTATGTTTGACCAGAGGCAATACTGGGTAAAAAAAATGTGTGTGCGCACTCTCAAGTTCTCTTTAAACCTATTGTCTTATAGCTGGTACAGGAATCCTGAAACAAGATTGTGAAAAGTTACAGTCCAGGTGAAAATGTATGGGTTGGTGGAGGGAAAGACTATTGCTCTGCTTATACCTTGGAAAAAAACAGATAACATCCTGTGATGAGTCCCACCGGATAGGAAGTTCCTGCTTAAGGTACATTAGTTTACATAAATCATCTATCTATCTATCATCTAATTCTTATTGATGAGACCATACGAATGTGTACAGCAGCACAAAATTATATTTAATAATGTAGGAGGTATAAAATAATAATAATAATAATAATAATAATAATAATAATAATAATAATATAAATACAACTTTAGTATTTCTAAGGCCACATAATCTGTCAGTAATATTTTTCTACGAATCCTAAAGAAAGGAGGAGGAGAAAGGAATAAACCTTTTCCAGATTACTTTACTATTTCATCCACATTCCCTACTTTTAAACTTCCCCTAACAAATAGTATTGGTTCGCAGAGTCTTACATTTTGTTGTTCCACATCAATTTTTAAAAGGTGTTGTTAGGGTGGAAGAGATCAGCTGTGTCATCGACAGGAAGTCTCTTGGAGTATTTCCAGTGAAAAGCTAAAGACTTAAGATCACCTCCTATTATAATATCACCCATGACCACATGGCCCAGTCTGTTCCAACACAATTGACAAGGCTGATTTCAGCTTGTTGTGGGATGCCCATATCACATTCCTCCCTTCCTCCTGCCAGGAGGATGTGTGTGTAGAAACCTCTGGATTTTGTATGACTGAAATATAGCCTACTGAAAAAAAGATAAGAATCACACCAACTTTTTGCCTGTGGCCCCACCCACCCTTGGCATGCAATCCCAAAAAGGAAGGTTGTCCTGTGGTTGAGAAAGCTTTATCCATTCCTGGCTTAAGCTAATCAAAATGGTGAACATGCTGAGGAAGGAAAGAGCCAAGGTAAGGGAAGTCCGTATGGTCCTGATGCTGGTTCCCAGCTGCTAAACTCTGCTTTGGCAAGCCAGGAAATACATGAATTGGACCATTGTGGCTAGTGCATTAGTCAACTCAAAATAATTGCTTTTGGGTTTGTATTCTGAAAGCACCCTTTGTCTTCGGCATGCTATCCAAGGCGCAACACTAATGTTAAATTAACAACATGATTAGCAATTATGTCATGGGTTGGTGTGTTTTTTTATAGCAGACCAGGGTGGGCTGAGTGGTCAGCAGCATATAGGGAGCTAATGACTAAAATTCCTCCTGTCCCCATTCAGCAGTTTGCTTTAGGGAAACGTTGATGCTGTTCCCACACTGGTGCCAATGAGAGTGTTTTGATTGCTGTGTAGGGCAGTATTTACCAAGATCCAGCCTGGGGAGTCTGGAACAGTTTAAAAAGGCTTTGATCAGGTTTCAACTATGTTAAAAAGCAGCTGTTTGTCTTCACATGCACTATGAATCCCCCACAACACAAAGCTTTGGGTTATTTATTTATTTATTTATTTAAAACCCAATTTCCTTAGATTTTACACACACAACTAATTCTTGAGAATTTTGATTCCGTCTTATTTTCATGCATGACCAGCCCTAGTCTCATTAGAGAGGGAAATGAAAAGGTGGCCCATTGCTCCACAGAAATAACAGTGTGTTCCAAACTCCTAAGAAAAGTGCAAAGCACTGCAAACAAACAACCAAACCGAACAAGTAGTTTGATCAGAAACTACTATGGGCAAGGATGGCTCTACAATATTGCCTCCAAGTTTTTGAAAAGCAAATTATATATATACACAGTCTCATTCTGTTAGAAACCTGCTCCCCTAACTTGTTTTTTTCTTTAAAGCCACTGGTAATATGCTCTAAATAACGCACCCATTTATCAATTTACGGGTGTCATTTGCTTGCTAGTAAGCATTTGTCACTTCCCACAACTTTACGTTGATAAGCAGTTTGAGTTTTCCACAGACTTGTGATTTATTTGGTTACGTTGCTGAAGTAATGAGATCTCTTTAGCCCTAAACAAGTAGTAAATAGCGCTGGAAGGGAATGCAAGGAGCAAAAAGAGAGGTTTGCCTGTGCAGCATGAAACTGACAAGAATATTGAAAGATGCAGTTTTATTGGAAAAAACCAATTACAAGTAAACAAACGGGCTTATTTTGAGCTGTTTGCACTGTAACAAAGATATCTACAAGGTTGTTCTGGTTTGAAAAGGAAATGTGAAATGGGGGGAAGGAAGCACTGGCCCATGTTATTGCAATTTGATTCTATTTTTGTTAAGTGGAGTTTTGGTAGAGGTGGTATGGATGAAAATATCCACTTGTTGTTCAAGAAAAAACTGATTAGATTTTTATTTGATTGTCTAGCGTGCACATATATTCTTGTTGATAATGTTTAAAACATGCATTGTTTTCGCATGAAAACTGCAATGGTTTTATTTTCTATGACATTCCTATTTCCCCTTTACCCCAACCAAATATTCCTTCATACAAGTTCAGTAATGGTAAAGGGACCCCTGACTGTTAGGTCTAGTCGTGGACGACTCTGAGGTTGCGCGCTCATCTTGCTTTACTGGCCGAGGGAGCCGGCGTACAGCTTCTGGGTCATGTGGCCAGCATGACTAAGCTTATAACAATAGCCACAATTTATGTGCAGCCTGATCCTATGCATTTTTCTAAGAAGTGAGTCCCAGTAGGATTTCCTGCCAAGCAACTGTGCATAACACTGTGTATTATCTTAGTGAAACATGAAACCAGAACTTCCACAATTTTCTTGGTATCTTGAACTGTTTGTTTTTGATGACAGTTGATTATGGATGCTTTAATGCAGGCTTTAATGTCAAGCTGTGTTTAGTTTTGTAAGTAGCTTTGTGTCTCCATGGACAGAGAAGCAGGACAAAAATAATAAATTCAGTAGCACCTTAAAGACCTACTAAGTTTTTATTTTGGTATGAGCTTTCGTGTGCATGCACACTTCTTCAGATACACTTGAAACAGAAGAGTCAGACCCTTATGTATATACAGAGGGTGGTGGGGGTGGGTGGGAATGGGTGATGGGCTGATGGGAGTGGTAAACCTGTAGATGGCTGTTATCTTTAAGGTGCTACTGAAGGAATTTTTTATTTTGCTTCGACTCAGACCAACACGGCTACCTACCATATTAAATGTGTGCAAGATACATCCCACTGAAGTCACTTGCAAAACTATTCGATTTAATGAGTCTTGCACTGCACTTTTAGATATCAATTGGATAATAATAAAGTGCCTCAATTACCCAGTCTGTATTGTAAACTTTTATTAAGCTTTTATTGAATTAAATTCATTATGTTCCTTGCATGGGCGTACCCAGGATCAAAACTAGGGGGGGGCAAGGGGAGGGGCCAAGGCACGGAAGGGGAGGGGCCACAAAGTGGGCGGGAACGGCGAACTCGCGCTCCGCCGGGCTGTGCCCCTCCCTAGCAGCAGGGCTGGTAGGCGGAGGCGGAGCCCAGCCCAGCGGAGCGTTCCCGCCCGCCGCGCCGCGCTCTCTGGTTCCCCGCCGCGCTTGGCCTTGCCTGAGGGCGCGCCGGGGAGCTGGAGGGAGGGTGCGGCGCGGCGCGGCGGGAATGGCGAACTCGCGCTCCGCCGGGCTGTGCTCCGCCTCTGCCCACCAGCCCTGCTTCTAGAGTAGGGCAGCTGCCCTAACTTGCCGCATGGTGGGTACGCCCTTGGTTCCTTGCCTTTCTTATGAGATCTGCCGTACTGTTAACGTGCGGGATAATTATTTGGCTGGAAGCTTAATAGAGCCAAAGGAAATAATCGATAATAAGCATGAAGTGTGAACTATTAGATGGAATGTTGCTGGCATAAGTCACCCTTCCAAATGTACTAGGATTCTCAAAGCTTTATGTAGTTTAAGAGTAATAATCTCATTTATCTCCATCAACCCATGCACAATTAAAGCATAATTGAGCCAAGTGGGGCTCTTTGCTCTGTACCTGTGTAATACTATTTTTGGAGGGAGGGATATTTTTGCAACTTTAGCCTCTTACAACAGGCACCGATCACACTGTAAAATGTCTACCGGTAGTGAGAGAGATTTTACAGCCTCAACAATTAAGCAGCTTGAGCATATGGTTAAATATAATTGCATAGACTCCCACCTGTGTATCCTTTTTGAGCAGCAGTGTGATCCACATTCATTGCTGCCATGTAGATGGATTGGTGTAAGCAGGTTTGGCTATGGTGTTTTGGATGAACTAAAAAGACAGACATAGTTAGAAATAATAGCCTTGTTCAGATAACATGCTAAACAGCTTATAAGCAGCTTGGAGGAGCTTCAAGGTTAGGAGAACTATCAGCTGAGCACTGAGTGTGCTCTTGTACACAGAATGCTGGGGGGGGGGCGGGGCGGACAAAACCTGGGAGAGGAAGAGTGGAATGGAGCACAGCTGGCTGGTTGGAATCCTGAACAGGAGCACTTCATACAGCAGGCATCCCCAAACTGCGGCCCTCCAGAGGTTTTGGCCTACAACTCTCATGATCCCTAGCTAACAGGACCAGTGGTCGGGGAAGATGGGAATTGTAGTCCAAAACATCTGGAGGGCCGAAGTTTGGGGATGCCTGTCATACAGCAACATTTTTGTAGGTCCAACATACTTTGGTTACGTTGCAGGAGTGCTCCTGTGAGTGAAAACAGTGGCATTGGAAGTAGTTCTCACATAATTTATCGGTGCTACTGTTGTATGCAAATAAATTGTGCTGCAGTTCAGGTTCCAGAAAAGACCCTTCTAAAAGTCTACCTTCCTATTAAAATCGCTCAGAACATTTCAAGACCTTTCACATTTGCCAGCTTCAGTGTCTCACCTCTGCTGACACAGTGGTATTATTTTGAAGAATGAACAGAAGCAGAACTGTCACATCAAACCTGTTTGCGCTGACCTTTCTGAAAGGGCCTTGTGACCCCTTTTTCCACAGTTCTCTTGCCGAAAGAGCTAAAGTGTGAATTATGAAATCTGACTCTGTTGAAAGGCAACACTTTTTTACTGCCTTTGTAAGGATTTGTAAATTAGTCTTTAAAGGCATTAATGTTCTCTTTCCCTCAAAAGCACCTCAAAAGCAGTACTCAGTGGTATCAGTTCATACATCCAGCTGTCATCAACTCATGCTTATCTGAACTAGGCCTTTGCTATATTTGGATCTCAAAACAGATTAAGATACAGTATACTGTACATGTTGATCCTGCGGCTCTGTACAAAGCTAAGGAATACAGTGCTATAGTTATTCTTTACTATTGTAAAACTGCTCCCCCAAAATAGGCTTGTTTCTGTGGGGACCTTTTTCCCCCAGGCCACTTCTTTTACAGGCACTTCTCCTCACCTGAATCTTCACTGGACGCATATCCACAGTTGAAATTAGTTACGATAAATTAAAAGTTTACATGGTGCCGACTCAGCACATGTTTGAAATAAGTATTTCATGCAGACTTAAAGGATCAAGTAGGATATTGGGCCATTGTTTTAGCCATATATATGGCTATGAAGTAAGGGAGCAAGATCATATGAGATGTTAGGTGTGGATGTGTATCATCCTCCCAATAACTATTTAAAACTAGAAGTACTGCTTGCTTCCTGAATGGTGATTAGGTGGTGAGAAGTGGTGGGAACAGAGGTTCCCCCTTCCTTCATGCAATTTTACTGCTCTATCACACACACATAGACCTGAGTGGTTTTATTTCCCTGATTTCAGATGCCACTCATTTGGAACTTTGTATGCAGGACACCTGCTTGAGGAGCACTGGAACTGAAAACAAGGACAGGGTTAGGTACCGCTTCTGAAATCCTGATAATCCCTCTAGTAGAGGCTGTTCAGATTTAATAAGGGCCAGACACACACGTGTATAACATCTAGTTTGGCCTTCGACTGAGAGCATACTTTTTCTATTCCGTTAACCATGAAATCTAACTCTGTTGAAGGCCAATATTTTCTATTGCCTTTGTAAGAATTGCCTTTGTACATTAGTCTTAAAAAACATATGCAGTCATAAAAATCTCTCTCTCTCTCTCTCTCTCTCTCTCTCTCTCTCTCTCTCTCTCTCTCTCTCTCTCACACACACACACACACACACACACACAACTTCTGATGGAAGTTGTCACTGTCTACTTTTAGATTAGGCAGTGTACAAATAAAATAAATAATAATAATAAATTATTTATACCCCATCCTCCCCTGCCAGTAGCAGGCTCGGGCAGCTAATACCAATAAAATTACAATAAAATGTAAAAGAAAAAGAAAAAAACAGTTAATTAAAATACAGGTTAAAATACAATTTAAAATGCAGCCTCATTTTATTAGTAGCCCATAAATCAAAACCATAAAGGGAGGGAAACATAAGGGTCAGATTGAGTCCAAACCAAAGGCCAGGTGGAACAGCCCTGTCTTGCAGGCTCTTTAGAAAGATGTCAAATCCCACAGGGCCCTGGTCTTTGTGACAGAGCATTCCACCAAGTCAGGGCCAGTACTGAAAAGGCCCTGGCCCTAGTTGAGACCAATCTAACCACCTTGCAGCTCGAGACCTCCAAAGTGTTGTTATTTGTGGACCTTAAGGTCCTCCGCGGGGCATAGCAGGAGAGGCGGTCCTGTAGGTACGAGGGTCCTAGGATGCGTAGGGCTTTAAAGGTCAAAACCAGCACCTTAAACCCTGTACTCGATCAGTAGCCAGTGCAGCTGGTGAAGCACTGGATGAATGTGGTCCCGCGGCAAGGACCCCGTAAGGAGCCTCGCTGTGGCATTCTGCACCCACTGGTGACCGTCCTGTCCCCTAGCCAATGTTGTCTTAGCTTCCTCCTTGGGTTCCCCAGGCTGGCAGTTGAGAGAGCCATTTATGCATCACTGCGGGAGGGAAGGTGGATGGGATGGTTGAGCCACTCACAAGTGGAAATTCACAGTGCCGGATTCCTTCTGGTCTAGTCATGTAAACATCTGGCAGAGCAACAACAGCTGTAAAAGAAACCTGACAGCTTCCATTGTGGAACATTCTGTGGGACAGACTTGGCTATCTTCCTCACTGATGGATTTGTTGAGTTGTTGAGTCCCTGTCAGGGAAAAGGGCGGGATATAAATATGAAATATACAAGCTCAGTACATAATAATAGTAATATATTATTTTGTTATTTATTTATTTTAAGTGGCAAGGTGCTGTTGAACACGATAAGAGTTTTTCACAGGGCCTTTGGGGAAGTGATACAGGCAACTCCCCATTTACATGGGGGTTATGTTCTGAGTCACTGCACATTTAATATTGGAAACACCATTGAAAATGCCTGCAAACACCACAATCACTCCCTCCAAACCTCCTTGCTCAAACTCTAACTCTCCACAAGCCTCAAAGGTCGGTGCAAGGGCTCATGGGATTGCTAGATATTGTTTTCACACAGTTTTGCAGTTTTTGTCCCTTTTTGTGTTACTTCCGGGTTTGTAGCCATACATGTGTGCGCGGTCGTGCATGCTTTGAACACACTTGAATGGGGAGTTGCCTGTAAATAGTTTTAGGCTGTGATTCTATACAGTCTTGTGTAGAACAAAGTACCACTGAACTCCATAGGGCTTATTTATGAGGAGACAAGTAGAGACATGTCTTACTGTTAATTCTGATTGTAGGATTATGTCCTTTTAATGTTTCATTCAGATATAAGTCGCCTTGAAAATCATTTAATGGAAAGGTGTTTTTTATAAAAAGTAAAAACATACTCAGCAGTGATTCATCCTATTCAGGTCCCCAAAACCTAGGAACCTAGATGCCTTTAAGAATCCTTGCTTCTTCCTTCCAGAATATAATTGTATATTTGTTTACTTGACAGGAACACAGAGATAATTTTCTAGCTATGACATGATGTAAAACCTAGGCAATTAATAGAGAAGTAACTGTATCTGGTTAAATTAACAAAATAACTCAGCCTAGATAGCCTGAAGCTTAAATGAGAACAAACTCTTCGGACCAAGACTGAGGCAATAAATAATGTGCGGGTGGAACATTTATGTCATATTGAAATGAAGACTAAGGATAATTTGTCTAAATTAATGGGACATGTCCAACCGGCATATCATTTAGTTACTAAAAAGTAAACAAGTTCTCCCACTTATTCAGGGAAATGAATATTTTTGCATCTTATTCCTGCACAAGCACAACTATCTACATTTTAAGCAAGGAAAAACTCTATTCCATAGAATCATAGAATGGTAGAGTTGGAAGGTATCCTAAGGGTCATCTAGTCCAACCCCCTGAAATGCAGGAATCAAAATCCATCAGAATCATTTCAGCAAATGTCACTTTTGTAGCATGGGGTTTTGTAGATACATACTAACAGCAAAATAAAAATCTGAGTGTATATATATTTATGTAGCCAAAATAACATCATGTACATCAGATGTGTCGGCTGCTGTGTGTAGGTGTGTCACACAAACACTCCCCGCACTCCTCCTAGCGCTGGAAAGGGGTTAGTTCAACTTCCGGTTTGCTAGTAAAACTGAAATGCTGTGCTGCAAAATGGTGCATGACTAAAAAAGCGTGTCACCAACATGAAAAGTTTGGGAAGCTCTGATGTACATACAAGAGGGAGGGACTTGCAGGCGTGCTGAACCCCCCAAGTTTTGCAGGGGGGGAACATTAGGGAGAACCCAAAATATCTTAAGGGTCACATTCCCTTCTGCCCCAGCTTCAGGTGGCTAAATCCCAGCGGTGGGCAGGGCTGAAATGTAGCTATGTGAAGTCAGCATACTTAACTACAGTTCTGAGGGTTCTCAGGAGGGAAGCCTTGGCTGTTAAAGTGGTATAAGAGTGTTTTAAATGTATGGTGTGGATGTGACCATGCTTTGTGAGAGGGAAGAGTCATTAACACTGAGAATGCTTGATTCTATGTTGCTCTCGACTTTTCATTATCTTGACAAGCTTAAGGCACTGTAGTCACATGTCTGTTTGATAACTTTAATAAAGGAGGACAGTAATAGAATCCTCGCCCAAAGGCATCTGGTGCAATATTAAGAACCCACAGTCTAAACACATCACAGTAGGGGAGGAAAAATAAAAACAGAAACCTCTAAAAAAAATTAAAAAAAGATATACCAAAACAGAATAATAATAATAATAACAACAACAAGCATGAGTTCACCAAAGTGGACACACTAAAACCAACCATAAACACAGACAATAAAATTACTAATACCAACAATCAATGATAAAAAAATAGTACCACAATTAAAGCAGGAAACATTTTTTAAAAAACTCTGCATATAACTAGCATATTTTGTAATATTAACCAACAAATGAGTTCTAAAATTTTACACACACACACAACACACACACTGACTTTCTTTGATCAAATGATTAAATATGGAGAGTTTGAGGAAAGTGTTAATTCCTCCTTAAGTGGAAATAATATTCTTCCCTAATGTGCAGCTGCAGAGTGCTCATGATTCCTTATCTCTGTTGCTATGCAGTCTGGCACGTAGAGCTGGCCTATGTAAGAGGGCCCACATTTCATCATTCCTTCTGGAGACAAAACATGAAGACAAAGAGTGGAGAAACTGCTGGAGAGAAATAATTGGAGATAAGTTAAAAACTGAAGACAGTTGGAGAACTGGACTTAAGGAATTGTGGAGTTTGGCAAATGGACTCTGAGCTCAGTTGGTAGAACATGAGACTCTTAATCTCAGGGTTGTGACCATTGTGGTCCCTTCCAGCTCTATGTTTCTATGAATTTGGCTATGGAAGCTAAATCCCTCTCTTGGCTCAGTGTGGTTATAGAGTATTTTGTATTCACTAAGTTAAGCAATTTCTGCTAAAGCAAGCTTAATTGTTTGACTGAACTTCTGTGGGCATACACAACACCGAACAGAGAGCCTCACCCTGCTATCTCAGGGATTGAGGAATACCATATAGAAAGAGATGTTTTCTGAAACAAGAGAATACTTGGATAACTGTTTACAGTACAATACTTTCTGGACATTTTGTAAACAAAAAAAAGCAATCTTACTTTGTAAATTTAAATCATACCAGTGTATAGACATTTGGATAAAAGAAAAAAGTAGGCCATGCTATACTGAAGTTAATCCATCCCAAAAATATGTGTGTTTACAGAAGAGCTGGCATCATCATCTGGTTTCCATGGGCAGCTGCCAGGGCGATAGCATACTGGCAGAACCCACTGATGCCTGCCCTGGCCCCACTTTTAAATTTGTACCAGCAGCACTGGGACCAGTGGCTATTTTACTTCCCCCAATCCCCTCCCCCAATGTAGTTCCAGGGCATTGTGGAAAAGGTAAATGACAGGCAAGGCCCAAGGTACCTGGACCTTGCTCACCATTACTGACAGGTAAGGCTTGCAAAGCTTATCAACAAACGAGGGAGACCGGGAGCTGGCCTTGTTTTGGAAAGAGAAGGAAAGACATGCAGCATATACTTTGATGAGGCTCTTAGCTCCAATAACTGCCCCCCCCCCGACAGCCACAGAGTCTCTTGAGTTGCTCCCTTGTTCATGAGGGAGTAAGGATGGTTAGGTCCAGTCATCCCCAAACTTCGGCCCTCCAGATGTTTTGGACTACAATTCCCATCATCCCTGACCAGTGACCACTGGTCCTGTTAGCTAGAGATCATGGGAGTTGTAGGCCAAAACATCTGGAGGGCCACAGTTTGGAGATGTCTGGTTACGTCTCTCAAAAAGTACATAAAGCAGAAGAAGGAAGGGGAGGAGAAGAGTGACACCCTCCTTTAGGTCTATGTGCTTTTCAGAGCTCTGATTCTACTAGAGACAACTTTTTGTCCAGATTCCTTGGAAAAGGGAAGTGTGTGAGAGTGAGAAAAAGACACAGCGATAGAGAGCCTTCTTTCTGTTTCCCAGGGGTTATAACTGCAGCCTCCAAGGAAGAGTAAGACCCAGTGAATTAGCATAGACAGGCTAGAACTTTAAAATAATACAAACAAAGTTTTCAATCAATAGATTTTGCTAAAATATTAACCTTCCAGTACTACATAAAACTTACATGGTAATAAGTCTTACAGATTTACACTTACTGTACATGGGTACATGGAAATAAAACTCCTTGATTTCAATTGAATTTGTTTTTCCCTATTATTATTATTATTATTATTTCAATTTATATACCACCCTTCATCACAAGATCTCAGGGCAGTTTACCTCAAGATAAAATACAAGGTAAAAACATAAGTAAATAGATAAAAGCAAAGCAACAAAGCTATAACCCACTAGTTATTTAAATGATGTCTCAACTATACAGTGGAAGGGGAAGGAAGAGAACCTATAAATTGCACATGTGTACACTAGAAACACACACACAAGCCTTCTTTGCCTTTTCTTGCATTCCTATGGTGCTTAATGCCTGCCGCTGTATAACTTTTCAGAATTAGGATAGACTACCGCACTCACAGAACAGGTACTGACACGACAAAAATGCATTGAGATTCCTCTTGCTAGGTTAAATTATTAAGGCTCTTCCTAAAACAGGAATTACTGGATAATCCTAAAACAATCTCTCAACTAGCCATTTGCTTGAAAAATTGGCAGAATGCCAGGGCGTCAGTAACCGTAAAATGCTGTCCTTTAATTAAGATAACAATTACAGGGGGAGGGGGTTGTTTCAGCATGAACATTATTTGTTCCCTGGCTATAAAAGGATTGTAGTAACTTTGTTGTATTGTTTATTATTGTAGTAATAAACTATTATTTATTATTATCCTTAATCCCATTTTCACACACCTTAACGCACCGATTACACATTACCTCCAATGTGTTTGGTGAGCCAAGCACCCGCAGGCTGTGTCGATGTAAGTTGTCTTTGTCCGTGGGGTGGGGTGCAAAACAGGTTGTATCCTGCTTTGCCATCATGCATTAGACATAATTTTTATAAAGGCACATGAAGGATCTTACGTTCCTTAATCAAACCAGTGAGAGAGAGAGAGAGAGAACTTTTTTTAAAAAAAGTAGGAATATACAATTAAAGCTGCAACTCTGTACACACTAATTTCAGAGTAAACCCTATTGAACTGAATAGGGCTCACTTCTGAGTAGACATGTACAGGATTGCACCTGAATTCCCATCATAGCTGCCAAGTTTTCCCTTTTCTCGCGAGGAAGCCTATTCAGCATAATGGAAAATCCCTTTAAAAAAGGGATAACTTGGCAGCTATGATTCCCATACAAGACATACCTGGGATTAAGTCCCACAGAACCCAGTAGAACTTGCTTTTTACTTAAAATTTGTACTAATGTGCTTTACAAGGCCTTGCACTTTTAAAAAGTTAAGAATGCTGAATCTCATAGCAGACCTAGTTGTGCTTATTATAGAATATCTGCCACTCAAACACACTCAGCAATTGTTACTTTCTCGATGGCAGTTATGCAGGGGATGTGCATTGTGTTTCTGAAGCATTCCCAAAAGTCCCCAAAGGAGAGAGCAAGTCATTCACGTGGGGGGGAGGGGGGCAATTAATTAGTAACAGCAGCTGGAGCATATGAGTGGCACATAGTTCTTCCATTTTTTTAGGACAGCTTGCATTTGGAGTCATGCGAGACTCCATATTGTTGCTTTGCTTGGAGATGTTCTGAGGGATCTGGGGAGAGAGAGAGAGAGAGAATGCATAACTTGACTCTCTTCTCCAAATAATTCCCATGAAATAGAGGCATAGAGGCTCTGGGGGGAGAAATGAGAAAAATACCAGAGAAAGAAAAACAAATGAAAGGAAATTGCTTGAATATAAATGAGGACCCAAGAACGAAGTAGGATATGAGACAACAGACAAACTATTTCAACCAATTTCCACATAATTCTAAACCAAACCATATTTCAAAAAGTTGTTGAGCAAAACCGACACTGCTGACATGGACACTGCTTGCAGCTGCAGTATGCAGTATATATCCGGAAGTATGGCAACCCTAACAGAGAGCCAGTGTAGAGTACTGATTTGAGTGTTGGACTGGACCTGGGAGATGAGGGTTCACATCACCGCTGCCTTTCCATAGTTCAAACCATGCTCAAGGTGGCTCACAACATGATTACAACATAACAAACATCAGAAAAATGCACAACCAAATTGAGCAATTTCCACATTAATCATAGTGAGATCCAAAATAAAGATAAAAATTTAACAGCAATAACAGTAAACATCTCTCCCACACCTGCAAAACTCCCTAAATAACACCCCAGCCCTACAGTCAGTTCAGCAGCCTCAGCTTTTGTAGCCAGAGTCAGTCAGTGTCCCACTGTCCCTGGCCAGGTGGGAAAGGCCTGCAAGGCAGCGGGCAAATATTCCAGGACTCTCAACCTCACCTACCTCACAGGGTTGTTGTGGGGATTAGAACCATGTACAAAACCTTGAGCTCCTTGGAGAAAAAGGAGGGGGAGCCTGTCTGGATCTCAGCCTCTTGAGACGCATAAGCACTTCCCCCTATTCCAAATACTGTATTGTGGTTTTCAATACAGTAAGAAAACTGTGTCACAGGTTTGACTGTTTTCCAAGCAGTTCTCTTGACACAATGGCATCTTGCCTACAAAATCTGTTCTAAAATATAGAAGAACTTTATTAAGTGCACAACTGAATGCACAGCCTTAAGTCATTGGGAGTCATTTCAAGAGAACTCCATTCTGAAGCTGTGTGTGTGTAGATGGCAAGACTAAAACATTGGCTCACTTTCTATAGATATTTGCATAAAGAGTTAATTACCTCGTTGTTGTTACTTCATCCAGAGCATCCAGTTGATTATTAGGTGACTTTCCCCCCCCTTTATTTCTATGCTGCTTTATATTTTAAAGAAAAAACTCAAAGCGATTTACAGCCTGCATTAAAACATCAAGTAAAACATTTGTGAATAAAACATTACTCAAGAAAGTATACATTTAAAGCAACATAATAAACAGGAAACTAAAATACTATCATAAAGATTTCAAAAGCAAAAGGAGATCAACTACAGATTGCACATTTACTGCAGCAAAGTTAGCAAAAATAAAAACTTCAGGGATTGGGGAGCAAAATAAACTGGTAACAGCAAATACAGCAAAAATTTTAGTGGCTGCCATTATAATAAGGGCCACAGTGATGCTACCAAATTTTCATTTATACAATTTCCTATTTATTTTGGCAATTTGTCTGCTTAGGAAAAACATTTTAAGATCACACCTATACTGTGGCAATGTACACAATCAGAGTAACACACCTTCAGGACCTTCACCCTTCAGCCACTGGAGAGTTGGCAGTAAAGAGAAGCTCTTTGCCCACATGGTTCAAAGTAAAATGTTTTATTGCCTTGGGTAACAAGACAATTATTCACACTACATACATGAATGAAGAGATGCTGGTGCATCATAAGCTTTACACTAATAACAAACCTGGTCTTAGGAGGTTGTAATCAAAATCATGGACGTAGCCAGGTTTTATGTGGGGGGGGGGGCACAGAACCGAGTTATTTGTGATGTGATTGGTCAGTTATATATTTTTATTTGTTTACTTGAGTTGATTTAGGGCCAGGCCCATGATCAAAATGGTAAGAGAGACTCAAACTGAAGAGAGATTCCACACAAGACTGCTGTTTTATATGTTTTATGGTTATCTTTTGTAGGTTATCTTGAAAAATCTATATTAATAAAATTATGTTTTGTGGATGTGTGGCTTTATTTGTTTTTTGTTTAAACCAACTGCTGGATGCTGGTGGCTTTTTATTTGTCTACACACATACACATTTCTCTGAGAAAGTGTGGGAATGAGTCATGCCAGAAGCCTGTGGCCTTGAACTGGCCCACTACAGCTGGCATTCCAACTCTGAACAGAAATCAACGGACGGAGGGATGGGCAACTCGGAGAGAGACAAACCCAAGCACAAATAACGCAATTAACGCGAATATTTACATTACACTGACACTTAAGCTGCCTTGATACGTTTGTGTTTCCCTCTTTTTCCTGTGTGAGGGAGGGGAGATGTACGACGCACACGCGCCTTTATGTCTCTCAGAGCTTGCGCGCTACAAACTGGCTGTGGACCTTCAAGGCCAAACTCAGAGTACCGTAACCCCAGCCCCTTTTTCCTCTTGGTGTTTTTTTTTAGCAGTTAGAAGCTGGCAAGAGTTTTCTAGCTCTCTCTCCCCTTCCCCGCCCCTTTCCACCGCTGGCAGCAACGCCCCTCCTCTCCGCACTGCCTCCTCCCCATAAAGGAGGAGCAGCCGACGGAGTGAGCAGTACGCAGTCCGTAGCATCGCCCGTTTGTTTCGCATTGCGCGCTTTGGATAGCCATGATGACCAAGCCTGAAATGTCCGCGCCGGCCTCCCCGTTGAAAGTGGGGCGCTCCCCCGCAGGTAAGCAGGCAGGTCCTCGGAGGTAGGGCGGGAAGCTTAGCTGCGGGCTGGCGGTGACTTGTCGGCGGCTGGGGTGGGTGGAGAGCCGTACAGCAACCACGCTTACTCAGGAGGGGGCTAGTGAATGCATTCAGGTTTGCAAGGATAGGTAAGCAGGGCTAGGACTGCCAACTTTGCCTTTGGTGCGTTTCAGCACAAAACCCCGCCCTCTTTGTTGTTGTTCCCTCAACAACAACGAAAACCGTAGTTTTCTTGAACGACTCTGCCAATAGGAATGAGGCATGGTGTTACTGGCTCCTAATCTTTTGTGTGTCGCCTAACTGGAATTTATCCCCCCCCCAAAAAAAAACCGTAGGGGGAGAAAAGACGAGTCTCGAGGTTGTAAACAGTGGCGCAATAATACTCCTTCTCTCCGCCCACTTTGGTGGGCGTGTGCTTCTCTCGCTGCCCTGTAAGTGTAGCTGTTATGTCATCCTGTGGTAAAAGCTTTCCTCCCCGCCTCCCCAGATGCGTACGAAGGCCGAACTGCGCACGAGGCAAAGTGGGTCATTAGAAACTACGACAGGTCCCCTCCCCTCCGCGCTGACTAGGAGGCGGTGCGCAATGCACCTAGGTGGGAGCGAGTTTCATGGAGACCTCGGCGCGAGGCCTCCAGAGCGCGATCTCTGCAAGAGGCGGCTCTCCCATTGAGTGTGATTTAAAGAACACTTAAACTAGCAAGCCTTAACAGTGGGCCGTGCACGCGTGCTGTTATTCTCTCAGTACAGGCAGTTCTGCATCTCTAGAGCTGCTCCCATTTGGAAGCTTGGTTGTAACAGAGCTTGTTTACTCCTCAGTTGCTTCAAACTTCAGATGTCTTTTCTAACGCACGTAGAAACCTTCAGGCTTCAGAGTTATTGGCCTGGTGTTTGTAGTTAACAGTATTGTTTTGGTTATTCCCAGGGGTTTTTTTCAGGGGGAACTTGCCGGAACTCAGTTCCGATATCTCAAGTGGGTTCCAGAACTTCTCAAGTGAGTTATGGCAGCTCTCAGGTGGGTGCCATTGGCATTCTAAGAGAAACATGGTGAATTCCGGCACCTCTTTTTACAGAAAAATAGCACTGGTTAATCTTAATTAGTAGTGGACACTGCAGTGACTCCTGAAATTGGCTGCTTCCTTGTAACAGTGGTTAGTTAGTGGTATTGCGACTTGTTGATGAAGTGTTTGAAAATCAAGGTGGCTAACAAAATTGTCCTAGATAAAAATATGAAAGTGCGGCTGCCCAGTCATCACTTTGCCCTGTGTGTAAAGACCAATGTTTTCTCTAGCTAAGAATCAAATCTCTAGGCAGTTCAAAAGTCACAAGTGTTTTTACTTTTCTTGGTTCCCACCAATTAGTGGTGAGCCAGGTTGCTCCCTGGAGCAAGACGGTTTGAGCATATTACACCAATTCTAGTTTGACTGCACTGGCTACCAATTAGTTTCCAGGCCCAAATCAAAGTGCTGGTTTTGACCTATAAAGCCTTAAATGGCTCAGGTCCGCAATACCTGAAGGACCACCTCTTTTCATATGAACCTACCAGGACCCTGAGATCATCTTCTGAGGCCCTCTTTTGTGTGCCTCCTCCTCGAGAGGACCAGAGGATGGCAACACAAAAACAGGCCTTCTCTGCAGTGGCTCCCCGTCTGTGGAATGCTCTCTCCAGGGAAGTTCGCCTGGTGCCTTCATTTTACACCTTTAGGCACCAGGCAAAAATGTTCCTTTTTAACCAAACCTTTGGTTGATTTAATTGACATCCTATGCCCTTTTAAAATGTGGGTGTTAGGTGGGTTATTGGGTTGTTGTTTTTATTTTGATTATGTGGTTTGTGGTTTTAGATTTTGATTTTATTCTGTGAACTACATGAGACCTCCAGGTTTAGTGCAGTATATCAATTCAATAAATAAATTATTATTAATAATAATAATTTATAGAATAGAATAATAGAATTATTATTTATATAATAATAATTGGGCTGTGATTGAAAACAAGAGTGTGAGATTGTGATGGTGAAGAAGACTGGATTAGGAGCAAGACAATCTCAAAAAGAGACAATTGCACATACTTTTGTAACCAAAGAAAATCTTTAATATAATGTACCATATTTTAATAAAATAAAACCCTGCTCAAGGAATGAAGATAGAGCCAGTAAGTACATTTCAGCCTGACCTATCTTGCAGGATTGTTATGACGATGAAAATAGGCATTAGTTTACTAACTGCACCAGGAATCGATCAAAGCTTGTAAATTTTTTAGCATTTTTTTCCTAATAGGAACTAAATCAATCCAAGTCTTCCATATCTGAATGTCTAATGAAAACTGCATTTCACCTCTTTTAACTACTCTTGTGCCTGAATCTCATATCCAGAACTATTTTGTTTCTTTGTTTATTATTAATTCAGTTTATTTCCCACTCTTTCCTCTGAAGAAGCCCAGGTACTATTTACTTAATAAATTTATACCCTGCCTCTCCACAGAAATGTTTGAGGTGACTAACAAAAATAAAATACGTAATGGAATAGGTTCCATTTAAAACTAAAACTGAAAACAATAGTGCAGATAAGACACCTTAAAAAAGGCAAATGAAAAGGTTATTTGGTTCCCAAAAAACACATGTCTAAGCAGCAAGGCAGCAGAGGTACAAGGTTACAAATACACCTTCGTGTGAGGAAATTTAACCCAAGTTAAATTTAAGTCTCTGCTTAATCTGGCAGTTTTAAGATTTAATGCCTTGTATGACATGGAAAAACAGTAATTTATTTCAACAATTATATCTGAAATATATATATTTTTTAAAAAAATAATTTTTATTGCATATTTTCCAACTTAAAACATCCATCATAGCCTCATAAGACAATTTTTTTTATCTTACATAGAGCACAAAGATAAAAAAAAGAAAAATTATATCTGAAATATCTTTAAGTTCTTTTAAAGATGAGTTTGTTTGACATTGCTCAACATTGAAATTATTGTTGCCAGGTCATCTGCAGCTTTAATTACTGCTAATTGGTTTTATAATTGACAGGCACATTAACAGGACATAATTATTACTTGGGATAATGCGGTCAGTCAAATGCATCCTACCAGCACAAAAATACCTCTTTATTCTGAACTATTTGTGATAGATAAATGCAAACATTATTTGTTGTGGGGTATGCTCAGATCTGAGATGGGCAGAGGTGGTTTCTTGGAGGCCAAATCTAGACTACAAAAGGTTTTGTTAGAACCCCGAAGACTCCTGGTTACTACTACTTTTTATATGATTTATCTAACCTAAGGTTGCAAAGAAACTTTGAGACTGAAGGCAAAAATACTAGAAGATAAATCTCCTCTCCCCATATTTTGCAATGTTAGCCAAACCCTTTCAAGGACTGTTAAGTTTTCTAAATAAGTGCAACATGCCCATTCTTAAGATGCATGGGAGCCGCAGTACTGTACAAATGTGCGGGACAGCAGTTGTATTATGGGTCTTCCCCACCTACATTCCCCCCTACTGATAGGAGGGCAAAGTCACAAATTAATTACGGTAGTCTTTTCAAGAGACTACGGTATTGACCCTTACTGCAGCTGTGTGGGATACGAACACAAGGAAACACCTTTCTGTTGGTGCATGGATGTAAAAGTGGCTTAATATCATAGCTGCGAATGGCATGTAAACAACTTAGCTTGCACCAACCTGGAAGCAGTACATACAAATTCATGAATGCTCTCTTCATCAAATTAAAGTGATCATGTTAACAGTGTAGCCTAAGACCCACTGTACACCTGGGCAATAGTTCAATGATAAGAAGAGCACATGCTTTGTAAATGTTGGTTAGATGGTTCATTCCGTAACATCGGCAGCATAGCTGCCAAGTTATCCCTTTTTTAAAGGGATTTTCCCTTATGCTGAATAGGCTTCCTCGTGAGAAAAGGGAAAACTGGGCAGCTATGAGATTCGGCAGATTGGACTGGGAAAGATCTTGGACAGCTGCTGTCAGTCAGTGATGGACTATACCAGGCATCCCCAAACTTCAGCCCTCCAGATGTTTTGGACTACAATTCCCATCATCCCTGACCACTGGTCCTGTTACCTAGGGATCATGGGAGTTGTAGGCCAAAACATCTGGAGGGCCGCAGTTTGGGGATGCCTGGACTATACCAAGCTAGATGAACCAATGGTCTAACCTGGTGGAAGGCTACTTCCTGTGTCCTTGAGGACTGCAAGTGCTCCAGAGTAAGTGTCTTGTGAATTAAAATCTGTATCTTGCCCACCATTCTAAATATGTATTTGGCAACGTATATCTTGCATAATGTGAAACAGCTCAATTGCTTGGGTGTTATCTGCCAGTCACACATGTTATCACTGCTTTCCTCTACAGTCAAAGCTGGAGGTATGAGAGTTGCCAAGAAGCTGGAGAATGCACCTGTTGAAAAAAGTGCCAAAATCCCAGGGAGAGAGAAGACTAGGTATGTGTGTGTTAGTGACTTATAACGGTGTTAATTGGAATGACTAGGTAGTGAATAAGTTCAGGTTTGGGGGAAAGAGGATGTCTTTCATTTATTTATTTATTATCTATTTTTAAAAAATGAATGAATATACAGCTGTATCATAAAAAAACCCCAGAGATATATCTATATATCTATACCTATACCTATCTATCTATCTATCTATCTATCTATCTATCTATCTATCTATATAAACAATACTGTTGCAGCAAGCAATGAAGGTAAAGCAAAGAAAACCTGATAAAAAAATAAAATATATTCAGTGCTGAAAAATCATGCACAGGAAGTTTTACACACACACCCCAAAAATTTGAACAGTGCAAATCATGCTCAACTTTTATTCTTGCAAGGACTTTGTGGCTGCCCAGCCAGTAGAGGCTTACATCAGAGTAGGGCAATCCTAACCCTCGTCAGGCAGCAGTGAAGCATGGCAGAATTGTGTATCTGTATCTGAAGTCCTGCTCTTCATGGTGACTGGGGCAGAAGGTGGGGATAGCAAGAACCCTGCTCTTTGTTACAATAGTTTGGATGATGTCTGATGCTATTAAGTGATGATGGTGGGACCAGCTTAGAATCTAATGGATCTCAGGCCAGCTCAGACCCTCCATGCTCCCCGAACATCCCATTTGGGGCCTGTTCCAGGCTCGTACCAGTGGGAATCCAACTGGTAAACTTGTGCACATATGCCGTTTTGACAGACAGGACACTTTGCCAGACACTGGCATCATTCCACAGACAGACACAGGTTGTCGGAGCTGTTTTAGGCTGAGTGGAGGGATACTTTGGCCACATCCAATCTCCTCCCTCCTCTGCACAGTAAATAAGGAGTTTGGATTGCAGCCTTAGTATCAGGATGAATTCCAGAATCAATACAAAATAATCTCTTGGTTTGTTCTGCATTTTCCTCTTTCAGATAATAGCACAATAAATAACTGGCCTTGCAGACTTTTGTGACAAAGGTGGGATAGCTTAGTGAAGACTTATACGATGCACGAGGCAAAATTAATACAGTTTTGTTTTTATCTAAAATGAGGTGCATAGAATGTTGGAAATAGGTGCTTGTAAAATTCTTTGGCAGCCTTGAGAAGTTGCCAATAATGCAATTGTGTGGAAAATCCTCTTTTTACTTTCGTCTGGGGCAAATGTTTATTATTTATAGTAAAACCACCCATGCACAAAAAAGCCCCATTGTGGTCTTCCTTTCACCTTGCAAACACTATTCCTGGAACTGAGCTGATAATGTTCACTTCCTCTGCACAGAACTAGTAAGCAAAAAGCCTATAAAACAACCTGCTGCCATTAGGAAGTGGCTATTAAAGGCGGGGGGGGGGGACTATTTTAAGATGTGCTTGCTGAAATCTGTCAGGGGCTCAGTTGTAGCTTAATCTTCTGGCTTCACTGCACAAATGGAGCCTGTTTACACCATTTGTTACCCTGGGACAGGAACCCCAGCCATTCTACTAGGCTGTTGGAAAGAGAGAGAGAGAGATGGTTCTGCAGAGCCTCTCCCATTAACTTTACAGAAAGACCAGCAACTTTAGGCTCCTTCCTCCTCTTGCAACCTTTTATTTTCAGCTTGTCCATAAAATAATTCCCTAAATATGAGACAGTGCCTAAGTTTTCTTTTTTTCCTTCCTCACTCTGTTACTTTTCCTTTTGTGTCGTGTCTTTTAAATTGAAGGCCTAAGGGCAGAACTGTCTCATAACTGGCATTTGTATCTTGCTGTGGGGTGAAAAGCAGGATAAAAATGCTTTAAATAAATAGCATCCCAGAAATCATTCAGCCCTAATACAATTGCATGTATGAGAGATCAGTTGCACCTTGTACGCGTCTGTTCAATCTCTACATAAGTAAGAACCGGTTAATATTACATATAAATTACGGTATGTAGAATACTTGGAAGTAAGAAGTACATGTGTTTTTTGGTTCTTACACACTTGAAGTAGACATATAGATTTGGTTGTGTCCTGCAAGCGGTGAGAAACTGTATTTTCATCTTACTCATCTAGGTGCTATTCTCTCTCAGAGCTTGGTCAGTCCTCTGATTTAGACCTTGATTATGTCGAAAGGAGCACTGAATATGTTACTTATCTCTTTCCTATACCCTGCTGGCACAATTTGATTCAAAGTCAAAATAATACACAGTGATCTATGAAAGATTAACAATGACTTGACTGAGGGTCAAATTTAGCAATGGGTTAGCTCTTGTGTGCTTGGTTTTTGTTTACTACATATGTAGTAGCTGTTGCGGGGTGGGGGTGGGGTGGGGGTCTGGATCGAGACCAGGAAGAAGGGATTTAAATTATTTCCCTTACCATCAGTCTCATTCTGGATTGTGGACACTGCAGCTGCTATTTAGTAAACAGGATACAAGCCCACAAGGACAGGACACACGCTTAATGCAACATCTAGGTTGTCTCTAAATTAATATAAACAGAGCAAACTGTTCTGCAGGTTACGGTAGGATGGGGGGGATTTAACATACAGCATGAAGGGTTCTGGGAAGATTAAAGCCCTCATTAACTTTCTTTTCCTTCCTCCACAGCTCTCTTAATGTCATAAAAATGCAAAGCATGAGTATTCTGCTTTCAGATGCGTTGGTTAAAGTAAGTACACATGAGCAGGACATATTGCAAAGTTGCCTTCAAGATTTCTCATGTATATAAGTTATACCTGAATGACTATTTTTAAAAAAGAAACCTTCAGAAAAAGGTAGCAGTCTTCATCTGTTGTAGCAAAATCAACAATGAGCCTTGAGACCCTTTAAAGCATGACAGATTTTTTTGTGGACTTGAGCCCACTTCACCAGATGCATGAAGGTATTGTCCTTAATTGGCAGAAATATAAAATACATGGGTATAGAGGAAGCAGCGGGACCAAATGGCCATGAAAGGGAAGGTATATTTTCTGACAATTCTTTGTAAAGGTTAAACGTATACTGTATTTGCAAAAGCAGTAATATGCACTAGCCAGGAATTTGTACTCACGAATTACTGCTACTGTGAATGGACACTGTACTTGTGCGTTTGTAACCAAACCATGGTATTGCTAAGCCCAAACCATGGGTAAATGTGAACAGGCAAGTATGTGGTACTTGCAGCAAAAATTGCAGCAACTTTTTTTCTTTCCTCAGTCTTGCTGCTGAACTTCCCAGAGCTAAGCCATGGTTTAGCTTAGCATTGTTTCCAACCTGGGTTCATGGTTTGTCCAGGGAAGACAAACTAGGAGTCAGGGTTTGAACACAGCACTATACCAGGCTATGGCTAGACTTTGGGGAGTGTGTCAGCAGCAGGGCTAAAGGAGCAGAGTGGCCATGAATACTTTTTGTGTGTACCTGTATGCTTGTCCACACTTAGCTTGTTCACACTTAGTTTGATGTATCATCATGTGCAAACTGGGCCAATTGTATTTCATGGCTATCAGACCTCATTGTTCACCATTTTTTTGAGTTTATACACATGCACACACAATTCCAACTGAGGATAACTCTTCATGTATTTGATGAAGTCTACCCTAGTCCATTAAAGATTATGCCACAATAAATACGTTGGGTTTTAAAACGTCACAAAGCTGCTTGTTAGATCTTGAATGGGTGCTGAATGTGGGGAGAATCAAGGATTAACACACACACCCCAATGGCTTCTGTTGTCTGAGAAACAGCAAAATGTGGTCTCATCCGATGAACAGAACTTGCTGAGAAGACAGGACTGGTAATAATTATGGCACCGCTCAAACTGCACTCTACACTTGATGTTTTTTGCTTGCTAAATATGAACAAACTGAATTAATCTATTTTTTGTGTGTGGCCATTTGAAGCCTTAGTACATTGCAAGAAGGATTAATTTGTATATAATTTTATTAAGCTTTCTGTTTTACAATTTAAAATACTCATTTTACATCCTCAAGATATCAGTGACTTCCCTCCTTTTCTTTCCCTGGTTCATTTTACATATCATAAATCCCTGCATATTTTACAAAAACGGCATATTTTATCATAAATCCCTGCATATTTTACAAAATCCAGTATTCCATTATTGCATCCATCAAAACCTGTTTACACTGTTGGATTTCTCTTAATGCTGCCAGTGTTTTCAGCAGCACACAATTACTTCCCGTATATTCAATAAACATTTTCCAATCTTCTTTAAATATATATTGTTTTTGTTCTCTTACTCTATATGTTAAGTCTGCGAGTTGTGCATATTTTGTCAACTTAAGTTGTCATTCTTCTTCAGTTGGGACCTCACTCGTTTTCCATTTTGGGGCTAACAAAACACGGGCCGCAGTAGTAGCATACATAAATAGAAGGGTTAATTTGGGTTTGGGGTTTTGTTTGTTTTGCTTCAAACAGTAAATACTTTTTTTCATCTAGCTAAGTTCCTTGTGTCTTTTTGACAATTTCTTTTTGACATTTTTTTACAAATGAGGGAAAGTTCAGAACAGCTTGAAGGCTGGTATTTTGGCATTAAGTCTTTTTGCTATGCGGTTGGTCAATGGCACAATTGGCACATGCTCTAGTGATCAGTGTACCACTTTAAGTCTATCATTTGCATATGTTTCAGGAAGGGTGTGTTGGTTTTAAAACATTCTTTCAGAAGGAGGAAGAGAGTTTGTAGTGCATCTCTCTATCTGCTGTGTAGTCTCTTTCTTTCTTTCTTTCTTTCTTTCTTTCTTTCTTTCTTTCTTTCTTTCTTTCTTTCTTTCTTTCATGTGACTTTTAAAATCGTTGTTTTCCCCCCTGCACAGCATCCTCCGCTCACCAAACTTGAAATGACTAGAACATTTCTAGACAACAGTCTTGCAGTTCAACAAATGCTGCACAGTTGCTACATATTATTTGCACAGGATCTAGTCACCTTCACTTAGAAATCACTTCTGGTCATATCACACTTTTCTAAGTGCTCGGAGAGCAATAGCTTTGCTCAGGGCTTTTTTTTTCTCCAGCCGGAACTTGCTGGAACTCAGTTCCAGCACCTCGCAAGTAGGCGCCATTGCCATTATAAGAGAACCAGGGAAGCATTCATGGTAAGTTCCGGCACCTCTTTTTCTAGAAAAATAGCACTGACTTTCTGGGGAAATGTGATTATTTCCCATAAGAAGTTGAATCATTTTGATCTTGGAGGGCTATCTGAAATGAGTTGTCGGGTATCTTCTTCCTTGCTATTATTATTATTGTTTGTTTGTTTGTTTACCCTAACACTTGTGCTTAGCCAGAAAATAAAGGGCTTTTAAGGAAGCTGAACCTTGACTAGTCGGTCGCAGGTCAAAAGCAAGGTGTGATTATGGTGGGCTTTGCTAGGCAGACACAACAAACAAGTGTCTCTCCTTAGGAGAGTGATAGCAGGAGCTAATGCCACTTGTTTTTGGTTTCAGAGTTGGATGCCACTTAGCTGACAGTATAGCCAGAGCATAGTAAAAGAATTAGAAAACATCAAGGGTGCTTTTAGATGTGGTGAACATTGTGTTGGTTTTCCTGATCATAATGCTAGTGGCTCTGTCTCAATTTCTAATGTTCCTTTCACACTGCAGCACTTATTGCAGGGGCAGCATCTCATGTGTGCCAAGCTATTGCCCCCCACAATAAATTTTATTTGGAGGGGGCAGGTCCCTCCAATGTTCCAAGCGATTAGGGGGTGCAGAGGAGGAGGCTGAGTGCAGAGCTGAGCGTAGCACAGCTTCTGTGGTTGTCTCCTCTTCCTGCCATGGAAAGAGGCCCCAGCTCCATCGCAGTGTCGTGCATGTGACGTCATACACGTGTCGTGATGCTACAGGCCCCCCCAACAAAAATTGTAGCGTGATTTGGCACCTCTGACTTACTTTCTTATAAAAATGTGACTTGACTCATATAATGGTGCATCACACTGAATTTCATTCACACCAGAGGGCATGGTGTGACCCAACAACGAATGTCATTGGACATCATTTCTCCACATGTGTGCTTCTGTTCCCCCATGATTCCCTCATGAAAATGGCAGGGAAGAACTGTCAAATAATGGTATACCGCCCCAATTTTGCCGCTTCAAACAGAATTTTTTTTCCTGGAATCGGATTAATGGATTATATAGTTTTCAGGAAGTCAGGTGGGGAAACATTGGGGAAACAGAGTAAACTGCCAGGTGGGGAAACATTGGGGAAACAGAGTAAACTGCCGTGTGAATGCATCCTAGCCTAGCAGCCACCTCCCAGGCTTCCTTTCCTATTGTTAACCTGTCCTTTCCCCTAGGATGGGAGGTAGTGTTTATGTGCCTTTGTATCAGGCACTGGGGGCATGAAAGGGGAAAATGAGGAGAGAGGGGGGAGGGCAGGCAAAGACCATCACATGTCTGTTCCCCTCATCATCTGCTGCTTCCATACCATATGTTATTTAAAGGAACTAAATGTTCTTCATGTGTGGGAAGTTTCTTTGTTTGTTTAGTGTGTGTGTTTTTTGTTCGGTATCAAAATTCTGTTTTTCAGTCTGTTAGCTTCATAATTCTTCCCACCATCACCACCCGCATTTTCTCTTAATGGGTCTTTATTTCTTTTATCCATTTTGATGTTTAAATTGCAAGGTTTCTGCTGAAACGGTTGTGTTTTATTAATGTTGTAAGACAAAAAAAAAAAGCGGGGGTGTTTGTGCAGAACTAATAAGCCACTTCTGCCCAGTTGAATTTTAATGCTGATGGTTTGTATTCAGGTATTCTTTCGTTCATATTCTTAACTTTTCCCTTTTCTTCAATCTTATAGCTCAGACATAAATTTCCAGCAGCAGCCTCACAACATGAAAAGCCGCGGCCCACTCTGGAGAAGATTATACTGCCCAGAAGACTGTGCATTATTCAGCAGCCGCGGAAATGTTAAAGATGTAGAGTAAAATATTCATATATTTGACAGGCTTGCTCTTAACATAACAGCACTTAGCTAAGGAAGCAGTAAATGGACCAAATGGCTCCAGCAATATCTACTTTGTATTTCTCTTGCAATAAAAAACTGTGTATATTCAGTTTTTCATCCCACCCATGTCTTGAAATTTTGTTTGACTTTTCTTTGTTGTTGTTTTTTGCATGGCCTGATTGTCCACAATACCCTTGTTTTAACATTCCCAAACCATCTTATCACAGCAGTTACTACTTTGAACAGATAAGCAGATTTTCTCTAGCCATAACATTTATTGCCTCTTTATCCTTTCACTCCTGGGAATGTGGACACACTGGAAAAAGTAGGATTGCTAAGTCTTCCTAACTTCCCTAGGTCAATTGACTAGAATTTCTGATGAAGCAGATCTTTGCTGGTACAATACATTAATGAGCACCCAGATATAGTGGGTCATTTTTACCCATTAAAAATGATGCTAGGGTTCAGTCCTGTTTTGAAAAACCACCCTACGTGCCTTTGAAAGCACATCTTAATACCAAATTTGTGAGGACAATCTGTGGTTGGACAGCAGTCAAAAAGCACTGGCTTATTAATGTAGGGTATTTCTTTTTTCTTCTGGTGTGTGTTTAAACTTTCCTTGAGTTGAAGATGTAATGTTACATTTTGGGGGGGGAGGCATTGCTATTGCATTAGCCAACTCGAATGCAGTTTGCTGTCAGAGATGGATAAATACTTATCCATCTGGGATGACGTTGTGTTTTTTGTTTTCTAGTATTTCAACAGTGTTAGAAAATAGAAGAGAGACCATTAAGAATTCTGTTCTGTTCAACGTTAAGTGCTTGCAAGGTAACTCTTGTTTCCTTTACTGCTAAAGCCAATGACTTGTTTTTTTATAGAGCTGAATTTATTCCCAGTAACAGCTACATAGTGCCGTGTATGGGAGCTGTCTTGTGAGAAACAGTTAATTGGCATAACCATTGCAGAACCTCCAAGCTATACAAACATCTACAGGATGAAGAGTTTGTTGTGAATCTCGGGGTTCTGTGTGACACATCCATCACTGTCGCTTGTCTGTAAATTTAATACTCGCATGCAATAAAGAACATTTACTTATCTACTTAACTCCTTAGTTTCTAGACTTGGTTTGTTGTGCTGCTTTCAGTGCTACATGCTACTTAATTTACTAGCAGCCTGCAGCCGACCTGATCTGTGCAAGCTAATAAAAGCGCTCTTCTATCTTCAACAAACCTTAAACAGAGAGAGGTGACAAAACAAATAGATACGTTTAGCTGTTTCATTTCCTTTTATTGCGCCAATATTTATTCCTTTGGGTGGTATTACATATATTCTATTCTGAATGGGTGGCAATTTTCTTATGCAAAACACGTCTGTTTTTTATTCAAGGGGCCAATTTCTCACAATATGACTGGCATGTGGTGACTTAACTACTCTAATGTGTGGCTGAATTGGCCCTCTAAAAACAGAGGTCCCGTTCAGCCACACATTAGAGTAGTTAACTGTTGCATAAGCATGTCTGGACCATTATATTTTCCTGATCCTGACATAACTGGTGATTCTTAAACAAGGGAAGTATATTATAGGAGAAGAAGGAGCCCTATACAACTTACTACAAGGGGCCTGGGTTTGTCATGTATTGTTTCCTACCATGTACACGACAGTGGTAAATTTGGTTTAAAAATTACTGATCTTCAAACAACTAAGTGTGACTTGCCCCTAAAATTAGCCTGCAGCCTGTATACCATAGGCTTGGAAAGTGCCAACATAATGGTATTTTTTAAAATGGGAGAATAAAGTATCCTGAAATTAACAGTCCCATTAGCTTAAAATGCTATTTTTAAATACAGAATTAGCAACCATATGAAATAAGAAGCCTTGCTGGGGATGTAATGATTTCTACAAGGAAAGGTCTCGTCTCCCCAATCTTCTAGAGTTCTAGGGGAACGTCAACAGGGGTACTTAGGCTTCTGAACAGCTTTTTGACAAAAGTCCCTCACGAAAGAATTAAACTTAACAGTTGCTGTATAAGAAGACTGATTCTGGTATGGATTGCTGTCTGGTGAAATAAGCAGAAAACGAGCAGTTACAGTAGAAGTAAGAAAGTAGTCTGTTCCTCCAAGCAGATTGCAAAGAATTCTAAAAGGTTCTCTACAAACTGGATGACTGGGCAACAAAACGACGTTTGCAGTACAGTAATGCAGCGTTTCTCAACCGCTGTGCCGCGGCACTAGTGTGCCATGAGACGCTGGCTGGTGTGCCGCGACGTGCGGCGACGAGAAAGGCGATTTGCATTGTCACGTGCCTGGCGGCCACCAATAATCAACACTAACCCACCGGAAAGCAATATTTCCCCTCCTCTTTCCCAAAGCTCAGTACAAACAAGCCTGGCGGCCGCCAATAATCAACACTGACCCACCGGAAAGCAATATTTCTCCTCCTCTTTCCCAAAGCTCAGTGCAAATGACAACACTGACCTGCCGGAAAGCAATATTTGGCAAGTGTTTCTTACAGTCACAATTATAATATAGGGTGGCACAGAGTTAAATTTTTAAACTTTTTTAATGGTGGTGTGCCTCGTGATTTTTTTCACGGAACAAGTGTGCCGTGGCCCAAAAAAGGTTGAGAAACACTGCAGTAATGAGACAGTGGGAAGAAATGCACATTGGTATTGGGGTGGGGAATCTAACTTCAGAATATGCTGGTGGTGTCTGACTGACAGTTACTAACAAAGATATATTGGTGGTGTGGGGGATGGGTAGTACTAGGAAGACTCCAGACCAATAGAGACAAGACCAGTAGTCTTATGGGCACTTTCCTTTGTCTCAAAAGAATCAGGCAGGAGGCCAGGGAGCTCAGAAAACATGCTCATTGGCAGGCCAGGGAATTGACCCTTTTAAGAATTGTGCAAGTCAAAAAGTGGATAGAACATAGGAGCAGTGGACTGGAGACAGATACTGACAAAACCTCAGTCCATGGGCTTCTCTGCGAGAGCAGAACAAGACACAGGAATATATTGGAAACTGGGCTGGAAGTGGTGTTACATGATAGTTACCAGTCCGGCTGCAGAATTCTCCCAGCAACTGCAGTTTTCAAAGTATTCAAAGGCAGCCCCATGCATTGCAGTAATCTAACCACAGAGTAATCAGATTATTGAAGCCAAATTAGGGATGTGTGTTGCCTACTAACAAAAGCTAGTAAAATATAAAGTGTAGTTGAAGCCACTTGCTCCTCCAGAGCTCCTTCAGGTTTGTAGCAATCCCATCCAGAAGATGAGATGCCCTGTGCAGAACTGGTTGAACATCTAATACTAAACATGCTATACAAAAGCTGTTGTTTTCAATTATTACTTGCCCTTCACTCTAAAGATCCAGTGTGGGTTACAGCAATTGCAACATTTGGACTAACCACATTTATAGTCTTAACTGTCTTACTTGGTAATTAGTCAATCAGTAGAATATTACCCATCTTTAAAGTTTAAGAAAAGCTCTCATACTCTGGTGAAATAGATCATATTTCAAATTCTGAAATGTGGCTCCTCTATGGCTTGTTGCCAGTTTAATTAAAAACTGTCTAATTAGTAAGTACTGAAGGAAGAGAGGCTGCACTCCACTGAATAACTGAACAGTATCTGCATATGAAAGGACAGTGGTATTTACTCATCATATCTAAATATCTAGCCAAACGCTTTTCCCACAGCACTTCATAATTGCCACATAGATGTCATACGTTCAGCATGTAAATATGTGATGATAATGAGTGACATCTGGACTCAAGATCTTTTGGAATGCATCCCAAGTCTTTGTAAGCGAATATATCAAAACATACTACAGTTTAGATAGTTTTTCTTTTTTTCTTTTCTTTTTTAGCATGGCACCATTAAATTCAAGGGTATTCCAGTTCATTCATTTAAAGCTCTTTTTCAGTTTTAAAACATCTGACCTTTACCAAGCCTTTGTTTCTAACCAGCCAAGAAACAAAGCACCATTATTTGAGGGGCAGACTGTTCAGATTAGTTATCTTTGCAGTGGTGGGTTTTTTGGTTGTTCAGAATTATTAAGTACTATACAGATAGGCCAGGCATCCCCAAACTTCGGCCCTCCAGATGTTTTGGACTACAATTCCCACCATCCCTGACCACTGGTCCTGTTAGCTAGGGATCATGGGAGTTGTAGGCCAAAACATCTGGAGGGCCGCAGTTTGGGGATGCCTGAGATAGGCTATTGTGGTGGTGCTATTTTCTTTTATTGCCACCAGAGGGTAGCATATATCTACATTACATACACGGCCTCAGCCAGCTAAAATTGCCTGCTGGAGATGCTCCCTCCTTTATGCATTCTTTATAATTTGTTGTCAACCCACAAATGAAACAGCTGTTGCTGCACTCCCAGGTTAGTGTTATAGCAGCAAATGAGACAAATAGGAATTGGCAGTGTATAGGGCAGCCCTTCCCCACCCACACCACTTCCCTGCCCTTGCGGAACTACATCAGCTTTAATGCAAGCACCCTAATTTAACTTAATTTGGCTTCACAGTTTATGCAGGTACACAGAATAATTCCAACAATGTCTGCAATAGTTTAAATCAATCAGACTTTATTCATCCGTCAGTCAGAAATAAACATCCATACGAAAATTAAAACATCAAATAAGGGAACTTAAAACTTAAACCGACAATAAGAAATAGGCTATACATTTAGACCCATGTCAATGCTGTCAATTTTAACCTTATGATGCTTAAGGGCCAGAAAAAGAAATTTGGCCACCAAGGAGGCTGTTGTTCTAGTAGACTTGTTCAGCAAAAACAACACCTGTCTTTCTCTGGCTAGAGGTCTCAGTTGGCATAGGAGTGGAGCTATAGCTGCTATACGTTTTTGTCTAAGATCTGCATAGAATGGGCAGATCAGAAGAATATGTTCAGTCGACTCAACCACTCCCAGGGCACAATGACAAGATCTCTGGGCATATGGGACTCCCCTGTACCTTCCCAACAATACCACAGATTCCAGGGCATTTAACCCAGCAGCTGTGAGGAGTCTACGGTATTCCACATAGTGGATTTCCGCAATATAAGGGGCTGGTGTAATCTGAAATATCTGATCCCCCAAGAACAATAGTTTAAAATGTGATGCTTAGCTTAATTAGGGTGCATACTGAAATGAAAAAAAATGTATAGCCATTTACAGTGGAATCGAACAATGCTTAATTAAATATGATCAGCCGTCATTGTGATCTGATATATTATTTGTTTGCTTGTTTTCTTTTTTTTTAAAAAAAAAATATCTTTGCCACCCTTCTAACACCCATGCACCACTCAGGACAATAAAAATATAGGGAGGTACAAATAATAGAACAGTAAAAGCAGTGCTTTTTCTTCTAAGGGGGCACATACCCCTAAACATTTTGTGACTCTGTACTTTTGTCCATTTGCTGTATTTATTTCCCCCCGATTTGAACTATAAAATGATGATTTTCTTGAGTCAAAATGAAAGTACCCCTAAACATTTTTTTAAGAAAAAAAGCACTGAATAAAAGTATGTAAAATATACATTAAAAACCCATTTAAAAACAACAATGGCAGCAATTACAGGTAAAAATGCCCTTTAAAAGGGGCACCTGTCATTGACAAGGTATGGCCTTTCCTGGTCACTCAGGATACACAGCTTTGGAATCTGTCGCTATTCAGGTTGTAATTATGATGAGTGGGAATGCTTCAGCACATTAACTTATATTTTAAAAACAAAAGTTGCATTTGAAAATGTGTGCACCCTTCATAAAGGATGCAATGCGTGCATGTTATATGAAGTATATGTGCCCAAACACAATATGCACAGCCCAGAACAAGATATGTTCTGAAAAGTGATTTCATCCAAGTCCGAGCTGGATTTGTTCCTATTGATCCAGCAGGGTTCAAATCTGGAGGAGCTGCCAGAGTGGATGGAAGTGCTAATAATTGAAAGAAGCAGAATGCAGACATATGAAACGAGGATTGGGCCGAGGGATCAGAAGCCAGGGATAAGAGAGCCAGAAAAGAAGGTGATGTTGTTTCATTTATTAATTAGTTCCTATGATCTTGTTGGCATCAATACAAACAATTTCATCTCTTAATATAGATTCTGACATGGATAAAAAATATATCCATTTAGGAGACTTTTTCAAAGGCCCAATTCTGACATCATGCTGAAGGGACCTCCTGATAAGATAAAAAGGCCTTCTGCAGAACACAATGATATAAGGGATGAAGTGATCCTGAGAATGTGAGAACATAATTGACCTTGATGCATAATTGACTTCCGTTGCTCTGGGAATATTGGTAGCTGATTACAACCGGGACCAGTCAGCTTCATAGAGAAGTTGGTTTAAGCCCTGTGGCACTGGTGTCCGAAGGGAGACATTAGGTGGACCTCTCCATGTGATGGGCTAACCAGATACATGGTAAGCAGAGCTCAACTTTACTAATTGGGAGGGAAAACTCATCCTAAGGAGGTGGGAAGGATCTGAGAAGGCCGTGTATTGGCCAGTCCTCTGTCTCCACTGTGGTGATGGTAGAGAAATACTATAAGATCCTGGAGATTGTGTGAGCTCCAACAAGTGTTTGATTTTGGTAGCAGAAGCTCTGACACATCCCCTGGTAGCAGGGGTGAAACTAGGTTTTATTTCACCTGGGTCAATGACCCACTTTAGCTCACACACCCCATGCACATTTGCATACAGACACACACAGGCTGGGAGCCTCAATGGCGCCTCTCTGAAGGCTTCACCCGGAGGGGGGGGGGAGAACTGGAACTGTTACCCCACCCTCGTAGCTATAGCTCTGCCTGATAGAGCTGGCACATGTTAGATTTGCACACAAGTTGCATTGCTGGTATTTTTAAACATATGTTCGTTGCCCTGGCCTAATGGTCAAAGCAGATAAGGAACCGAATAAGTAATAAATGCAGATACTTTGGCTTTATGGGGCAGGTGCCTGTAAAACAAGCACCTTAACTTATTGATCTTCATTTCACTTGATCGCACATGCAGAGCTGCTTAAATGCATGCAAAAGAGATTATGTACACAGTCAGTTCCTAGGTCAGGGCAGCTGTTTCCTCTGTTTTGCAAAGTGGTGGTGAAATTCTCAGGGTTTTATATGCTCTGCAGGATTAATAATTCCAGTTCAGTGGTTTTAAAGGCTTCACGGGTGAATTGGGGAGAATACTGTATTGATCTCGGTGCAATATGCATACAGTAACACACATGATCACTTTAGAAGGCCAATGTCAGCAACTCAGAGGGTCACCCTTTCCTTAATTAATAAACCCACCCCTAGCTTTGGCTCAATAGAACAATAAACAGCCGCTAGAGATAAGCGAGCCTTTTCTAGAGAGATATATGCAAGGGACTGTTGATTACATAGATCAATATGGATATCATAAGCAAGCAGAAACACTACCGTAGCATGCCTGGAATGAAAAGCTGTGGAGGAGCTTGATGTGATTTGTAAGAACATTTCAACAGTGGATTGTCAGTGTAAATGTGATTAAGGAGATGCTGCAAGTTCCTGCATAATGAAGACAACTGCCTGGCTCTCAGTTCAGGGCTTGTGTGCTAAACTGGAATACAAGGAATATGGGATTGTTGAAATCTTCATAAAGCTGGTGCTAGGTCTGAAGGCTTCGTTAGTGTGGTGTCCTCCTTTGGTGCTCCCCTGCATGACTTAACCTGGCAACAGGTGGTGGTGAAGAGGGGAGCAGTAGCAATGTTCTGATGAGTTTCACCTCTGACCCACTGCAGTGCTCAATTCAGATAGGACCGGGGCGTGGTGAGTGGGTGGTTTCTCTATCCCAGGAATCCCCAAACTTCAGCCCTCCAGATGTGTTGGACTACAATTTCCATCCTCCCTGACCACTGGTCCTGTTAGCTAGGGATCATGGGAGTTGTAGGCCAAAACCTCTGGAGGGCTGCAGTTTGGGGATGCCTGCTCTATCCGCTCGAGAGGAAGGCATTCTGTTCTGCGTGGGGTTACACTCAACATGGAAGGAGCAGGTATGCCTCTTCAATGTATTCTTGGATTCAACCCAATGTTTCCTCAGTGACATGGATTGCATCCTACCATCTTAATTTGCTTGCAGCCCAGCTACAACTCTATTTTGGTTGGGATAGTCAAGCTTTTGTCGTCTATGCTCTGGTAACCTCCGGGTTAGACTACTGTAATGTGTTATATATGGGGCTGCGTTTGGAAACTCCATCTAGTGCAGAATACAGTGCCTAGATTATTAGATTATTATTTGGATAAAGAAGGTGTGAACATAGAACGCTGATTTTGGCCCAACTGCACAGGCTACCGTTTTGTTTCTGGGCCCAATTCAAAGCGCTTTTTGACCTTTAAAACGTTATACCTCTATATGAAAAGGACTGCCATAAGAACTTGCCCAGACCCCAAGATCATAATCTGAGGACTTTCTCTCTGTGTGTCACCTCTGAGGAAGGTCTGGAGGGTGTCAACAAGAGAACAGACCTTCCCTGTAGTAGCCTCGTTGTGTAATAAATCTCCTTAGGGAGCCCCACCTAGCACCAATCTTGCCATTGATTTGGCACCAAAAACGGTTTTGCTTTTCCAGATAACTTGGGCAAAACCAGTTACATTATACTGTACTGTTAAATCTGCTTTTCATAACATTTATATGGTTTTTATCGTGTTTTTTACTTTGGCTTCAGGACTTTTTTCCATGGAAAGATTGATTGAATGACCGAACCATTTAAATTTTTCATAGTGCACTATACCAGCGCTGTATTAGGAGCACTGCAGGGCACTGTAGGAAATTAAAACAACAGCTATAAGCCACTACAGTACACACAGGGGTACTGGAAAAGGGGTGTCTGGGACAGGCATCAGCAGCCCCAGCCTCTGCCCAAGGATGTCAAGTGTTGATGCTAGATCTGGTATATGCTGCTCTGAGGTACCCCCGTTTGCACTGTGACCATGTTACTCTGTGCTTGTATGGTTCATATTGGGCTTAGGCAAACTCAGCCCTCCATATGTTTTGGGACTGCAACTCCCATCATCCCTGACCACTGGTCCTGTTAGCTAGGGATGATGGGAGTTGTAGTCCCATAACATCTGGAGGACTGAGTTTGCCTATGCCTGGTTCATATCATAGGCTGGTGTGGGGCAGGCAGAATGGAAATACAGACAAGTGCAAGCTACAAAGGACAAAGGTGATCTTGACACACATATTTGGCCCTAGTATCACCATATGGAAGATAGCAAAAGTGCCTTATATTCAAATGCAGATTCCCTCCCTTAACACACATGTGCGTGCACACACAAACACACACACACACTTCATATGGCATCCTCTAAGAAAATCCAAATAATAAGAGAGCAATCAAGAATGCATGGCATATTTTCCCTTCCATACTGTGTGTGGCCAGGTTCAATCTTGTCTATATGCTGCTTCTGCTTTTTTTTTTTAAGTGACATTGAAAAAATGTGTCTTTGTGGAATCCCATGAGCTTCCTGACAATAATTAGTTTCACAGTAACCACCCAGCAGCATCAGAACTGATTGACAAATAAATTAACTCTGACAGCCAGCAGCATGAAATAATCAAAAGCAGATAGCAATTTTCCTCAAGCAGCAGGCCACAAAAACAGAAAAAACCCCTCATAAATCACGTACAGGAAAATATTCTTATCCTACTCTAAATCAAGAGTCCAGCTCTTCAAATATGTCCAATTTTGTCCCATGTAGTGAGTGTGCTGCCCTTAGTAAAGTAGAGTTGTGCACTTTTGTTTTACGTTGCTCAAGTCGAGTTAAATTAACCTCACTTACTGCTTTTCTGTGGGATCACAGTTTTACCAAACAATATTCTGATTTCTTTTTTATTGGCAGAGTTAGGTGATGCACACACAAAGTAGAAGAGCCTTGCATGAGTTGCTTCTCCCTCTTTTACTTGTGCACTAATTCACCTACTTTAGGAATGATAAGACCTCAGAAGAAATGAATGGAAATCTTAACATTTTCCAAGCCGTCATAACTAAGGTGACCAGCTGCAGTGAGCCAGGGCTACCATACCCGTAATGTAAATAGTGAATAACAACATGTTTTCTCAACCGAGGATAGCAAACAGCAAACTCTTTCCTACACACTTTTAAAGGTATGGAAGGTGCTTCCTGCATTCCATCTGCCCCCTAGATCAAGGTTGGGAAACCTGCTGTGGCCCTCCAGATATTTCTGGACTACAACTCCCATCATTCCTGATGTCGACCATACTGTTGGTACTGATGGGAGATGGCCTCCAGCAACAGGAGGAGGGTCACAGTCCCTGCCCCCCCCGCAACAGTCTAATACAGTAAAATGGTAAGTGCTGCCTTGAAATGTATCGTATGAGGATTCACGTCAACGTGGAAAATATTGAAATAGCCAACGTTATGAAGTTCTGTTTCTTTTATTATGTCAGGGTCTTTGATACTATACTATTTCCCAAGCATAAACATTTACAGGCTACCATTTTCCTAGTTCAGAAACTGCCTTCTGTGTCAGTGGCTATGATCAGATGCATAACTTGAAATACCCCATAAACTGCAGAATATATAGACTGATATTCTGTCCTACCTGGTTAAAAAAGAAGAAAAGAAAGATAATAGTGTGATATTTTGAGTGAGTGCTAATGTGATGCCTATCCTGACTAGAAGACTATTGGCCCATTAAGAGCATGTATTTGAATAATCTTTGGTGCCCATGACTATTAGCTGTCACAATCTCTCATAGCAATTAGTATATCAGGTTAATGTTTGGACAAAGATGAAAAACTGCTTCCCCTTTTAAAAAGTGCGTAAATTACTTTGATGTGTTTTTGAAAGGATGGATTGTGATTCCCTATTCATTCTCCTCACACCTTTATGAATTTGCTGTATGTCTGAGCCTGGCTTCTGAAATGGTTGCCTTTCACATGCTCTGAAACTACACACCTTGGGTAATTATTAAGTAGCAGAGTCCAGTTTTGGCACAGTTAATCCTTGCCTTATCAGATCGGAGGTGCAATCGGAGCACGTCAAAGTTAATGGCAGAGGGACAAGGTTTTCAGGGTAAAGGAGATATGTTTGCGGTGTCTACTTATAATTGTGCATATACCTACAGTTTTTTGTTTTATTGTGAACTGATTGCACACCAGCAAAGAAGCTGATCTCTCTCAAATGCAAGCATCTAAATTCACTGAGTTGCAGGCAGGGGAAAAGAAAAGATAACAAATACCAAGGGAAGGAAGGAAAATGATGGAGGGGTCCAGGGATAGTCCTTAGACTTAAATTGTTTCAGGAAGTACTTGTGCAACCGTCTGAATATTTCATCAAAAGATTCCAGATAAATTGGCCATTCCCCTCCAGCAGACCACCATACAATCTCTTGGCTACAAGAGATTGTACTCAATCTCTGAGTACAAGAATATTATTGTGCTGCTCTTGTAATGCAGGCTGTGTTTGGGGTTTGCAGTTTCAGCCTTCTAAGTCTTCTTATCATCAATAGAGCTCTGTGAAGCCATCGGTGCTCATAATTCTAGCTGGCAAAGGTTTGAAAGTCCGCCACTTCACAAAACAGTCAGCTTTGCTTATTGCAGCTCCTCCTCACTATAGCACCACAGTTCTGCAAAAACTTGAAAGTACTGAAAATCTCTCTTATGCTCAGCTGTTAAAGATTTCTCTGCTAGGTAGAATGTTGCAACTGTGCCAGAGGCCAGAATCTTCCTAGTGTCAGAGAAAGAAGGAAAGAGGGGCTAGAGGAGGTCTCGGCAGTATGAGTGCAAGTACCGGGAATCCCTATTGCTTATTCGTCTGACTTTGGAAATATCAGCAGGTGCTGCTATGCATAAATTTAAAAAGCAGCTAAGAACAGCCAGACTGATTCACATAGTAGTGCAGTGTGATTTAAACCGTGTCTGAAAATATTAAAAACAGGAGGAACCATTGGAACACCACAGTTTGTTGGACTCCAGCACCCAGGATGGCCAATGTTCAAGATTGGTGGGAACAGGAATCCAGCAGCATCTTGAGATCCACTGGTTCCCTTCTCCTGATTAAAAGGAGCAGTTGCCTAATGTTGAACAGCAAGCAAATGACCTGCTACCTACAGCCAGGCAGTTGCAGAAATGAGAGTGAGCAAGAAGCTGGATTTAATCTGTGATAGTCCACCAGAGTTACACTGAAGAATACTGCTGAAAAAAAGAGGTTTTTTTCTAACACTTTTTCTTAGAAAGCAATCTTGCGAAGAAGGTGCTTGTTGGAGTTAGGAGAGGGCAGGCACAAAGGTGGTCCAAACATTAGGCAAAGCCTGTTTCAGGAAGCAAATGCTAGGGGCAGGGAGCAGAGGCAGGGTTTTGAAGGACAGATCTCTGTGCCATTTGGCCTGGCCTGTTGCCTGTTAAACTAGCCTGTTGCTTTCAGATGCAGTGGAGGACACCACTTTGTCACCAGTGTTGGAAGTAAGATTCAGCTATTAGTCTGGCCTGCTTCTGTCTGTGATGTGAGTGCAAGTCTCTTGTCCTTGGGCAACCAGGAGGTTGTAAAACAGATTGGAGAGGCCTAGGGTAGGTGTAGAGAAGAATGGAGCTTTGATCACAACCATCTTTGCTGGGGCACCACCAGTGATCCTTTGTAGTGTAATTATGTCCGGGAACATAGGAAGCTGCCTTAAACCACATCAGGCTGTCTACTCTGTCTCACCACAGCTCTTCAGGGTTTCAGGCAAAGGGTGCTCCCATCACCACCTGCTGCAGACTCCTTTTAATTGCAGGTGCCAGTGACTGAGCCCTGGGCCCATTCAAAGCATAGGCTCTGTCACTGAGCTGTAGCCCTGCCCCCCTTTAAGGGCATGATCCCTTAGAGGCAAACATGCTCTTGCTAGAAAAAAAAACCGAGAGCCTTGTGGCACCATAAAAACTCAGCAGATTTATTGTGGCATAAGCTTGCACGGACCAGAGCCTACTTAATTATCTAGGAGTAAGATTTCATTCATCAAAGCGTAGCCTAGTTGGAGGAAATAAGCAAACCAGCAGTTTGTGCTCCCTGTGTTCTATGTACAATAAATTTATCTCCCCCATACACACACTTTTAAATAAATTCTACCCTGTGGTGGGTTTCTGGTGCTGGAGACAAATGATTTCTTACATCGTGCAATTTGCTCTTATTGCTGGGCACCTCAGAAATTAAATGGAGGGTGTTTTAAAATTTAGTGTACATGCACAAGAAAGCTCATACCAATGACAAACTTAGTTGGTCTCTAAGGTTCTACTGGAAGGAATTTTTTTTTGTTTCAACTATGAGCAGACCAACACGGCTACCTACCTGTAACTCATTCCTGTTCACCTAACATTTATTTCTGTTCATAAGTCTCAAATATCCCTCTTTCTCAATTATCCCAAGTTGAACAGTAAAGAAATATATTGTGAGCCTTCTTTGTTCTACAGTTGGGAATTTAGTAGCACCACTTTCAACTTCCCACACATAATTCCTAGGACAGGATATCGAAAATTCATTCTGCAGACTTCTCGAAAAATGTGAAGACATACCACAGCCACATGGGCCTAGGCTACAACAGCAGCTAATTGCAAATTAGCAGTAAAAAGAAGATGAGCAACTCAGCCAATCTTCCCTAGGCAGAATTGCCCCCTTTAACAAAGTTGTTTACTGTAAGGACAGTTTTCCATAAGATCAGCATTTCCATTTCTTGTAACTCGGCAGAAACATCAAGGATTATCGGCATTATTATTTACATCTGCGGGTTTTCTGGAAGGGAAGATTGAAATTTCCTGCTAATTAAAGTCATTTGGCTCTGCTGAACCCACATTGGGAAGCAGGAACTGTAGACAAGAACTTCAGAGGCTTATTTAAGACTGCAGGTTTTGGTCTTTTAATTTGTGCACTCATCTCATGAGTCTTACAAAAGTGTAACTTTTAGGAGCATCAAAAGCCAATGAGTAGGATCTGTTCATATTTGAACACCAAACAATTTAAACTGGCATAGCATAATGGCTATGAGCCAAACAGTGCGCTGCAAGAGATGCATGGCCATATTTATACCACCGTTCTCCCCCTTGCTCCACCACCAGGGTTGCCAACCATCCAGGTTTGCCCCAGATTCTCCAGGAAATAAACCTATCTCCAGGGATCTCCTGAACTAATCCGAGAGAATGGGCAAGCCACCATTGCTGCCATGCCAACAAATGCTAGTTAAGGCATGTGCAAGGTGCTCTTGCCTGGCTGTTGCTAGTCGTCTGAGCCTTTAAGGAAAGGCCACAGCTACAGGGGGCTGTTGATTGCCTCAACTGTGGGACAGGGCAGTGGAGAATCAAACCATGGAAACCAGTCCTGGTTAAATGTTGCAAAATGGAGATTGGAGATTAGAAGACGTGCCTGAGGGAGGAGAGAAGGAACTGGCTATTGATGTAGATTCCAGCACAGTGCAGAGAGGGCTTCTCCCAACTAAAAACGACATGACAGTGGTAATGGCGAAGGAAAGCAGAAGCCACACAGAAAGCATGAAACCAGGATTTAGAAAATAAAGTTAGATTCTATGCAGCATCTACTTATTCAGCCATTTTCTGACCACTGTGCCCCTGACATAGATTATTGCACTTGCAACAGCCAAGTAATGATGCTTCATTTATTTTCTTCCTCCAAACAGTTTACTGCCCACCTCTTGCTGCTTTTTTCATAACTGGAGCAAGCAGTGTCCCCACACAACTATTCCTGTTCTTTCATTTAAATTTAAAAATGACAGAGATATAAATAAGGAGTGCATGCTAATCCCTGAATTCATTGCTCCTTTATGAGCAGCAATATCATATATCCGCTCCCCGTCCCCCTTAAAATAAATGAAGTTCTGACTCTCCTTAATATAATCAGCTAGGGCTGATCCTGGCTCATGATGAAAGTATAACTGTATGAGTAAATTGTAACCAACATGAGCAGTTTTTCTCCACAGGATCTACTATTCCTGAGGCTACTGGCAGTTATTTTTTCTTCAGGTACCTTGAAGAAGTGTGCTGCTGTTGTCCAGCATACAAAATTTAGCACCAGCCTAGTCTTCCATGGTCCAGGAGCTCTGTGGCAGCAAAAGGTCCCATCTCCAGGTAGGGGGAGACCCCTGCCTGAAATGCCTCAGAGCCACTGCCAACCTGGTGCCCTCAAGAGGGCACCTGTTTGGCGGAGAATAATATAAATACTGTGCTGAATGGACCAAGGGGTCCGGTTCAGAGTAAGACAACTTCCTGGGTTCCTATACCTACCGAAAATAGAGAGGTATGTGTAGATAAAGAATAGAAAACTTAGGAAGTTTTTTAAAAAGGCAGAAGGAAAAATTAAGTGGAAAAATAAACTCCCTAGCGTTTTGTGTGTGTGTGGAAGTGGTTTAAAATGTACTCTGTCTACTACAGTACTTGGGAGGAAGATCATATGACAAGAACTGCGTATATCTGAAGCAGGTCCTTATTTCTCTAAGGAAAACTGCTCATTTCTACCATTAATATGACAGTCAAAAATCAAGCAGCTATGTGGGTTGTTGTTGTTGTTTTTTGCAGCAAGACCAAGACCACTTCTTCACATATTTTCTACATGAAAAACTATTTACTAAATGCGGGGCTGAGCTGATCCAAGACAGCTGATGCCTGAAGTTAAATCCAACAGAAGCTTCAGGGGTGGAGGCCAGGAGATTCCAAGTGCAGCTAATGTCTTTCCGCCACTTTGTGGAATTCTGACACGGAGCGAATACATATCCTCACTGCCTGCTTACTCACCAAGCTGTAAAGTGCTCTCTCCCTGTCACTGTTTGGCTCAGGGCAGCTGGAGGCCCCCAGAAGAGATTAAAATATGACAGCTGGAATTACCGGTACCTAGCGAACCAAAGACCTGCGATCCATGTCGCTGCTCAGCAATTCCTCCTCCCTCTCCTGCTGCGGAACTAGTCACTCAGTTGCTTCGTGGATTACGAGGACCAAGGAAGGTAGCAGAAGCTGGGCTACAGGTGCCATGGCTCCAATGGTGCCATGGTGGCGTTCTGCCTTTTCCCTTCCTGAACTCTGATTCAGAGACCAGCGGTAAGATTCACTACCCTACCAGACTGGGAACTACAGATTTGATGGTGGTACAGAAGACCCTGGTTGTTCCAAATGTATGCTGTCGTAAAATATATCCTCTTGAAATGTTTGTGAGAGCTTGGCTTTCCCCCTATTCATGTAGGGGAAATGTAGTGCTTGCAGTGATCTGACAGCGGTGGTACGTTCTGCCACAATTCGTAGCAATTTGTCACATGAATATCTATCTGCTAAAGATTTAAAGGGCTGGCCCTGCTGGTGAGGCTGTAGTGGAGATTTAGGCTCCGTTTCAAGTATGTCTCAAGAGTAAAAGAGCGTGATTCTTCAAGACTTGTCTTCCTTCGGCTCTCATTCCATATATCAATCCTTAGAAGTGGTCCACAAAACAGTAGTGCAAAATCACAGCCTCAATATGGATAAAAAGAGATGGAGTGTGGGGGGGGGGGAACCAGCGATGTTTTGCCTTCCCAAAGTTTCCCTACTCATTCCCATTTTTTTTCAGAATACCAGAGAAGCAAATCAGGGAGTATGGCAAGCATCTCTAGGTCAACACGCTCCAAGAAGCAACAGTACTGTATCTAATCAAAGCCCCAGGCTATGGTCTCTACTTATTATACCCTTAAAAAAAACAAAAACCACAACAGCTATAGGAGCAATTGCTTATGCTAGACCAAAATGGACAGTAATTTGTTATTAGTTGCAATCAATTAAAGTGACCACTCCTTCTACTGGAGAAAGGGAGATTCTTTCAGACTGCTCAGCACAAGGAGTTCGTTTGAATGGCTAGTTCTAATTGAAATAGTCCTAACAAGGGCCTGTTAAAAGAGCAGCTATAGTTGTGTAACCAGAAACCATAGTAGAAACTAGTGAAAATAAATGGCCAGGAACAAAGATATTTGGGGGGGGGATTTCTAAATTCCCAAAGCTGGAGCTGCCTTTTGCTGCTGTCATTCTTAGCTTAAGCTGTGTCTGTTGATAACTTGAACAGATCTCTGAAAACTTTCAATCTTTGCAAGGGAAATTTGAGAATCTGGAAGCAGACATGACTCCCATTAAAGAAAGCTCAGAAAGCCTTCTGGCTCAGACAAATTATCTGAATAAATCAGTGGAAGAGGGAAAGGAGGGGAAAATCCTAAGTGAAAGAACAGCTGTGGATCTGGCTCCTCCCAAGGGGAAGAGGCTGAAGACAGTAAACACCCCCCCTCTCCACTTGATGTCATTGAAAGTGCTGAAGTACTATAGAAGGCGGAATTCATTTATAGCGAAAAATATCCAGACTCCTTGCTTTCCTGTGGATCTGAATGCAATTGGTGTCTTGAATACTGACAACACCCCTGGGTCTCATTTGTTTGGACACCTTATGAAGACTCTTTCATTACTGAGAGGTACCTACCTACAGGATCTATCCTGATCTGTCTGCTGGGTTTGAAACACTGTTGTTAACAAGCCTCAGGTGTCAGAGACAAAAGTCTGTGCAGTAAAAATGCAAGGAAACCCAGACACTGTCTTGATCACCCAGACAACAGAGAAATGAACTATTCTCCTATGGATGGTGTTCTTGGTAGGTTAATCCAAACTCGGTCAAACACACTTTCACATGAAACAAGCTGCTATCTCAGGGTTACCCTGAGATTACCACTCCCCGATTACAGGAACAATAAATTCCCAAGTATTTCAGTCTCTTTGGTCCTCACTGGTCTACAGACATGTAAACTCCCACCCTGAGATAACAGTTCTTCTTTTGTTTACATCATGATCTATTAGCACAGGATGAAAGGGAGATGAGTCAGGAGCTTCTGATATTGCCTTCTTCCAATTCACTTCAACCCAAGTAACCCTAGGAATGTGTAAGCAAATCAGAAGTTAGCATGAGTTCTCTTTCCAAGGCAAATTATCTTGTAAGCAGACACTTAATTTGATACTCGTTGGAATTCTGAGTTGAAACTGCTTTTAATAACACTTATTTATTTTATTAGTAAAACTATTTGCAATACTGCCTTTTACTCCAGAGAGTGCCAAAGTAGTTTACAGTCAATAAAAATAACAATTGGAACCGCATGTTAAGGGTCTCTCCAATAGCAAACATAGGATTTGTGGGGAGGCAAAGATTCCCTGGGTAAAAATACTTAGAAAATGAAGTGCCTGCAGCAAGATGTGAGTCATTGCTGATGGTGTTCCTACTGCAAGGAGTACCAAAGACTATTTATCAGGAGTGGCAAAATGACCAAGCCCAGAAACTTGTTTTAAATATCTGGCAAATTGTGGCAACAGAATTTTAAAATGTACAAATCATTTAGTTTGTACTGCTCAGTAGGCCTAAGAATTCAGAACTGTATGTCTAAGAGATTCATGCTGCAATCCTAGGCACACTTCCTTTGGAGTAAGCCTTATTAATCCCAAGGGGGCCTTACAGCCAAATAAACACGGACAGAACTGTGCTGTTAGACTTGCATTCAGAATTGTAATAAAAATTATTGGGGGCAGAGGGGAGGAAGTAACTGAATGGAGGAGAGATACATTTCGGTGCTATAATATTTATTGGCATTTTGGATAATGGTTTCACTTTAAAGATGCAATCGGCTATTTCCGATGTGTATGACCTTGTATCCCGGAAGAGAATTAAAAACCTTCAACAAATACCAAGGCACTTGTATTGTTCCCATTGCTGTTATAAGTGATGAGCGTTCCATTAATCAGAAAATGTGTCTTAAGTTACAGAACCTCCAATTTTACAAATGATAAGATGTATAGGTCGTATCAAACAAACCACACAATCCTAAAAGTCTACTCAGAAGTAAGTTCTATTGAATTCAGTGGAGCTTACTCCCAGGTAAACTGGGTTAGGATTTCAGGCTTAGTCATACTCTGAGCAGACCTACTGAGATCAATAGTTTATACTTATGAGTATGGTTTAGTACGGAACAACTATGGATTTAACACATGCTTCGACACAGAATTAAAAGGGTGGGGAATGTGTCAAAAATACTGCTCACTTGCAAGGTTGCATTCAAAAATATTTCAACAAGTGCCTTCTCTTAAAAAAAAGTGTAATAACAGTACAATCTGTGCAGGTTTACTCAAAATACAGTGTATTCTTCAGAGTTGAATACTTACTCCCAAGCAAGTGTCTCTAGCTCAGCAGCCTGAGGACAAGAAACCCAACAGCCATCAATCACTTAACACAGACAAAAGAATATAAAGAGCTTAATGTTATGACAACGTTTGAAGATTCCTCTTTCACCAAATAGATTTTATTTTCGTATTATATATCAATAAAACCTTTTAAAATCCCCCTTGCTTTTAAATCCCAACGATTAAACAGTACTGTGATACTGTAAACCCCCCAGGTTAAAAAAAGGTAACCAATCCTGTGACCGACTGAAGGAGTGAACTCTTAACACGTAACAGCAGCAGCTTAAACAGTATGCAAGCCACGTTACACGCAATCCAAGTAAGGCAGGTAGGTAACAATATCACAGATGCAAGAGAGGACGCCGTTGCAACAAGCCCCGTATGAGCAGCTTTCTCGTGAGCACGGACAGGAGGGACAAAAAAAAAAAACAGCAGCCATGCAAGGCAACATTGATTAAGCACTTGTCCGCCACTATATTTATCCGGTCACTTCCGCGCGGAGGCGGCCTGATCCAAGCCCTTTACTCCAACCCTACCCCGCCGCCACCCCCACCTTTGACTCCAGGTTTGCATTTGCCGATCCGCGGGAAAGGAGGCGGGAATGCCAAAGGCCGGGTCTCCCCAGCCTGGCTTGCCCTGCAGTCCTGCTGAGCCCCCTTCCCGCTAATTGGTCCCAGATGGTTTTGCCTCTTTCCAAAGCAACAGGAACTTTGGCTACTCGAGGGGGTGGAGGGAAACAGAGGGAGAGAGAAGGAGGGGGCTGGTGCTGTTGGAAGCTGCTGGTAGGAACCGAGAGGAGAAGCAGAAAAATAAAAAAGGGAAGGGAAGGGGGGAGGTTGCCACGGTGAGTTGGCCGCGCCCAGTCCAGGGCTTGGCTCGCGCGCTTTGCAGGACGCTCAGCCCAGACCAGACGGCGTGTGTGGAGAGCAAGCGGGCCGAAACTGCGAGGCATCCATTGCAACCAGCCTGGGAAGCTCCCTCCCTTCCCCCCTGCGCGAGCCTGGCTGGCTGCTCCGAGGGAAAGGCGGCCTGAGGGGGAGAAATGCGGGAGGCGGGGACTGTTGCCCGCCTGCTTCCAATGAGCTCATCCTGCCTGGCTGGCGCTGCTGGAAGAGTCCCGCTCGGGACGCACACCGAGAGACCCTGAAGCGCCTCGGAGGCGCTGGACTCCCGGAGAAACGGTAAGGGCACCGGGGGAGAAGATAGGTGGTGGTGGTGGTGGTGCTTCCCCCCTCCCTCCGCCGCATCCCCACACGCGCCTGCCCTCGGTTTCGCATAGGGGTCCCTCCCCCGGTCTTTTAAAGGACGCTGCAAGAGGAAACAAAAGTGCGAGACGGAAGTTTCTGCCTAGGGAATATGCATGGGCATGTTTGGCGCAGGAGCCTCGGCTCCCTGCTGCACGAGCTGCTTCTCCCTCGGCGTGAGGGTCTAGTGGGTGGGGCGAACTAGGTAGGTGTTGGTGCTGGAGGAGGTGGGGGAAAGGCTGCCCCCGAGCCACGTCGAAGGCATTCGTGGGCACCGAGAGCTGGCATAGGCGGCGGGGGAAAGGGCCTGCGAAGGGGCAAGGGAGAGTCCGCCTGCCACTCGGGAGCAATAAAGAGCAGCCCGGGGGGGTCGTGCCTTGGTAGGAGGACAGGGTACGCACCGGGTATCGTGTGAAACTGGCGGTCACTCTGAGGGGCAATTGGGAATGTTCTCAAGGAGGCCTAAGGTAAGGCTGGTGCAATGGAGGAGGGTGTTGTAAGGGGCAGCCAGAGCCCTAAAAAGTGCCGCTGGGTCTGCGAATGTGTTTGTTCGAAAAGTAAATGGAAGGAGTAGGTAATGTTTGAAGATGGGTCACCTCACACGTGGTGATGATGTTCAGGAATGGGCGACGGTTCTCTATAGGAAAACGGGATACAGTCGGGAGTGACAGACGCGTGTGTGGCCTCTTGCTATATACCTGTGGGAAAATAGACTTGTGTGTGAATCGCACATGATGCGTGTGCATGTGTATTCCTGGACACAGGAGGGATGTCTTGTTATAGTGAAAAACTAGTTTGCATATCGTTATGTAGAGTCTTAATTCAGTGCTAGAATTTGTCAAGATTGTCTGAACATGTGCAGAGTGTCTTTCCTTTCACTAGTGAGCATGCAAGTCTCAAGACTGCGATGGTATGTGTGTGTGTGTATGTAGAAAAGACCCCCATAGAAGAAGGTTGGGTTAAGGGGCAGGGTCTTAAAATCTGAGAGAGAGAGAGAAGCTTCAGTGCCAAACATTGGTGGCTGCAGGGGTGCCAACTTGATAAAATATGGGGGGGGTAAGCCCCACCCCACATAATCGATCACATAACATGGTGCACAAACACCATTTGAATGGCAATGTGCATCAATTGGGGGGGGTGGGGCTGGATAGATATGGGGTCATCTCTCCTAAAAAAAACCCCACACATTTGGAGGAACACAAGCTTGGTGTAGTTGGGGAGGTAATACTAGGATGCCCAAAGAAGGGAAATATTACCGTAAGTTATTGTACTGCTTAGGAATGGAAATAGTTGAAATTTTTGTATGGGAAAAAATTATTTGGGGGAGCTGGGCGCATTTAAAAAAGAACTTTTGCATGAAAGAAACTTGATGCAGAAATGAGGGCTTGCTGGGCGTGGAAATGTGAGAGACAGAAACTTCATTTTGCGACACAGGAGCCATTTAACATTGGTTTCATCAAGTGCATGTCATCTGTAATTGAAAGAGAGAGGTAAAAACAGAGTGTAAGAGTCAGATGACATGTTTCTGCCTTGGTTGATTTGTTTCTTAACAATTGGAAGGATTGGGTGTGACAGAACTTCCCAGAAAAGGGTAGGTAGACTTTTTGGGACACTTTGTGAAAAGGTGTAGGCTGTTAAAGTTAGTCACTCTCACAGGCTAAGAACTGGCTGGTGGGTTCTCCTTTGTTCCAGGTCTGATCTAGAATATAACCTTTACTCTTCTATGGTGGTGAATAGCCCATTTCCTTGAATGATTTGAATGTGCAAGTTCTTCTGCTATAGATATCCCTAGTACTGTATTGTCCACCTTGCTTAGTCTTTCTCTGTATTTGTAGCACACAGTTGGCTTGAATAAGATCATTCTGAGGCCTCTTCCAGACCCTATAAGTCTTCTTTGCCTAGTGCTTCATCCCTTATTTGTATGGTGTATAAAGATCTCAAGTACCATTGGATAAAAGAAGAAGAACATTTTATGTGCTAACTTGATTTGTACTTTTCGTAACTCTGATTTTTTTTTTTAAATGGAACATCGCTTCCTGTTTTCTCTGTCTTGCCAGAGGGAAAGGGAGAGGCAGCCTTATCTTGCAGAGGATTTCTTTCCCAGCCATTCTTGCTTTTTGTTGCACAAACACAAAACTAGTGTTGTTAAATTCTGCTGTGTACATATTCACAATGGAGCATCACAGTAGTAGCAACCACTTTGAAACATAGTAAGAACCACATTTGAAAACTTTTCACAGCCAAACGTGCTTGCATACCATTAGTAGCCAATGAGGAATATGTAATAGGTTATAATCACCCTTTGCATTTATGTTTGCACAATTTGAACCTTTAAAGCATTTCCCATCTTATTACCTGAGGATTCCTTAAATGAGCTCTTGATGGGTGGGTTAGTACTGCCTCCAATTTTCAGATGAGGGTCTGAGTTGAGCGAAAATGGTTTGTGTGTAAGGCTACCTCATGAATTCATTAGTGAGAGCTTAACAGGAGACTTCGCAGTTTGCAGCGCAGTCAAAATGGGTTTGCAAACTTTTTTGTGTGGGAACAACATGGGAATGAGTGCTAAACCTCTGGAATTCTAGGAGAATAAAGTTAAAGTGTCTTTTGCTTCCATATGTAATATCAAATAAAACCCAAAAATTGCCAGGTAAGAAAATGCCAGCAGGGCCGTCTCAAGCCGGTCGGGCGCCCTGGCGCCGTGGTTGCAGAGATCGCACTGGCGCCCCCGCCCTCGTGGGCGGGTGCAGCGCACAGCATAGCTTCTACGCGGCTTCGTCGTGCAGCGCCCTCCTGCACGCAGCGCCACTGAGACTGCCCCTAGAGCCGGGCCTGAATGCCAGCAGAACGGAATAAAGTATGTCTGAATGCAGCCTATGATTAGCTTTCAGTTCAACAGTTGCTAATGGTGCCATACCAACTGGAGTACAGTATTAACATTTGTACGGGAATGTTTCCCTTCCTAATGCTGAGTATCACCAATGATACTGATGGTGCTGTCATAATAGGGCAGTTTCATGTGTAACCATGGCTCCATTCATTGACTTGTCTATGTGTACATGCCAATTAAGAGGCAAATAGCCACCAGGGGTGTTTCCTAATATTAATTTGTATATGAAGTAAGTGTATCTAAAACCATGAAGTTAATGAAGGTTAGAAGAAGGGGATTGCAATTTACTTACAGATTTCCCAAGTTTTGAGGCTATTTGAGGGGGAATTAGTTTTGCTCTTCAACCTGCTGCATCCAAATCTGTTGATACCCAAGGATTGATCCTAAAACCTAAGATAGTAGCCAGGACGGCAGACAACATATTCCTTAACTTGCGAATACATATCCCAAAAAAACCATGTTGAGAAATTAAATTTAAATTTATTTTAGACAACAGTGCAAAATCCGTACAAACTGTCTTATGGATCCAACTGTCGTGGATCATTAAGCAACACATAGTTTGGTGCATAAACCATTCTTCTGTGACACTGATGAAAATTTTCAAATAGTCTTGAAGCTTGAGAAATACCCCTGACTAATTCAGTGGCCTTTGCTGCTGTCTTCCCATTTCTTCATGCCATGTGACAGCTGGCAAAGCAACATTTCAGTAATATATTTGGAAGAAGAAAACTTTGCTGCTTGGCAAATGTATTTCTGTTTTACCAATAGGATAGTTGAAATTTCTTTCTAATAGTAGGGCTCTTTTGATTGCTAGGAGCAAAGGAACTTGCAGTTGCTATGAAGGTACTCATTATAGTACTCCTAAAATGCTTTACTCAACAAGTCCATTTGAAAAGTCTTGGGAGCAGATTTGACAGTGAACGTCAATTGTTTGCACAGTTTTCTGTCAGCCAGATGTTTTGTTTGCATTTTTAAAAAACAATAAAACCCTAGCATAATATCCAACTTGTAAAGGAAATAAATATGGTATCTTACATCCTTCAGAACTTCCTCTGAAGAATTGATTGCATTTTTTTTTAAAAAAAAACACATTATTTCTTCTTTCCATATACAGAACTATACCGAGTCTTTCCTAATTGCGGAGATTTGAGTATCAGTGGTGGGGAATTGGGTGTCATTATATTTATTTAAATCTATTATCGGAGAGCAAATGGCTAATAGTGAAAATTGCTGTTGGTATGTAGGGCAAGCCTATAACTTTGGCAGTGCCTATGGAGCTTAGCTTTTCTTGACGTTATAAAGTGCCAGTTGTTCTGCTTTCTTGGTTTAGCTAACCACTGGAATGTCCAAATGATGATAAATTAGGTCCACTGCAGAGCCAAAGCATACTTGGTTCCTTTCCAAACTTGCTAACTTCCCATAACTGCCTTTAGGAAAAGAGGCATTTTGTGTCTTTAACTGGAGTCTTGTACAGTCGATGCCATGGCAACTCCGAATTGGAGGGCATCACTTTAAAGTCAGCTGAGGAATCTGAACTCTTGGTGTGTGTGTGTGTGTGTGTGTGTGTGTGTGTGTGTGTGTGTGTGTGTGTGTTTAAAGATGGAGTTTAATATAATGTAAATCTCTTTCTGGGTTATATAGGATAAGCCATTTACTAGTCAATAGAGCATGACTTTTTACTATTTAAACACTGTTTCACAGGCAGTCTAGAAAGGGGAGGACTAAAAATATGGTCTGTTCCATTAGACTTTTATAGGTGATGGTGTCATTGCAGCTGTGACCAAATGGGAAAACAAACCTTTTGTATATGGCTAGCAATTATTGTAAAGGTGGGAGAACTTGTATGTTCTAAGGAGCATGCGCCAGGGATAGTGTGTATGTTGCGTATTCTGCACAGATATGGACTTTCTGTAAGATTGCCCTGTCATGGCTGGGACTAGAGTAGGCATCCCCAAACTGCGGCCCTCCAGATGTTTTGGCCTACAACTCCCATGATCCCTACCTAACAGGACCAGTGGTTGGGGAAGATGGGAATTGTAGTCCAAAACATCTGGAGGGCCGAAGTTCGGGGATGCCTGGACTAGAGGGTAAAGTGTCTGCCCTTGTTTCTAGTGTCTCTTGGTGCAGTATTTTAACTTTCATAGAAATTAGTCACATACATTTACATATTATCACATATATATTAATAGAGAACTCATCATACAAAGGCCAATCCTTATGTAACCAAAAACAGCATGATCCATATGCAAATGGGAGGCATTAGCACAGGCATCCCCAAACTGCGGCCTTCCAGATGTTTTGGCCTACAACTCCCATGATCCCTAGCTAACAGGACCAGTGGTTGGGGAAGATGGGAATTGTAGTCCAAAACATCTGGAGGGCCGAAGTTTGGGGATGCCTGCATTAGCAGGTTTGGAGGAAGCTTAAGGTTTGCAGAAGCACAAAGTATCTGTCAGGGGGACTCCCTACAGGGAGCCTCCCCCCATCATCCTGACCAGCACTTCTCCCAGCGACAGCACTAGCAGCGGGTCAGGGGAAAGCGGAATGGAAGGGGGAAGGCTCAGCAAGGCATCAGAGCCCTGGCAACACTCTGAAGAACAGACGGTGGAAGAAGGGCTCAGCGATGTATCGGAGCCCCTGCACCACTCTGACCATCTAGGGGAGGAGGGATGGCTCAGGGAGGCGTCGGAGCTCAGGCACCGTCCCAGCCAGCAAGGGGAAGAAGGGACACTGCTCTTTCCAGCGCCCGAATCGAGGCACGCGCTCAAACGCAGGGCGAAGGGGCAGCATTTTGGGATGCCCCGGTTATTATGCTGGCCCCGAAGCCGACGGGCGCCATTGCTGGGTTCTGAGAGTGACTAGGCGGGTCATGTTTTCTGCTATCTCTGCACTGTAAATAGTATGCACAATAAAACCTTTAAAGACACAATGGACTGGAGCATCTTTACTCGGGAGTAGCCGCAACAACTCCCTGATAGTAGGAAAAAAAGACCCAAACAGCCCAGTGAGGACTGAGCATGATTCGTAGCCACAAAATGCCAACTAAATGCCTGTTGTTGGTTACACACTGCAACCTTTTATTTCAGGTCCCTCTTGTTGTTTCTTAATTAATTAGTATGCTGTTTTGCTGCGTCAATGTGCCCAAAGTGGCTCACAGCAGAAGGAACAACAGTGCAATAATTTGTTATTGATTGGACCTTTTTATGGATTCTGTAATTTTTATTGCTTTATTTTATTGATCCCTGCTGTGGGATTAAAATAGTCAACGAAGGGCTGGTTATAAATACTCAGAAATAAAAAGAAAAACAACAAATGCATTTCAAAGCATCATTTCTATCCCTGTCTTATACAGGGATAACTTACTAAAGTAAAGTTAGCCTCCCAATCCTGAACATGCGAGGATTGAAATACTTTATGCTGCATGAACAGTGGGGGGGGGGGGTTTCCATGGCCGCCAAGGTATTTAGCAGCCTGGTGGGACACAGACTTCTTCCCCCTCTGCCACTCTGGCATTGTCCTGGCCGGAAATGAGGTAAATTGTTGGCTGCAGAGATCAACTCCCAAGACTAGCTTTAAAGGCATTGCTTGCAGCGTCGTACAGAAAGCTGATGTTTGTGGGCATCAGCCTAAGGAAGCATAATAAAATGCCATACAGTGTAGTATTGCATGACGGACATGTAGTTAGTGGCTTTCGCATATTATGACTGCCTAGTGGGAAGCCTTTCTAACGGTGATCTATGTTTCTAGTTTCTAGTTTCTAACGGTGATCTATGTTTCTAGTTTTCATGGTCGTGAATATAATAAGCCTATTTGATCCTTGTTTATTTTATACCCAGGCCTTGGTTCCTAAAATAAGGAAGTTCACAGAAGTAGTAAAGTTTCCTATCCCATTCTCTGCACTGCCACCCCCTGAAAATCCGCTCCAGAGGGTCTCGGGACTCCCCCTGGAATGGGATGGTTGAACTGCCTCAAATGAGGTGTATGTCTTCTCTCTCCCGTGTCCTTCGATAGAACCTGCAGAGAGGCTTTTCAAGGGGCTCAAGTGGGGGACGTGGGCACTGGAAATTTTCCTTCTGTGAACTTACTTAACTTACTTTAGAATCTATCCTTATACGTCTGTGAATTCTGAGAAAGAATAGTTGGACTTGCTATGTACTAAAATCCATTTGTTACGGAATGTTGCTCACGGTGTTTATTTATTTGGAGTTAGCCGTTACTGATTATCATAGAAGACTACAGGCAACTCCCCGTTTCTTGCAAGGGTTGCATTCCAGGTCAAAGTGCATGTTGGTGGATCACGCATAAGCCTGCTCCATTCCACCCTCTTCTGGGTCCAAATGACCTGCGTGTCAGCAGTTGCGCATCAATTGGACGTGGCTAAAATGGTTGCCACCCGTACTGTGTTCCTGCAGATGATAGGCAGATGTAATACAGGCTTTGAATATCAAAATCCTCTGGGTGAAAAATCCTTTTGGTGTTTCGCCAGGTGCTGAACAAGTGGCTCATTGCTGAATAATGTGACTTGTTTCGTAATTTTAAAAATGATATTTAGATAACAACATAACTTACTGTTAATGTTCCATTCTAAATGGATGTATGCGATTTGTAAGGCAGAAATAGTTAATAGATTAACACCGCATCACAGTCCTCCATGCGCCAGTAACGGTTTAGATTTGGAAATCTGTCTGTGGACAAACGGCGGCTCCCTCGGCCTGAAAAGTGAGATGTGCGCCACACCCCATAGTCGCCTTTGACTGGACTTAACTGTCCAGGGGTCCTTTACCTTTACATGCCAGTATATGTCTACTCAGAAGTAAATCTAATTGAGTTCCTAAGGTGCTTATTCCCAGGTAAATGGGGATTGTGTTGTAGCTATCTTGCATTTCTTTGAAGAAATGGGATAGAAAGTTTATAAATAAATAACCAAAGGCTCCAATCCTAAACACACTTACTAGGGAGTTAGTTTCGTTGAATGTAATATTTCCAAGTAAATATGCATTTGTGCTGCAAATACCTAAAGCTTTAGTTGGTTGTTGTTAAAATGTCATTGGAAGTGAGGATTGTTCCATCACTGATGCAAACCCACACATGAAAGGAGTCAGTGAAATGAAATATATCCCCCAGAATGCACCCCTACATCAGTCAAAGGCAACTATGGGATGTGGCGCTCATCTCGCTTTTCAGACTGAGGGAGCCGGCGTTTATCCACAGACAGGTCAGGTCATGTGGCCAGCAAGACTAAACGGCTTCTGGCGCAACAGGACACCGAGACGGAAGCCAGAGCGCACAGAAACACCATTTACCTTCCTGCTGCAGCAGTACCTCTTTATCTACTTGCACTGGTGTGCTTTCGAACTCCTAGGCTGGCAGGAGCTGGGACAGAGCAATGGGAGCCTACCACTGTCGCACGGATTCAAACCACTGACCTTCCAATCAGCAAGCCCAAGAGGCTCAGTGGTTTAGACCACAGTGCCACCCGTGTTCCCTACATCACCATGCATACAACAGACAAGGCAACAGTGCCGCCATTCCAGCCCCCTTAGTGCCGCAATCAGTAGTGACCCTGCTACTGCCCAGGTATTCCTCCAGGTGAGGGTTCACAGCCCCTTACGCAACATAAAAGCACTTTCTACAGTGGCTCAACAGAGACAGCAAAGGAACCAGTGCTATATTAGGGTGCTTTCATCTGTTGTATAACAGCTTGTAAAGTACCAGAGCCTGTCTGGAGCAGATAGGTTTTCAACACCACGGAGGTACAGTACAGCTGTGAACAACATCCCCACTGCTGCTGATCACAGGATGGGTCTCCCTCCTAGCTGGCATTGAACTGGGTGCAGGATAAATCTTGTGTGTGATCATAGATTGAAGGTGCATTGGATTTGGTGTAAATGTACTCTTGTCCTGGGCTGCCCATGTCCCGTTTAAGCCATTCTGCCAGCATATATAATGTGTTTTGTTGGTATATATTTTGTGACATCAGCTTATCTGGCATTCTGGGGCTTCTGCCAAATCCTGCTACCCCTCAACCAGCAGAACCTCAGTACGGAATTGCACCTTTATGTGAGTGATGACACAAAATGTTGTGACAGGTTATCTGTTCTTCTGTGGATTCAGAGGAGAAAAAAACCCCTGTATCCTCCCCTCCCCCAATTGATCTGCTTACCTCAGAATTTTATTGTCATAGCTTACTTTAACAGCCTGCACCTTCTGATTTTCTCTTTCACAGTTTTGACAGGCTCTGGAAATCATGCTTTGCAATTTTACATTTTTGATATTGGCTGCCTAAATAGCCAAATATAAGTAATTTCTTTATAATGTTTTCCCCACATAGTCTAATCTGTTCTCCGGCACTGCAGTTATTTGTAAAATATGCTATACTTTGGTTTGGTGACATCATGACACAGCAATTGGTGCATCTCCCCTTGGTATTTTTACAGTAATCATAACCCCAACCCCAGTAGCTGTGATCTCAGAAATTGTTGTGGCTGTGCTTGTATAAGTGTTGGGTCCATATTAAAGCTTCTCCGTGTGGGTGCACAATTTTGTGGAGAAATTAAAGATCACTTGTTTGTGCAAACCGGCCCTACTAAACTGTCTACCAGATCAAGAGAATATTCCCTATTGTTAATAGGGGTAGGCACTATATGTAGTGTAAACACATTGGAAGGCACAAGTGCGTCAAACATGTTGCCAGCCCTTTGTTTCTAAAAATTTATGTGTTAACCCTTTTGATACAGCTGTGTTTGTATAGAGGCATCTTAAACTGCAGCTCCTAAATCTACACTCTGTGTAGGGGAGGATTAGCCTCCTCATGTAAGTACTGTATGTGAGAACTCTGCTCCTCTGAGTTTTGGTTTCACATGGGTAATATCACCCTCTGAAGATACATATTTGGGGGAAATTTCCTCTTGTGCACTTTCCCCAAATACTTAGTTGCTATCATCTGTGTGTGTGTGTGTGTGTGTGTGTGTGTAATACAACCACACACAGGTAACGTCTCATCTATTGGATATGTGAGCAAGAAGGAAGCATGTTTGAATTAGGACAGTTTATGGCTTCATTTTGACTTCAGTGGAATGTTGGGCGCAGCTTTGACAGTAATTTCACATAAATTAGCGGCATGCCCTCAACCAGTTTTCTGGGTGGCTTGCAAATGAAATCTGATTAAAGCCAAAACATTAAAAGCTTTAAGGTGTGATATAAAAACATGCAGCTTCAGATACAAGAAATGCAGAGTGGTATAAAGAATACAAAGTAGTATAAGAATGGCCAGATGAGATAAAACAGGTCAGATTTAAAAGCTTGATAAAATAAGGTCTTTGGTCGTCAGGGTGCCACCACAAAGAAGGCCCTTTTCCCTATATAGCCTCATGCTAGAGCTTAGGTTGTGGTAATGTTAGGCTCACAAAATGGCTGGCCAAATGCACCTTATGATGGGATGGTGTTTTTATTTTAAAAAATCCACTTGGCAGTAAATATTGATACTTTGCTTATAATTTATAATGCCCGAACTCAAAACATTGTTCCTGCTTTGTTTTAGATAGCAAAGCAGGCTCTAATTCAGTTGCATGAACTCGTGTCTATTTGTGCTGGAATTGAAATTGAAAGTAATATATCCAGTAATGCAATGTAGGTCTGCATCTGGCTGAAAGTAATGCACTGGTGGCAAGTGAAGTAAGATTTGCATATGAATGGGCATCTGCTTGCACGAATTGAAAGGAAATTTCATCTGAATGTAAATGCTGCCTATCTATGTGCATTACTTTAAATTGGATGTGCATTTGGATACACATCTAAATGCAGGCAGCCGTGTGCAACTAGAGCGGGAATATATTTTATAGAAAGTTATGGACTTGGTTTTAGGAGAATGACAGTGCAGTCCTATACATGTCTACTTGGGAATAAGTCCAATTGAGTTCTGTGAAATTTACTCCCAGGTAAGTGAACATAGGTTTGCAACTTGTGAGTAGGTTGGCAGTATAACTGTATTATGGTCAACTATTTTGAATTAGTTTGTTTTTAAGAGATACTTAATGTAAGTGAAATTAATCAGCCCAAATTTTAAAAACCTCAGAGAAAAAGAATAAACTATTTCCCTATTTTTATCATGCTTCCTATTCTAGACACAGTCCTTAGCCACTTTTCTGGTTCCCTTGGCAAGTATGTACAAGTCTGGTTAGACTGGTTAGTGGCTTGTGTACTTGAAGGAGGAGGCTTCCGAGTCACCTTGGAAGCAGTAATAGGTATATTGTGTACACAAGGAACATCTCACGCATGTTATGTAATGTGCCCATAGTGCTTCCAGTCTCCCAATCCGACTTCTCAGAATATTCACACCATGGCCGTTGTGTCCATGCCCCATAGGGTAGATAGTTGAGGCCAGGATGGGCTGTGCAGCATATACATAGCCTGTTTCAAGTTTTCTGGCATTTTGCAAACATGAACTTTTGTTCTTTGGCTTCCTTGTTCTCAACAGCAGTGTGCTGGAATAAAATATTATTTGCCTTACGATTCCAGACTGGAATCACTGACAGCCATAATGATGTGCCTTAAAAACACATCTGCAAAGTTTTCTTCACTACTGTGCTTGGCTAGCGTCCACCTGTTGCTGTATTTAGGTTTCAGCATTGGTGATGTTGTGTTTGTTTTTCTTTTATATAAAAACTCAGTGGAACTGCTAACATGGTTGAGCTTCCTAGGCTCACTCAGCTATGGCTTTCCTTCATTGTGTCTAGTCTACAATGGTGATTTGAAGGCACCCACTTCTGGCTACATATGAGCCACTTAGGGGGGCTGCTGTGTTACTTCTGAAATTCAAATGGTGCATCTTCTCATTTTTTAAAAAAAATTAATTTAGTAGCTGCAGGAAGATGAAAAGCATCCTTGATAAGAGCCTTAAAGGGAAGGGGGAAATGCACAAGGATCCACATTTCCCTTTTTGAAATTCTCTTGACAGAAACTGGCCCTTCGAAACACCCACACAATGGCCAAGCAAGGTCAACAGGAAAGCTGCACCAAGAGCCCAGTTGAGCTTGGGCTTAAGTTCTGGGGGTCTGTACCTTGTGCTGGACCAAAGGGACAGGGCATGGATCCTGTAGATGTGCCAACCACCTTGCTGTTACCTGGATTTTGCTGGAAATGCAGCCAGGTTGGTAGGTACCCTTTATCCATAAGGCCTGGTTCGCTTTGCCTTTTAGGGAACCACAATGCTGGGGTGCAGAAGGTGTAACATTGGAGACTGGCTGCCAGAAACCCTCATTTGAGGCCTACCAACAGCTGCTAACAAAAATCCAGGCCTTTAAATATTTTTCAAAACCTTTTTCTTGGAGCACCTTCTTAATTCATTGCTCTGGCTGGCTCCCAGTTAGTGTATACAGCAGAACATGCCCCACAATAATTTGCTCATGCAAGTATGTGGCATAGTCGGGATGCTTCTTCAGCAATTTCAACTTGCTGGAGGAAGAGGAAGGTGAAATTGAAGGGGGGCAGAGTTGTCTGAGCCTTGCCTGTCTATTTCTGGGTTCTCCCTCGTGTCACCCACCCTGCTGGGCTTTTGACAACTAAGAGAATTGCCCACCCCTGGTAATGGCATTCTGCTACATAGCTGCTTGCTGTGAGTCTTCTGTTTGCACATCTAAGGTCAGCAGGAATGTGGATGAAGTTACAGGGCCTCTCATTCCTTGCGTGGTGTTGATCTTCATTAGGTCGAAACATTTTGCATTGTTATGTGCCTTCCAAATTTGCCACACAGTGTGCTATGTGATGGCATTTTAGCACAAGTCCTGTCACAAGGATCTTGGAGACAAGAGACATGTCTCTCTAACTTTCTTATTTGTATAGCACCCACTGCATTTTGTCAACATCTATTTTAAAACACTTAAAATAGACATCTGTGGCATGCTGCAACCTGAAGAAAGGTGTGCTCGGTGCATTTCCAACATAGGTAAGTCTACCTCAGTTTAGAGGGGAAAACACTCCTCATCAAAAGTCTGTTTAAAGGCACTGCCAGTATAGGTCTGTATTTTATTTTGCATGCCAGCTGTGAAAAGCTTTTAATTACTAAAAAAATGAAAAAAATGAAAGCCTTGCTGGTTTTGATTAGGTATGAATTACTTTAGCTTTGTGTTGCTTGCTTTGAATTCTATAAAAAATTCTCCAATCTGAAGTCTTGTTTTTCTGCCTTTGACTAAAATAAAAGGTTTAATAGGGCTTTGAAACAAAAGGGTTGGAGAGCATCTAAGTTATCATATGATAAGAGTTGACCATGGCAGATCCAACTCTTTTTCTCCTTCCTTTTCCTCATGTGAAAAGGAAGCTCTCTCAAAATAAAATTTTCAGTACTGTACATTTGAAGAGGTATTTAATAAACCACGAATAATGTGCTTTTGCTTCAGATGCAGATTTTTGACTATTTTGGGGCTGATTGGGGCCATCCCATAGAATGGAATAAGATTTTGCTTGTTCTTGCCCTGCTGTTTATATGGGAATGTAAGTTGTCCCACATATATAAAATCCAACATGCACAAGTTTTTAATTGCTCTGCTGGTTTCCATGTAAAGTCCAGGTAAATTACTGCATGCCTATGCCTTTGTGTTCACCCATGTAGGCTGACCCATGTAGGATGCGCAAAGCTGATGGGCAGGATATTACTCAGCTCCATTCAGCAGCCTGGATCCAGCCCAAAGTACTGTCTGAACCAGCCTACAGAATGACATGTGTAAATGTTGAGGGTGAAGTCTTGTGCTTGAGATGATAAATACAGTTTAAAAGAACAGGCTCAGATGTTTTCAAGTTTCTAGTCAAACCTGTAATGTAACACTTAATCCCTTCCTCTAGTTGGGTATGTGACTCTTAGATTTTTATTTTCCGAACACCACGATGGGAAATGTTAAATAAATATTAAACTCTACTTGCTTTTGGAATAACAGAGTAGTTTTCCGTTTCCTATTCTTTGGGAGATATTGACAGTTCAAAAGAGCGGAATGTGAGTTATATATGTAGATTAGATACATGAAATCTGGAATCCTTTCCCCTCTGCGTAAGATTCTGCCTTCTGGAGAATTTTTGAGACCAAAGGCATTGAGGCACACTTAGGAGTCAGTTCTACGGAACTCAAGATTGACTTCTAAGTGGGAATAGTGGTGAAAGAGAAGGAACTCCCCCAAATAGTACAATCCCTTATCTTCTCAGTACAGTACTGTATAAAGGTGGGAATTATGTGGAGTCACTGTAAATTCAGAGTTGCTTCTCAGGCAGCTCTGGACCTTACCTTGTTGCCAACTTCATCAGTAGAAGGAACATGTTCAGCACAACCATACATAATTTACAGCCTCATATGCCACTGAGGAGATGTAGAACCAGACTGAAGGTGGTGGTGGAGTATTGTTTTGGCTGCTACTTCCTTGAGATTCAGGCCCCAATTTCACCATTCTGGTCCTATGTTTCTTGCTTACAAGTTAGAACAGTTACAGCATCTCTTAATTCAGATGGTTTGCATATTTTCTAATTACCATGAACTGTGGTTAAACTTGAGATGGTACATTGTGTGCCTATTTTAAAAAGAATTCTGTTGTAAGGGGGAGAAAAATGAACATAAAGAAACATAAGGCTGCATTCTGCCTCGACAGCTCTGTCAAGAACACCCACATGTCAGATGGACTGTCATGTTCCCATCTGAGCTGCGAGAAAGCTACTTGTGCCACCAGTGGCTGATTTCGTGCCTTCAAAACAGCCAGTAGTGTGTGGTTTCTTTGCCAGTTCCCTTGGAAGGTTGGACTTGGAGATATGGTTTAGAGAAAAAGAATGGAAAAATAAAATTCATCTTCTAGTCTTAATTTTAGGAACCCAGGTGTTAATTTAAAATTTTAATTTACCTTTCTTCATATATTGGCCTTGTTCACAAGTCACAGTAAGGTTATGTAAGCCAACAACAAACTGTGGCTACTGATCTTGGCTTATTAGGGAACCGATAATGATCTCAGGTTTGGAAGTCACAAGAAAACAAGCTTCATTGTGGCATCCTATTTTCTTTTCTTCTGCTTGAGTTACTGGGGAAGGGTCACTGAGAGCAGCTGGGTGGCATGCAACAGTATAGTGTTTGTGCTCAAGAAACCATGGTTAGCCAGAAAGCCTTGCTTATTGTGATACGTGAATGTGGCCAGTAGATCCAAACTTGGATTGCAATTTATAAAAGCAGCCACTAGTTACAAGACTAAAAACATAATTGTCGTATTCAGCCAGCGTGGTGTAGTGGTTAAGAGTGATGGACTCGTAATCTGGTGAACCAGGGCTCGCTTCCCCACTCCTCCACATGCAGCTGCTGGGTGACCTTGGGCTAGTCACACTTCTCTGAAGTCTCTCAGCCTCACTCATCTCACAGAGTGTTTGTTGTGGGGGAGGAAGGGAAAGGAGATTGTTAGCCGCTTTGAGACTCCTTAAGTGGAGTGAAAGGCGGGATATCAAGTCCAAACATCTCCTCCTCCTCTTCTTCTAGTATACCATAGTATAAATAAAAACACTGAAATTGCAACACCCAGCATGCTTGAAAAAGCAGCATGTTCACAGACCTCCTAAGGATGACAGCAGATTGTGACAAGTGCACCACCTGGGTTGGCTATAGCAACACTTCATTAAAAAGCCTTGTGACTTATAGTCTCCAGTCCTATTTTTTAATTGGAATGGAGGAGAGTCCCTCGACAGCATCTAAGTAGGTGAAAAGATTCACACCAGAGTAAGTACAGGATCCAAACCATTAGGCTCAGAAGGTGAGCAGCAACCAGTTGTTTTAGTAGGGAAGTATTTTACCCTTTTCTGGAAGGGGGGGGGGAATGAATTAATCAGATTTTGACTCTCATCCACAGATTTCTGAAAATCTTATTGTCACTCTCCCTGCTTGGGTTCCCAGCGAGCTAGAGAAATCTAGCAGCCCCCACAAATCACACACCTACAAACGACACATTATCCGCAATCCCCTTCTCATCCACCTACTTTCTGTAACCAGTATAGTCAAGATTACTTGATTAATGTTCTACCATTTCTGTTACTCGTGATGATGTGTGTCTATGTCGACATACGGATAGGCTTGCCATGTGCGTGTTATGGAACTGGCAGCCACCTTTGGGACTTTAGACTTGTTATTTTAGGGGAAGTGTATAGTATACAGTGTATAAAGGGTCCAGGCAAATCCATTTAAGTATCCTCTGTATCCTATTTCTATACTAATAATGTCAACAGATTTCTGCCAGAATTTATACCTTCTAAGTATAAATACTTTCTACTGTGAGTTGCCTATTAGAAATAATAAAAAAACGTCTGTCAAAGTCTACTGATTGAAGAGGCTTGTGGGTGGAGGGTGTTGTGGTGTTGTCTTGCATGTTGTATGGGCAGTGACTTGTGCTGGGGGGGGGCATGTCTCTGTTGCTGTCTCTGTGGAGGCAGCATATGGGTGTTGGTATCAGCACAGTTCCTGGTTGGTGGGTACTGGCAGAGTTTCTAGGGATGCTCTAGATATGTCTACTGTTTTTATACCATTTTTATATTGTCTGGCTCTGTGTGTGTTTCCCCTTCCTCAGCTGGGACACATTGCATAAGCTGGGTTGGTTCTGCCAGCCTAATAGTGGTATGCCTTACTGCTCTAATGTAATAGGATTGTACTATAATAATTATCTGAGGCCCTTCTTCGTGTGCCTGCTCCAGTCCAGAGGGTGGCAACATGATAAAGGGCCTTTTCTGTGGTGGCTCCCCATTTGTGGAATGCTCTCACCAGGGAGGCTTACTCGCATCTTCATTACATATCATCATGCACAAGGCAAAACCGTTTCTCTTTAATCAGGCCTTTGACTGATTAAAGGACATTACTATGTCCTTTTAAATGTTTTGTGGAGGGGGAATGTTTTTGATTTGTCTTTGTTTCTGTTTTTATTATGTATTTTGTGTTCTTGTTTTGTATTTTTATGTTGTGAACTGCCCTGTGATCTTCAGCTGAAGGGCAGTATAAATACTAATACTAATATCCTTCAGGCTCCTCTTAAAGTTTCATATGCACCTATTATATTTGTTTTTGGCTTTGAAATACTTAATTAAGGTGTCTCAACATATCTGGCAAAGCTTGTGCAAGGCACTGTAGGAAAAACAAAGAACAAGCTGTTGACAAAACAAATGCTACCGGTACTTTAATTTAAAAAGTAAAATTGGTGAAATTAGCTTGATACATTTATGATTTTTTTTTCTTTTTGGCCCAATGCATGGGCTGAAATCCAAATAATTCCTTTCAGGTGCATGCAAAAGGGTTTCTGAAGGTCCCCCCACCCCCTCTTTCAGCTATGGCTGCCTGATTGTATGAGCAATAGTTTTTTAATCTGCAGGAGTTGGACGAAACCGCTTAACTACAGTGCCCATCATCTCTGACTATTGGCTGTGCTGAGGGTAGTTGGAGTCCAACAATATCTGGAGAACCACAGGTTCCCTATAAACGGTCAGCTTCTGTTGTGATTGTGGCCCTTCCTTTCCAATTCCATTTGAAAGAGGGATCTGGGTTCTCATATGTTGTGTGTCTAGTGTTTTGAGGGCTTAGTTTAATTTTTGTAGGGGAACTTATTTAAATTTTGAGCATTCTACAGAGCAAAGTCATATACACATGTTGAAGTCTTAATCTAAAGCTGAATTTGAAAAAAAAAATAGAAAAGAAAAAGCCATATCCTAGCCTCTTCTGTACACTGAACTTTAACATTTACAAAATAAGTCTGAGCCCCTTCCCAGGAGAAAAAAAGGCTTTGACTTCATGTCTCCCGTGTGAAATATTTGCAGAATGTTAAATAATTTTTTTAACTTGACTCTTCTTCTGCAAGGAATGGAGAATACTTGTAATTTTAGGCAAGAAAATGCTCTGCTTAATGTCTCATTCTATCACCAACAAGATGAACAAAATTATTTTTGGAGAGAATTTGTTGAGGGTAGATGTGTCCAGTTTCTACAGAAGGAGGGAAATAACATGGGCACAGAGATAAGAGTGCTTAGTATTGGGTAATGTCTTTAAATAAGACATTAAGTAATGCAATCTGGGAGTGATAAATTATGTTTGAAGTGCTTGGAACACGCTTCATTACTAGTACTGAAAGTGCTCCTTAGGGTAGAATCAAGTGTGAGTCTTTACTGTAAAATCTGCTCCCATAAATGGTACCTTCCACCTTCAGATTCCTTTGAGAATTCATCATAGCCTATGCTGGGCTGGACTGCATCACTCATTTTAGGCCCTGAAAGAATTCAAAAAGAATTTCAAAGTCTGATAAAGAGCATAATCGTATGTCCACTAATGAATCTACAGGTTTTCCTCTGTGTATACCTGGGTGGTTAACTTCTCTGTTCCGTGTCTTTGAGAGAGACTGTGTTAATGCAGTCATATTTTTTTAAAGGAAGGTACACTTGTGCCGCCTACCCTGGGAATTTAAGAACAAATTTCATATGATAAATTTTATAAAAAAAGCTCTGATTTGTTAGACACCAAAAAGCCTGCCTTTGGAATATAAGAACAAATGCCATATGATAACTTTTATAAAAAGCTGGGTGTGATTTGTTAAACTCCTGAAATGAAAACTGCAGTCAAAACACCAGTACTATAAAAAACCAACAACTGTTTTTCTGAACAGTTTTGCTTTAAAAAGGAAAAAAAACTGTCCCTGTTAATGGGCCAGATTTTTGTGTGGAAAGATGGCCCACCCTTCCTGAAAGGTTGATGAATGTGTAAGACAATCTTTGTGGCAGAACGTTTTATGTTGGGTAAATACGGTAGTTGTCTGTATTGCCCAACCCTGCTGTTCTCTACAAATCCACTTCAGGGTATTCTACATATTGAGCTATCTTCTAGAGCAGGCATCCCCAAACTTCGGGCCTCCAGATGTTTTGGACTACAATTCCCATCATCCCTGACCACTGGTCCTGTTAGCTAGGGATCATGGGAGTTGTAGGCCAAAACATCTGGAGGGCCGCAGTTTGGGGATGCCTGTTCTAGAGGGGTCTGCTTTCATTGCTGGTTGTTACTAGTAAAATGCCTATCATTATGTCAGGTAGTGTACATTCTTAGCTGTTGATAAGAGCCAGGCTACTTGGTTTGTCTCACTGCAACAGTGCTCCAAAATACCACAACACCCCCCCCCAATAGCAGTGAATAGTTAAGTGTGCTCTGAGGCATGTAATAAAAGTTCAGCTTACTACCCGTCTCTGATGATCCAATGCAGTGAGAATTAATCCTGCTCATTTCTACATTCTCAACTCTTCATTTGCATCTTCCATCCCCAAAAAAGCTATGTAGACACCCTGGCAGCACAGAACTGCACAACTGCAGAACTTCAGGGGATTTGTAGTTAACACACGTATTACGCTGACCTCAGCAGAGGTTATTCAGGGTACCATGCAGGGTTCTGGCTGGAAAATTCATGGGAGCTGTACTTGGATGTTGCTTTAGCAGCAGTCAATCCTAGACTGAGCCTTAAAATGAGGTAGCTGCTCTTCCACTGAACGGGGCCTTGTAATTTTGAGGGACTCAGCCTGCTTTAGCAGTCATTGACTCCAATGGAATTGGAGGCCACTGTGGTTATACTAGAGCTTCTGAGCTGGAGTCCTCTGAGCCAGAGAAGTACAATGTGATGTTCTGTGGCCGGAAAAGTACTAGCACCACAAGCTTGTCTTACAGAGGTGCTTCCAGTTGCTCAGGTGCTTCTGGGGCTGGCCCTGAGGGCAATTCCTTCTTCCACTTGCTTCTTCCGACCTCATCCCCTGAAGTAGGTCATGACTGCTACCCCATTTCCCACTTTGCTGTGTCCTGGAGTAGCTGGACATACCAGTTACCTTTGGTTCGTTACATTCTCCGTACCTCAGATGAATTTGCTAGCCTTCCTTTGATGGACTCAGAAAATGACAGGCGTAAATGCCATTGGTATGCATGGTGCTTTTTATATCATAAGAAGAAAAGAAAAAGGCAGGTCCCTGGTCTAAGGAATTTCCAATTTAATTAAAAGTCTCTATTTGGAAAGAAAACAGAGGGGAAAGGATGAGCATGAACAAATTACACGTGCTTAGACTTGGTTGCAGTTGGGAATAGTCAGTGCTTTGTGACTTGCAATCTTGTCCTAGCATTCCCCCGAAAACAAAAGCAGCTAGTTTGGCATGGTGCCTAAAACCTAACAGAGCATGACTGACTAGGAAGAAGGACAGAGAGTTAACATCGTACTGGGAATTAGCAGCTCATAGTTATAGGGTTGCCGTGTTGCAAAAAGTAATTTTTTTAAGGAACCCACCAAAATTGTTGAGTTTTCTGGGGAAAACCTCACCCCCAAATAGTGATTTTATGCTTTTGGAGCTGTTTCCACTGCTTTTTCCATCAGGAAAAAGGACATGTCAGGAATTTCACATGGTTACTTTGAGAGTAGGACAAGATTGGCTGCCATCTAGGCATCCCTTTCTGTACTTTTAGTAATTTCTTGAGGGGTATCAGTCAGTTGTAGAAAATAGGCAAAGTTTGTTGCAGAAGCTTTCATTAGCCACAGTCAGTTGTGTGTGACACATACAGAAACACAGCTATTTTGATGGGGAGTGAATTTGAAAACTTGTAGTTTGAACTGAGACAAATGTTATTTAACACAATATGTACTAGTTGGCTTACTAGTGCCAGGTTTTCTGTGTTATCAACAACCATTTTGTGACTCATCACTGCAAGTTACGTAAATGATCACTGTTTGTACCTTTCTGCATTTCATTCTACATTTTCATCTGACCTCACTGTTTACAGCGCTGCCGCCCCTCCCGCAAAAGCACAATGTGTGTGTATGTATACATATGTGGGTCTGAGAGTTAGTCTGTATCTTATTTGTGGATCACATCCATGTCTGTTGGATTGATTGAATTTGTTCATCGGTTTATCTTGCCCAGGGCAACCCAAAGCTTGTTTGCAACCAAACAAATGAACAGGCAAAAAACCCCACATTATATACATTAAAACCAAGAGGAAACAATGAATGGATTAAAAACATTCCACCCACTTCTAAAAGACCACAGATACCGTGTTTCCCCTTTTTTAAGACACCGCCTTATAACTTTTTTTCCTCAAAAAAACACACGGTGGCTTATTTTCAGGGGGTGTCTTTTTTTTTTTTAAGTGCTGGTACAACTGGGTCCCACTGGCTCAGGACACTCGGCGCTCTCTTCCGCGCACATTATAAACACCACACTCTAGCCAACTGAGCTCTCCAGGTTTTACTGTCAACCAGGCTGGCAGCAGCTCTCCAGGATTTCAAACTTGGGGGTACCTGGGGGTTAAACCTGGGATCCTTTTGCATACAGATGCTTCCTCCAGCCTGGATAGATGGAACCAAGAAATGGACACAGCCAGATCATAGCTGTCAAATTCTCCCTTTTCTTAAGGGAAATTCCCTTATGCTGAATAGGCTTCCTCGCGAGAAAAGGGAAAACTTGACAGCTATGATTCCAGCGTAGATTCCAGCGTAGTGCTTAAAGGGTATATATGCCTATACCTTTTGTGTTCTCGTGAGGCTGTTTGCATTGTTCCATCCCTGCAGGTGATACACAATACAAATAATCTCCAACTAGTTGTATAACAGACTCTTGAAGCTGCATTCTCATTGGAACGGCTGAGTCTTTTAAAAATAGCACCCACCTTTGCGAATGCCCCTCTGGTGGTGTCTTCCCCATGGTCCAGTGGTTTGTAATATGTTACAGAACTGAGTTATGAACTAGGACGTCCACAGCTAAGATAAGGTGCACTGAACTTGAGCTGTTTGTTTGCTGGTGGTAAGGAGTGTGGGGATAGAGTAAAGGTAAAGGTAAAGGTAAAGGGACCCCTGACCATTAGGTCCAGTCATGACCAGCTTGTGTTGTGGCACTCATCTCGCGTTACTGGCCACAGGGCCGGCTCTAGGTAGAGTCCCGGTGGCGTGAGGGGGACGAGGCTTGGGCCATGCCCCTGGCGCGCGCGCAACCCCGACTGACGGACCACCTGAGGGAAGGGAGGGATGAAAGGGGAGGAGGGGGAGGGGAGCAGCTTTGGCCCTCAGTGAGGAGGCCGGGGCGGCTGAATGATGAGCCGAAGCGTAACCTTTTCTCTGTGGGGGGGGGGAGACGCGCGCGCTAACACACAGAGACGCGCACACACACACACACAGAGAGAGAGAGGCGCGCACGCACACACCGACACACCGAGAGAGAGACGCATGGGGGATAGAGAAAGAGACGCGCGCACACACACACGCGCACACACACACACACAGAGACGGACGCACAGGGAGAGAAAGAAAGAGACGCGCGCACACACAGAGAGAGAGTGCGGCTGCAGCGCTGACAAAGCACGAAGCAGCGCTGCACTTAGGGGACGATGGCCAGGGAGGGGGGCTGCGGGGTCGAGGCGATGTGTGAAAGGGAGGGATGGCGAGGAAGAAGTGGGGAATGAACTGATCGGGGCTTTAACATGCCCGCACGCGCAAAAGGGAGGCTCGGAATGTGGAGATCGGTTCTGGCTGCTTCTCTTAAAGTGCGTAAGCAACGAGCCTCTCTCTCTTTCCTCCTGCCGCTCGTGCCCTTGGTGCTCCGTGCGGCGCTGCTTCACGCTTTGTCAGCGCTGCAGCCGCCACCGCTTCCGGGCACCCACCCGACCCCGCAGGCTTCCTCCTCCTGCCGCGGCCAGCATTGCAGGAGCTGGGTCCTGCTGGCTGGTGCTCCGTGCGGCACTGCTGCACGCTTTATCGGCACTGCAGCAGCCACCGCCGCTTCCAGGCACTGACCCGACCTGGCAGGCTTCCTCCTCCTGTCGCGGCCGGCATGCTGGGTCCTGCTAGCTGGTGCGGAAGTATGGCTTATTTTTGGGGTATGTCTAATAGCTCTCAAATGGTTAAAAACCCTGCCATGGCTTACTTTCTGACTACGTATTAAAAAGGGGGAAACACGGTAGTTAAAGGAGGTCAAAGGTCTGGTTATAGAGGAAAGTTTTTCCCCTGGTGCCCAGGTATATTTAATGATGGAGCCAGACGAGTCTCCCTGGGGAGGGCATTCCACATTCTACCACCCTTCTGTAAGATAGGATTATGTGGTAGAGGGAACTGCTGAAGTGGTCAAACCACTCTTTTGGTTAAGTTATTGGCTGTAGACAAGTTTCTTGAGCAAAGTGTTGTCCAGTAAGGTGTGTTGCCATAGAAACAACTAGCCTAGTGATGGTTCCTGATGGAATAACATCATGGGTGGGGTGTTTGCAGCTACCTCAGATTTTGCTCTTGGAAAACTTGTTTCTGCAGGAGAGGGACTGGGAACAAACTTCATGGGAGGGGTGTTTCTAGGACTAAGCTGAAACTGTGAAGCTTCCTTGTTATTTTTGCTATTGGATGATGCATGCTATGTATTTAAGTAATCTTGTTATACTTTATTTGTAGTATTGAAACGTGTGTCTTTTTTGTATGTTACTATATTTGCTGTTCTTTTGCTATGTTGTTCTGAAATTGGTTTTCGTAATGTTTGTTTGACGTGCATCCCTGTTTCTTTGGTGTAAGTTGCTTTGAGCATGATTTTCGTGCTTGTGGAGAAGTGGCATACAAATAAAATAAGTGAAGAAGAGGACAGGACTTTGCTCTTCATCTGGCTGGAAGTCTTCTCATCCTGAGTAAAGGGGAAATAACAGGCCAGGAACTAGCCTTGTTTCTTGTGGAGCTGGGCAAGCCACAGAAATGCTCTCTGTGCTGATTGCAACACTATGGCATTGGATCTCTTATAGAAACGTAATGAAGGAGGAAGAGTGTTGGAGTGTTAATGCCATGAGCCCTTTCATCTGATGCTCAGCCAGTATATATGGGTAGATAAAACCATATATCACAATGACACCATCCTCTCCAATTACATTCATTAAAAGCAAACAAAACCTCAAGTATTCTGGCACCTCTGAAATCTCTCAATGCTCAGAGATTGGGATACATGTAAAAATACATCTTTAACTCATGACGTGGATTGTAGTCCATGAAAGCTTGTGCCGGGATTTGCCCCAGGACTCTTGTCTTTGTTCTTGTGTTTTTAGAAAGGATATTATATCGGTTTTAACAAGATTAACGGGATAAGTTAATGACCAGTGTATAGAATAGATGAAGAGTGTTTCTGTTCATATAGCCAATGAATGAGTACCATACTTGAAAGTATTCATTCCTCCCCAAGAACCTTATCACTCTACTATGTTGAATCAGAAGTTCAGGCAGAGCAGTAGCCCAGACTTTCTCCAACCACCCTTGCCCTGTCAACTCCACAAGGGTCTTCCAGTGATGTACAGCTTCCCTGCTGGCCATCACCAACGTAGAGATTCTTTATAAATCACTTTGGTAACAGGCTCAGCAGTTAAGGATAATCACGCCAGTGCTGAAATTTGATCAAGATGTCCCCTTTTTTAAACAATCATGGCAAACACCAGCTCCCAGAACCTCCTTCACAGTGGCACATTTCCACCACATGTGATAAAAGGACCAATCCTCATTACAGCCACTCCCAACATTGTGGAGACATAGAGTTGTTAACAGGATGCAGTTTAGTTAATGTCTAGTGTGAGTGCTGCTGCATCGCTTATACTATCACCACCTGAATTTTACCTGAGGTCAGTTTTAAGAGAAGGCTTAATTAGTGACCCTTCCCATCTGTTGTCCTCAGTATGTATCCCTGAGTCATTTCCCCCCTGTTTTATTTAGTTCCCCATTGAATATTAATAATGTACATATTGCTGAGCTCATACTTTTTAGGTCCGAATTTGGTTAAATGCAAAGGTTTTCATATACAGTTAAAGACAGCAGAGATTTTCATATGTGGTTAAAGAGCACCGCTCTCTCTCTCTCTCTCTCTCTCTCTCTCTCTCTCTCTCTCTCTCTCTCTCTCTCTCAGCAATTTGCCACTGAGCACCTTGACATGAACTTGTAGCCAGTTACACTGCCAGTTCCATAATTTTCGGCGAAGAGCAGCTTATGAGTTGCTTCTGGCTTTAATGAAAGTGCCTTACACAGATTTATATTTACTTATTTAGTACTGCCTTTTCCCCCATTAGGAAATTCATGCTAGTAGTGTGCATGGAGTTCTCAGGCAGTCTCCCATCCAAATACTGACCTGACCCAAACTTACTTGGATTACTACATCATGTGCACAAAGACCACATCCTGCAGCATGCTTCAGCAAATGGCACTTCACATGTTTGGGATACAAGTTTTACTGGCTTAAAATTACAGTACAGTACAGTAGAATACTTGTGAGTTCACCAAAATGGATGTGGGAGTTTACATCCTGCATTGATACCAGTTCTCCTTTTGCTCCTATCTTTTGGGAGGGAATATGCTTGCTGTTGCATTTCTCTCCCTTTCTCTCTGCCCCTCTGGTGCACAAAAAGACTTTTGTGTAGAAATCCTTTTCGGCTTATTTCAAAGCCCTATTGAGGAAGCCCAGAACGCAATATGAAGAGAGGCTATACTGATGGAGGACTGCTCTGCAATCCTGACAATGGCAGTGCTATTCAAAGACAATATGGTGGATCTGGATTTGTTTTGAAATGAAGCAACGTGTGTTTCCAACAATTAACAATACTCCATTTCTGTTGGCTCAAGCATTTCCCCCTTTAATTTCTTGAGGATTCTTCCGCCCCACTCCTTTTGTGTGCATTTTGGGTGTTTACCCCTCCGTTGCCTTCTGCACACTTTAAATGGATGAAGATCAAAGAGGACAACATTGCAACTCTGACTTTAATATTCTATATCAACTAGTTGGGATACCCATTCAGCACAGAGGTTAATAGTGACAGGGTGCCACAAGATTATTTCATTCCAGGCAGTTCATCAAGGGGTTTATACTGGAACAGTCTAGATGTCTGTCATGGCATCTTCAAACAGATCTGCTTCTCCTTGCAATAATTCAGCAGAAGGATTGTCAAGCTGACATGCTATATACAGCAGATGTGCAAAACCACACACACACACACACACACACACACACACACACACAGAGAGCGACTGACTTTACCAGAAGTTTGTCTAGATTAAAGAAATAATATGCTCAGGGTGGTGATTTTTCTCTTACCCTGTATTTTGTGTGTGGCTTCCTGAAAATTTAAGAAGTCTGAAATTTCTGTAGCAATTCCAACAAAGAGACTTCTGTTTTGTCAAGTGCTTCTGGGACCTGTACTTGGACAAGGCTTAGTTAGAAATAAGGGATGCAGGGGGACCAGAACTACTGAGTGAATAAAAAGTAAGATTGCCAGTAGCAAGGTATCTGGCCCCATTGCCCGTATACTGCATTCAGTTCAGATAATGCTGCTGTTCTTTGCCAGTTGTCGTTTCAGACTCTGGAAGCAGCCAGGGCCCCGAAAACTCTTGGTAGAGGTAATGCAAGGATGACCAGGGAGAGTATTTGAGGAAACATGGCTGTTCAGAGCAGCATTGTAATATGACACTCATATACTTTGTTGATACATAGGCACGCAAATTCATTTCTATATCAGCAAAATTGCTGTAAAAACAGAGTATGAGAAGAATAGTGCCATTTCCTTCTAACTATTAAATGCACTTTAACATTTTCTTTTGAGGTCAGCCTTTGCTGGAATTAATCTTCCCCATCTTCATAGTTTGCATCTTTAATAATGATGTTACAGTGCTGGAGAGGAGCAAGGTTCCATTTCCAAATTTTTTTCAGAGAAACCCAACCATTTAAGCATGTTCACCATTCATTATTGATGGCACCACATTCTGAACCCAAGAAGCATCTCTTGGTTCTTTAGTTGAATTGCTTGGAATAGAAAAACATCAAGGTGTTGTCAAATCCTTCCTACACACACACACACACACACACACGACTTTTAATTAAATAGTGGAAGTTTCTGTGAAATTTCCCATTGGATACTTTTGTAGCTTTTAGCATCGTATCACTGAATTTGCATTATACCTTTATGAGATCAAATAGTATATAAGAAAGAATGTGGAGATGGGAGTCAGGGGGTGGTTGAAATTGCGCAGAAAAGAATTGTAGGATACCTTGTAGTTTGCAAAGACCAGGGGGAGGAGGTGGTTGAACTTGATGGGGCAGGGCTTGAAAACAGTAAATCTAATCCAAAATCAATATGCCTTGGAGGAGCTAGTGTTTCATTTGGTGCTGGTTGTGGGAAGCTGAATAGTGGATGTAACAGGAAGTGGGGGGAATAGAAGGGGAACAGAGAGCGAGAGAAAGTAGGAATGAGGGCTGAGTGTGCCTGAATGATCATATGCATTTATAAGCTGGATATAAAGCTGATACCCCTCATGACAATAAGCCTTAAAAATATAGGCCAGAACACATGAATGAATGAACTGCAGCTAAAATAACACTTCCATTTTTCACATCTTCTAGTCCTTCCCCTGCCCACCCCCCTAATATTCTTAAGAGGGTCTCTTCTCCGGTCTTCAGAAAGTAGCTGGAAGTGGAAGGTCCTCCTTTCCTTCCACTGTGCAGTTTTAATCTGAAATCTTAGGCGCAGTACTGTGCCCCAGAACTCAGAAATTGCTCGCGCTAATCAAGTTCCCTGTTGCAAAATGCACCTAGAACATCGGTTCGAGGCTAGAACTGTCAGTGGTGTAGCTGGAGTAGGTGGGAATGCTTTCCTATCCCCTCTCATCCTTGTTGTTGTTGTTTAGTCGTTTAGTCGTGTCCGACTCTTCGTGACCCCATGGACCATAGCACGCCAGGCACTCCTGTCTTGCACTGCCTCCCGCACTTTGGTCAAACTCATGTTCGTAGCTTCGAGAACACTGTCCAACCATCTTGTCCTCTGACGTCCCCTTCTCCTAGTGCCCTCAATCTTTCCCAACATCAGGGTCTTTTCCAAGGATTCTTCTCTTCTCATGAGGTGGCCAAAGTATTGGAGCCTCAGCTTCACGATCTGTCCTTCCAGGGAGCACTCAGGGCTGATTTCCTTAAGAATGGATAGGTTTGATCTTCTTGCAGTCCATGGGACTCTCTCCCCTCTCATCCTGCTTCACAATAATTCTTTTGTAAAGCCAGAGCTGAAACAAAATTTAATGAACACAGTTGCACACATTGCACTTGATCGTAGCCAAAAGGATGGTTTGCGCCACAAACTAGGCCCTAAATGTGCTCCTTCACACTCCCTCCCTTATAGCTGCTTTTAACTGGTTGTCCTTGTTTCTATCTTTTTAAGTATGTGTGATATAATCACCTTTTATTACTAGTTTTTAATCCCTTATCTGTTTTAAGTCTTATGCGTTCAGTTTATTTGTATGTTTTATCTTATGCTGGTCTGTGACTGAAATACTGTTTGTTTGTTTGTTTTGATTGATTGGACAGTTGCGAAATTAAACAATGAAACCATCACAGAAAATTGTGTGTGCTATGGTATCCACTATCATTTTAAAAACAAAATGGTTTTTCTAAACAGATAAAATGTGGTTGAGTATCTGCTGCCGTGTTAAAATTGCATCGTAAAGCATGAATATGTAAGTAAAAAAAAAAGGACAAGTGGGCTGCTAAAGAACAAGAGTAGGTTGTTGAAACAGTTGGCTGGTGTCGCCAAGAGCTTCAATTTAAGCTTTTATCTTGGTGTTTACCAGAAAAGCTGAATATCCCTGCACTGTTGTAATTTTTTTAAAAAACGTTAAGTGGGACAGTGGCATTAGACATAAGAGTAAAAATTCAATGGGCTTTATGTGATTCAGAGCAAGCAAGCAATAGCTCAGCCTGGTATGCCTATGTATTGAGCAAAGACGTCAGAAACACAAGTTTACAGATTAATTTGTTGCTGTTCTTGGAAAGGGAACATTATGGTACAGGCGGCGACCATTTTAGGCGCGTCCAATTGATGCGTGGCGTGGGAAGACGGTGGAACGGGTGTGGGGTGCCCTTATACGTGCGCCGCAGGAACAGATCTCCCAGGCAAAACGGTCATCGCCTGTATAAAGTTTCTCCCTCACCATTTTGCCATGTTAAGATTTCAATAAAGACATGTTAGGATTTGAATGAAACGTTTAAGGCAAGCAAGTTTGTCGTTTATTAAAATACCAATTGAGAAAACGTCAATTGAGAAAAAGAATATTAAAATATTATGGGTCAAAATACTCCACATAGGTTTAGTGGTCCGTGCTATATTAAATCATTTATTTTAAGCTCTAAATACATTTTGTTCTTTCTCCTTTTCACATTTTAGAAGAGAAGGTTCATTGTGTAACAAAATGCTCAGGAATGCAGTATCTTCACCATCTTGGCCTTGGGAACTGATATAGTGTACACGCCTTTGGTCAAAAATATCATGCTCAACTGTTGAATTTTTCTTGTTTAAAAGTAGCTTAACCAGGCTATATAAAGCTGAATAATTTAATTTGATTTATTGCAAGTCTGCAGTTTCAGTCACAGCTTGCAAAAGTTTATGAAAGATTATTTATGCCTCCTTGATGGCTAGTTGGAGATAGTTTTCTGATTAGGGGCATTTCTTATTGGTTTAGAGCCCATGGCACATCTTTTTATTAACTATCCTTCATTGCTTAGAGAAAGTAATTTTGGAAGTGTTCTCATTATCTTTCTGGCTAATGTACTCTTTGAGCTGAAAAACAATATGGCATTTGTTTATGAAGATCTCATTTAAGGGTTGTGGTAGGTCTCTGTGTGTAAAAGCAATGGAATTGATGTAAGTGGTTAAAAACAGACTTTTGGTCAAATTTTCTTTGACTTATTGCTCCAATTGCACTTGAAGTTCTGTTTTCTCAAAGAAATCAAGTATTACCCCCATATCTATAATGCAAGCCAGGTGTGGGAGCTTGGAATCTCTTCTATGCCAGCATGTTAGGAAACTAATTTTGGATCTCGGATAAGCTTATCAACCATCCTTGTGTAGAGGCAGGAATGGATAAAAGCCTGGTATGCTCCTTGGTAGTGATACTTTTAAGATTAATGAATGACTTGATTAAATGGTGGGTTAATTTTCATTTGATGCGTTCTGTCATCCTCCTAGGTTATTTTCATATTTCCTTCCTTTAAAAGTCTGTTCAAGAAATAAATTACCCCTTTCTCCCTTGTTTTGAAGAAGTGTGATCGGGTTTGAATGCATACTCACTGCGGTCAGTCCAAGCATACATTTCCTTCTCCAGGCCCAAGCTCTGAAAAGCAGTGAAAATTCTGAAACTTTACAGGAGAAGCTGTCAGTCATAACCTGTGATGTCAGTAAGATACATACACTTACCATTCCCTATGGGAACTTTCGGACTTTTATATAATGTCAAGGTTAGATATATAAATGGATATTCATTTTAATGCTTTTTATTTTAAAAAAATAAGTGAGCAGCCTGCCTGAAGCCTTACTGATGGATGAACAAGTGTTCAGTTTGTTATAATAACAGGTGTATATTAACTTGTTAAGCCAGAAAGAAGCTGGCTTTCAGATCCCCCCCCCCCCCCGGAACATTATCTGAGTTGGCATCATTCAGAGAGACCTACTGTGATTTCTTATTTTTAATTGTTTCTGCCTTAACTGTAAGTTGGCCTGTATTTTGCAACTTTCCCTTAGTAAAGACTTTGCAAAACTGTGAAAAGTCACATTCATTTGAATACCTTCAATCTGAACTTGTTTCCAGGGGAAAGAAATTATGAAAAACAAATGTAAAGAACATAGAGATCCTTTTTAAAAAGAGCTGCATCATTTCAACTTTTTCTGTTGTTGCTATTTTACATGTCTTTAAATCTCTTTCAAGGATGTCATATAGAGAAGGGAGAAAGGTTGTTTTCTGCTGCTCCAGAGAAGCGGACACGGAGCAATGGATTCAAACTACAAGAAAGAAGATTCCACCTAAACATTAGGAAGAACTTCCTGACAATAAGAGCTGTTCGGCAGTGGAATTTGCTGCCAAGGAGTGCGGTGGAGTCTCCTTCTTTGGAGGTCTTTAAGCAGAGGCTTGGCAGCCATATGTCAGGAATGCTTTGATGGTGTTTCCTGTTTGGCAGGGGGTTGGACTGGATGGCCCTTGTGGTCTCTTCCAACTCTTATGATTCTATGATTCTAATGCAAAATCCATAATTCTAAATCAGTACCTGCTCTCCAGTTGCATTCTGTCTTGCCAATTTCCCCTTATTGACCTAATATGCTCAAATAGAGAAAATGGTGTGTTGAGCTAGTCTTAGCATAATCACATTTCAAGGAGCTCTAAAATCTCCATACTCATTATATCCTAATGGTAGCATCTTTTATCTTAAATACTTCATGCTCCGTAATCACTAGGTCTAGCAGATCCTCTTACATTTCAATATATGGAGAGTTTATTGTTACACTATTGTAGTATAAGTTGCTTGCCAATCAATTTGTTATTACTTTAAAATAGATTTTTATTTTTTTATATACATGATGGCTTTTAAAAGTCCAATAATGTGATGTGTTGGGGGCATGTGTTGCTCAGATAATACAGGTTGTGTGAAGAGTTTTTCAAAAGTATTGAATTTCATCATCACAGACTTAATAGATCTTCCGCACACAACTCTTCCCTTTCCACCATGAAATCTCATTGTATATAAGTCTGCATGTTGGCTCTTGCCCTAGTTCCTAAAACCCTGTCTTCTCATGCCATTTCATCTCTAACTTGACTGAAGCTGCAGCAGTCAAGACTTAGAAACCATTTTTCAATTTCAGCGGTGCCACTGGGATTACATGCAACACAGGAGAAGTCCTAAATCTTAATTGTTAGTGGATCTGTTACCAGTGAGTTGTCTGTCCATTAATACAGTAAAACTCAAAACAATGCAGATCAAATAAATAACAGTACTGGGGTATAGAGGCAAACTTATTATAGAATTATATGCCTGCTATGTTTTGAGCTACACACAACTCTTCATTGGGTAAAATTGAAGCACATAAGCTGTCTTGTTCACCTCAAAAGTGCGTTATTTATTATTATTATTATTACAGTCGTACCTTGGAAGTCAAATGGAATCCGTTCCAGAAGTCCGTTCGACTTCTAAATTGCGGCATCTGATTGGCTGCAGGAAGCTCCTGCAGCCAATCGGATGCCGCGGAAGCCCCGTTGGATGTTTGGCTTCCAAAAGAATGTTCAAAAACCAGAGCAGTCACTTCTGGATTTTGATCATTTGGGAGCCAAAACGTCTGAGTTCCAGGGTATTCAACAACCGAGGTACGACTGTATTATTATTATTTTAATGCAAATTAAAAACCAAATATAAACAGATAAATATTTCTGCAGCTATTTCCCAGTCTTGGGCATCCCAAGTCTGTAAGTGTTATAGGTCTAATACAGGGTTCAGCAACCCTTTTCAGCTGTGGGCCGATCCACCGTCCCTCAGACCATGTGGTGGGCTGGACTATATTTTGGAAACAAAACAAAACAAAACTAATTCCTATGCCCCACAAATAACCCAGAGATGCATTTTAAATAAAAGCACACATTCTACTCATGTAAAAACACCAGGCAGGCCCCGCAAATAACCCAGAGATGCATCTTGAATAAAAGCACACATTCTGCTCATGTAAAAACACACTGATTCCTGGACCGTCTGCGGGCCCGATTGAGAAGGCGATTGGGCCGCATCTGGCCCCTGTACCTTAGGTTGCCTACCCTGGTCTAAATACCAAGACCTAAAGACGTAGGATATATTTACAATATGCATGACATTATGGCTTATTGTGGTATATTTAATAAACAAAATAATAAATATATAATAGAGGTTTATATTCATAGATATTTATTCTTTAAAATAATAAATACACAGATAAATGATTTAAGTAACACAATACTAAATACTGTGAGTGAGCAGCATGCTAGTGCCTGTTTCGCTCTTCCCTTGGCACGAGGGATAGATAAACCAGGAAGCCCTGGTTTTACGTTACTGTACTTTCAAACAGGTGACCATGTTCTGTCCCTTTCTTTGACAAGCCGTAGTCAGCAAGCTAAGAGCAAACCATGTCTTCAAGTGGGCTAGCAATTGTGCCTTATTAGGGAGAACCAAGCCACCATTTCCGGTTTCAGTATAATGGGGAGCCAAGATATCCTGGTTTGTTTAGGCTGCTCATGCTGAGGAAGGAGGAAAGTGGAGGAAATTTGGGAACAACTTTCTTGTTGTTCACAATCACTTGTGATAAAGCCAGGATGTTTATTGTTATCTGTCCGTAGTTTTTTTCTTCTGGTGCTTTCTCTCCATTAATGTCTGGGAAAAGCTGCACTGTGCCACAGTTCTGAAGTGGCTTTTTAATAGATGTACCGTGTTATTTTCTTGCTAATTTAAATGCTAGAAGTTGAACGTCTGAATCTTTGTACCTTTGTTGTTGAGAATACCACAAACATCTAGCAATTTGTATGATGGCCTTGTACGCCTTGATCAGAGAGTTTTGAATCCAGAGAAAGTCCTTTTAAAGCTCAAAGTAGCTTTTGGAGAAGTTTTAGAAATATTTTTGTAAGTGGAGGATGGGTTAAGTGGAATGTGCATTCCAGTCTAAAGCAAATAGTTTCTCTTGCCTGTCCATGGAATTATCTTTCTGCTTCCACTAGCAGGGTAGTGGTGTAGGGTGATGGAATGAATAAAACATTTTATATACGTCTCCATTAAGATTCTTTTTTTAAATATAAAACATTATTTGAATATATATATGGGTTCCTTGCTCTTTCCTGTATCTACAGCATGTCCCACTTTTTACAGTAAATGCCATGTCTAGACAAGCTAGCATGAGCATCATTCTTCTAATAAATTTTTCATGTAGGAGCCCTCTATGTAATCAGGTAATAGACAATAAAAGGAAAAGTCTTTTTTTATGGTGTGTTGATGCAAAAGAGAGGAATGAGCATGATAAAAATCCATCTCTTAAAATGGATTATTATGTTGGAAAATGTAGTCTGTAACTGGTAGATTCCGTTGGGTTGACAGCGTTTAATCTGTTGCATAAAAAACCCAAACCCTGTAGAATATTGTGGCACCTTTTTTAAGATTAACAGAAAGCACAAACATTTGTGGAGTAGAGCCCACTTCTTCAGCCCACGTGTGTTTTGCATAGAAATATTGCAGACCTCCTGTATCAAGGTCTCTTCGCTCCATTGTTACTTTTGACATATATTTTTCTGTACAGTACTTGTTTGTGAAAAATCTGCCCTTCAAGGATAAAACTTCATGTGTTTGTCAAATTTTATTATTTATTAAATTTGTATACCGCCCTATGAGGGACCCAGGTGGCGCTGTGGTTAAACCACTGAGCCTAGGGCTTGCTGATCAGAAGGTCGGCGGTTTGAATCCCTGTGACGGGGTGAGCTCCCGTTGCTTGGTCCCAGCTCCTGCCAACCTAGCAGTTCGAAAGCACGTCAAAATGCAAGTAGATAAATAGGAACCGCTACAGCGGGAAGGTAAACGGCATTTCCATGTGCTGCTCTGGTTTGCCATAAGCGGCTTTGTCATGCTGGCCACATGACCTGGAAGCTATACGCCGGCTCCCTTGGCCAATAATGCGAGATGAGCGCGCAACCCCAGAGTCGGTCACGACTGGACCTAATGGTCAGGGGTCCCTTTACCTTTACCTTTATACCGCCCTACACCTGCAGGTTTCAGAGCAGCTCACAGGACAAAATCATGATGTAAAAACACAGAATACATAATCAAAATAAAAGCAAGAACAACCAAATAACCCCACCACTACCACACATATTTTAAAAGGGCATTGAATGTCAGTCAACCAAAGGCTTGGTTAAAGAGGTGCGTTTTTGCCTGGCGCCTAAAGGTGTAATGAAGGCACCAGGCAAACCTCCACAAATGTGGAGCCACTGCAGAAAAGGCGTCATGTTGCCACCCTCCAGACCTCTCAAGGAGAAGGCACATGAAGAAGGCTGGGTTCATGTGGAAGCAGGGAGTCCTTGAGGTTTTGCAGCCCTGAGCTATTTAAGGCTTTATAGGTCAACCCCAGCACTTTGAATTAGGCCCGGAAACTAATTGGTAGCCAGTGCAGTTGGACCAGGATCAGTGTAATATGCTCAAACTGTCTTGCCCCAGTGATGGCTGTAGTCTGCTAAAGACTCTGACAATAAGTCTCTTAATTCGTAAAAGTACCCCCAGTTTCTTTGTTTTAATTTAATTTATGCCAAAGTATTCTTTTAGAGTCTTCTAAAAGTTACTGATATGATTCAAGTTCTTACCCTGTTACTTACTGGGAATAAATGGGAGTTGATTCCTAAAAATAAGAAAAGGAAGAGAAACACCAAACACCTCTCTTACCTCCCATTATTTTGCCAAGAGGAACTGAACACATTTTCCTAAGAGCACACCAAATTCAAGTAGGTCATATAAAGCATTCCTTTGGTTTCTGTCCACCATCCGTAGAACTCCTTTTGAAAGTCTACCAAAACCCAAACCAGGACATTTTGTGCAAGCAATACAATGTATTTATAATATGGTCTTAACTCTTAGAGCCTGGGGCATGGGAATGAGGTTTCTAATGTTGATACACTTGTTGGCTTTATCACTGATGCTTCCACGACTTTGAAATTCATTGTCGGCTAATTCAACTATATAAATAATTTGTGTTGTTTCTAAAAAAATAATAATCGTTCAGTGCATTGCTATCATATTAGGAGTAGGAGTAGGGTATAATTTTGTGTTTGGACTAATCATTTTCAGCAATGTGCTGGATTAATGTATTACCTAACCATAATCCTTTAAGGAAATGACCAGTCTGTAAAGCAGTCTCTGTAGGGTTTTGGTGTTTTGAGTGCAGTTGAGTTGAAGGAAAGATTGAACTAATCTGTGGGTGCTGAGTAGAGCAAGACATGCCTGTGTAACAAGATCATTTGAAAAGTTATGCTATTTAGCTGACCTTTTTTCAGTATCGGGATCCCCCATAATTTGCAAGTCTGTTATTAGTGGCTAGTACTTTGGTACCGTAACCCTATAATCTGCTGGTTGCTTTCTTTCGTCAAAATATTGCCACACCAACTACGAGGGTGGAACCATGCTTTTAACTTTGAAAATGAGTACTCTTTTACCACAAATTGAGAGCATTTTATGTTCTGCCTCGTGTCCTAGAAACGATGCCTAAATACATCTGAATGCCATTTCTGTTATCTTCCTTGTGCCGAAAACCTATCTTGGCGAAAAGCAGCTTTTTAAAGAGGTGACTGAGGTTTGATGCCCAAAACCACTTGTGGAGAAAATATTTACTTGAAATTTTGATAGGCCTTCTTTTATGAGTCAGCCCCCAAGGCAGCTTACACAATACATATATAACACACAAAATACAAAACATATAAAATAATAATAATAATGGTGATGATGGTGGTGGTGATGATGTAGTATCCAGCCCTGAGGTTCAGCAATACGCAATGGTCCAAAGGATAGGTGTTAGGCCTCAGAGCCCCAAGCAGCTTGTCCATGTCCTCAGGCAACGTAAGCTGAAATAACAATTAGGCCTGAACGGGTCCTGTCCATCTATCACAATGTCATACATGCTGCTGCAGATATCTTCAAAATGTCTTGACATACTGGTCACAATGGCCTTTTGAGGGTCCAGTGTATTGCAGGATCAGGTCCAAGAAAAACTTCACTAGGAAAAAGTGCTATATCATGATACTGATCAAACACAATGGTGATGTAGAAATATGATCTCTCTCTCTCTCTGCCACTGCTGCTACCACAGAATAAGACAGAAGCTGTATTCTTAACTGTGTTAGGTCATATTTATTTCAAATCACTAGCCATTTCTGCTCAAGCCTTTTTCATCACTATCAGCTCCTCTGAATATTAGGAAGCTGATGTGACTTGGTTGAGGGTGTTTGGGAGCAATCGTTTGAGCCCTTAACAGTGTCTGATAGAAGAAAGAACAAAACACAGTAATAACAAGACAGAAAATCTATAAACAAAATCTGTAGTAAAATTTAGAAACTGGAAAATGACCCACTTAGTGGAACTCCTTCACTTCTAGTTTAGGCAAGAGCAAAGCTTGAATGGATTGTTAGTATATTGGACCTCTGATATATTAAGTGTAGAATAAAGCTGCTTAACATGGTGTTGCATTTCAGAAAGTGATGCTGTTTTTAGATAACAATTTGTTGAAATGTGCCTAACCGGTTCAACCACTTTTTTTTGGCCAAGTTAAATATTCTCTTGCCTGTCCCGTGATTTTATGTTGTGTAATATGAAAGATACAAGCCTGCTAGGAAGAAATAGCTTTGACATGAGTTACGACTTATTTTTAGTATCTGCTATTACAGAAATTGTGAATACTGAGAACAATTTCAAATGAGCTAATCTGTGAACCCATTAAAAAAATCTATGTAAGGATGTTTTCCCACACACAACCACTTAGAACAATTTTAGTTTACATATAATAGACCTGCAAAGACTGTCAATTAATCCTATAAACATCTGTTGTGTAAATCGAAAATAGAATTTATACAGTATCTTCTCTGAAGAGTAGTGTGTATTTTGTTCCTTTTGCAACCTAGTCACACTTTGAAGTCATATCCTTGTTGTTGTTGTTGTTTATTGAATTTATATACCGCCCTATATCCAGAGGTCTCAGGGCAGTTCACACATGAAAACATAATATTGATGCCTTGTGTTTTCATTTAGCATTGAACCAAATTTGGATTTATGTCTGCCCAGTTATTGGGACTGTCAGCTCTGGCAATAATTAAATTGTTTGGGTGTGATGGCGATGGGTCTGGAGCAACAATATTGTCTGTCTGCTTTGGTGGAGCTATTGTTAGTGTTGTTCAAAAGATTTGTACTTCTTCCTAAGATTCCCCCAGAGAGTTTTGAACTGTGCAACAGGCAACATACAATCTGTTGATAAACCCAAGAATTCAGCTTGAAACAAACAACCTATGATTGAATGTTGACTTTTCTAGCAGATTTTTATCTTCAGTAGATCATCGCTGTTGCTATACTATTTCAAAATTGCTGCTGCAGGCATATATCTACTGTGGGAACGATGTGCCGGAAAGTGAAATAATATATTTCAGTCTTAACACCTGCTCAGTAATGAGACAGATTCCATAGGAAGCTTACTCCTCAGGCAGTCTTAGAAAGCTTTGGCAGGCACTCTGTAGCCATCAACCAGCATATGATAAAGGGATGCAGGCTTTGCTGGGTTCTGATTATGATTATGATAATCCTATATAATAATATCCAAGTGTCTCTGCGTCCAGTCCGTGGGATTGCGCTACTGCGCATGTGCCCCACGGACAGCCGTTGGGACTTGGAGCGCAGAGACACTTAGGAGAGGGGAGCTTGGTGTCCGCTCGGCCCGGCAGGGAGACGAGCCAGGCTGAGGCAGCGAGGTGGGCACGAGGACCGCCCGTTCCCCTTCGCCGGGCGCTGCCTCTTCTTTGTAGGCCCTGACGGGAGAGGCAGGCGCAGCCCAGTGGCTCATCTGCGCGAGGAGCGACGCCGGTGGGGGAGAGAATGAGGCGGGCAGGCCACTGCGGCGCTTGAGCCGGGCTGAGGTAGGAGGTCCGGGAAGGGAATTCGTAGGGCCGCTTGCTGGCCTCGGTGGAGGAGGAAAGAAAGCGAGGTCTTCTCCTAACTCCCACCCCATCGGTTCAGTTCTATCCGTTGGGACTTGGAGCGCAGACCCGCCGCTTCATCAGCTCTGCGCATGTCCCCAAGGTTGCTAGAGCAACAGGTCTCCTCTTGCACCCATTATTTTAACGGGCTTCATGATACTAGTGATTTAATAAACCTGGCCAGGCCAGTGTGGTGCCTACAACTCCCATCAACCCCAGCCAGCATGGCCGATGGTTGGGGATCATGAGAATTGTAGCCTTAAAAAAAATCTGGACCGCCCATCATTGCCTACCAGTTAAATAAACTCATTACTGTACTTGTTGCAAACCTTTCCCAAATTAGCCTTCTTTGAAAACTGGTGGGTATCTGAGCTTTCATATCTTAAAAACTTAATACCATTTACACAGCAAACTTTTCCCTTTTAGTTACAGGTAGGTAGCCGTGTTGGTCTGACGTAGTCGAAACAAAATAAAAGAATTCCTTCCAGCAGCACCTTAGAGATCAACTAAGTTTGTCATTGGTATGAGCTTTCGTGTGCATGCACACTTCTTCAGATACCTTTTATTTTCCTTTCCTTTTATTTTATTTTCCTTTTATGCTGCCCCTCCCTTTTTCATGCACGTTACTGCTTCTCCATTTCCTCTAAAGCAGGTTTATTTAAGCTTTTCAGATCCAGGACCAACTTCTAACCTAAACATATGACCAAGTGCTTTTTACTAGAGGAGTCAGCGAACTTTTTCAGCAGGGCGCTGGTCCACTGTCCCTCAGACCTTGTAGGGGGCCGGACTATATTTTTTGGGGGGGGGGGATGAATGAATTCCTATGCCCTGCAAATAACCCAGAGGTGCATTTTAAATAAAAGGACACATTCTACTCATGTAAAAACATGATTGAGAAGGCGATTGGGCTGGATCCGGCCCCCAGGCCATGGTTTGCCTACCCATGTTTTACTATATATTTGCAAGGTGGTGGTAGTACTCCTGTTTGACCCAGCTTGGGTCCTGAATGTCTGCAATAAAGGCCTCTGCACTCCCCCCCCCTTGCTTTGCTGATCCCCCCCCCGGCCGCCGCCCACTTGCACTTTCTTAATAAATCAAGAGAAGGGTGAAAGAGTCATGTACCGTGTTTCCCCGAAAATAAGACTCTTATATTTATTTTTCCTCAAGACACACTATGGTTTATTTTCAGGGGATGTCTTTATTACGCGTCCAGCCTCACCTCTTCCTTGGCGCCCTCCAGAACTGCGCCTATCACTATGTCTTATTTTCGGGGTATGGCTTATATTGCGCAAATGCTTAGAAATCCTGCTACGGCTTATTTTATGGGTATGTCTTATTTTCGGAGAAACAGGGTATCCATATGCAAACTACATATACATTATTAATTTTAAATGGGGATATTCAGGGCTTGCCAGAACTCAGTTCTTGCACCTCTCAGGTGGGTTCTGGAACCTCTCAGGTGTTCATGGTGAGTTCTGGAACCTCTTTGTCTAGAGAAATAGCACTGGGGGTACCAATTATGTGCTTTATTATTTAGTAAGGGGGCTGGTTTCCAACTTGCTTCCTCCCCCTCCTCCAGCAGCCACCGAACTTTTTAAAAATGTGGATTCTCATCATTTCCCTGATGAAGCATCGTTCTGATTTTAATTAAAGAACATTCATTGGCAGATGGTGTTCAACTGGAGCAGGCATCCCCAAACTGTGGCCCTCCAGATGTTTTGGCCTACAACTCCCATGATCCCTAGCTAAGAGGACCAGTGGTCAGGGATGATGGGAATTGTAGTCCAAAACATCTGGAGGGCCGAAGTTTGGGGATGCCTGACTGGAGTCACAGTGTAATGGGGAGGGTAGATGCCTTGACTGGCTGCTGCAGAGAAAGATGCAGAAGATGCCCAGATGGGGTAGAAAAGTTCTGCCAAAGGAGCATTTGGCCAGTTGTTTGAAAAGGGCAACATGTGTGGCACAGAGTACAGAGGATTTCAAAAGTATGTAGCACAGTTTTAGGGATGCTGCCTCTGTGTTATTGTATACTTTCCCAGGGCTTCACTAGACTTTCCCTATTTGGGGGTTTTTTGTTTTTGTTTTAAAAAAATGGTTTGATAAGCCACAAGACAGCTGTCTTGTAGGGGGTGCAGATGTGTTGTTGTTTTTTGAAAAAAGGAGGGTTTTGTTTTTGTTTTTTACTTTCCCCCTCTGGTTCTCCCAGTGGAGTGTAAAACTGCTGCTTTTCTGGGGTTAGCATGAATGTTTAATGTTTAACTGCTGTTTTGGCTTGTTGCCAGTTTTCTCTTGATAAAGGCAATGTGAAAAGAGGCCGGCAGCGGTGGCAGATCTTCCAAGTTCTTCTGACAACATGAATAAAATATAATGGTCACTCCTGTGCCCGAAATATTGCTGTTGTTGAATTTCAAAGGGCTGGAGCAAATAGGGATGCAAGAGAGGACATTACAATATTAAAAATGGCAATTGTGCAAAGGTTCCACTGTACTAAGAATTTAGAGTATATAAGCTATTCGAAATGAAGGCAGCTTTGCACTAGTTGGAACACTTCTAAAGTTGGGCATTTCTGAAGGACACAGTTCTCTTCCTAACAGCAAGGACCGCTGCAAGGCAGCCTTCACCAACCTGTTCCCCTCCAGATGTTGTTGAACTACAACTCCCATCAGCCCCAACACCGGGTTGGCAGGAGTATGGTTTTTCACAGCAGGAAAACAAACGATAGAAGTGAAACCTGGAGAGGAAAAGAGGGGCTTGGGAGGAGAGACCATTTTAAATGTTCAGAAGACTGATAAGTACACCCTTGCTTTCTAATTTAACTTTTAGCTTCTGCCTAGCATAATTTTACACTTGTTTAAAAAACACCAAAATATTTATTATGATATGCATTTTGAAACGGTGGTGTTACTATCATATTGTTTATATTAAACTCTCAATATATATTTGTTCTCCCTCCAAGTTTTCTTTATTTGGGCATCTTCTTTTTTCAGTGCTTTGTTCTGAGCTGTCATCTGCTATTTCAAAGTCACCTTCCAAGTGTGCACACTGCATAGAATACCAATTAATTATTCACCACATGTCCTGATCTCACAGCAGATCAGTTAATATTTCCATGCTAAACTATAAATCACTGCTCCATTCAGTTCCAAAATATCCTTACTGTAGATGCTATTTATTGCCAAAGATTTTTCTACCAATAGAGCACATCCATCATGCCCATAATTTTGGACCTGTGGTAAATTAATAGTGTAAAAGGAAAGATGGGAAATAATATCCTGTGTGTGCATTTTAAAGGGCTGGTGATATGGTACATGATATATCATTACAGATCCAGTTGGTTTGCTCCTCCTGCTTCAATTTTTCCAGACATTAGGACATGCCCTCTTGGCATCCCATTTCTTTTCAGATAGGATGATTGGAAGTTTTGATGTTCATAAAGTCTCTTTATTGCTTTATGCTTTGCAGTTCCCCCTCTTCTTTCTATCAGTAGCATTGGAAGACAAAAAGCTATCCTCTAGGCCATCTTTAATCTTCCCTTTTCTTCCAGCCTGATTCATAACCCAAGAACAACCATAAGTCTTTCATTTTGCTTTTCTGTATACCATGTAATTCATTGGCAAGACCCTGTGGTTTTGACTGTACCAATTGGTAATAGTTTCCATTTATCTATCTATCTATCTATCTATCTATCTATCTATCTATCTATCTATCTATCTATCATCTATCTATCTATCTATCATCTATCTATCTATCTATCTATCTATCTATCTATCTATCTATCTATCTATCTATCTATCTATCTATCTATATCATCTATCTATCTATCTATCTATCTATCTATCTATCTATCTATCTATCTATCTATCTATCTATCTATCTATCTATATCTATCTATCTATCTATCTATCTATCTATCTATCTATCTATCTATCTAATATGTATATTGTTCCAGCTTGTTATAGATTTTGGCTGAAACAAATTAGAACTGAACACCAGCAAGTCAACAGGAAAATGTTTTACAGGGCAATTGGTTGCAATTTGTGTAGGTTTCTGCATTATTTGCAGTTCTAAGGTCATCAGTCCAGCTATTTTTCCACAAAGCACAAAACTTCCCCTTGTTTACTTTTGGATGATTAAGGGCTTGTGGTTGCTCCCTTTCACTTCTGGTTTTCATGATGCAATGCTAAATCCATCTGGGAAGATTTACCCGGGATTTTTGCACAAGTCGCTGTTTTGGATGGTGCCACCCACACTGATCCTTCTAATCTCCAGTCTGCCATTTGAACTAGCAGGGAGTAACCATGGGACTGGTACAGTTCACCTGATACCTGAAAAATCCTCTGGAAGCATGTGAAAAATTTGTAATGGAGGCAGGAGGCTCTATCAGCTCAAACCTGCAAATGTTGTGTGAGAGATGAAGGAAATCTTTAGGAGCAAATCTACTTTCCTGAAGGAGGACAGTGTACTGCCTTGGGTTCATATTGCACAGTGCAAAAGTAAATCTTAGGACGCTTTTGCCTTTGTACATGGTAATCCTTTCCAAATCTGCTCAGAAGTAAATCCTGTTGAATTCAGTAGGCTTACTGACTCCTAGGTAAATGAGGTTAGGATTGCAGGATCAATGTTCTTTTGTACCTGGTAAAAGGTAAAGGAACCCCTGACAGTTAAGTCCAGTCGTGGACGACTCAAGTTGTGGCGCTCATCTCACTTTAATGGCCGAGGGAGCTGGCGTTTGTCCACAGACAGCTTCCAGGTCATGTGGCCAACATGACTAAACTCCTTCTGGCGAACCAGAGCAGCGTACGGAAATGCCGTTTACCTTCCCACTCAGGGCTGGCTCTAAGGCAAGGCTGGGTGGCGCAATGTACCAGGGCGCTAGGCTGCCAGGGGGCGCCGCGCTGCGCCCGCCAGACAGTCACACTTGGAAACAGGGGGGGGGGGTTTGCCGGAGGGATAGTTCGCGCCAGGGCGCCAGATATGCTTAAGACGGCCCTGTTCCCACTGTAGCGGTACCTATTTATCTACTTGCACTTTGACGTGCTTTTGAACTGCTAGGTTGGCAGGAGCAGGGACTGAGCAATGGGAGCTCACCCCATTGCGGGGATTTGAACCACTGACCTTCCGATCGACAAGCCCTAGACTCTATGGTTTAGACCACAGCACCACCCACGTCCCCTTTTTGTACCTGGTAAAAAGTAAAGGTAAAGGGACTCCTGACCGTTAGGTCTAGTCGCAGGCGACTCTGGGATATAGATCCTTAAAAAAACCAAACCAGAATACTGTATGCATTTTGGCTGTTGTAGGGGTTGTATTCAAATTACAGATGTGGGAAAATGCAAAGACTGACTTAAAAGTGTTGTCTTGTAAAAGGGGCCTTGGGTTCCCCCCTAAAATTAGAACCATGCAGTCTCAAATGTTGTTCAGGAGCATGGAAAAGAGAACAATGGGGATTAAGAATGCAATGTTTGCAAGAGGAAGTAGCAACAATGAAGGCTTCTAGTAGTTTTGGCTGGAATGTAAGAGATGTAAATCACAGCTGTCTCATGAACTTACAGTACTTGCACAGCTGTGGGACTTTGAAAACATCAAAGAAGCCCGCTGCTACTTTGGGTAGAGAACATATGCACTGCACTACATGGAACAATTTGGTCTTCTCTTGTAATTTAGAATTATAATATATATAATATGAGTTTTGCAAACATATAATTATAAGACAAAAAGTACATTAATTAAGAACTCTAAGGTTGGCAAACACTCACAAGAGGGTACATGCATTGTTGTTGTCGTTTAGTCGTGTCCGACTCTTCATGACCCCATGGACCAGAGCACACCAGACACTCCTGTCTTCCACTGCTTCCCGCAGTTTGGTCAGACTCATGTTGGTGGCTTCGAGAACACTGTCCAACCATTTCATCCTCTGTCATCCCCTTCTCCTTGTGCCCTCCATCTTTCCCAACATCAGGGTCTTTTCCAGGAAGTCTTCTCTTCTCATGATGTGGCCAAAGTATTGGAGCCTCAGCTTCAGGATCTGTCCTTCCAGTGAGCACTCAGGGCTGATTTCTTTAAGAATGGATAGGTTGCATATGCATATGCTTTTTAAAAATGCATCCCTGTGCTGCACAAGTAATGTTTCTCTGTATTAACATCAGAAGTCTGACTTAGCCAATGTATAGGTGAGGCATAATGGAATGAATGTCTTTTTTCTACTCCTTTAGTTCACTGGCTTTTCTGGGCAACACATGGGTGGAATTGTTCTGTGGGAAATAACTAATGCCAGCCTAGTTGAGATTCAAGTTCAAGGTCTCTTTTTCTTACTAGACATTATTTCTACCCTCCAATCTTTTCCCTATGAAGACACTGGCAGCACAGCTTTAGCCATGTGCTTTCTTCTGTGTGTGGCAAAACAGTCTCGCCTCCCCGGATGTTGGTTTTACCCACTTTTAATATCTTGGCTTCAGAGAAAATGGATTATTTGAGTCATGATGGCATGGTTGCAAATTTTGTGCCCAACAGATGTTGTGGCCTTCAGCAACATCTAGAGGGCACCAGGTTGGCTACCATTGAATTATCCATCCTTCCTGTCCATGCAGTGAGGGAAACAGGGGGAGCGTGAGCTCAAAGTTCATTGCTAAGTTTCATCCATATGTTGACAATCCCAGAAGTTCCAAATACTGTCTGAAGAAGCCAAATTAAGGGGAGCACAAGAAACTTCCTGAAGCAGTGTTGCAATGTGGTGCCCTGCAGCCATTGTGGATACAAATCCCATCATTCTTTACCATTTCCATGCTAACGGGGGCTCATGGGAGTTGTGGTCCACAAGTTCTGCATAACACCACAATGTCTACCTCTGCACTATGGTATCCCCATCATGCAGGTTTTGCCATCCTGCACATTCGTTACTGGGTGGTTTTTTTTTGCAGCAATACTACAGATTCTGTGAACACCCATGAATGTATCATACATCTAAGACGCTCATTTTTATTAAACATGCTTAAGAGTGAAAGCTTTAATAAATGCTTGGACATTTTTGTTAGATCCCATATCTTTCTACATTCTGAGAGGAGACAAGCACTCTTTATTTTGATGTCTTGAATAGCAACCATGGTGTTACTAGTCACTCCACCCCAGGTCTAAAGACTTAGAGAAATGAAGAATTTATACAGGACATGTGACTAGGGCAGGACCTTGTTAAAAGTCTGTAGGTTAGAGAAGTGTGAACACTCGTAGCCCTGGTATACATAGCTGCCAAGTTTTCCCTTTTCTCGCGAGGATGACTATTCAGCATAAGGGAAAATCCCTTTAAAAAAGGGATAACTTGGCAGCTATGCTGGTATAGTTGCTGCCCAATGAAAAGTGAAATGAGGGCAGGCTAAAGTGGATTGAAGGGGGAAGAAGTGAGCAAAGAAAGAGATTTGCAAAAGCTACATGGGAAAAAATGGGTAGAACTTGGCTCATTTGAGCTATGCAAAATACTACAGGCTTGGAAATGGCAGCTCTTAAGATTTCAAACAGGGAAGAAAGCATGTACAGTATTCACTTTAAAGCTCCAAATTTAAACAAAATAAGTATCCTTACCTAATGCAGGCTACATTTTAGTCCTGTTTTTCACCAAGAGTTCTAAAACATACAAGCATTTTCTTTCAATCTTCCAGTGTCTCAAATCAGATTTCTTTCAATTTATAGTAGCTACTGTGGTGGTATAGCTTATCTCCCCCTCCTCTTGAACTCTGGTCAAAAACCAGACATGTTTGTGCCAGAGTGCCTAACGGTAACTTATCCAGGTTTAGCCTCGTAACCTTAATTATATGTGGAATGTAGAGAATGTTGTGTGCTGTTTTTCTTTATAACAGGACAGTAAACCCGTAGTCACTTGGTATTAAAACATTCCTTGCAGCTTCACTGTTTGGTTTTACTAATGCAACATGGTTGTGTAAAGTAAAAGTGATCCCATAACATGTTTTGAATTAATATTTTATTATACAAGTTCATTTTGAATGTGACGTGCAAAAATTGCACACACTGGCCTTGTGTCTGGCTGTATACGCACAGTCACTTAGAACTCTCTATTTCCCTTCTTTAGGAAAAAAAGAACAGTGTTAAAATGTTAAAAGCCGTTTTGAAGAAAAGCAGAGATGGTGGAAAGGCAAGCAAGAAGGAATCTGGTAGGTATATTTAAATGTTGGTGAACTACCAATTTTAATTACCGTGTGATTCCAAAAATACCTGCAGGGTTGGATTGAGGAATGTTGGGCAGAGCCACACCATACATTAAAGACATCCTATGCACATTCAAAGCATGTTCCTATCTCCCAAAAGACTCATGGGAACTGTAGTTTCCCAGCACATAGCTACAGTTCCCAACACCCTTAACAAGCCAAAGTTCCCAGGATTCTTTGTGGGAAGCCATGTGTTTAAAATGTGTGTTGGGTGTGCTTTAAACATATGGTGTGGAGCTGCCTACTTGTCTGCTCCATTATAGCACTACTTACCTTCAGCTCCTCCCATTTCTTCAGTTTATGTATTGGTTTCTGCTTTAATGGATGATCCATTCGATGGTGGGAGATGTTTTCTGATCTCCACTTCATAAGTGTTTACTGTGCCAGTAATGAACTCTGTTTAAGTGACCTACTGAAAGAGGAAGGGAGTGGTAGGAGAACAAATGCTTTGTTATATCTCAGGCTATATGTACCTTGCATATGATATAGCACTATGGTGGCAGGATTCAGCTTCATAAGAATCTCCACTTCTATAATAAATGTAAAAATTGTCTTGATTTTACATCTGTGAAACCAGTGGGCTAGTTCAGACACCCCCATGACCAACGAGAATGAACTGCAGCCAGCAGTTACTTATTTTGGGGGAAATAGACTTGATATCATTTTCAACAAACTCAAACTTAATACAAAGACTCTGTAGAGGTATACCGTTATACAATGGCACCAAGTTTCAAAGGAAAGAAATTACATTGCAGTTGTTGTGTCATTCAGTGCTGCAGGGTCAAGTCTTTGCATTATGTGCTCCCCCTCTTTTCCCTCTGCAGTGACTATGAGGAGGAGATTGGGCACATTTGCTTTCCATTTTTGATTAACCACAGCTGTGTGTTTCATCCATGTCTGACATACTCTGGCAATCTTAACCATTGTTTGTTTGAAACAAGCCAACCTCGTGACCCATTATTTGAGATGGGAAGGAGGTGTGTAAACCTGAGGTTTACTCCAGCTTTTTCCCATCACAAAGAGCCATACTTCATCATAGCGCCCAAAGCCAGCTCAATGTCCACCAATATGTCAGGCAAAGAAGTACTTCCATTCACGGGAATTGGTTTCAATGCTGTTTGTGGCTCCTTGCAGAAGCAGAAAAATTATGCACAATAGATTCATGTTTCCTTAATGTACACACTTTATAGACAGTACACAGAATTCAGGTTTGCTTAATAACAGCATTTGAGTTACTTTGCCACAGAATTTTGGCACCAGTGCAGATTGCATAGCAACTTGATTATGTCTAAAATGTCAAATAACAATTAAGATAGGAAGTCCCATGATTATGAGTCATAGGGAGAGCTCTTCTGCAGGTTACAGAAAGCAGCACATGTGAAATGTGCAGCATAGACGAAATATTTGTGCAAGACCTTTCCAGGCAGAATATCTAGTTAACATCAGATTGCAAGCTTTGGGAGTGTAAATGCTTTAAATTTTTGACAACTTTCCTAAGTTTCAAGGGGTGCCAATAAACAAATGTGAGCAAATGTGTTATAGTGGTTAGAGCACAGGTAGGCAAACTAAGGCCCGGGGGCAGGATCCGACCCAATCGCCTTCTAAATCCGGCCCACAGACAGTCCAGAAATCAGCATGTTTTTACATGAGTAGAATGTGTGCTTTTAGTACCGCTACAGCAGGAAGGTGAACAGTGTTTCCTTGCGCTGCTCTGGTTCACCAGAAGCGGCTTTGTCATGCTGGCCACATGACCTGGAAGCTGTACACCGGCTTCCTTGGCCAATAACGCAAGAGGAGCGCCGCAACCCCAGAGTCGGTCACGACTGGACCTAATTTCCCTTTTCTCGCGAGAAAGCCTATTCCGCATAAGGGAATTTCCCTTTTTTAAAAAGGGAGAACTTGACAGCTATGGTCAGGGGTCCCTTTACCTTTAATACTTAGATGCACAGGATATCTTACTTAAAGTTACTGTCCTTATCACTTAGCACAGGGATAGTGGGCATGCTGCCTCAAGACTCTGGGACTGCCAACTCTCACCAGCCCCACCCAGCATGACCAATGGTGAAGGCACCACTGGAGCACTTCCACGTTGACTACCCCTGACATATTAAATGAAAGTATTAACTGAGAATTTATTAATTTTAAAGTCAAAAGTCAAAGCACATTCTCTTTTAATTACCCCAGAAACAAGGCAGAAAATAACTGGACCACATATATCAAGGTCCAGCATTCAGCTGCGTTTTAAGGAAGTAAGTTCATAGAATTTATTGTCCAATGCTTGTCATGATCATTCCCCTTTAAACCACAATAGCTGCTCATAATTTGCTTGGCAGCCACTCACAGCTGTCTCTGGGATCCTCAAATGATTTAAAACAAAAAAATCAAAATGAACTGAACGGTGATGTCAATTTCTAATCTCATAGTGGCCTCCTGACCCTTATATGGGCGTAGGTCAAATATTACTTCCGCCCACTGTGGCTAAAAGAGTTGTCAGAGCAGGTGTGTAACCTACGCCTTGCATTTCTTTCTGAGAGGGAGTAGCTCATCTAACCGACAAGGCTGAAGTTCATTTCTGAACATAAATAATTTTGTCTCTAATTTCTATCTTAGTTTTTAGCAAAGCGAGTTACAGTTGCTAAGGCTGGCTATTCTGAAAACCCTGAAATATCTTCCATAAGTAAGAGATTCCCCCTTTCTTAAACACGGTAATCTCATACTTGAATAAAGTTGCCTAAGATCATAATACTGGTCTCATTAAAAAGGGGTTTACATAAGATCTGTTTTTTTCAAATAATTTAAATTCTCAATTCTGAGGCCAATATCTATGGGATTTACTAAATAATTACCAAACCACCAGACTTAACATAATTTTATCATTTATCAGGGAGTCCCAAAAACTATTTTAAAAATGTCTTTTTATTTGGTAATCATGTTGTGCTTATTGCCATGTCATAAGCATGACGATTGTGGTGCTTCATCAATTTCAGGTGTAATATGCACCCATGTCTATGAACCCAACTATTGTTGGAGTAGATAACCTAAAATAAATGGCAAACTCCACTTTTTCCTGCATTTGCCAAAGGGGAGAGCATCACAACAAACTAGGATTAGACCAGTTTGCTACTGCCAAACAACCAGTCAATGCAAACCAAGATTCACACATCAGCTTCAAACCATAGTTTCAGATCTTGGTTTGTTGGCCCCAAACAACCATTGCTGTTTAACCTAAGACAGATTTGATGTACTGTATAGGTATGCCATGGTTTAGTGTTGTGTTCAAACCCAGGCATTATATCTTAGTCTGAGACTTCTAATTTGAAACATAGATGTGACCTTTGCATGTCTTTGAAGCTGTCTGATTAAATACAGGTATTTGGACATGGTTGCCAACTAAGGCAGTAGTTGTGTTTCCATGATATGCTTCAAATGCTTTTTGATAAGCTTTAGTTGTCAAAATATATTTTTTGATTTTGAAATCTTAAGGCTTATTAGGCTAATCTAGTTGGCGATTTTGTTTTGCTTTGTAGCCCTTCTCAGATAAACTTTGAATTTTAAGTGAAAAGAACTTTCTGGCATGAAAAGTTCAGATCTGTTAGTTTTAAATGTTGAACTTGGGCTGGAATCTTTTCAAGTTAGAGTTTGACTTTTGGTCATTCTTCTAAATACATTCCTCAACAGAAGATGCTTTGTTTCATACTGAATATATGGGTCTGTTTCTGATTTATTCCGTGCTGCTGTGCCCATTTTTTGTGGTTCTTGGTTATTATAAAAGAGTTCAGTACAGTGGCATTTCTGCTGAGCAGTAGGTATTTTGTGTGGAATTACAGTTTCTAGGGAATATTTTTAACTCCAATGAGATCTTTAAGTATCAGCACTAGTGTTTTATATTTAAATGAACCATAGGCATTATTTACTTCAGAATGGCCTAATAATTGATACTGTTGCAAAATTATGGCATTGGATCAAGAGACGTCTTGCATCAGTGAGAAGACTTCTGCTTGCGCAAGACAGGACAAGCCAAAACTCTCCCAATTTCTCCATTCCTCTGCATCCCACTGTGCTCCATCACATTTGACCCTCAGAAGTGCCTTTTCAGGGGATATAGGAAGCCCTGTTGCACAAGACAAGTCTCAGAGTTCTGCTTTTGTGTTGTCTTTCACTTAGAACAGAGCTTTCCAAACTGTGTGTCGTGAGAAGTTAGTATATCAACTGCAGTGTGTAAGTGTTGTTTTTCTAACTAGGCCAATGCCTTTTGTCTTTGAACTAGCATATAGCTACTGTAATTACAAAAAATCACCATATTGTTGGAGTGAACTATTCACGTCCATTCTTAAGACACCATTCCTTGATCATTTTTTTCTAGCGACCCCATTTTTCTTCAAAGTTTGTCACAATTTTGTTTTAACAATTGCATGTTTTCAGTTTCTGACATCTTTAGTCTCAGATGTGCACAGTTCCAATTTCTGTTCCTTACGTTCTACTGAAAATTCACCGCTTAAGATTTCTAATTATAATCTTTTCCCTAAATGATAGGGCTGCTGTTGTTATCCTTTAGTTTTCCACTGCTTTCTCTATGTTTTATCACTTTATTCTTTTATTTGATCATCATTTTGTTTGTTTTTTAAGTGCTGTCCTTCCTTGGTTTAATTCTTAATGCTTTCTTTGAAGTTCCTGTTAGTGGATTTTTATCTTCTTTCTCTTTATCAGTTGGTGTCACCATTAGATTATGTTCTCGGCCATCATCTTTGTGCATTTCACCCTTTCTCCACTTTTGCTAAAATTATTGCTTCATTTGGTTTTCAGTATCACATTATGCAGATAACATCAGGACTTAGCTAGCAGATGTATTCCTTACTTTTACCTTTGGTTCTTTCAAATATTTCTAACTTTACTGCTGCAATTCTCATAATGACATTAAATGTTTCCTTACTTTGAAAAAATAAGACTGAGTTTCTACTTTTACTTCCCAGATATTACACTATTCTTGTTTTGTTTTGTTTTGGAAATAATACCATACAGTGGTACCTCGACTTACGAATGACTCGACAACCAAATTTTTCGACTTACAAATGGGGCAAATGGCCGCACGCTTACGAATGTCTCGACATCCGAAAGGAAACCACGGCAGTTTTAGATAGGGATTTTCTGACTTACAAATTTTTAGATAGGGTTGCTTCGACTTACAAATTTTTCCATTTCGAATGCATTCCTATGGGAAATCACGTTTCCAATGGCGCTTTTTGACCCATGAAGGTGCTTTCGGAACGGATTAAATTCATAAGTTGAGGCACCACTGTATTATAATAGCTTGGGTGCTACCTTTGATTTTTGTGACTTTTTAATCAACCCCTATAATCTTCCATCTACTTCTTTCTGTTGGGTCCAAGAAACCCTTTCATTTATGTTCTTCCATTAACTCATACATATTTCGCTTGCTGGTATTCTGGTTCCCCCTCCCTGCCCCTAGTTTTTTCCTTGAATTTGTCTATGCATTTGATTCAACCTTACAACTTCCTCCTGTGTTTTTGCTTTAGGGAGTGATTGGGCAACAGATCATATATTTTGTGTGTGGAAGCTGGCAGGTTCAATTCCTGACATTTCCACTTAAGGTGATCTGGTAGCAGATGATGGGAAACATCTCTGAGTTAGTTGCTGGAGAGCTGTTGTCAATCAGAGAGAGAAAATAAACTGGTGTAGATGGATTCATAGTCTGTCTTAGTATGCAATAATAACTAGGTAGGCTGAGCCCACGTTTACAATCCCTGCCAGTATCCCTTCTCCCAAATTCTTCCTGAGGATAGGAATCACTTAATATTTGTGCCTGTTCAATGACTTTGATCTGGGGTACTCATAATGTCCATTCAGCATTAAGGGATAGAGAATAAATAAATGATTGTAATATAAGTTATAATGCAAAAGAAATAAAATGGTTGTTTCGGCAGCAGATAAAGGAATACAACAGGAACATCATGGACGTAAGGATGGGAAGTCAAAATGTAAGACATTATATTGAAAGTAAATTGAATAATGTCAATTTTTGTGTAAATATATATATATAATTAAAAAATACTGTCCATTCAGCATTGTGACGAGCAGGGCCGGCTCTAAGGCAAGACTGGGTGGCGCAGGGCGCCAGGGGGGCACCGCGCTGCGCCCGCCAGACAGCCGTACTCGGAAATGGGGGGGCGCCAGAGGGATAGTTCGTGCCAGGGCGCCAGATATGCTTACGACGGCCCTGGTGACGAGTTGTTACACTAGTGTGGCAACGCCTGTGCACTGGAATTCCCTGACTATTGGCATTAGCAGGCATTCTCACTATGTAGTTTTAGATGTCTTTTGAAAAGTCTTCTGTTTCAACAAGCCTACTGAGATGCATGATTTAATTACTTACATGTGTTTTAAATTTTTATAGATTTTCATCTTTGTTTTTTATGGTGATGGGCAGTTTCCAGCCCAATGATTTCTACTTTTGCAATGGAACTTCCCTCCTCTCCTTTCCCATGCACATCCTACCCCACCCCCCAGTCTGCTCCAGAGGGTTGTGGGGGGAACCCTGTGTCAGATTTAGGGTGGGGGAAAGGGAAGTTCCATTGTACAAGCAGAAATTCTTCTGCTTTAGGTGTACACTGCTTGGAGAATTTTTAAAAATGAAGCTGATTATACATTTTTCTAACTAAAGAGAACAAATTAACCTTAAACACCACAATTTTTGGAAACATTTGGTTGTGGCAAATTCTAGCTGCTGCATCTGTGGAAGAGAGTTATCTGGACTTTGCCATACTGTACAGCTTTTTTAAAAAAAAATGCACGCAGACAGTGTGCACATCATGAACATTGAGGTGCGTTAAATCATTTGGCCACTGTTTCTGCATTCTTGTTCAGTGGTACCTTGGTTTAAGAACACCTTAGTTTATGAACAACTTGGATTAAGAACGCTGCAAACCCGGGAGTAGGTGTTTTGGTTTGTGAAGTTTGCCTTGGAAGCAGAACATGTTGTGTTCCATTCGTTAATTGGGTCTCCCGCTGCTATGGGAAAGCACACCTTGGTTTAAGAACGCTTTGGTTTCAGAACGGACTTCTGGAATGTATTAAGTTCATAAACCCAAGGTACCACTGTACATATGTCAGATTAGATAGATAGATAGATAGATAGATAGATAGATAGGTAGGTGATAGATGGAACATAAATATTCTTAAATATCATCATAGTTTAAAAAAAGAATCTCACAGGAAGGATGTTTTTTCCTAACGTCTTGCTGGGAGTACTGAGCTGAATGTTTTGTCTTTCTTTTATTATATGGTTTGTGTTTAATGGATCTCATAAAATGTTATTCAGTGGTATAAATAAATGTTGCTTAGTCCTGTCTTTAGCTTTGCATGCATGGACATATGTCTCATATTGCTTTACAGTATATGGCTTTCTCTTAATTATAGTGTTTGGAGATGTGTTGTACTACAGATCAAGATAGATGTCCTTCCTTACAACATGTCTAATAACTGATGCCTTAATAATTTCTTAGACTTGTTTTTTACAGACACTGCCCTTCATCTGTAGGCCTCAGGGTGGTACTCATCATCAAAGTACAAGACAAAAATACATAATAAAACAAGAACAAAAACAAAACAAAAGAATACCACCCCCAAAAGCACATTCAAAAGCAGGCATCCCCAAACTTCGGCCCTCCAGATGTTTTGGACTACAATTCCCATCTTCCCCAATCACTGGTCCTGTTAGCTAGGGATCATGGGAGTTGTAGACCAAAACATCTGGAGGTCCGCAGTTTGGGGATGCCTGTTCAAAAGGGTATAGGATGTTAATTAGCCAAAGGCCTGGTTGAAGAGGAGCATTTCCGCCTGGTTCCTAAAGGGGTATAATGAAGGCGGCAGCTGAACCTCCCTGTGGAGAGCATTCCACAAATGGGGAGCCACTGGGAAGAAAGGCCCATTCTCGTGTTGCCACCCTCCAGACTTCTCCTGGCAGAAGCACACGCAGCAGGGCTTCAGGTGATGATCACAGTGTCTGGGTAGGTTCCTATGGAAAGCGGTATTGTGGTCCTTAATGGTTTAAGACTTCAAAGGTCAAATTCAGCACTTTGAATTGAGCCCAGAAACTAATTTGTAGCCAGTGCTTTACAGGTGACACTGCCTTGTGCTAGTAAAGGTAAAGGGACCCCTGACCATTAGGTCCAGTCGTGACCAACTCTGGGGTTGTGGCGCTCATCACGCATTATTGGCCAAGCGAGCTGGTATACAGCTTCCAGGTCATGTGGCCAGCATGACAAAGCCGCTTCTGGCGAACCAGAGCAGCACATGGAAATGGTGTTTACCTTCACACTGTAGCAGTACCTACTTGCACTTTGATGTGCTTTCGAACTGCTAGGTTGGCAGGAGCTGGGACCGAGCAATGGGAGCTCACCCCGTTGGGGGGATTCAAACCGCTGACCTTCTGATCGGCAAGCCCTAGGCTCTGTGGTTTAACCCACAGCGCTACCCGTGTCCCTTTACAGGTGACACTGCCTTGTGCTAGTACACACTGCTAAAATCATGGGTGTTTTGCTTTTGTTGCTGCTAGAAGTTAAGCCATGATTTGGTTTGGCATTGCATTCACCTTTTAAAACCATAGTTAAGTTTAACTATTATTTAAAGTGACTTGAAGATGAAGCCAAAGGAGCTAACGACGTTAACTTCCCTAGCCGAATAGTTTTGTATCTTCCCTTCCCCTCCACTTCATAGCTAGGTGGGGCAGAGGTAGATAACTGAAATATAACTTGAATCCACAAGCTTCACAAATACATTTGTCTGCTTTAACTTCATAGCTGCTGTGTCCCAGTTTCATATTGCTCTTAGGCTCCTTCCATCTTATTTTATCTTGAGCATATAATGCTCTTGTATAGATTCTTATCATGAAAACTATATAAGTTGGACATTGTGTGCATTACTATAAATTAGATTCCCACTTCGAAGGTTAAAAGAACTGGAATCGTAGAATTAGGTAGACTTTGCATTCTGAGGTGCGTATTCCCAAACATTTTATTCATGTCCTTAACTTGAGAGCGGCATTCAGGTCTTGTATACAGTGGTGAATTTTAAGCTGTCGTCTTCATCGTGTTTGATTTACATAGACTACAGAGGCTCTAAAAGTTTCTCATGTTGCTTATCCCTTTTTCAATTGATGGATTAGATACGGGATTCAAGTTCTGTTTTCAAGCTTGTATGTCTTACAGAATAATTATTTGTAGTATCATTATACTGTCTATCTTTAAAAGATGTTAATCTGATTAAGCCCTTTAGTTGCATCTGATTTGCCATTGGGAATTCAGTTACATTTTCAAGACATGCCCCTTCTTTAGCACCATCATCAGTTCACTGGTTATGCTGGATGCCAGAGATAAAACAGTGAAAGTATAGAAAATGAGAAGTTAGCAGAAAGCCAGATTGCATAGAGTTTATTTGATATTGCTGGAATATCAGGGTGCTCCAGGATTGAGAGGTGGTGTTTTATTAGATTTATAGGTCAATAGTTTTTAAAGAATATTGTAGTATAGAGGAGTTATATGAAAATTTATATTTGTGAATATTCAAATGGATTTTCAGTATGTTAGGCACTTAATAATTACTTTATTACAGATAAATATTTGACTGGATAGGTGTGTACATAAAATACAACAAATATGTATTTCAATGTATGGTCAGTTGTGAGTGAGCTGTATTTATTCAGTGGATTGATAATAGCTAAATCAGGCTTCTAGTTCTCTCTTAAATACTCTGTTATTTTCTGTTTCTAGTCATCTCTGTTACTAATGGTTGTTTATGATCAATAAACTTCTTAATTTATTAATACAGTTCTTAATACATGTAAGTATTAACAGGTCTCTATCACTTAAAATAAATTCCTATAGCATATTAAATCAGAATTTGACAAGCACTCTTGGTCTCAGCGCCTCAGGTTGTGACTTGCGTTATGAAACTCTGAGGCATAGTTTATACAATTGTCACTAAACAGTGGTCCATGAGCCTCAGGTTTGTGTGTTCCCCTTGCTATCCCTTCATGTGTGCAAAGGAAAGAGTCACAGTTTCACTTTTGACTAAGCCTCAGTTTCCTGTTACATATGAATTCTGGTAACTGTGGCTTATTTTAACTCCTAGATAGTTTGTTTTATCAAACTAAAATAGGGATGTGGAACCCGTGGTCCTTCAGATGTGACCAAGACAGCAGTCCAATGACATCTGGAGGGTCACAGGCTCACCATCCCTCAGCTAAATTTAAAATACACCATGGGTGCCTAAGTCTTATATAATGGGGCACTGTGGCTTAATTAAAAATAGAAGATTTGTTCTCCTCCTCTTGCATGTGAACTCACAGGAGATAAAAGTGATACAAGTGGACAGTCTGTGACAAGGCTCACTCTGGCTTAGTTGCAATAATTATATTGGGCTTAATTTTTTTGCCTCTTGGTTGGTGTATCTTGGTTACTCATTTTGCATTAACTGCATTCATAATACTTCAGAGTATGTGTAGATAATTCAGACATCAACTCTTGCTGTTTATTTTGCAGCTACCAAAGCCTTTGACTGCTTGAACAGGTTGTTATTATGCATGCTTCTTATAAAGCAATCTCTGTGTTAATACATTTAACACCACTTATTTTTTTGGTTAATGGGACTCTGTGCCAAATAGTAAGTGACTGATCTGAAATACTTTCAGGCATAAACAAAAATTAAGTAGAAGATCAGGAGAATCTTTATTTGCACCAATCACTAGCCATAGTAATAAAATAAAATGTACTGAAGATAGAGCTAAAGGCTTAGCTATACAAAATACACTCTAGAGGTTTACATCAGGGGTCCCCAAACTTACCCGGCTTTGGGCTGGTGCCCACTGTGCCGATCGCGCGGCAGGCCGGAGGAATGTTAGAGGCGTGGCGGCACGCTTCCGGGTCGGAAAAAAGCGCCAAAAATTGTTTGTGTGCATGCGCATGGGCCTCCCCTGACCTGGAAGTGCACCGGAAATGACGTTTGCGTGCTTTTTTCCCAACCCGGAAGCGCGCCACTGCACCTAACCTGGAGTGGACCCAACATGAGGTATGACTGTAATTTTTTTTACTTTGGACTCTCAAGACGACGTCCTAGTTGCAGTAAGACAGACAGTAGCACAAAACAAGGACTATCATACACCTGGGTTGTCCCGAATGTCTTGGAATCGCTAAGAAATATGGTGTCTGGACGGAGTTTTGCTGAATCAGCAAAAGGTCTGGGAAACCCTGGCAAGGTATGGCAAGCTGGGCTATTTTTATTTTAAAAATCAAAGAAAATACCAAAAGCTCAACAACTTGAACTGGAAAAACAATGCTACAGATTTTCACTTTTGGGAATCCGTCAACCCTAACAAAACTCAGAATCAAAAGATGGACACACAAAGCAAAAAATGTCTTAATTTCATTTGGCAATATCCTTTATTGGAGAAGCTGTCGAAAATAAAGACATTAAAACAAGACAATATAGGGGACAACTCCTGTCGGCAGTGGTATGGTTCATGCAGTGGGTCAGACAGGAACCAAACAGAACTTCAACAGCAGCTTCACATGGGACACTATGGAGAGATTTGCTGGGAGGACAAAAACAAAACCCAGTATTCTGAATATTAATAGAATTGCCTGTTTAGGGGGAAAGAGGGGGAATCCATTATTAGCTGTTGTTATGTCAGTAATTCAAACACTGCCTCTATCTTCCGAACAATAAACCCGAAAAACATAACATTGTTAAACTAATATTCTCCTGAGCTTCCAAACTAGAACTGGGTGTTAACTGCTGGTTGCCGTGTCCTTTTTGAAAGGAAGCAATCCTCTAAATATCATGTGGGGTGTGGGGTAGAATTAAAATTTGAGTATAGCCACAGAGAAGAAGTTGCAAAACCTGCAGAAAATGCTGCTTTGTTAGTTTAAACCAGTCATCCAGGGTAGTTGTTATGACTACTGCTGACACTTCATTATTGGTTCAGAAGGGTCATATAACACTGAACGACAGGAAAATACTCCACAGTTGCAGCTTTTTTATGTGTAAGTAAATTATTAAATGTGCTGAAATCAGGGGTGACTAATTACCATTTTGGGAGCCTGGTATAGCCCCCCACCCACCGTTTTTTCCTGGCCTTTCAAGACACCTCTGGTTTTTGTAGCAGCAGCAAAACGAAAACAAAAATAAACACTATGCTGGGATGGGTGGAGGTCAGTGCTGTTGTTAGGGATGCAAATTGTTCACTCCCCAGCCATCGGATTAATCATTTTATGAGTGGAGAATGGGGTGGTAGTCCTGTGGTGGTAGCCTTTCCAAGAGTATTATTATATTTTGGAGGGATGCGTTTAGTGAGAGAGTTGAGGCACAGAGTGGCAGAATGAGCAGATGGAGAAACCTGCAAATTTGAAAAGCTATTTTGTTGTTAAAGGAATTTGTATTACACCTAGTATTTCAACATCTGTTGTCACTGGTGCACCAGAAAGAGCATTATAACCCTCCCTCCTCACTTGATCTGCATGGACCATGAGTTAAGGCTGTTGGCTTTCGTGCCTGTACCTGTATGAGTGTCTTGGGTGGCCCCACCCACTGCTGGTAGGGTTGGCCAAGGGCAAATGCAGCCCTTGAGCAAAAGGAAGGAAAAGAAAAAAGCGACTAGGCACCCCTGCTGCTAAACCATTAAAAATCTGATCTTGGAGAGAAACTACTTTAATCAGCAATTTTGGCTAAAATACCTACAGATTTTAAGACCAGTCATGTGTATTTCCTGAAACGAATTAAGTGCTTCTGTGCATGCGCATGGCGCACAGAGTGCTTCTGTGCATGTGCGCGCAGCAAAACCCGGAAGTATACACTTCCGGGGTTGCCGTGCCGTAGCCCGAAGATTCCGTATCCAAAGGAATACGTAAGTAGAGGTACGACTGTACTGATATGGCTACTTGTAACATGAAAGTGTTGGTATTGTTGCTAGGGTTTTCACAACCCATGTTAATGATGCTTTAGTTAGAAAGTTATACTGTACAAACACTGGTGCTTTTAATGCTTGGAATACACACAACCCCCCTTTGTGCCATACTTGCTGGCCTCCATTCCCCTTTGCCCAGCGGCTCCCTTTGTAAGCTTCTTACTGTTCCAGATGTTATCTAGTGCCAAAGGGTCGAAGGTTGAACCTGGGTCCAGCTTTGTGCAGCCCTTCCCCATCATTGCAGTAGCAGTGTCATGACTGAAACTGGGTGTGTGTTTGGAGTGGAGGTCAAAGCAAATATAAAAAATATCCTGCATGTTTCTGCAGGTTGTTTTTTGTTTTGTTATCTAGTTTTGCCCATAAAATAGCGAGTGGTCTCAGAATATCGTGACCCTCTAGCACTGCTGGTGCTAAGCAACCTGATCAGTCTCTTGAATTGAACTGAACTGCTTTGTTAACATCCGACTGTCTCAGGAGACAGTGGAGGTGTGCACCTTTGGGGGCAAAGTCAAACCGTTGGAAGGTTGCAGCACTTGCGGCGGCTGTAGACACAGATACAGGAGAGACATGTTTTGCTGCAGCTGAGGCAGATAAAGGTGTCTAGTTCTGCTGCTGCAGACCCACTAGGGCATTTCCCCCTCTCTGTGCTCCTCCCAGCGGTCATTCCTCCTCTGGTCAGTGCTATGGATACACATCCTGACTGACTTGTCTCCAGGCACTGCAGTTGTCTGCAAGGGATTCCTACAGGAATACTAATGGAATAATACTAAGGAGCGAGATACAAGGGACTTAATTCAATTGAATGTCTCCACAAACAGAAGAGGAGGAGAGGCAATTTTTCCTGGATCTGGCTTTCCACATTCCCCCTCCCAACCTTCTCCAGGTTGTTGGAGGAGTGTGGCATGCTAACCTGCAAGGGGAAAGGGGAAATCATTTTTTTAAATTCTTCCCTCCTCACCATTAGCAGACGCATTCACTGGATTAGGAGCCCTTCTGCACTCAGGTACAGCCAGATTGAAGACATGTTGAATGAATTAAATATACATACAAACACCCTCTTCCTCTCAAATACTTCGGCTAAATCTGCCTGTTTGTTTCATGAGAATTGCAAATCTAGCTAGCTTCTTTCTCAGCACTTTATTTAAAAGTGTCACTGACAGAAATGACATTCGGACAGAAAATAGCCTGTTCACTTGGACCCCTGCTTGAGAGGGGGATTGCAACAAGGGACGTGATGATTTTAGATACTGAGAAAGGCATATTTTAGATGCCTTAGTCTGGTTTTGAGGCTCTTCTAACATCTCAAATACAGATGCATGTGAATATTTGTTGCAGGAAATCCCCTGGCAGACAAGCAGAGACAAAACTGGGTGCGGACAAAGGCATTCATATCAAACAAAGGAAGTAAATAAATTAGATTAGGGAATATATTGTTGGTGTATTTCTCAGGCTGCAATCCTGGACCTGTAATTTTTTTGTGAGATATTTTTTGTAGTTGCTTTAATTGCAGTTGCAGTTGTAGTGGAGGGACTGGACATAAATCTACAAAAACACCAAAAGCTCAGGGAGTTTGCATCCAAGGAAATATGTATAAGATTTCTCTGTTGACCACTTTCACTTGTGTGAGCCAGTATTTTTCAAATTAAGGAGTTTTTTTCTCTAATGAGTATAGTCATCGCATATAAACCCCACATATAACCTTAATATTCTCATAGCACTTTTCAGTGATGCTCAAAGTGCATTGCATGTTCAGTTCAACAATCCTACATATGGGGCACAAGTGTCCTGAAGTTATGGAGGATTTTTTCAGGTTGGGAAATGGAGGATTGTCTAAGGCTGTCTATTGAGCTTGTACTTGAAGTGAAAGTTTAACCTGCAGTAGGTTTAATGGCTTATTGCTTCTTTTGGAATATTACATCTCACCAAGCTATACTGTTTATATTTTGAAGATAAAATGCTTGCTTACAGCTGTCAGGGTTATTGGCCCTATTTGAACGATCACATCTTTGCTTAATAAGCTGAGATGTGTGCAAGCTTATTTTCCGTGTGCTCCATGTTCCTCCCATTTTCCTTCCATTCTTCGATGTGCTGCAGTCAGCCAGGAACTACTGGGAACCTATAATTATGAGATGGTTTATGATCAGGCATCCCCAAACTGCGCCCCTCCAGATGTTTTGGCCTACAACTCCCATGATCCCTAGCTAACAGGACCAGTGGTCAGGGATGATGGGAATTGTAGTCCAAAACATCTGGAGGGCTGAAGTTTGGGGATGCCTGTTTATGATTCTGGCATGTTCTGAACCTGGTAACCATAGTTTCCTGGTTTGAACAAAATGGGAAACTATGGTTAGTTGAAGTTTTCCAGATTTTATTGCTGTATGCAGGAAAGAGAAGAGGCTGCATCCATGGACAAAAGTCTCATTCACATCACAGCTTATTAAGATATTATCATATAAATGTGGCCAATGTATGGCTGGTCTTTATTGAAAAAGCCTGAAAAAGCAGTTGTCTTGGTTTGCTGTGATAAACAGGAATGTCCTAATCTGACGTTTGAAATGGATGAAATTTCCTTCAGAGGGGAAGGATTTGGGGGAAGATTTCATAGGCTGCTCCTGTTTCCTTAACCATTGTTAAACAATTGAACAATATATTTGTGTGTGAACTTGCTCAAATTAGGTGATAGTCTTCAAAACCACCATTTTTTGACATGCTGTAACAGCAGAATCTTATTACATGTTCATTTGTCAGTGCCTGTTGCTTTTAGATCAAAGGAAGTGGTAGAAATAAATTGATTAAGTAAAGGTGAACAGTGTTACGTGATTTGGACTGTGTTCTTCAGACGCAAGCATATATTTCAAAACTGTTTTTGTAGTGCTGATTCATATTTTGTTTGTAGATTTACAGCTCCCCACAGCCACCTCTTCAAGCAGGATCATGTTCAGCATATATATGAGCATATTTTAGAGTTATTAATAGTTCTTTCTAGAGAAAGACCTGGGAAAGGTTGCAGAGGGCCTGACTCCGGTAGCATTTATGTGTGAACTATTTGAGGATAACATGTAATCCTCCTAAGAGAATTGTTTGTTTATACTTCTGCTCCCTCCTTGTCTGACTTCCCTGTTACAGACTGTACAGGATGTAAAGCATATAAACTGTTTATTAAACAGAGTTGTTTGTGTGCATGTAGCTGGTGATAATGGGAACATAGAGGCATTTAGCTGCCAGAAGTAGGCACCAATAGGTACAGGTACCATCATTCCACCATCATTAGTTCTTATGAGAGATCACAGATTTAACCACTTCGGGAGTCATGATACGAGATGTTATATTTGGATAAAACTTCTTATGCCTAAAGTTGGGCTTTCTATTAGGGAACAAGATTATTTTAAAGCTACAAATATTGGTATTTATTTAAAGGTCCAGCAAATACATACAACTTTTATTTTATAGCAAGTTACACTTGTTTCTGCCCACTCTTGTCTTTAAATATTTCCCCTTCTCTCCATCAGAGGCTACTAGAGTGGAACAAGATAGGTGTCCAGCAGAAAAGGGTCGTTCATTATTTATTTATTTTATTCTTGGACCGTAGATCCCATTTCCCAGTAGGGAACTTAGACTGACAACTTGCTTGCTTCCCTTTTCAAAGCCATTAAAAAAATAGATTAAATTGTCCCCATATCAAATCACCAGGCAAGGACCAGTGACGTAGCACATTGAGTAGCCTAAAAGCAACTCTTTTAACAGTAGCGTTATAACTGAAAATAACATTTGTGTTTTTTTATCTATTTTTTTATCTTTTTGTTTGTGGTTCCTTTCTGTAACAAATGTCTGTAATGCCACTTAAACCAGCCTTTGCTCTATTGCTGTCACAGCAAGGCTTGATACAATGGAGTTCTCGTATTTTCATACAGCTTTCTGTTAGTTTGCTGTGTACCTTTAATACCCTTCTTTCTTTTTTATTATTTATTTTTAAGGTGATTCATGCTCAGAAAGTGCACTACAGATAATTGCCACATCTGGCCACCATGCAGATTTCCCCAGTGGTATCCAGCCTGCACCGGAAGATGTCTACAGAATGAACTTGGCCAAAGGAGTTTCAATGTCTTTGCCATCATCACCTTTGCTGCCTCGCCACGCCTACTTGATGCAATCAAGAGCAAGCAAAAAATCGCCAGGTAAGTTAAAAAAATATTTCTCAATTCCTACAGTAAAACAGTACTTGGTTCTTTCCTTCTAGACTCCATTTTCTGCAACTGTTTTCCTGATATCCTGCTCACAGTATCACTGATAAAAAGGCTTATGTGGATTGCCTCTAGGTAATAGGAGACAGTAACCTGGTTCACACATCATGCTAAGCCAAACTACGGTTGGCCACATTTCCAACCTTTGGGGAAACAGCATACAGATGGTGAGTGGGGTTAGAGACCAAAGTGGGTGGAGCAATAGGTGTGATTCTTACTTTGTATAGAAGGCCACACACACAAAAAGGCAGAGGTTTCTGTGCATAAACATGCCTTTCCATGTTTCATCCTGGCAAGCAAGAGGCATTTTCATAGCTCAAGGGCATATTCCAGCCAAGCAAAAGCACTTGAGGAGCCTGGGGAGGTTCCTGAGGGCCAGATGGAGATACCTGGGGGGCTGTAATTTGTCCCCTGGCCTGCAGCTCCCCACAGCTGGCATAGCATGAATGTAGGGGTCCTGTAGAGGAGAGTGCATGGCTCCTGCCCAGTGATTCTGCTGTGTTGTGCTGCACTGACCTTGGCTTGGTGTGCTGCCTGAACACAGGTACATGGTTTAGCTCCTTTGAACAAACTGTGAGCTGTAAACCATGAGACAAACCTTGGCTACATCTCATGGTTTGTCTGGGGATTGCTAGACCATGAGCCCGGGTGACACACTAAGCTAAGCAATGGTTTTGCTCAACTTAGCTGCAGAACAATTAACCAAGAGCAAAGTAGCTGAGTTCATCCCTCCCAGAGCCCACATGCTCACCATGCTAAGCCGTGAATTGACTCAACATGATGTACGAACCAGGACATCATCTGGATGAGCTTACCTGATACTGAATGTTTTCTTCCCTACCTTCACACCATTAGTTGGAGAACATAGTTGAACTTGTTACTGCTACAGAATGTGTACGACGTCAGAGAGTAGGACCTTTACATATTAAAATATTGATTGCTATTTTGGGGAAACATGGTGGTTCAGTGTCATATTTGGCCCATTGCTTTAAGCTCTGATACCATGCAAACTCTGCAAAGCATCATTGCTCAATGGACTGAACCCTTTGTAGTTTTACAGATGGTTTCAAGACGCTGTTTTCATTCTTAAGATGAATTGATTTACATTTATTTTCTAAGCTGAACGTAATATGATATAGAAAGGGAGGGAAAAGGCAATTCAACTTTGTGATAACACCTCCTGAAAGCTTTTGTTTGTAGCAACAAGCAAATGTCTGTGTACATATCTTACTAAATAAGGTGTGACTACAGGCTTCCTTTTTATCAGCTATGCGCAACTCATTCCAGCACACTAACATCACTTTGACTCCACCAGGCCTGGGACCAATGAAAGGAAGTAAGTAATAAGGAACAGTTATGTGTCAACTATTCTGAGCCCAAAGTAATGGTGCTTGGTGATAGAACAGGTAAACACAAATGGCAATTAGACAGTCATCCCTTGGAGAGGTCTAATAGATTTAATTATCTGGGGGTTTGTTTGCCCAAAATGGCCTATGGAACAGTCATTGGCAGGAAAATAAACTGAATGCCCAAAGTTCAATGCAGTGGGTATTGAAATTTGCCAAAGTGAAGAGCGGGGAATCTTGGGCTGCCAGCTCTAAAAGCTTTTTCTGCTAAGGTTGATATATGGGGCAGAAGTCTGGGGGCATTTCAGAGTCCAAACAGTTCTTCCAAGTACAGTTGTGCTTTACAGGGTCTCTGTACTTTACAGGGTAAAGTACAGTTGTGCTTTACAGGGTCTCCCACCAGGAACACCCACAGCATTAATGCCAATTTCATGGACTATCTTCTTATTTTTTAAACAGAGATATTTGGTAAATAAACTGGTAAAATAATGTATGGTAGAGCACTCTCATTTATCCTCCCCAAACACCTAGCTAGCTAACAGTAAACTATTATCGAGGAAATATGGATTTGATCCAGAGGCCCTTTTCACTGCCGAAATCCCACTTAGCCGACAAAATATTAAAGCACTCTTCCAAAAATCTGTTGCAGAACAGGAAGGGATGCAATTACTTTATACAGATTTTCCAGCACTTTCCCCACCTTGAAATCATCACACCATGGGGAAGAGAAATACTTATCTGAGCTAAATTCACATTTTCTCTGCAAAGTGCCCACAACTCTGCATATTTTCAGACTATGAAGTCTAATTTTGGGGAGATTTAAGAAAATCCCCAGAGGTCTGCACTTTTGTGTCCTTGAGTAGAGTACACCCTACTCTATTTGATGTTCTGCAAATGGCAGGAAACATACAGGCAAAAATATTTTAAGCAATCTTTAGTAGTGGTTGCTACCCACCAAGATAGGGATAAGATTAAATATCTGTTGTCTGGCTAAATTCACGGTGAATGCAGCTCAACTTAGACAAGGCCATGTGGCCTCCCTCAGGATCTAAGATTCTGGGTTTTTTATGCATATTTCCTCCCTGTATAATTCTTATGTATAATTTATGCTCATATGTTTCTGTTTGGCTGCAACCTGTTTGGTTGCCTGATTAATAAATTCATTTTGATGATAGGAAGTATCCAATACATATTAAAATATTGTGAAACCGGAGAAAGGATGCATAGAAGAAACTGTAGGTGACTTTTCAAAAATAGTATTTTATATATTTTTTACAGTTTTTTTTAAAAAAATTAAACTGTAGGCATAGATGCACGATTGTATGAATGTTATCAGCTGATTTTTTTTTTAGTTTTAAAGTATTATTTTGCCTTGGTACTTTATTATATTGTAAAGCACCAGGATGAAGTTTGGTTGGGATAACCACTTGCTGTTATGTCCTTTTTAATCTATTTTTTTCCCCACTGTTGGTGGATTTTATTTTGGCTAGCACTAACAATAATATACTTTCACTCCCCTGGTTACTTTTTCCTAACTATGAAACTTTTTTGGATACATATATCAATTTTCTTTATTGACCTTATTGGAGTCTTCTTGTATCTTAAGCACTTATAAAAACCAACAACTTCGGATTTCCTTTGTCTCATGTTCACATTTTCAACCAGGGTCAAGGACCCTGTTTAACAAGATTGCATAATTCTTAGTGATTACCCTATACATAACATAGTCCTGGATTTTCATTCATCCGATTTCTGTTAAGCAACCACTTATTATAAGAAATAAAGAAGTTTTTATTTCTTTTGAACATGTAGTGCTTCTCAACAAACTACTTCAGCATACTTTTGCAAATGTCACTTATATTGAAAGTATTAAAATTCAATTATGTAGTTTTGATACATAAAAGTGGTATTTTCTAGTCAAGATGAAAGGGAAGCACAAAATTTAAAACCTGTATTTTAGTGTCCCGCTTGAATTAGGTGAGGTTTCGTGGAAAAAAGCTGCTGGCTTTTGAAAAGTTGGCCTCGTCAACAAGAATTTATAGCTGTGATGAAATCAGATCCCAACACCCTTGAGTTACCAGTATTGACAAGTCCAACTCGTGCTATTTCTCTCTCTCTCTTGCGTGCGTGCTCTCTCTTTTGGATGTGTGCACCCAAGAGAAAGTGCATTACATTTGATTTTCCCCAACCTCTTGTTAATTTGTGTTTTTTTAAAATCACCCTTAGTGTTATTTCTCTTAATTTTATTGGCTTAAATCCAGCTTGTTAAACCCATTTAAAGCAATGAGTTGTAGTATGCCTGACTCTGTTCTATTTGGGCCATAATAAAATACTAGAGATTGGTTGCAATGTTCCATTTGCACCACATACCTCTACTTGTGCAAACTGCACCTACCCTGCTTCTGCTCCTCCCCTGCAACCTTCATGCATCCCAAAAATATGTTCCAGAGGGTTGGGGGACCTTCTGGAGCAGATTTGGGGACATGGGGGTCGGCGAAGGAGGAGAAAGGCAAGTTCCATGAGGTTCACTGGTGCAACGTTGGAGTCTCATCTTACCGGTATATATTTTACGAGTTCAATATAATGTTTGTCTTTTAAAAACCTATATTAATTTGGGTAAGATGCCATCTTATTTATGTAGTATTTTAACTCGCTCACTTTGAGTTCATTGTTTGCATCCGTCTGTCTCGGGAGAGACTATGGAGGAGTGTGCCTTTGGGGTGAAGTCAAAACGTTGGACAGTTACATTGCCTGCACTTATAGCATGATACACAATTATTCCTGAAGAATAATAATTTAAAGTAGAATAGTTTAAAACCAGCCATTCAAATGGGTTTGCAGACTTCAGTGGACTGCTGTTAAGAGGGAGGGAATTCATAATGCAGAGGGGAAAGGAGTGTGTGAGTTCATGCCTGCTTTTCTTTTAGGCCGAACCAGAGAAGGCACAATTCCTGAACATGTTTTTAGAAATGTGAGTAGCAGCTGGGAGAGGGAAAGCTGCATCAAGGCTCACTGCACCCCTCTACCCACTGTGGTCCTGATGACCAGGGTGTGTGTATGTGGATTTTTAGAAGGGAGAAAAGGAGTTAAACTCTCTGTCCAATTCCTACAATCCTGATGCTGTCTCCCCCACCCAACTTAATATTGCACCTAGTTGCACCAATAGCTCATCGTTATTGGCAGAATTATTTCTGCATCAGACCTCTGAAAAGAAGAGCTTTTGGATATTCTTTTTTAGACATGCATGTGCCTTCAGTCAAAACTGAACCTTACTTTTTGGCCAACTCTTCCGGCTAAAATGTATGCAATATTCTGGGCTTGGTTGGTAGGCAAAGTCTATTTGCTGTCTTGGAAGATGTTGTGTTCACTCTTCCTTTCTTCCCACATGGGTAAGATAAAATTGTTCCTGCTTTTATAGGAGAACTGGTCTGTGTTGCAATCAAACAGGATGTGAGAGATCTAGCCCACATAACGGGCAGGGTGTTATGGGTTCCTATCCCTGCAAATATTTCCTTTAGCACTTAGGTTTCCATGGCTTAACAGCCTTTTTGTCAATTAGGGACTGCTCATGTGCATGTAGTTAAATTTACGAGGATATACTTTCACAGTCCGGGAAAAGGCAAAGTCTCTGAACCTTGCTGAATTTCATCTACAAAATATTTGCATCTGCATTATTAAGTGTTGCCGTAAGATAGACTTTTAAAAAAATCCAAACCCCTCCTTTTCTACTGCAAGGCCTTTAGGACGGCTTACAACAAAATCAAATGATATCCAATTAAAAAAAACATTTAAATTAACAACTTGTAAAAAAAGGAAAAAGTAAGATAGAAATTGAGCCAGCTACAGCAAAACAGCAAAAATACTATGTGTATCCTGCATGAAAAAAACCAACGAAAATAATAGTATTTAAGTTGGCACCAGAAAGATATCATAAAAGAGCCTCTTTGGGGAGGGTATTTCACAACTAGGATGCCACAGAGAAGACTTTCTCTTGTAGCTACCCAACTCATCTTCCAAGGAAGGGACACCAGGAGTTTCAGACTATATTTACATTGCATTTAATGTGGCATGGCTTGGCGACAAGAACCTAGAAACATTTCTAAAACATTAAATAATATACTAGATACTTTGTGTACTCTTCGAAAAGTAGTACCTGTCAAGCAGTCTGAAGTAAACAAGCTGCCAGTTTTTCTTTAGAAAAAGAAGTTGTGGAAAAGTTGTAAAACTTGTGATCTGCCTAGCAAGAACCTGAATACTTGTTTGAAAATCATGAGGAAAAAGCAGGGAAGCTGAGCGGTCCCTAAAAAGACTGCTCTAGCTTTGAAGCTACCGTAAGTACAGTCGTACATTGGATCCTGAAAGCCTTGTGTCTTGAACGTTTTGGCTCCCAAACGCCGCAAACCCGGAAGTGAGTGTTCTAGTTTGTGAACGTTCTTTGGAACCCGAACATTTGATGCGCCTTCTGATTACATGCCTTGGTTGCCGAACGTTTTCGGAAGTCGAACGGACTTCTGGAACGGATTCCGTTTGACAGCCAAGGTACGACTGTACTTTATAGAACACCTTTCACATTCAGTGTCTCCTCTGAAATAACAGACAGCTTATTTTCTAAGTGAAAAATGTGGAGAAACCTTACCACTTGATAAAACTCCCATTCTTTGTACCAGATAGAAGGTCTGCACCCTATTTGCACTAATTCCTGTGCACAAGCAAACATGTATCACATGACCAGTTCACCATGTTGGTAAGGCTATCTTAATCCTAATTTGAATCTTTAATGTTTCAGTGCAGTTCTATGCCTGAGTTCAGAAGTAAGCCCCATTGTTAATTAAGTCAAAGTTAAGTACAATATAGTGGTACCTCGAGTTACAAACGCCTCAGGTTACAAACGCTTCAGGCTACAAACTCGGCTAACCTGGAAGAGTTACCTCGAGTTGAGAACTTTGCCCCAGGATGAGAACGGAAATCGTGTGCCGGCGGCGCAGCGGTAGCAAGAGGCCCCGTTAGCGAAAGCACGCATCTAGTTAAGAACAGTTTCAGGTTAAGAACGGACCTCCGGAACAAATTAAGTTCGTAACTGGAGGTACCACTGTACTTCTAAGTCTCATTGATCTGTTTCACAAGTCACTGTTAGGCACCATGCAGATTCCCGGAGAGGATTTCTCAGCTACTTTGCTCATTGGCTCCAACTCATGGTTAGTTGAGGAGAGAGCTTAACCATGCGTCAGGGGTCTCCTGACAAGTTAAGCCAAACCAGAGCTCAGCATGGAGCAGGAGTAAAAAAAAAGAGCAAGGCAGCTGCAAGCTCCTTTCTGGGAACCTGAACATTCATGCTATCTACCTGGTAACCCATAGTTTGGATTACTGTGGTGTGCAAATCAGGCTATTGACTTTGTTGCAAAACATTGAGTTAAGGGTGTTTTTAGGGCTTGCCGATCAGAAGGTCGGCAGTTCGAATCCCCGAGATGGGGTGAGATCCCGTTGCTCAGTCCCAGCTCCTGCCAACCTAGCAGTTTGAAAGCACGTCAAAGTGCAAGTAGATAAATAGGTACCGCTACAGCGGGAAGGTAATCGGCGTTTCCGTGTGCTGCTCTGGTTCGCCAGAAGCGGCTTTGTCATGCTGGCCACATGACCTGGAAGCTGTAGGCCAATAGAGCGAGATGAGCGCCGCAACCCCAGAGTCGGTCACGACTGTACCTAATGCTCAGGGGTCCCTTTACCTTTAGGGAACCTTTGGCGCTCCAGATATTGCTGAACTACAACTCCATGAGCCCGAAGAAGCATAGTCCATTAATGGTCAGGAGGTGATTGTATTTCGGACAAAAACCCGAAGGGCTGAAAGTTCCCCATTTAAAGTCTCCCACTGAAAACTGTTGCACTTCATAGTGCATCACTGAGACTCTGTCATGCCTTTTCTCTTGAGGAGTCTTGAAAGATGGATTTTGTCTTTACATTCCTAATTTCAGGAGTCCACAAAGATTGATTACGGTGATAGGTGGTGTTTGGGTCTGTTCAAACGTAACTCTAAGCTGTGCTTGCATAGTCCCTCTTTGCCTGCACCCCTCGTCATTTTATATGGCTGGGCCTGATTTCCGATACTTCCTTTTGATGAATTGAAGGTTAAGGGGTGATACGATAGCCATGTTCAAATATATAAAAGGATGTCATATAGAAGAGGGTGAAAGGTTGTTTTCTGCTGCTCCGGAGAAGCGGACATGGAGCAGTGGATTCAAGCTACAAGAAAGAAGATTCCACCTAAACATTAGGAAGAACCTCCTGACAGTAAGAGCTGTTCGGCAGTGGAACTTGCTGCCAAGGAGTGTGGTGGAGTCTCCTTATTTGGAGGTCTTTAAGCGGAGGCTTGACAGCCATCTGTCAGGAATGCTTTGATGGTGTTTCCTGCTTGGCAGGGGGTTGGACTTGGATGGCCCTTGTGGTCTCTTCCAATTCTATGATTCTGTGAAGTGTGCCGATTCATTGCTCTGTGTGCAAGCAGAAACTGAGTTGTCACTGAACAGGATCAGAAGTCAGGAATCGCCACATAAGAAGGGGAGAGTGCAGGACCAAGAGTCCTCAGGGCTCATTCAGTTATGAACATGTCCACTTTTTCTTAATGGTAAATGGCTTAATCAAAGTGGTGGAATTTAATGAATGATTCTGGAAGTTTTTGTATATTCAGGTCCCTTCACTACTGCTCCATTGTTCTGAAATCTCAGATTTTTCATTTGTGAGAGTGTGGCCTCCTCAGTTGCATTTCTTTTTCTTTTTGAGAAGTCCCCAAGTATGTGCAGCTCTTGGTATGGTGTTTATACATTCCTTTGAGAATGCTAGTGGCTGCTTTTAAAAACTAAAGGAAAATGTGACCTCAGCATTGCGTTTCCTCTGTTTCTGCTGCTATGAAAAACATTTAAAGGGAAGCTACGCAATTCCAAATGACAGAATCACAACTCTTTCATTTTTAGAATTGCCTTTTCACCATCTCTTGCTTATTAATGCAATCCTGCTTTAAAATGGTTGCCCATCATTGTTCCGGTGTACTGTATCTAATTATAGTATTACTTGCCGTATACAGGCCAGAACAATTGTCTTTTGAAAGGATGTGGTTTGCATTTTAGAGGGAGTGCATTTTAGAGTTGCTTTCATTCTAAACAGGCCTTGCTGCTGCTTTTTATTCATGTTCTGATAAATATCAAATAGCACCCTCTGCTGGTTTGTTATGCATATAAAACCATGTCTTTTTTGCATGTGTCTTTCATTGCATTGGAAAATGTATAAGGATCAAAGCAGAGTTGCTTTACTGATCTTTCTTTGCATCAGAATGCCCAAATACTGAAAATACGCAACTGAAAAATCTCTCGGTGCCGATTACGTGCCCCTTAACATCTTTTAACCTTCCATGCTCGCAGAATGTATGCTTTTGGATGAAGGTGGAGATTGTAATCTGCATTAAGAGATTAATCATACGATAGTGTGTATGTGGCATTAATTGCCTCAGCTAATTTAAACAGTTTTGATATTACAAAATAAAGAAGCACTTCTGTGAAAAGTTTTATCTGCTTTAAATCCTTTGTATGTAGCTAGACCAGCTGGAAGCTGGTGAAATCAAACCTTTCTGTTGCTTAACCCAAAATTAACACACTTTGATTTGCTTCCATCCTTGAACTTTTGTTTATACAATCAAAGGGTAAACCCAAGGGCAAAATAATTTTGCTGTGCAGAATCAAACGCAAGACTTATTTGCTCACCTTGATTTATTATCTTGAAGAAACTGGCCATATATAAACAATACCATCAGTATCGCACACTCATCATGTAGGAGGGGAACATGCTGTCAACACCTGAACTGGAAGGGATGCAGTAAGCCAGAGTAGGGACTGTGCTTGAGGCAGAAACTCGTTCTTTATGTACTGTTATCTTCCCAGTTCCCTTAACACTGAGTGATGGGGAAATGAAACAGTCCTTTCCACAGGGTAACTGTGCTAATGCAAATCTAAATTTCCGACTTCTTGCCTGCCATGAATTCTACAATTAGGCTTGTTTTTCTTTAAAGAAGAATGTTATTAATATTTAAAGAAAGCAAACACAAGCCATTTGCTTTAAACCACAGAATGCCATACAAATTCTCCAATAGCTATACAATAGAAATCATTCCATATTTATATGCAAAATATAAGCAGAAACAATAATAATACTGAGTTTGAGTTTCCACTTTGAAAGCTAAGTAACCATCTCGGACTGTGCAGCAAACTACCTAAGCTCCTCCTCTGTTGGATCTTGACCCCTGCTTGGTTTTTGACAACGCATTGGCCTGTGCCTCTCTTGATCCTCTGTTGCTACCTTGAAGCCCAATCCCTGACTGTTCTGAACACCCTTTATACCTGTTTCTGGCCCATTTGGATGTATACCCCATTCTGGTTCTAGATCTGGAGCACCTGGAACCTAAATGAGACCTGACAATTGCTCATGCAACATGTTCTGGGGACGTTCTCCATCAAATGTTAATGGCACGAGTGCTTTGTGCTTCCAAGAGTTGGGAAGCTTTTTCAGGCTAAAGGCTGCATTCTTTCTTGACAGCCATCCAGCGTGAAGCCTGAGAAAAAGGTGGACAGGGTAATGGTTGTGAGTGGGCTACAGCCCACCCATACAACAGTCACAGGTTTCCACACACACATCTACATTTCTCTCCATGGAAACAACCAAGAGGCGTTATTTCAGTTTAAAGAAACATTGCAGCCAGTCTAAAGCACTTGAGAGTGTGAAGCAGAACTAGTGAGAGGTGTGGCCTGGAAAGAGAGGGTGTGGCCAGATAAAGATATCTGAAGGGCTGCATTTGACCCCTAGGTTTAAGATTCCCAACCCTCATTTTGTGCATGGTATTAGATAATAGAAGCAGCCGCAAGGAAAGTACAGTCTTCCAAACTGGATGGTAGCTTCCTGCAATCCAGCCCTGGAGAAAATGTTCACACAATGTATTGTCACATGGAGTTTGACTCTTGAGTCACTGAATTCTAGTGGACAGTGCATGCTGGGTCATATGCCCCAGTATATACACCTGCGGATCTGTTTTCCCTTTGAAGCAGGCCTGCATAGCTTCTGACCCACCTGTCTAGAAGGAAGACATCAGCCAGTTGGTTGATGCGAACACCCTAGGGGTGGGTTTGTTTCTCCTTTCCGCCTTCCCAGATGCTTGAAGTTGAAACACCGAATAAGTCTCTTACGAAATTTCTTCTTCTTAGAATGATGACTAACATACTTTTAAAAAGTGTTGTTTTAAAATAACGCTGTAAAGCCAACTCATGCTTCTGAAAATCTCTTAAACCCAAGATTGAATTGTAGTAATGTTGGTGATGATAGCTCTGCTACTGTGTTTTGACTTAATTACTAAATGAATGGCACTCTTGGGATTTGATGTGGAGAAAAGTACTCTAAAATGTTTCAGAATACAGAACATCTTCAAGTTTTGTCCCAGGAGTACAACTGGGAAATTGCCAGGCATATTGTTCCTGCCACATGTTGAAGGCCTCTCCCCCCCACATAGTCCCTGACTGTTCTTCCTTGTTAATGTTTCTCAGATTCCTCTTTCTTCTACATCAAGTAAAATTAAATTGATGGATGTTTAAAATACACCATCAAACTCAAGGAGCATTCTAACATGTGAAAAAACATGTGGAGTCAGGAAGCTTGTTCAAAGTATGTGAATATTTTAGTTTTTGCAGTCTTTGAAACTCAATAGGAAAACTTAAAGTGCAGAGCTGTGGATCTTGCAGCCACTAATTCTGGTAGATAAAGATGAGTTATGTTCATATTTTCTATTATACGTTATTTACTTGGATGAAGTGATATATCAAGGCAGGTCAGATTTATTTGTTTATACCTGTCATAGACTCAATGTAAAATACAACTGGAATAACAGACCCTCAAATAAACACGGAAATGTTTACATATAGCATGAAACATAATATAAACAAGACATACAAAAGTTTTCATCCAAAGAAACCTTTTTTCTGAGATCACCTGAGCACTTTATCTTGGGGACTAGTATGTTGAGAGCACGAGGGTTACTTTATAGAGCTTCTAAAAAATTGTATAGATCAAAGCAGGTATTATCAATGACCAGCATCACATTACATTTTTGTAAATTGATCCTTCTTCTTCATGTTGGGGGGGGGGAGAGGAGAAGCAATTGTTATGTTTAGACTAGTTAGTGTCTTGCATAAAAAATATGAGGAGGTTGCTTTTTTTAAATAAAGCTGTATTGACTGCTAAGCTGACCCAAAGAATAAAGCTGTTTTATTTTACACCTTGGGGGTGACATTTAAGTTCCTGCAGGAGAAGATTGTTATAATAAAACCTCCATGCACTGTGTGTTTTAAAGCCATAGACAAGAATGTAAGAACACAGTGTTCTGTATAATATGAATTCAGAGTACAGAAGGATTATGGATTATTTAATTTTTAAATCCTCTTTAGTTAATTCCAGCTTGTCTTTTATGTTTTGGATTTGGTTTTTTTTTTCCTGAGCTGAACTATGAATATTAAGTACTTATTTATGGAATGCTAGAATAGCAGAGTCTTCTTCAGAAGTTCAAATATCTTGCAACCTTTCCACACGTTGGGGGGGGGGGAATAAACTATATCTCCTCCATCCTTCACTGTTCCAGTCGCCTTCCAACCCGCAGAGGGCAAACCTCTGATGTGCAAGATATTAGAACCCTGATTTTATGACTGGCTGTTTTTGAAGACATTCCTTAAATTCTTGAGCCAAACTATAGACTACAGGCTAAAGGGAGCAGGGAGTAACAGATATGGCCAGTCTGATTTAGGAAGGGGTTATTCAGCACGATGCGGCAAATAACTACAATGACAGGTAAAGGACCCCTGGATCGTTAAGTCCAGTCAAAGGCGACTATGGGTTTGCAGCGCTCATCTTGCTTTCAGGCGAGGGAGCCAGCATTTGTCCACATACAGCTTTCCGGGTCATGTGGCTAGCATGACTAAACCACTTCTGGCTCAACGGAACATCGTGACGGAAACCAGAGCGTATGGAAATGCCATTTACCCTCCCGCCACAGTGGTACCAATTCCAAAAGTATTGTCCCATGTAATAAGGAACGAACATTCAGGGGTGGAGGAAGGGAGGGAATAGCAGTCCCTGCTTTACCAGTAAGGGTGCTGCAGCCACCAGGTAATTTTGCTTCCACATCCCAAATAATGATCACCATGCTGCTTGAGCTGCAACAGCTACTGGCTACTAGGCAAAGCACCACAGCTGCAAAACAGGTGGGGGTGGGTAGGTCCTGATTTAGCTAAAATGCCCCTCTGAGAACTTTTGGCCCAGCCACATTCTAACTTGGTCTTGGAATGGAGATCTTAGTGGAACTTGTGAATGAGCCACACAATGAACTGGATGAAGTCCCTGTTGGTTCTGCAGCACCTGTCGGCAGCTTTTGAAACTAATAACTAGTGGTATCCTTCTGGACTGTCTGGGCACAATGGGACTTGGTGAGAGGTTCTGTTTTGTATAGACTTGGTCTTTCCTTTGGAGACACTTTTGAGACGGTGACGCTGGAGGGTCTATTTATTGGCACCATGATATCTGAGCTATAACACCCCACAATATTCCATCTTGTCTCCTGTGCACCTATAAGAAATTGCTGGGAGGAGGGGATTGTCTAGGGATTTTGAAGTGCGGTGCAACCATCAGCACCCAACTTTTACATCTCATTTCATACATATTCAAGAAAGGCAGCCAAGGTCTTGCAATGGTGATTAGAATTGGTAGTGGACTGGATGTGAGCTAGCAAACTGAGACTTAATCAGGGCAAAACAGATGCTTCAGGTGAGCGAGGCTGGATCTAGATGCATCAAAAATGTGATTCAGTTAAACGCCTTGTAAACTCCTGCCCACCTAGCAGTTCGAAAGCACATCAAAGTACAAGTAGATAAATAGGTACCGCTCTGGCAGGAAGGTAAACGGCATTTCCGTGGGCTGCTCTGGTTCGCCTGAAGCGGCTTAGTCATGCTGGTCACATGACCTGGAAGCTGTCTGCGGACAAACGCCGGTTCCCTTGGCCTATAGAGCGAGATAAACGCCGCAACCCCAGAGTCGTCCGCGACTGGACCTAACGGTCAGGGGTACCTTTCCCTTTTTAAACTTCATACAGGGAAATCCCGTTGGTGAAAGATGGGACTCTACAGCGCCATGTGGTGTCACAGATAAAGTGCTTTATCTTTATGAATGGTGCTAAGTCCCAAGACTACTTTTCCTGGGGATGGGGATACAGTTTGGTTTGGGTATAGTTTCACTGCTTCTGAAGAATTGAGCCCACAACTTGACAATGCTCCTGGATCCAGCTTTGTTTCTGGATGACTAGGAGTGCTATTGCCCAACTTAGGCTGGTGGGCCAGCTGCAGCCGTTGTTCACGAAGTGAGACCTAACTGTAATCAAGCATGCCATAGTTGCTTCAAGAATTGGATTACTGTACTATTAACAGCTGCCTTTAAAAAGTGTTTGGAAACATAAGCTAGTCCAAAATTTGGAAGCAAGAGTTCTAACCAGAGTCTTTTTAAAAAAACAACAGCCCATATTTTATTAATTCCAAACTTAAACATAAATTACATAATAACAATAATCTGTTTTATATGAAGCATGTGACTGGTTTTTTCTACCTACACTTCCAGTTTATTTCCAAGCTCAGTTCAAATCCCTGGATATGATCTTTTTAAAGCCATAAACAGCTTGGCACCATGTTACTTACAGCACCGTCCCCCTCCCATAAGTTCCTGTCTGTCCACTTTCCCAGGCTGTGGAACTCCTTGTCCTGTGAAATCAGAACCACCCCCTTCTCTTGTGGCCTTTAGATGTAAACCAAAACATTTTTATTCCCCCAAGCTTGTGTTGTGACTGGTTCCTAAATCTCGCTGCTGAATATTATGCTCCTGATTACCTGCTGTGTTGCTTGGTTTTTACCTGATTTGATCTGGAACATTTTGAATGGGAAAGGCATGATATAAATGTTTTAATAGCAAATACCACACATACTATCAGCAGCAGTAATATCAGCAGTGGACTCTGAGGAAGGGTATAATCTACTGTTAGTTGAATTGTGTGGGCTATATCAGGGGTCAGCAAACTTTTTCAGCAGGGGGCCGGTCCACTGTCCCTCAGTCCTTGTGGGGGGTATATATATATATATATATATATATATAGTATATATTAAATGAACGAATTCCTATACCCCACAAATAACCCAGAGATTCATTTTAAATAAAAGGACACATTCGACTCGTGTAAAAACACCAGGCAGGCCCCACAAATAACCCAGAGTGGATTTTAAATAAAAGGACACATTCGACTCATGTAAAAACATGTTGATTTCCAGACCGTCTGTGGGCCGGATTTAGAAGGTGATTGGGCCGCATCCGGCCCCCGGGCCTTAGTTTGGGGTCCCTGGGCTATATAGTATTTGCATATATCTTTATCACTGAACAATTGAACCAGACATTTGGGGTTGGGGTTGGGAGGGAGGGCAGCAGCTTTCGTTTGTGCACATTTTCAACATTTATCATTTCTTGTTCCATTTGTCTTACTTTAACAATAAGTTGCCATGTACCACTGGTAGATTTGTTTCTCCTTTATATTATTATATTACCATCTAGCATTCCTGATCATTGCTAGTTTCTGATGTGGAAGGAATAAGGTGACATTCACAAGGGTGGTTGATTTCTGAATCCAGTGAGCCACAACTAAGGTAGTATAATAAGAATGGCAAGGTAGCCTTAATAAATTTATCCACTTCTGTCTTAAACCCAGTTTGGTTTTACATTCCTCAAATGTTATTGGGAGTATTATGCCTTTGTATACCTAAAATGGTTAAAGGGCACTTTGTGATTTATAGTAATTAGCTATATGTATAAGCTCTCCTATCCCACCCCCTCTGTTTATACATACACACATTTATAATGTGCTTCATAAAACCCTTTGGCTCCCATTTTATCTTTTGTCTTATAATTCCACACAGATCTGTAATACGTCATTTGCCATATAAAGATAAGCTGTGCTCTCCAAACTTTGCCAACTGAATTTTTTATTACTACGGTTTACTGGAAAGTGGGGTGTCTTTATTATTTCAAGAGCAATCTAAACCACAAGTTACACCAGCTGGATGAGAGAGAATTATTTTGGCACAGTTAAGAGCTATGGGAACCTAATGAATGAATGGAGTCTGGGCAAAATGGAAGCAAGCATGCTAGGGCAGGGCTGTTGCAGACAAATACCTGAATGAGGCTGGAACCCTACAAGAGTCCCATCCTATGTTTCTTTTTGTATACTTCTGTGGCTTTGCGCTTAGGGGTGTTGCTGTGTGGTAATGAGATCATTTATTACAGTTCTGCTACCTCTCCTTTCCCCATCTAAAATTACTGCTTGGTTCTGGTTTCTTTAAATATGTACATTATTGATTATAATAAAATGATAACAACCAATCAGTTATGGAGTGTGGTGGTTCAGTTTTACATTTAAAGTGCCGTTCAATGCAGAATCCGTAGAAATAAGAGGGAGGGGGAAGAGATCTGCCTATGGTCCACCCTCAGCCCCATTTAAAATTATTTTTGCCAGCAGTTCCTCTGAAAGCGTAAGCTTGGATTTGTGGAGGCTGCATTTTGTTCCCAGTTGTGCTGCCCTTTCCCACTGAATTACCAGTGCCTTCTGTGGCCTTCAGTGAGCCACTATTGTGGTATGTGCATCCTTCCTTTTCAGATAGCCCAACCATTAGGCAACCACCTAGGGCAGAAAATGTGGAATCTGGCTATTCCCCTCTGTGGGTGTTGTGTGGCCTGTCCTGGGTCCCCTAAACTATCCTGCTGTCTCAATTGCAGTGGAGATCCTGGTTCAGTTTGTGGTTCAGTAGGAATGGGGAACAGTTGCCATTTTGTCCCTGCCTCGGGCAGCACAATATCTAAGTCAGGCCCTGTTTCCTTAGACGACTTCGTAGCTCTCCATGGAAAAATGCTTATTTCCGTCACACACATAGAAATGTGTGTGCATGCTGTGTAGCTGTATTGAACTATATTAGCTGTATGGAACCATCAGTATCATACTGATATCCAGAGCCTCTTCCTATGGGTTCTTCATGCAAGTCTGCTAGCAACTGTGGGGTAGATCTTCTTAGCAGCATGCTTGGAGGGTTTTATGTTTGTGAGGGAGTATGACAGAGACCTGTGATGTGACGATGGCAACCCAGTTTGTTGCTTATGTCTATGGTTGTGTTTTTTTTAAAAAAAAACACATGGTGCTGTAGAGGAATTTTCAGTGTTAAAATGTCAAAATTGGTGCGTAGTGGTAGAGATGCCATGGATTTTGGGTGAGGGGTTGTAGTTGCGTTGGCTCATATTTCTAATGGTTTTTGTTTCCTTGTCATCTCTGCTACTGGGAGTGAATAGAACTGTGATACATTAAGACTGGTATTCGCCCTGATGTCAACCCAGCAAAGCAGAACCCTAGGATTCTGCAATTTCTGTTTCTCAGTCTAAAGCAATTTCTGTTTCTCTAACGAACCTTTAGATGGCAGTATTGTTCTCATTGTGGGGGGTGTTTTAGTGACTAGAAATTGTGTTGTGCATTTAATGTTTCCTGCAATTGCATTCAGCAAAGCACACAGCTATCAATAATTTAAATAGTAGAATGAAAGTACTAAATTCATTCTCCTACATTTGATGAACTCCTTTGATGAACAATTACTCCAACCTCAAAAGTGAACGATGCACTTATAAATTACATACAGTAGTATGTTTGATTTTAGCTATCAGTTAGCAAAACCTCTCCCTGTTTATTATTATTATTATTATTATTATTATTATTATTATTATTATTATTACTGAAAATACCGAGGAGCTAGCAGCTGAACAGATATTTCTCTCCTTTCTTCCTCCCGCCCTGCCCACCGTCTTACAATCAACGTTGTGCGTCATTCGCTTGGGTAAAAATACTGTACTCAGTAATATAAAGCTGCTGGACTGGAGTATTTAGAGTGTTAATGTTGCAAGCTGTCCGCTTTGTAATCCTTGCCTCCCAGCTTCAAAGATTATACTAGTAAACAGGGTTATCTTCGAATTGAAGCAGAAAAACAGAGGCTCTGCCTAGAGAGGCCAACTCCAGAGCTGTGTGAATTTTGACCATGTCAAAGTCACCCTCTTTACATATGCTGGAGGCTGATTCAAGAGCACCGCGGCAAGGAAACTGCTTTTGTTCCACAGCACAGTTTACATTCCAAAAAGTGAGCCTGACTAAAGCTTGCTGTTGCTGCTTTTTCCCCCTGACAACAGACAGCGAGAGTGGAAGTACGAGAGTTCACTGTCTTTATTATAGCATGTGTTGTGTGTGTATTGTCTCTGTCTGCAACGTGCATTTCTGCTTTTGGAGTTGTTCTGGTCCTCTGTAATTTGTGTTCTGTGTGGGGAAAAAGGCAAGTTTGAGATCTTTCCGCATTTCAGGTCCCATCAGGAAGCCCAAGTATGTAGAAAGTCCCCGGATACCAGGAGATGCAGTCGCCGTACCAATGAGGAAAGTGTTGGAGCCGACAGATCCCAACCAGAATGGTAAGCATGTGTGTTCGGAGTGCTTTCCTTTCGACTTAATGACTGGACTTTGACTTGAAAGCGAAGCGGCTACAAAAACAAGTAAGAACTGAGCCCTTTGTGCAGTACTTGGCTTTGCAGATCTTGTGATAGGCTTGTTATGTGCCATGTCTAGCAGTCTAAAATTCTTGAACCACAGTCTTCAAGCAAAATTAAGTGTGAGAGTTGTGGGTCACTTTTAATGTGAGAGGCCTGTTTGAATTCTGTTTCTGGACTTGCTTTCAAGTTTTAACAACGGAGTGTGTTATGCTGGTGCCATGTTGAAGTGCTGTGTCTTGCCACTGCCGTTAAAATGCTTGCTAAATCAGACAGCAATAACAATAGATGACTGTGTTGGCAAAGCTGGTAGCAGCCCGACCCTGGAGTTAATTGGTATTCTTGAAAAGTTCCTAGTTCATTAAATTTGACTACCACATAACAAAGTGCAGTTTCAGAGAATGTCAGGGCAAAATGACAATCGACATGCTGTGTAAGTATTTGTATAATAATGAGGATTTCATATTCACTCTGATGTTTTAGATTTACAGCCTAATTGACACCAACAGAAACAACCTATAACATCAAGTTAAATTGGATATTCCCTTGTTTTTCTTGTGCTTTGAATTTAAGACCTGAGTTCTCACCATCTCTTCTTACTGGAGGTGCAGAAAGTTTCTAGGAATATTCCTTCCTGGCACCTTTCTCACATTTTTGTGTATATCTTGAATCGGATATACACAAAAGTGTATGGCGCTATTTCTTCTACAGGCCAGTCTAACATCTGTAGCTTAAATTCTGTGTCTTTCTGCAGTTTTATGTCCCCCTCCTCAAATTTCAGAGCAACAAGTTCAAGTATGTTCCATCTCTCATCATAGCTGCCAAGTTATCCCTTTTTTTAAGGGATGTCCCTTATGCTGAATAGGCTTCCTCGTGAGAAAAGGGAAAACTTGGCAGCTATGTCTCTCGTAGGTTTCAAATTGAAGGAGCTGAACACTTATGCATGTTGTATGGATGGTTTCTTCCTCCAACATTTTATTTTCACTCAGTTATTTTCTTCAGACATGTGCGTACTAGTCATGATGGACTGACAGTCAAATATTGCTACAGTTATGTGGTTTAATAGGGAAGCCCCCTTTTTGTGGTGGAAAGGTTGTATTTTGTACCTGTATAGGGGTGCTTTATACATCCATCACCTCTCATGACCCAATGATTAGTAACTTTCTCGTCAGCAAAGTGGATCTAGATTTTTCTGAGCTAGAGAGGTTATAAATCCTGAGATACTGATCATTGTTCACTGGTTTGGGTGGCTTAAGTCTCCATCCTCTCACTCCCATATGGCGGCAAATTTCACTGCCGTTTTGCCATTAGCCTGCACATACTATATCGGTGCAATGATTAAAACAATAACATCAGAGATGGTAAAGAAACTGATTGTCTAACATTTTATGCTTTTTCTGACTAAAGGAGACTTGCCACCAGTGTCCTAAATATAATCATAAAATACCGTAAATGACATTTCTAGGTATGGAGTTAATGTGGATAAATAGTTCTTGTTTGGCTACAGAACTGATCATTCCACAGTAATCAACATTCTCAGAAGGAAAGGAGTAGACTATTTCTAATTTTTAAGGAAGATCCTTACTGAATATCCATATTCAATCCAATATACTGAATCCTCAAGCAAACTGATGAGATGGCAGATGTATCAATAAGTGGTATTTTTTGGCACAGAAGCAACCATTTGTATGGATGCTGTGGCATGTCGCAGACAAGCAGCAACGCCACAGCTTACTCCTTCATGGCATACATCAAATTTCAAAGGTGATGTAATGTGCACACAAGTTCTTTCCAGGCATTCCTTTCACAGGTTCCTTACCTTCATTTGCAGAAGAGACCTCTCTAAAGGGGACCTTTCTGCAAGCACATAGGTTCTCCCGATCGGGGGAAAACCCATGTCCGTATTGCAGGCTTCCCTTGAGAGATGTTCCCCACCCACTGTGAAAGATAAACAGAGTGACAGGCACAAGAGATTCCATGTACAAATGTCAGCCAGGCAGGCAATTGAGTGCTACTTTGACAGCATCCTTTGCTGTACCTGAGGGCAGTAGGAGCCAGGTTAGGCGGGACATTTATTGCCTACAGCAGGTGCCTCACTCTGCCTTATGGTAAGTCCAGCGCTGCCTGGTGGGGGCAGGATCTGCAGCCACTATCCCACTTCCTCCTCCTCCTTCCTCCTCCTTCCTCCTCCTCGTAATTACAATTGTGTGAAGAGGCTGGAAGAGGCTACAGTATCCTCTTAATGAGGTAGAATATGTACTCAAGGCCCTTCTGTCTGCTACCAAACCCAACATTTTATTTTCCCTTTCCACAGAGGCCAATAAAGGCAAAAAGACTGTCATGCCATGTGCATCTGTCAAGAAAAGTGTCACCCTGGTTTCTCATTGTTGGCAGGCTATGTTCTCTGTGTTTGCTGTATGGTTGCTGATCAGAGTGTGAGGTTCAAATGGCTGGCTCTGTAGGCTGAGTGTGGTTGTGTAGGAGTGAATAGAAACATTGCCTTAAAAAGTCGCTTCTTTCAAAAAAGTGGAGCAGCTTTGGCTTCCTTTGGTCTCTAAATGACATGATTGTTTTCTTGCGGGAGCAAGAAGTGAAATGTGTGGATTTCTCTTTTAAACTGTTCAACTTTTTATCTGTATTTTTAATAATACAACAGGAACATGGAACGGATAACCTGCAGTAAAAGATAACTATAGAAAGATGTGGCAGTGATCACAAATAGATGACTAGCAACGGGGGGAGGGGGGCATTTCTCCCAGCACATCATTGATATCACACATTAAGAGTTTCTACCGTGTTTCCCCTATTTTAAGACGTAGTCATTTTATAAGACGTAGCAGGATTTTTACACTTTTGCGGAATTAAGCCATACCCCGAAAATAAGCCATACCCCGAGCCACCTGGAACTGGTTGCTGCTGTTGCTGCTGCTGAAGCGCCGTGCAGCTCTCTATCCGTCCTCGCCCTCAACTGCTAATTTCTCACACGGGCGGGGGGGGGGAGAAGCAGGAGGAGGCACAAGCACCGCGCGCTCGGCCCTCTTTCGGCGTCGCCAGGCGAGCCGCGCTGGGAGCCTCCCCACTCTTCCCAGAACTTTTTTACACTCGAGCGCCCGGACGGGGAAACCCCTCGGTGTCGGGAGCCCTGCTGGCCCCTTCCGCGCTGCCGGAATGTTGTGGGGCCGCATGGCCCGAAGCAGAGCAGCGGCGGGTGACAAGCGGCGGCAGGAGCCGCGCCGCCGAAACGTTCTGGGGCCGGATGGCCCAAGGCAGAGCAGCGGCCGGAGGTGACTGACGGCGGCGGGAGCCCTGCTGGCCCCTTCCGCGCTGCCAGAACTTTGTGGGCTGCATGGTCCACGGCAGAGCGGCGGCCGGAGGTCCGCTGGCCCTTCCGCGCCGCCGGGGCGACTGACGGCAGCGGGAGCCGCGCTGCCGGAACGTTGTGGGCTGCATGGCCCAAGGCAGAGGGGCGGCGGGGCGACTGACGGCGGCGGGAGCCCTGCTGGCCCCTTCCGCGCCGCCAGAACATTGTGGGCTGCATGGCCCACGGCAGAGCGGCGGCCGGAGGTCCGCTGGCCCTTCCGCGCCGCCGGGGCGACTGACGGCAGCGGGAGCCGCGCTGCCGGAACGTTGTGGGCTGCATGGCCCAAGGCAGAGGGGCGGCGGGGCGACTGATGGTGGCGGGAGCCCTGCTGGCCCCTTCCGCCTTCCGTGAGCAACAAAAAGAAAGCGAGCCAGCCAGCCAAGAGCTTGCGATCGCTCCTCCAGACCACTCCGCCGAGAGCCTCCGGCCTCTCGAGCGGCGATGCTCGGGCACCCAAATGGGAAGAAAGACCCCCCCTCACCAGATTCTGAGCGCTCCCTGCTCCCCGACGGATCGGGCAAAACCTGGCGCGCAGCGCAGGCGCGGGACGGAAGGCGCGATCCAGCCATTTAAAGCTGTGGCCGCCGCTGCTTTTTAGCCCCCTCCAGCTGTTTGCCAGTTTTCTGCGTCTTTTTTGTGGTGTGTGAGGAGCGCTGCCATAAGGCTGCGCTCCGGCCACCTTTCTAACCTCCCCCCCCAGTTGTTTGGTAGCTTTTGTGGCGCATGAGGAGTGCTGCCATTGGGACGCGCTCCGAACTTTTTTCTACCCCACCCCCCCCAGCGGTCTGGCCGGCTTCTCCTGCCTTCGCAGAGTGCTGCCAGCCCAGCAGCAGCAACGCCGGTCGCGGCAGGAGGAGGCAGGAACCATACTAAGACACCCCCCGAAAATAAGCCATAGGCTTATTTTCTTGAGTAAAAAAATTATAAGACGGTGTCTTAAAATGTGGGAAACACGGTATGTTTCTGCCACAAGAAAGTAGATTTTTCTGACTTCCAGGTTAGGTAAATATTAATATTTATACTGAGAACCAAATTGATGTTTAGTGGTTTCGTGGTTCATTCATACTGTACCTCTTTTCTTAGCTGTATTGGGAGGGGGGACATGTGGCTCTTCAAATTGTTGGCATCCTTACACATTGTGGTCATCTTGCATTGGATACAGTGATGGGAGAGCCAGATGTCAAAAAAGCTGGGAGAATTCCTACTTCTATAATGCAAAATCCTTCCAGAAGGCAGTCTGTTGATGGCCATATCTGTAATCACATGGATAACTGCAGTGCGCTCTACTTGGGGCTACCTTCGAAGGTGACTCAGAAACTACAACTACTGTAATCCAGAATGCGGCAGCTAGACTGGTGACTGGGAGTGGCCACTGGGACTATAGTAACACCGGTCCTGAAAGTTCTTCACTGGCTCCCAGTATGTTTCCAAGCACAATTCAAAGTGTTGCTGCTGCCCTTTAAAGCCCTAAACAGCCTCGGCCCAATATACCTGAAGGAGCGTCTCCACCTCCATCATTCAGCCCAGTCTCTAAGATCCTCTGAGGGGCTTCTGGCGGTTCCCTCACTGCGAGAAGTAAAGTTACAGGGAACCAAGCAGAGAGGGCCTTCTTGGTGGTGGCGTCCGCCATGTGGAATGCCCTCCCATCAGATGTCAAGGAGATAAAGAACTACACAACTTTTAGAAGACATCTGAAAGCAGCCCTGTATTGGGACGTTTTTTATGTCTGACATTTTATTATGTTTTTATATGTATTGGAAGCCACCCAGAGTGGCTGGGGAAACCCAGCCAGATGGACAGGGTAACAACAACAACAACAACAACAACAACAACAACAACAACAACAACAACATTTTACTTATTACATTTATATACTACCTTCATCTTCCAAGGAGTTCAAGGTGGTGTACATGGTTCTCCTCCTCCCCATTTCATCCTCACAACAACCCTGTGAATTTCGTGGCTGAGTGGGGATCCGAACCCTGGTCTCCCAAAGTCATAGTCCAACACTCTTAACCATTACGCTGCACTGGCTTTCATAATTCAGCACCTTGTCTTCATATGTGTGTGTAGGGAAAGTTGGGACTCCTCACTTGGGCAAGTGGGTATTGTGTGAACTCTTCAACTACTCCACTAATGTATCTGAAGGCATTAAATCACATTGTTTTCAATTGTTTATATAGAAATCTCCAGCATAAATGTTGAATTTGACTCTTAATGTGGTGGCAGCATCTGTTTCATGTTTTGAGCTCGGTTTAAGATAATCACTTGTGTGTATTGAACATTTTTTTAACTCAATAAGTTTACTTTTTTAAAAAGTGCTCTTTAGTTGTTTACTACTGTTGGCTTTGAAAGCAATTTCTTGGACCTCTCTGCTTAGTTGATGGCAGAATTCCCAAAGGGTTAGTGCTCTTGGAAAGTAACAAACAGAACTGTAGTTTCTGTTCTTCCACATCCTATGGAAGTATCAGTTTCGTATTTAGTGAGGATTCCTATATGTGTATTTTGAATATCTGAAATTTCAAATATTTAAAAGGCTTCAGTTCCAACATCCTCTGTACATTAATTTTGTTCAATAGTCTAACATAATAATTCCCAAACGGAAGCTTAGGTTTTGGGTGTGGATTGTAGTCTGGTGAAGTAGTTTGCTGTTAGTACTTACAGGGAGAAATGAGAAACATGGATGAACATCAGCTCAGGGCTACAAGGAACTCCTTAGCTGCTCAGCTGCCATGTCCTTTTTGTCTCTGGAATTAGGCTTATCATAGTATTAAGCAGTGCTTTTTTCTGGGGGGGGGGGGGGGACGCAGGGCCGGTCAGGGATAGTTCAGTTGGTAGAGCATGAGACACTCAAATCTCAGGGTTGTGGGTTCGAGCCCCACATTGGTCAAAAGATTCCTGCATTGCAGGGCGTTGGATTTAGAAGACCCCCATTCCAACTCTACAATTGTATTATTCTATGAAGGCAAATCATACATCTAAACATTATAAAGGCTCACGCAATTGCCCTTGCCTACCATAAACATGCTTGTGGTTCCCAAACAAATGCAAATACGCTTCCACTTGCCCCCTCACAGCCTCCTCCTAAACAAGATCTCTGGAGAATTATAACAGTACCTAGCGCAAAACCAGAATGCTTTACAGCAACAATCCTGCTTTTCATGTGGATTCAGAATCCCCCCCCCCCCCCCCGGAATTAGATAAGGCTTTCTCCAGGTAAACGTCTGTAGTATTGTAGTTTGTGTGTGTGTAGAATAGGAATACTGCACTCGACTGTTTCATCTGTAGCAGAAACCCTTGAATCCATCTTCCCAACGTTGGGAAACATCCATTTAGAGTGACGCTTTTGAATCGAAGCATCTTGATTATAAAATGATTTTTTTGTGGATCATTTGACAGCTGCTCTTACAGCTAAGACTGTAGATAGCACCCTCCCCTTTTTACTAGCGTTTTTACCATCACAAAGAAAGGGAAAGTGCCTGTTTGTTCAGTTTATGACTGACAGTTTTATAGAAGTCCAGAGAGATATCTTTCCGCTCCTGGTGGTACTAAACACGTTACCAAAACGAGGGTTGCCAATTCTATGTGTGTGTATAGATATAGATGCTGTTTTATTTTTTCAATAGTAATAGACTGCTTAATCATAAACATTTGTAAAACAAATACAAAAACCAACAATGTAAAAAATAAGTTATTTCAAATGCAATTTAAAACTGCCGGAAATGACAGGGTGACTTGAAGTAAAATGTGACTAGATCACCAGCCCAGGAACGCTTGGGGAAATAAAAGTTTTTAGCATGACGACACATGTCTGATGTCAGCTGAGAGGAAATTCCACAAGTGGGTGCCACAACACTAAAGGCCCTGCTCTGTGCCATTGCAGGTTATGTACTTTCACATAAATATTTCATAGAATCATAGAATTGTAGAGTTGGATGGGACTCCTATAGTCATCTAGTCCAACTCCCTGAACTGGGGTGAGGGAAGGAAAAGAGCTCGGATATGGAAATTCTGACAAACTAGTTGTGGTGTCTTCAATTACTCAAGTTGAATAAAATGCCCTAGCTCTTGAGTCTTTATTTACAAATAGACCAAAGTTATAGCAGTGTAAAAATGAGCTACCAGTTCACCTCATCCCCTGTGTGTAATTAATAATAGATAACTGCAGTGCGCTCTACGATCGCCATTTTAGGTGAACCCAAGCTTAATGTCATTACTGCAGAGCTAAAAGTGCATATGGAAATTAAATTTCAGGTATCATATTCAGATTCTCTCTCTCTCTCTCTCTCTCTCTCTCTCTCACACACACACACACACACAGCGCTCCTGTTCAGATATTCTTGAAGACAAGCGGATGAGAATTTGCTAAGAGTAATGTAGTGCCAGCTACCGCTATTTGTATGAACCAAATAATTTAATAGAGAAATGATACTTGAATGATAGTTCCCTTGCAAATATCCCCTATCACAGTCACATTTAAGGAATGGCAGATTACTTTCTTTTAAGGATTAGATGCCGTGAAAACAAATCTCTAAACGGAAGACCTCATTGGAAGAGTAATACAGAGTTGTTTTCATCATTTTAAGGATATTGGAAAAAACACTTAAATCTTTTCTATCAAAGACACCGGCTGTTTGTTAGTTCAGCTCAAGATTAAGCAGATGTCTTGTTTGCTACAAGCTAGTGGAATTGTGTTTCGGTAATTCCTTCTGAGCCAGTTGTTGAAATGCATTTGCAGTTCAACTTGTCCTATTAAAGGGCACCTCTGTTCTTTGCTACAGGTTCTTAAAAACTGACGTTCCTATTATTATTATTATTATTATTATTATTATTATTATTATTATTATTAATATTATCTCTGAGTCTTTCTTGAGCTGCCTCCACCCACAAATAAGTGAAAGGGGAAAGGCACTACCGAAAAAACAATATTATTTATTTATTTATATTGGCTACCCTATAACAAAAAGTTCTCAGGTCAGCTTACAATTTAAAATAGTTATTGGATTTTCATTAACTATAAGAGTAACAACAAAAGTAGTATATGACACAACATAAAAGCAGAAAAGTTGGAAGATAATTGGGATGGTTGCACAGGTAGTCATAAGCAACAGTAAAATTTATACTGTACCACATTTGTATAGGAACTGATACATTTTCCTGACATTCCCCTGAGATTGTACTATTTCATAGCTTTCTGAAAATACCTGGGACATAAATCATCCAGAGAAAAGGATATTGAGGGACAAACTAGATGTAATATGGGAGATTTGTGAATGGATCCCAGGTGTTTCATTTTTAAACATATTAATAATATTTTTACCTGTTCTTCCCATGCTATTTATTCTACCTATCTATATTATCCTGCTATTTGCATGTGGAATGTTTTTGTTTTTGTTTTTGCAGGTATTATTTAGGCACTTGTCATATTCATCCCCTATTCCACTGGTTCCCAATTAGCCAGACCCCCTGTTTTTTCAAATCCAAGCCATGCACTCCCTACTTTTGAAAATGTTGATATCTCTGTAGTAGGTTTTGTTATGTGAATGGTGCCACTATACCAGGCATCCCCAAACTCGGCCCTCCAGCTGTTTTGGGATTACAACTCCCACCATCCATAGCTAACAGGACCCAGTGGTCAAGGATGATGGGAATTGTAGTCCCCAAACAGCTGGAGGGCCGAGTTTGGAGGTGCCTCTACTATACCCTTCAACATGTCCCAGCTCAAAACCAGGATGAGTGTCTTCTGGGAGAGTCACCTGACCCATGCAAGAGTACGGTGCCCAAAACCACACACTTTTGGGTGCTGCAATATTGTTTGTTTGGGGGAGCTGTGCTCTTGTATGATGTTTGCAGAGTGTCCTGGACTGTTGGCAGAGTATGTGCCACAGGCCCCCTGGGTGGGTTCTGCAGACCCCCTGGGGTCCACAGACCTCCAACTGAGAACCACTGCCCTATTCAAATAGTATGTGTTACCGTACCTGCATGCTTTAGTTCAAGATCTCCAAGTGAACATAAGTTTCTCATGCACCAATTCCCATATCTTCGAAGCAGCCCTGCTCTAATTTTTAATTTAAAAGAAAATAACTGGAGAACCAGATTGCATTTCACATGCCACATCTCATTTGACCCTTTGATTTCAATGAGAAAGTTAAATGTGTGCTGACCCGTCTCCCTTGCAATCAGCGGGAACTAAAGGAGCTCCATGGTGGCAGGATTGTGTCATAGGTTTTAAAACTTTAGTATTCTATCCCCTGATACTCCATTTTGTTGTTTCTCTCTGTTGAAATCTATATTCTTATTGGCCCAAGAATGAATTCAGACCTGAATGAGCCTTGTTCTTCTAGAATCATAGTGTTGGAAGGGACCCTGAGGGTCTTCTAGTCCCCCACTGCAATGCAGGAATCTCGGCTAAAGCATCCATGACAGATGGCCATCCAACCTCTGCTTAAAAACCTCCAAGGATGGAGAGTCCGCAACCTCCCGAGGGAGACCATACCACTGCTGAACAGCTCTTACTGTCAGAAAGTTCTTCCTGATGTTTAGTCGGAATCTCCTTTCTTGTAACTTGTTGTTACTCTTGCAAAGCCAGTCACTGTACTCCTTCATACAGTATTTTCTTTTATTGCATAGAAACAAAGTCAGAGAAGGAATCAAGCTGTTCACCAGCGGCTCAGGAACTGATGACAAGACTGGGATTTTTACTGGGAGAAGGGATTCCAACGTCTGCCCATATCTCTGTGGAAGAAAAGCGTGAAGCTATGGTATGCTAGTGGAAACCGTTGTAAACAGCAATCTGTTAAAACTAGAGATGCCAACAAATATTGTGCTTTCAATATATTTAATAGCAAACATGCTAATAGACAATAAAAATCACTAACATAAATGTGTACACAGTGCACATTTGTAGGAAGCACTGAAAGAAAAACAGCTGTGACTTAATCTTCACTGTTCCAAGGAAATTCTTTACATTGGATGGGGTTGTGAGAAAATCATTGAATGGTTATTTTTCACCTGCTGCTTCAAGCAGTTGCGACCTGGAAGGATTATTTAAAAACAACTTTTGGATATTTCTTTTCTCCTAAGGTAGGGGAACCTTGTCCTTCCAGATGTTGTTGAACTACAACTCCCAGCAGGGCCAGTAATCAAAGCTGATGGATGCTGTAGTCCAATAACATATGGAGTGCCACGTTTCCCACTCCTGTCTTAGGCAATAAAGATCACCACAGTGAACTAAAGATGTGGCTTTTGGCTTGATCGATATACGGGGAAGAGCTGAAAATCTCCCTCTTGTGAAAATTCACAGCAGATCATTTTTCTACTTTTGGCCTTGGGAATCAGATTTGAGTTTTGTTACAACATTTTCTCTCGTTCTGTTGTCTAATGTAGTAGCCATGGCTCACTCGCTTGTACCCATCAGTTTTTGCGCATGTGCATTTTTAACTGAATGCCTTTTGTCCCATAGGCACTTCTGGCTTGCACTTTCCTTACTGCTTGGTTTATGAGGCATAGGAATTTGGGAAATAATCTGTACTGTATGTCTCTCGTGAGATGCTGGGAGGAGACAGTACATTCTGTTGTAGTACAGGAGGGCACCTATTCTAGGAGAATTCTAGCCACCTGTGACAAAAGATTTTAAACCAAATTTTGTCCGTGCCTTTCCTTTTCGAATTTGCAGAGAAGCATATTTGATCATTATCCCAAACAAGTCCTGGGTTTTGTGTTGCAGCCTCTCAACAAACAGTGTTTCAGGCATGAGACAGTGAACTTTACAGGTCCAAGTTAAAATACAAAGGGCCCATAATCTGCTGTTGTCCTATTTATAGCTGTCAAGTTTTCCCTTTTCTCGCGAGGAAGCCTATTCAGCATAAGGGATTTTTCCTTTAAAACAGGGACAGCTATGATCCTATTGCTGCTGCTTCTTTCTTGAAAAGGGCCTCAATGAATCCTCTTTCGATGCAGCCTTGGAAAGTTGTGTTAACTTTAGGCTTGTTTGATTTCCTCCTTAGTATTAATTCTGCCATGGACCGATAACACTCTGTTCTGTGTATTCATCCTTCCTTTCCTTCATTTTGTAGTGCACCATAGCTAGCCAAGGAGTCAGTCCCTGCTCTACCCTGACGAGCAGCACCACATCGCCAAGCACTGACAGCCCCTGCTCAACTCTGAATAGCTGTGCTGGCAAAACAGCGGCCAACAAAAGTAGTCCCTGTGGGACCATTAGCAGCCCAAGCTCCACGTTGGAAAGCAAGGATAGTGGAATTATAGGTAAGCAGTTTAACTCCTAGCAATGTGCTGACTTACTGCTGTCTCTGTTGCATCTTGCTTCTCTGCATCAGGCTTACAGGGAGTTTGCTCAGAACTCTCTTGTGTTAATTTCGGTTAGTACTTGGCTTCAATTCCAAAGTCTCCATGCTCCAGAAATTTTTTTAAGTGCTCTTTCACTTGAAATAATTTTGTCATTCTCAGTAGTTCTTTTGTGTCTTTCCTGTGGGCATTTAGTCATGGGCTGGGAGAGGGCTGGAACCCTGAGTTTCTTCACAACAATGTATGTTTGCTGGGGAAGTTCTGCTGGGGAAGAAAATAACAGTGCTAATGGAATGCAGTGATTAAGAGCTGGAGCAATTGATCAGAAAGCCCCCGGTCCACATTTCACTACAGTCATGAATTCGTTGGGTTGCTTCAGGCAGTACATTTATCTCTCATCCTTGAGTACAATACTGATCGACCATACGGGATTTACTGAAATAATGAATGTGAAGCATATAGAGAACTTTGCTAAGGACCAGGAAGTGTTTTTATTATGCTACCATTTGGGGGGGGGAGTGTTCCACCCCTTGTAAACAAAGATCCCCGCTTGGAAAGTTTTCAAGTTTTTGTATCATTGCAAACAGGTTCATGACACAGTGTTCTAGTGTGGGGAGAGAAGGCAAACTTGGTGTGGGGGTTGTGAGTGAGATAAAGAGCCACCGAGGCCATTTGAGCTTCAGTCAACAGTAATGGATCCATGCTGTACTCCAGTTGGCAACACAGATATAGAGAAAATCTCAAATCAAATGCTGAGAGGTGCAAGGGTGGGGGGGGAGGCCTTTACCTGTTACTGGAAGGACCACAGAGATGGTTCCAAACAACTTTCTCTGTGTAGGCTGAGGTGCTGTTACTAAAAAGGCCTCTTCTTAATAGCCACCCAACTCACTTCACTTGGTGGGGCATTTGGAATAGGGCCTCTGAAAAAGCTATTGAGGATCAGGTGAGGTATATGCAGGAAAGGGCAATATTTCAAATAACCTGGTTCCAAGCCATTAAGAGCTTTGAAGTTTAATATCCACATTTTAAATTGGGCCTGGAAATGGATCCACTGCAGTTAGGGTGAAGGGGGTATGCTAGTGATGGCAAACATCGGAAGTATTCGTGAAATGCTTTCGGTTCTGGACCAAGAAAGGCTGATAAGTTTCAACATAATTGCAGTTTAATGATGGTGTTATGTGGAGGTTTGAATGATTAATTCATAACTGGGAATGAAAACTAGCCCAGGAGAAATCAAGCCCCAAAGAGCTGGGTAAAATGAAGACTTGAGGACGCATGGAGGAAAACCTCTGGGAAACCCATTAGCTAGGATGATAACGGATCTGGAAATTGTGCGCCTTCTGTTCTCAAGGCTGTTGTGAAAATGTATAGAATTTTCTGTTGTGCAACATGCTCGTCTTAAAATAAAACACTCCCTCCCACGCGTTCCCCTGCAAATCCTGAAAGACAGCATTTAATTTGAAAGCTAGCTTGCACACATGCATTGCAAATTTGACTTCATCTGAAGGGGGGTGGGTGGGAATGGAATGGATATTAAAATGAACTTGTATCTTACTAAGTATCCTTAGCCCCCCAAGTTATTTATAGATCTAATCATGCTACATTCATTTGGAAGGATTTAAGTGTGGAGGGTGTCCTGTATTTCCTAAAGAATCCCTTAACGTGTGTGTGTGTGTGTGTGTGTGTGTGTGTGTGTGTACACATACTCAATGTGTGCATGCAAATATATGAAGATTATTAAATGCTCATTGAGTACACAGTTTGGCAAGTATTATCTTTTGTGTAACTGTTTTTGGCAGACTTTGGCAAACCGTGAAACTAGCTTGTTCTTCCATGCTACTTAAGTAGGCTTCCATTGTAATTTCCATCCCTGCTACGTTATTCTGGGCCAGTAGGTTTTTTGAGTGGAGAGCTGCCCTTCCCCTCCCTCTCCTTCCCCCGCACTTTCTGCTGGGTCAGGCTTTTATTCTTTTCTTTCTTTCTTTAAAAAAGTTTCATTGCCTTAGTTGAAATTGTCTCTGCCTCCGTTGACATAATGGGGGTGAGGGCAGATTTTCATCATTTGCGGTGAGCTAAGTAAGAGAGAAGTCTGGGCTAGTGGCCAAAATGAGGAAGGGGGAGGCAGACTGGTGACATGCTGTCTTTTCGCTATTAGAAACTGGAGTGGAAATCTTTCCTGGCCCTCCCACTCCCCTCGATGAGTAAATCAGGAGGGACTCTTAGTTCATAATGCATCAAAAGTCCCAAGTTTGCCCCCTGCCTTTAATCAACGTTAATCATTTGGCCATACAGAAGCACACTACAAGGCTTTCATCAAAATCCTTACAATGTTTTACGTTATTGTAAGTTGTCAGTGTTCTTAAAGCAAGGAGGTCATGCTCTGAGAGACATACCTAGTTGCAACTAAGAACATGAACAGTAGCTGTCCTACGATGCCCAATGAATGTTTTTGTCTTCCCGCTAAAACCAGCCCAGGAAACGCTAATTTAGTGTGCCTTGTAGGAGCTCATCACCTGATTGAGCGAAGTTTTAGTCGTAAGAACACTACAAACCAGTTTATTATATTAGCATTCTTCCCATTAGAATTTATAGCTTTCCTCTTTTTTTAATTTTTAAGCGACAGTAACAAGTTCATCTGAAAACGACGACCGTAGTGGATCCAGTTTGGAGTGGAGCAAAGACGGCAGCCTCAGAACTGGTGCACATCAAGGGATTATTCATGAACGGAGAACAGATAATTGCTCGCCAGTTGCAGAAGAGGAGACGGTGGGGTCTTCAGAAAGTCTGCCAAAAGTGGAAGCATCTTCTGGAGATGGCCCTGTGACTTACACTCAAAGCTCTGGCTCATTAGTAATGCCTCGGCCCAATTCCGTTGCAGGTAAGGAGCAACCGAAGGGAGCAAGTGTTGTGTGTGCTCCAGCCCTTTTTTGAAATACATACATTTCCTTTAGTTCTTGTGTGGACCAGTTCCCATCAAATTATGTCTGATCTCCACGTAATGGAAATGCAAGCTAGAGAGCCAGCACTGGTTAAGGGGAGTGCATGAAATTTAACAGAAGTAATTTTTAGAAGCAGTTGAAGCACAAAGGTCTACGAAGCGATGTTGCTGTGCTGAGACAGTGTAGTGTTTTTTGTGCTCATTGCTTTTTTATGTAAAGAGCTATATAAGTCCATCAACTTGAAGGATTATAGCAGGAAGCACTCAGCCTCTATATTAAGCTTTTAAATGCATATATAATGATGCAGACATGGGGCAGTGTCCAACTAAATACTTGAGCCAGTACAATGGATTTTCACTCCTTGTATCCCACGCACATCTGACACCATCCCAAATCTGTTTCAGGGGGTCGGGTGCATGGGGGGATGGGGACGGGGGAGAACATTCCATTGAGCATGGAGAAATCCTTGTGCTGAGAGAACTTTCACCATAGCGCTACATTGAACATAACCCATGGGGATGGGGTAGGGGAGGTTGTGTCGCTACTGCTTGGATGAACACAATCCATTTGGGGCCCCATGATATTTGCACAACCATATTCCATAGACACTCATAGACACTTTCTAGAACTCTTTAGTCACAGACCAAGTTCTGCTGGCTATCCTATTGAGTAGAGAGATTTGTCCCTGTCTGCTAATACCTTGAGGAAAAAGACAACTACTTCTCCTGAGTGACTTCTCATTTCTCAGGTACTTCTCAGATACATTTCAGTGTATCTGAAGAAGTGTGCATGCACACGAAAGCTCATACCAAAATAAAAACTTAGTTGGTCTTTAAGGTGCTGCTGGAAGGAATTTTTTTATTTTGTTTCGACCGAGTGACTTCTGTTTTTCTTCAGTATATTTAGGGAGTTTTCTCTCCATTTCTGTTTTTGGATGGGATGGGAGGAATTCCTTGTGGAGGCTCAGCTGGTTGTTCTTTAAAAGTGTAATATACACTGAACAACCCTCTTTTTCCAGTGCCAATGAGATCTGGGTGGTTATTGAGACGGGTGAAACTTAGTCCTGTGATCATGGCATTCTCCTTCAGTGGCACCTCAGTGATCAAGGGAATTGCTATGTTAATATACTACACTTTGGAACTCCCTTCCTGTTGACACCAGACAGGCGCTTTCTGTACTGTTTTTGGTGCCTGTTAAAAACATTTTTGTTTAGGTCAGCCTATCCAGATATGAAATTTTTTTCTTGTATTTTAATCTGTTATCACTAATTTTAATTGTTGTTTGATTTTTTTTAAAAAAAACAATCATTTTATTCTTTTTGTAAACTGCTTTGAGGTTTGTCTGGTTTTTGTTACAATCAAGCAGTATACCATATAAATCTTCAGATCGTTGATCGAAATGACTGATTTGACTCAAAAGGGCAAATATCCCAATAAAAAGAATAATGTGTGTGTGTGTTTTGGGGGGGGGAATCTTCTCTAGATTTAGAAGGTCACTCGGTTCACTTAAATATTTGCTAATGGCTGAATGATGGAATTTGCCCTTGCCATAAGAACCCAGACTTTGTGTTAAGGTAGTCATACTAGAAAGTAGAGAGCCCCGTGTCCATACAATTGTGGAAGGTCTCTTCATTTCATGAACTTTTGCTTCTGGTTTTATATCAGACACATTTTTAAGAAACAAAATTTAGATGCAGTAGCATGTTGCTTTCTTCTAGAAGAAGATGAACTTCCCTTTTAAATTTCATCAAGGGAGTGAAGCCATACTAACATACTTACATTGTAAACAAAATCCATCTGGGGGGTCAGTTTTAGTGGAAATCTGCCAGGTATGTGGAGTGGTATGGTACATGGGAAAGGCCTCAATGGGAGAAAAAACCCATTTCAGTGCACATGTTCTCAAAACAAGCTAAAGTAATGTAGACAATTCCTTCAGTAGCACCTTAAAGACCAACTAAGTTTATATTTTGGTATGAGCTTTCGTGTGCATGCACACTTCTTTGTGCATGCACACGAAAGCTCATACCAAAATATAAACTTAGTTGGTCTTTAAGGTGCTACTGAAGGAATTTTTTTATTTTGCTTCGACTCAGACCAACACGGCTACCTACCTGTAATGTAGACAGTTCAGCAGCCCTATGGTATTTTCACACACACACACACACACACACACACACACACACACACCACGAGTTTCAGCCCCTATTTCCATGCATTTCGGTGGGTTATGTTGGGGAAATTTTACTGGTTGATTATGATAAATATCAGTAGGTTTCTTCCATGTGTCCGTTGCATAAGCTCACAGGGCTGAAGAGACAAGCCGCTTTTTGGTTTAAAATGCAGAGCATGCCTCTAAAAACACCAGCCAAACCCCTGACTATAGAACGGTTCTCTTCTACACATCAGTTTTGTATTAGGACTACTGTTTCTAACTTCAGCTCCTTTTCTGTTTGGCTTGTTAATGCATTCTGGAGATGACCGATTTATTTTTCAGTACATTTCACAGCCTCTTAAATGCTTTTATGGCTAGTCATGTATATATCTTTGCAAAAAGGGAGGCTGAGAATCCTGCCATTAATGGGTGATTGTTGATGTTCTGGATGCTGTGAAATACTGCACAAAGTGCCTGCTTGTCTCCTTCCAAGATTTGGACAGTGTCTGCTTGCGAGTTTTGGGTTGCCAATAACTCTGAATGAAATCATTGGGGCAGAAGATTCATGCTAGCTACCTTGCTGTGTTTTGACATGGAAATATTGAAGCTTTAATAAATAAATTGACTGCCAAACTGGTCATAAAAATTCATCGTGAGCCTTGTCCTCTCTTATCTACCACCCAACAATAAATCAGCAGTTTAAAATCCTTCTGAAAGTTGCCCTTATATAATTATATATATATATATATATATATATATATATATATATAATTATATATATATACACACACACACACACACACACACACACACACACACACACACACACACACACCACAAAAGAGCGCAATTAATTGGAGGACTGGAACCTTGAGACAGGCAGTTTATGGTGAAAGGAGGATATTTCGAAAAATTGTGTTTCTTTTGAAATAGAAAATCACACACACTTTAGGGTTGTTTCTATGCACTGAGTTATTTTCCACTGTATAATGTTTTCATTCATATAAGAATTTCTAAGGAACACTGGAATATGTCCTGAAAAGTTGATATTTTCAGTGTTTAACAATGGGGGGAAATATTCACATGAAACATACAATCGTTAGCATTTTATGGCCATAGGGTGTAGTGATTAACACATCCAAAGGAGAGGGTAAAGTAAATTAATTTTTCACTAACTTGAAGCTTATGGCAGCTCAATGCTGTGTTTTTTAAAGTTATGTGGCTGCAGTAAGATCTAGTGTGGCATTGCAAAGGAAAAACTCTATTATGTTTGTACCACATTCTGTCTCCAGTGAGCTCAGCAGAGCATTTTAAGTTCACTACAGTTTGCTTTGTAGAGGTACACCTTCTGCTGTGCACCTCTGGATTGTTCCATGTTACTCAGCTATGACTGGCTAATGTTTTGAGACATGATATTGAACCTCCTGCAGCCCATCCATCTGACAAGGTTCGTTGTTGTTACAGCAACAAGCTCCACCAAGCTAGAAGACCTGAGCTATTTGGATGGTCAGAGGAATACACCATTGAGGACCTCAATTCGCTTACCATGGCACAATACTGCTGGAGGGAGAGTTCAGCAAGAAATAAAAGGTATCGATAAAGCACGAGACTCTTCATCTCAGGGTCATGGGCTTGAGCCGCACATTGAGCAAAAGATTCCTGCATTGGTCTAGATAAGCTTTGTGGTTCCCTTCCAACTCTACGATTCTATGAAATGAATAACTAATGTTGTGTTGACCTGCTCTGGAGATGGCATTATTCCCTAGTGGAAGATGCAAGTGTTTTGTTTGGTGCTTGCTTAGTGGAAATTAGAGGCTTGTCTGCCTTTATAGAACATTTTGCGGGTAGCGCTGTGGGTTAAACCACTGAGCCTAGGGCTTGCTCATCAGAAGGTCAGCGGTTCGAATCCCTGTGATGGGGCAAGCTCCCGTTGCTCGGTCTCCTGCCAACCTAGCAGTTCGAAAGCATGTCAAAGTGCAAGTAGATAAATAGGTACCGCTCCAGTGGGAAGGTAAATGGTGTTTCCGTGCGCTGCTCTGGTTTCGCCAGAAGCGGCTTAGTCATGCTGGCCACATGACCCAGAAGCTGTACGCCAGCTCCCTCAACCAGCGAGATGAGCGCCGCAACTCCAGAGTCTTCCGTAACTGGACCTAATGGTCAGGGGTCCCTTTACCTTTACCGCCTTTATAGAACATTTGGAAGAGTTCCTTAATTAGCAAATATACTTGACCAGCAGCAGTTCTCCAGAGATGTGGAGCCCATTGGTTCATTTAGCTCATTGTTTTCAACACAGATTGCCAGTGGCTTCCCAAGGTTGCAGATCAGGGACATACTCAATCCACTACTTGGAGATGTGGATTGAATCTGGCACCTTCTGCATGCAGAACAGATGCCTTACTGGTGAGATACAGACTCTCTCCCAGGGCTCACAGAATCATTATGTCTGATCAGCCTTGATCAAAGTTTCTCCAGAGTACGGTGTGATGGCTTTGGGGACAGTTGGAGCCCCAGGACATTTGGGGTGGGGGGGGTGGGGAGACAACTCTTCCCCTTCACATTACCCAGAAAAATCCTACATATTTGGAAGCAGAGAATAAATACGGTAATTCCACTCAGAGCATTTAACGTTCTGCTCAAGTGGGACATGGTATAAGGTAGGTGCATTGCAATTGCCTTAACTTTCTTGCTTGCCTTTTGGTTTTTTAGAAGCAACAGTTCCCCAGGACTTTACTTTGGAAGCTGGCTGTGTCTTATAGGATGCCTCCACAGGCTTGCCTTTATTATCTCAGATTTTGAGGCTCTAAAAATATGTACTTATGCAGATTTTTCTTTTTAGTAGCCCACACTCTTGCTGTGTATGAATCTTGAATGGAAGCCATTTAAACTTTAGAAGCTGACTTTATGAAATCAGCTGTGCACTTCTGCTCTGATGTACTTAAGATTCAAGGCTTTGTTTGCAGTAAATTGATTCAAGGCTTTGTTTACAATAAATTGTTCAAAAACAGATTAGTTGCATTTTCTAAAGTTTGAGTGCTTTTGCCTTAAATTGATCTTTCGTTGCTTAAAATATTGTCTTCTAACAAGTTCTTTTCCTTCTCTCAGCTCGTTTTGTCCCTTATAAGCCTCAAGACATTCTGCTTAAGCCACTATTGTTTGAAGTGCCAAGCATAACAACGGACTCTGTGTTTGTCGGAAGAGACTGGCTGTTTCAGGCAATAGAGGAAAAGTTGAAGAATAATAAAGACCAGGCAGAAACCAGGGGAGCTGTTGTTGTTGGAAATGTGGGATTTGGGAAGACTGCTATTATTTCAAAGCTTGTGGCACTTAGCTGTCATGGAAGTCGCATGAGGCAGATTGCTTCCACCAGCTCTAATTCTTCTCCCAAAAGTACGTTTAAAAACAATTTTTGTAGATTATTTTTGCTAATTCAGAAAAGTGTAAACACTGCTGTATTTGAATGCATATGTGCTACATGAACTGCCATCTTTGTGGGACAAATAAGTTGCATTAGCTATTCTTAACATTGGTACCACCTCTTCCCCACTCCCAAGTTGCTCTCTTGGTAGACTGTGGAAATGAGCTGCTTGGTAGCAGTTCCTACAAGGGGCCTATTGGAGGTGTAAAGGACAGGGCCTCCTCGGTGGTAGTGCTGCCAATGTTATGGAACAAATACCCTTCAGAAGATCCATCAGGCTCCTTTAGTTTTGGTGCTAAGGCATCTTTCAAGGTGTGTTAGATGTAGGGTTGAGAAGAGCACCATTTAACCCTCTATCTTGGGAAGGCTATTCTCTGCCCCCACCGTTGTTGTTAATTTTGCTGTCTTACATTGTTCTGTTTGCTGATTTGCATTTTATTTTACTCTGTTGTGCATATGGTTCCAATATGTTCACCACTTTGGGACAAAGCAGTCTATAAGTAAACTACTAATAATTGCAGAGAACCTCATGTTTCAACAGATACTCGGTGTGTGATTAAAAATCAGCTGCATTTAAAGTTTTGGGTTTTTTTAAAAAATTTGCTGCTGTTTATTTCTTTATTTGCTGCTGTTTTATTTGCTGCTTTGGTTTTTTTTTAATTTGCTACAGGGGTAGCCAATATGGTGCCCTCCATATGCTGCTGGAGTACAACTCCCACCCCCCCTGACCATTGGTCATGGTGGTGAGCGTGGACCTGGAGGACAATGTTGGCTACCCCTGCTGAATTCTCCATGTTTATATTGACTTCAGTGCTGGCAGTAAGTACAGTCATACTTCTAGTTACGTTCGCTGCGGGTTGCGTACATCACGGGTTATGAACTCGCCGAACCCAGAAGTGCCGGAACAGGTTACTTCCGGGTTCAGCAATTCGCGCATGCGGACGTGCCGAATGACGTCATGTGCAGAAGCGCCGAATCGCATAGCGAGCATGTGCAGATTCGGCGCTTCAGGTTGTGTACTGCTCTGGATGCGAACGGGTTTTGTTTTTCGCTCACATACTCATACTCTGTTGCTTTGTTGCCCCATGGCTCCCCCCCCCCAGTCCTATTTTATGTCAGAGTTCCATTTTATCGCACAGGTGATGTCTGTGTGCCCATTCTCAAAATTAATAGCATTATGGTACTGAAATTGGGAAGGAATGTGTGTTCGTGCCTTCCACCTCTACAATTCTATGGGTCTATGGTGCTTTCACCCCAGCCCAAACCCTTTGGTGATGCTGACCTACTCAAAACAAATATATCTGTCATTCCATGCTAGCGTTTTGTTACCATAGGCCCGTGAAATGAAATATAGCCTTGCGGTACATTTGGAAGGGCGTGTTTGTTACTACAAAGGAATTTTAAATGTTTTTTCTTCTGTTTTTGATTTGGGCATTTGCTGTTACGGCATCTCCAAATTAGCCTAGCAGATCTTCAAAGTGATGAGCATGTGCAGCCTAAATGAATGAAGTCATAACTGGTAACACATGCAGGCAGGCTGTGGGATTTCAAACAGTGCTTTAGCTTTCCCTGGAAGACTAAACATCACCAGCATTGCAGATACATAATTTATACCACAAAATGGATCACTGCTGGTTATAGCTCTGGTGTCTGCTGGTCTCTTTCCTCACAGGCAGCGACCCCTGTCAAGAGATTCCTCTCAGCCAGATACCCGCTTCTGTTGCCTCAGCGGGTACCAATACAAGCAAAACATTCAGCTGCCCCCCAGCTCAGGAACATCCGAACCAAGTGGCAGAATCTGTTAGACGTCTTGCGTCAAAGGTAACACCTTAATATTTAACAGCTCTTAATCATAATCCAAATCACACACATTCTACCTGTATATTGTCCCCCTTACAAGAATTCAGAATATTTAGAAGCACTGTGTAAGTGGCCAGGCTTCTGTGCCACTAATTTATTTTTCTCAGCTTTTAATAAATGGTACAATTCACTTCAGTGATCTACACACTGCCAGTGAGGAGGTACTCATTGCATAATCTGTGGTGATTTCTTTCTGTTTGCCACTTTTTATTCCCCCTTTTTTTATCCCGATTGCATAAGGGCAAAGATGCAGTTTTACTTGAATTTTGAGAGTATTTCCCGCCCTGTCCGACTTTGGCAGATGGCGACCTCTAATTCCAAAGGAAACGACTGCCCCCGCAGCTAGTTTATTTAACGTACCTTCCTGCAGCGCATGTATCAGAGGAGGAGGGAGTGGGATCAAACATTTGATCTAGGCAGCTTACAGTGTTTTCGTCACTGATGTATCTAACGGTTATATAAGCTGGAATTATCAGCAAATTGCACTAGGGACATTCTAATGCATTTATTTTTGCAGGAAGGATTGTGAAAGAAGGAAAGCCTTGCCGAGTGTTGTAAATAGCAGAGGATTTGCTTTGGTATTGAAGTATTACTTGGTACAGTCTTTATGTAAGAACTGTCCTAATATTGTTGTCGTCATCAAAGCAGTTATTATTTTTAGAACATGATAGAATAAAGATGTATTAAGTCAGTGCTAACCACTTTAAGATTATGCATCCTTACTGAATATTAAGCTGCACAGAGCTTGATGGTGCATACTTCTGCATATGCTCAGAGTTTGCCAAAATTAAGCCTGATGTCCCAATCGTCAGTGCACTTAACTTTTACAAGAGGAGGAACATGATAGCTATCTAATGCTTGGCTAGTGCATTATAAAATAAAATACAGATCTGTAACTTGTCAACATTCCAGATCTAGAACTCATTGTTGGATTATACCATATAGCCAGACAGTCTGGGAATCTGCTAAAAAGAAAGAAAGAAAGAAAAAGGAGCAAGGTGGAACAAATTCTGGTTTGGGGTTTTTTTTTTAATTAAAGAAATATATTTTTAGAAGAGTAAGCAGCACTGTTGTAGCATCCTGCATTTAACAAATGGAGTTGAACTTTCCGGTTTCATTGCCATGTTAGCAGGAATCCTTTCCGTTGAGGCCAGTATAGTGTCACACTGGTCTGCCTTGGAACTGCTGGGTCTTCTAAGGTCTTTAGCATTGTGTTTGTCAAAGGACAATCACCAGTTTTGGCCATATGTAGCAGTCTTTGCATATGGCAGAGTGATATGGTTATTGATGAGGGAGGGATATATTTATGTGAATTACAGGATTTTTACAGCTCTGTTTACCTATTTCCAGAATTCGTTGTTTGGTGCTGGGAGATATATTTGGGAAGGTATAATATACCTTGTAAGGATAGTGAGGTTCTCTGTAAACTATGGTTTGCATAACAGAAGCTACAAAGGGAACATACTCTCCTTTCGCTTCTCTCTCTCTTTCTCTAGTAGTGAATTTCTCCAATTCTTCCCTTCTCCATTTTAAAGTTTTCATCACATCTCACCCGTGTCAGCCATGACTGACACAACCGCATCTTAGCATCTCCTGAGTTTTGTGCTCTAGTACAGCCTTCCAGATGTTGTTGGACTCCCAGCTTCCATCAGCCCAGTTCGGCATGGTCATTGGTCCGGAATGATCGGAATTGCAGTCTGTCAACATTTTTTTTTAAAAAAAAATTCGTTTATATATCCTGCTTATATGAGCTCAAGGTGGCTTATATAGTTTCCCTCCTTCCCATCTTATCCTCACAACAACCCTGTGAGGTAGGTTAGGCTGAGAGTGAGTGACTGGTCCAAGGTCACCCAGTGATCTTCATGGAGGAGTAGGAATTCGAACCCTGGTCTCCTGGGTTCTAGTCAACTCTATACACTAATCACTATGCCACACAGGTGTTACCCATACCTGCTCTAAATCTACAAAGATTCAATAGATCCCATTATTTTTATTCTTGTAACTGGAAGCATCTACTACAAATACTAAACATTTCTTTTTTTCTTCTTTTTGAAAAAGGTGGTTGCCTATCACTACTGTCAAGCTGACAACACTTATACATGCCTTGTCCCAGAATTTGTGCATAGTATTGCTGCTCTTCTTTGCCGGTCTCATCAGTTAACAGCATACAGAGAACTTTTGATAAGGGAACCACATCTACAAAGTATGCTTAGCCTTAGGTCCTGCGTTCAAGATCCAGTAGCAGCGTTCAGAAGAGGAGTGCTGGAACCACTTGCAAATCTTAGGAAAGGTAGGCCAAAAATAAAATTTCTCTACAGTGACTTCAATTACAAGACAAGGTTTGTGTTTTAGATGTGCCTAGCAGTAGTTAGCTTGCAGACCAGTGTGTGTTCTGCTGTTTTGCTTTAAATAAGGTATCAAAGCCATCCAAGAAAATAAAATATTGCAAACTAGTGTTAATCCAACTGTATTTTATATGTGTGATGAAAAGCACACTTAGAAAAAGCTAAGACATTCCTTAAATAATGAACTGCTCCATTTTAAAAATAAAAAATAAAAACTATTAGGTTATAATCGTACACATTTACTGATATGCTTACAAGTCATCTGTAGTGTGTTCTATAATATGATATATTAATTATTCATGAAGCAATGTGAATCCATTTGCAAAATGGAACTTTTAATGGAAGCTGTGATGGCAAATGTTTTTTCTCAGTAACAACATAAACAGCTCTACACAAGCTGTGGCATTAGCAGTGTAGCATCTATTTAGAAATAATGAACTGCAGTTGCTATCCATGCATTTCAGAATACTTATTAGGTGAAACTAGACATTTGGTAGCAATCATGGGTCTGGAAACCTGGACTTAAATCTTCCGACTGCAATTTTTTTTTTACACAGTCAGATTGTTCACCACTTTCCTGCTTTTGTTGCTAGTCATCATTATTATCCTTATTTTTCTTAGGATAATACAGGGATCATTATTAATATCATTATTAGCAAGATTGCATTTATTAGTCGTCTTTTCACAAAAAGTTATCCAAAGCAAATTACAAAGTGAAAGATTATGTTTATTCTATTCCTGTAAACCACTTTATAAATTCAAAGTGGGGTTGTGTGTGTATGTAATGTATACTTTATTAGTATTTCTTCGTCTTGTCTTTCAGAACATAAAATTCCAGAAGAGGAATATATCATTTTGATAGATGGCTTAAATGAGGCTGAATTTCATAAACCTGATTATGGGGACACGGTTTCTTCATTCATCACAAATATTATTTCTAAATTTCCTCCCTGGCTAAAACTGATAGTGACTGTAAGAACAAACTTTCAGGTAATGTTTTGAAAATGTATAGCTGAAAATGTTGTTCTGAAATAATGCTGCATTGAGGAGAATGAGTATCAAGGAGTTGTTTATGCTTTAATTTTAATTGGAAAGAATAGTCTGGCGAATGTGCTGTGGCTTAGACAGGTGCAGGGGTACCAACTTGAATAAAACATTTTTGTTGCCGGGGGGGGGGGGGCAACAGACTTATTTACTTGTGTGAATTACTTGTCCTGCCCCTCTCTTTTTTAATGTGCGGGTGGCCTGACACTTGACCAACATTTTAGGAAACGTTTTGCCGTGTCTGAACGAATTCAGTAATGACCAGAAAGTCCTTCTAAGTGAAAGTCTATTACTTCAGAGCACAGGTAGCTGTATGGTTGAATGTTGCAAGTTACAAATATTATCTGCACATAGAAAACCAGATGTCAGGGAGGAAAGCTCTAGGCTAGCTTTTCCCCTCCTGATGTACTAATTTTGTATGTAGAGGGGATTTGTTCTACGCGTGCGCGCGAGCACACACACACACACACACAGGAACCCCGGTTTATAATCTGAAATAAAACTCTCCAGAAGTAGGTTTACTACCTTTATCTAGACCAAATAGTTACTTTGCTCATATATATATATATATATATATATATATATATATATATATATATATGCAAAGTAACTATATATATAGGTAAAGGGGCCCCTGACCATCAGGTCCAGTCGTGTCCGACTCTGGGGTTGCGGCGCTCATCTCGCTCTATAGGCCGAGGGAGCCGGCGTTTGTCCGCAGACAGCTTCCGGGTCATGTGGCCAGCATGACAAAGCTGCTTCTGGCGAATCAGAGCAGTGCATGGAAACGCCGTTTACCTTCCCGCCGGAGCGGTCCCTATTTATCTACTTGCACTTTGGTGTGCTTTCGAACTGCTAGGTGGGCAGGAGCTGGGACCGAGCAACGGGAGCTCACCCCGTTCGAACCGCCGACCTTCTGATCGGCAAGCCCTAGGCTCAGTGGTTTAACCCACAGCGCCACCTGGGTCCCTCCATATATATATATATATATGACAAGGTTTCATTCATCCTGCTCTTAGCCCAGCTTGATCCACCTTTAATGTGATGTTCCTGCAAACTCAGATTTCATCTGTACACCTATGGCATTTGTACTGTAAAGTGCTTGTCTCTCTCTCCTTTTATGATACAGGAAATAATCAGCTCATATCCTTTCTTCACGATCTCCCTGGATGATTTCCCTGAAAATAAAGAAATACAGGCTGATTTGAATGCGTACATTCAGTACAGGATCGGTGCCAGCCAGGATATTGTAAACAATATATCTCTGAATGGAAAAGCTGATGCAGCTATAATTGGGAAAGTGAGCAACCATCTGATCATGAGGAGCATGGGATCCTATCTCTACTTGAAATTGACCCTGGATCTCTTTCAGAAGGGTCACCTCGTGATCAAAAGTGCAAGCTACAAGGTAGTTCCAGTCTCTCTCTCTGAGCTCTATTTGCTTCAGTGCAACATGAAGTTCATGACGAACTCATCGTTTGAAAGGGCCCTGCCAGTGCTGAATGTGGCTCTGGCATCACTTCACCCAATGACAGATGACCAGATTTTCCAGGCCATCAATGCTGGCCAGATATATGGTGAACAGGACTGGGAAGAGTTCCATCAGAGGATGGAGTCCCTTTCAGGCTTTTTGATAAAAAGGCGAGACAAAACGCGAATGTTCTGCCATCCATCCTTCAGGGAGTGGCTGGTCTGGAGAGCAGAGGGTGAAAACACGGACTTCTTGTGTGAACCAAGGTAAATGGAAGCTGTATATATTATATTGTGGGTGCTAATAATTGCTGATGGTTTTTGTTTCTTTTGTTGTGCTACAAGTGGAAGATGGTATTGATACCGGGCATGTCATTGCTAAGGGAAAAATGCTGTTAGAGCCAAGGTTTTTCATTTTGTTTATCACTGAAGCATAAGTTGTACAGTAAAATCAGAAATGAGACTCCATATCTAAAAAGCGGAATTTACTACTTTCAGTAACATTTGGGCTAAGCATTTCATTACTTTGGTAGGAGAGTACACTATGGAGGAATGTGACTTTTTATTTATCTGCTATGAAGCTTCTTTATAATTCTGCAGGCGCAACCTTATGAATTAACTATCCAGCCCTGGAAACTCTTTACATTCTTATTCCTCCCTATTTGACAACAAATCCTTCTCAGGCTTATAGAGATTATGGGCACTGTTAGAGACATGATAACGTGGTAGGTGGAACCCATAGGGAATCTATTATGTTCTTAAATTTCAGATTGTTTGTTCAACAGTAACTTGTGTCTTTTATCCTGCCCCACTAATCATTTGTGAATCCTATAAGTAGAAATGGGAGTGGCCCTGTAATGGGATTATTGCAGTTTACACTGACATTCGTATAATTTAAAAAGAGATTCAGCATCTGAGGCTTATGGAATCGTGCAGTTTGACATTCTAAAATTAGAACCAGTTCAAAATTTAATCAAGGGAGAGGAATACGTTGGCTGCTGGAAACGTGCTTTCATCTGCTGTAGCTATTGTGCTAGGCCAAGATGTCAACTGCATGCAGGAGCTGGTTAAAACCAGTGGAGTATGGGAAGAATGAGATCCAGTTTTTTTGGGGGGGGGCACTAATGGAAAATCAGTCAGCTAGAGAATAATTTGACTGATTTGATGCACTCTGGGTCTTTGGACTTTTGTAGTCTGACTGACACAACACACTTGACTTGAGCAACTTTCAAAACACAGGCTGGTTTCAAGAGCAGTTGGTAACATGGCTTGGGGAGGAGGTTATTGGTCAATGGAAAACCATGAAAGTTTTGTTGAGTGCATGAAAGCACTTAATAGGCTTTTTATGTGGTTGTTCTTCATTGAGTGCCCTCAAACTTAGTTGTTCATTTCGTATTGTTTTTACACGTCATCAGTTGTTTTTTGTATTGTTTTAAAAATTATTTTAGATGTTTTCATTCTATACCTGCAAACCACCAAGATACATGCACATCCATTAATTTACTGAGTTGGATTCAATATCACACACACTTTTAGCAAAAAATAAAAATGGCTTTATTAAAAATATGCAAGCAATTGTGTATTTTATGGATTTGTAAATTGCTTTGAGCCTATTTTATTTTTTTTGTAAAAAGTTATAAATAATAAAAAGCTCGCTGTAATGTTGCGTTAAGAATATCCCTGTTGAAAGAATCAAATATACATAATAGTTGCGCTGAGTAGATTTATTTTGGCTACCTACAATTATATCACGTAATTTTTAGTATTAATAATTTCTCCAGTGCTCTTTAGTGTACAAAGTATTATAACGTGCACTGTTTTTAATTTACACTTTAAAGAATGCATAAAAACATAGTACTTTAAAAAGCATTAGAAGCTGACCTTTTTCCCTGTTACCGTGATAACATAATTCTTTTATATTTGTTTGTGATGGTGATGTGTTCATTATTGACTTAAAAAGAAATGGGAAGACTGCTTTACGGAAAAAGAAGGGTCTGAACACATTGTTTGCCCACTGTTTCAGAACACGGAAATGTCACTGTGGTTTTGCAAAATCTTGCACTCTTACCATATAAATCACCACCCGTACTCCATTATAGTGAAAACCAGATACGCTGTGTCTGTGACCTTGGTTGACCTTACCAGACGCTAGTTTACATTTCTCATGACTTGGTTTGATTTAAACAGAATAGGAACAGAACAAACTTTTCCACAAAAAGGACTGGTAATGTCTGAGAATGAGATAATGCAAGTATCTTCTGTCTTCCTTAGGTTCAACAGATTTTGATATTTAGATTTTGGGGCAGGAGAATGAAATCTGTCACGTTAGGTATTCAGAGGACAAACAGGTGACATAACATTGATTAGTACAGTTTAAAATCCTCTCTCCCTGTCTTTCTGCTTCTTTGATTAGGAATGGGCATGCGCTCCTGGCATTCATGTTCTCAAGGCAGGAAGGAAAGCTTAACCGTCAGCAAACAATGGAGCTTGGGCATCACATTCTGAAAGCACATATATTCAAGGTAAAGCCTATATTTTATTTTGCCTTCTGATATGTGTTCAGTTTGTTTCTTTTTGTTATATCTTTGTGCCATAATATCATTATGTCCTCTTGTTTCTCTCCCCATCCAGAAGCTTTAGAAAATGGCAAGTTAAACTTTGCTTTAGAAAACGTTCACAATGTGCATAAATGTTATTTTCAACGTTCACAATGTGCATAAATGTTATTTTCACAGCAGTTACTAATATTGTTTTAAAGCTTTTTAAGTAACCCAGACCTAATCTCTTGTCACATGATACTGTATTTAGAGTTTAATACCTAGCCACTCTCAAAATATTCATTGCCCAGTAGGTAGAACTATGTATGGAGGAAGGCTGCACACTTTTCTTGTATTTTCGAGCTGCTGCAGGAAGTTTGTAAGGGACATTTCAAATATTGGGCAGATGTAAATACACAGCTAAAGTATTTCTATGCAAGCAAAGGTCTGAGGATTTTCATTTTTCAAAGAAAAAGGCTATCACAATTTTCAGTGTGCAAATAGTAATATTATTTTGAAAATCTGTTTGCTTCCTCTTTTTTCATCTCTATTTGTTGTATCTTCCAGGGGCTCAGCAAAAAGACTGGAATTTCTTCCAGCCACCTTCAAGCCTTGTGGATTGGCTATAGCACTGATGGTTTGTCAGCAGCTCTTGCATCCTTGAGAAATCTTTATACACCCAATGTAAAGGTAAGAAAACTTAAGTATAAGTTATACTTCACTTTTTCACTGTGGTAGTTCTAAACTTAAGAGAAAGCAGTTCCACACTGTTACAGGCTGAGGGCAAGTGGGCAACAGCATGTCAGTTCCAGAACAAGGAAGAAAGGAAAAGCAGGAGACTTGACTGTGGCAAGAATCTGTTCAAACTAGGAAATGCTCACTCTCTTTGAATCTCCTGTTTCTTTCTCTGCTTTTGAAAACTTGTCCAATCAAGATTGGCCAAAAGCGCTTTTTAGCCATTGAGTGTAAGGACTGAAAAACTAGCCACTAGCCAATAACCTTTATAAAGCTCATGTAGATTCATGGTGCTGTTAAACTGACCAAAGTTAAAGTCCCCAAACTTTCAACAGTCTCTGCCACTGTCTCTAAGAAAATCCCAAAACATTTGTTAAGAGTGATTTAAAGAGGACTGTTGGTATCAGCAAGGGAAGATGCAAATGATTAGTTTTTAAGTCTCTCTTTAATGTGTGAATAGCCACGTGTATTCTCTGTAGAGAGTATTCCTATTTTAGAATTGAGCAAATAGGTTTTTCTATGTAAATTAAGAAACAATCTGTAACCTCATCAACTGCAACCTGACATCCATACAATCTTATTACATTATGGAGATGCAAATTGTTCCTGTTTCAGTCTCTAAACAAGAAGTCAAATTATATTTCCTTTCTTTTAAATCCCTCTAGGTGAGTCGTCTGCTGATTTTGGGTGGTGCAAATGTAAACTACAGGACAGAAGTTCTCAACAATGCTCCAATATTGTGTGTTCAATCTCATCTTGATCATGAAGAAGTGGTCCTCCTTCTGCTTGAATTTGGTGCCGCCATTGATGGTGCGTCTGAGAATGGGATGACCCCACTTTGCTGTGCAGCAGCTGCAGGCCACATGCATATAGTTTCACTGCTCTGCAAGAAAGGAGCAAAGGTAAGCTTGACCACAGACTCAGTATGGAGCTATAGAGCTATACAGAGGGAGCCAAATAAAGGCTATCTCATTTCTCTGTGAGGATGCAGCTCAGACACTGAAGCATGCCCTGGATCAGTTAAACATGAAAATTCCTTGTGCCCTGTGCTTTAATACTCTGGAACACATAACTAAAATACCTTACCTAGGTTTAGTAAAAACAAACAAACCAGAATCTGCTTTGATTTTAGGTAATACATAGTTATGCAGAATCACAGTAAATACCACCAAATTATATTCAGTGGGACCTTGACTTACGAGCTATTCGACATCCAACGTTTTCAAGTTACGAGCGGAAAAAGTGGCCGCGCGCTTACGATTTTTCCGACATCCGAACGGAAACCCGTTTGTGGCTAGATGTGGTTTCCTCGACTTACGAATTTTTCCGTTTCCAATGCATTCCTATAGGAAACTGTGTTTCCTATGGGAAACCCAGCTTACAAAGTTTTCGACCTACGAGTGTGCATTCGGAACGGATTAAATTCATAAGTCGAGGTCCCACTGTATAGTAATCTGCCAATTTGGTACTTTGTAAAAAGCTTTGGTGTAACAGCTTGTGCAATGAGCCTGCTTATCATGAATGATATTCTTTTTCTCTCCCTGCGCTTCCCCTTTTAGATCAATCACTTGGATAAAAAGGGACAGTGTGCTTTGGTTCATAGTGCCCTAAGGGGCCATTCTGATATTCTTGAATATCTGCTGAACATGGATTGGAGCACTTCCCAGCAGCAGAATTCACTGACAAAGCGACAGGCACTTCAGCAGGCTCTGACAGCATCTTCAAGCATGGGACATTGTCAGGTAGCTTGCTCCACCTCTCTTCTTGAAAGTGTTTAGAATAATTCAATGGTTTCTACACTGCTATTCTCCAATTGATATTAAAAAGGTCTACATTTTAAATGATGGCCTTTTAAACTGTGTGGTGGAGGTGATACTGCTTTTATTTGTTATTATACTGTGTATTTTTGTTTTTTTTATATTGTAAACCGCCCTGTGATCTTCGGATGAAGGGCAGTATAGAATTTTAATTAATAAAAAACAAAGTCTGTCAGGCTACTACAAGCCCATTCAACATGAGGCAAGTATATGAATAAAGATCAAATTTCACTGCCATCAGGCAGTACTTTTCAAACAAATGAGACATCATGTATTTTTCCCAAAGAGCTGGGAATAGCTGTATCATGCCACTCAGGAAAATGTCACTTTTATTGGGAAATCAGACAAAATAGCTACCCCCTTACACTATCATACACAAATTATGTGGCACTTGCCATATACTTTCCAACAGTGCTTTTTTTTTTTAGCTGGGGAGCTCCAGAGTTCAGTACCAACACCTCACAGGTGGGTGCCATTGCGGTCTGGCACTCACACTGCCCACTTATAGCCTTCACATACATCTGAGAAGCCCAAAATGAACATTCCAAGTCAAAACAGAAGCTGGTCAGTGTGTGCGAGTCTACACTTTTCTCCAATCTATGACTCCACTTAGCTCCTGGCCGCTCCTAGGCATGATACAGGGTGGGGCCAGTTTGTAATTCCTTATTGGTTCCGGAAGTCTGTACTTAACCTGAAGTGAACTTTCCCATTGAAAGTAATGGAAAGTGGATTAATCCGTTCCAGACGGTCCATGGAGTACTTAAACTGAAGCGTGCTTAACCTGAAGCGAACTTTCCCATTAAAAGTAATGGAAAGTGGATTAATCCGTTCCAGACGGTCCATGGAGTACTTAGACTGAAGCGTACTTAACCCGAGGTATGAGTGTAATTGGTTCCAGAAGTCCGTACTTAACCTGAAGCGTACTTTCCCATTGAAAGTAATGGAAAGTGGATTAATCCGTTCCAGACGAGTCCACGGAGTACTTAAACTGAAAATACTCAAACCGAGGCGTGCTTAAACCAAGGTATGACTGTAGTGGCAATGGACTTTAAGCTTTCCAATCAGGCCTCTACCGTTGCATGCGCACGTTTGAGTGAGTGCCCTTCTGAGCTGCCCATGCCATCCGCCTGAATCTTAAGAGAACGAGGGAGGCGGGGGCACATTTATTTGACCTGCACCAGAACTAGTGGCGACCCCCAAAAGCAGTTGGGGAGACAGCTTGCTGTAGTTTTTAGCACCTCTGCAGGCAGTGATTGTGGCTGTTGTCAACCCGGCATCTATTCAGGGCTGCACCAAGTCACCCAGTTACTTAACTGTAACAATTTCATCGTGAGTTCCGGCACCCCTTTTTTCTTGAAAAAAAACTCCGCTTCCCAATCTCTCTTTCCTTTGTTGCTACTAAAAAGATTACAGTGGTACCTCGGGTTAAGAACTTAATTCGTTCTGGAAGTCCGTTCTTAACCTGAGGTACCACTTTAGCTAATGGGGCCCACCGCCGTACGATTTCTGTTCTCATCCTGAAGCCAAGTTCTTAACCCGAGGTACTATTCTGGGTTAGTGGAGTCTGTAACCCGAAGCATCTGTAACATGAAGCATGGTTACAGACTTGTAAGGGGTTAGGAGTTGAATGGTCCCAACTTGCTTGGTGGTGTTTTTTGCTCCATATACTTGAGACAAGATGATACTGTAAGCTTTAGCATACTCTGTACTTGTGCCAAGTGCAGCTCTGTTTAAGATGAAAAATGCTAGTAGGATTTCTGTCTCCACAATGTGGCTATAAAGGATTACATGGCCATAATAGAATACAAGAAGATGGTTTATTCCTTGAAACCACATTTGTACTATTTTCCATCTGCCTCACAAGACTGCAGCAGCTCTCTTAATGTATTTATTGTTTATGCAATTAATCTTGGCATGCAAACATTAGCCTCCATTATGTTTTACTGCCATTTTTGAAGCGGTTGGGGGGGGGAGTTAAATTCTGCACTGTATACTAGTATGAAGGCAGATTGGGATTCCTGTATAAATGGAATATTCCCCCCCACCTTTTTTTTACAATTCAACATTTTAAACATTGCCTCTGTTTTTCTTCATAGAAATGGAGTATGGAAGAAGTATGCACTCATGTTCCTCAGCTTCAATTGAAACATTAGAATTGTTTCTTTAACTACTCCCAGTAAACATTTCTGAGAAGATTCATATGAATTGCCTTGCTTTGTTTGCTTGTACTTTCCTTGATTTACCCAACCACATAATATAAATAATTTTATATTTTTGGGGGACGACGACATGAAACTGACAGAAACACATTCTTACTCATTTTATCTCTTGAGTGAAACAGAAAATTAATTTGTATCCAAAATAGTCTCATAGTATTGATGCATTCAGAAGACAAGCATATATACAAGCACCTAGTTATAGTTTGCCATTCCATAGAACCTGGATATATCCTTGTTAGATCTTTGAAGAGAAACTGGCTTGTACATAACAACTTGTGCTGTTACCTTAAATGCATAGTTTGACATACCATAAATTTCTTAGCTGAAACCTATTGTGTTTACAAATGTATTGTGCACCACCAACAGAGTGCTAAGGTAAATCAAGTCCATAATTATGTAATTGCTTGTTCTTTCTTGATGGGTTTCTTTTTTTTTTAATTGTAGCTGATTGAGATTTTCCTCCTCATTGTAGGTGATTCATTTTCTGATGCGGATTGAAAAGGAGCCTAAAATCGACATCAATGAAACAGACACACTGTGGGGAGAAACAGGTATGTGTGTATGAGAGAGAGAGCTTTTGGTACTCATCAGAAGGGGGTTTCTCAAGGGACACAAGGACACCACCAAGTGGGATATCTTTATGCTCCTCTTTCTTAGAGGCAGAAATAAAGCCATTTTCAGAGGCTTCTGTATTATCCCCCCCCCCCTTTCTGTGACAGTTTGCCCTTCTGGCCAAAACATACAAGAGGTTACAAAGAGCTGCATTGGGAAGAGGAGGGAGAAGTGACATGCAAAGAAGACCCTTTGTGCAACATTAGATGCCACCCTTTGTCTCTGATGCATTACAGAATAGACTCCTTTGCATTTTCTCCTTTTGTTGCGCTCTTGCCTTATTCTATCTCTGTACCCGTCTACATTCTCTGGTTGTTTTTGTTGGCATATTCCTGTTTTCCCCTCTTGTACTTATAATGCTACTAGTCCCCCAGTAGTCTGTGGATTGTTCATGCCTAGCTACACATTTGAGCAGCCATTTCCTTCTGGCAGTTTGGACAGAACACTTTTCCTCCTAACAGTGGCATTTTGAGTGCAGAGATTGCTAGCTGAGGGTTGCACTGAGATCACAGTGCCTATAGTTAAGCAGAGCTGCTTAGGATGAATTGTCACGTTGTCAAAAATGGTCTACAAGTCTTGAAAATTTGATAAATTCAGATATGTGCCTTGCAATCTGGGGACAGATTTTTCAGAAGGCAGCTCTCTGTTTCCCCTCCCCCTTTACATTTTTAACCATAGACCAGGATTGGAAAGGGACTGCCATTTAGTGGTGCGGTAGATGCTTTGCATGCAATAACATTCCATATTCAATCCCTGGGGAAGACTCCTTTCTGAAAACCAGAGAGTCCCTGTCAGTCAGTCAGTGCAGACAATATGGAGCTAGGAGTCCGTAGAAGACAGTTTCCTATATTCCTAAACTGTGTGTTTTGGATTTACAGAAATCCTTCACACAGATTTCAATGCACAAAAGACAAAGTGCATATGGCATAGAATCACATTAGAAGTATCACCTCGTACACAGCAAAATGTATTAGCCACCTTACATTGTTACAGACACTTCCAACCATTGTTTGCCCTGTTTTCCAAAATTTCTCTTCCTCAGTTAGCACTTTCCTCAACATCTTTGACAATAGGCCAAAGATCTGCCAAAGATCATATTAGTTTTCCTATAGAGTAGTAAGCTGGTCTCATATTTTCCATTTTCCATTAGTAGTTTTGCTGTTCATTTAGTGTTTCCCCCTTTTCTTTTTAAAGTTAGAAGCCGGGGCAAGCTATTGTTGGGTACATTAGACATATCAGAGATGGGCCTTTTCGGAATGGTCAGCATTCCTAAACATAGCTTTCCTGAGGATCTTGTTTGTTTAAGCCCACTGCAGGCTATTCTTTAGTCATGCTTATTTCTGAATATGGTATACTTGAGACACATCAGCTTTTTGTATCTTAAGTGACCCCAGGAGCTGTGGGTGATAGTGAGATAAGGCACAGGGTTGTTTTTTGGTTTTATAACAGAGCTATAACCTTCGTGTTATATTCCCAGCAGTTATAAAAAATCTGTTTAAAAACAAAAACAAAAACTGTCAGCTTGTTTGGGTCTACATGCTCAACCTAATCCTTAAATTAATGGTGCTACCTTGTGTGTCAGTTACCATTAAACAAAAATCTTACTTCCTGTGGACTAGCAGATGACTGCCTTTACTGCTAGGGTTACAGTGAAACAAAGAGATTAGAATTGTAGAGTTGGAAGGGACCCCAAGAGCCATCTAGTTCAACACCCTGCAGTGCAAAAATCTAAGCTAAAGCATCCATGACAGATTGTGACCTACATTATTATTTTTTACAGTTGTGAGAGTAGAGAAGAAATTCTCAACCATTGCTGTAACTAGCATTACAGGTTTCAGTTAGGGGCATTTTTGCAGACTGCAGCCTTTCCCAGGGGTTGGGAACCTCAGGCCCAGGGGCCAGATGTAGTCTTCTGGGACTCTTTCTGGCTCGAGACTCCCAGTGACCCTGTTTTGTGCTCTCAATGGTTTATGTGGTTGGAATGCATCCTTGAACTGATCTTGCTTCTTGTTTGCCTAGGTGGAGAATAGAGAGGGAGTGGGTATATACACAAAGTAGCCTACTGCACAAGGCTAAAATTTGCATTCATTGCTCTGGCATGTGGCCCTGGGTGGTGGCAAAAAAGGATGCTTGATGGTCCTTTGGTCTGATTCAAGGGAGCTATTCTTACATTCTTAAAAGGACATCTTGCCATTCTTGACTCTGTAGGAAGTTTTTGAGTATCCAGTTCCATGTCATTTTAATGAATGTTAGTATCTGGGAATACAAGGGGGTTTTTTTGTACAAGAGGAAACATCTATTGGTTTCTGGACTAACTGCTGATAACTCTCGGGAGGAATGCATAGAATGCTTTTAGCTTAATGTCTTCTCTCAAGCTTGTTTTCTCTTTAAATCTGGTAAACTAAAACCTTTTATTTCTTTTCAGCTTTGACTGCTGCTGCTGGGAGAGGAAAGCTGGAAGCATGTGAACTATTACTTCAACATGGTGCTCTAGTAATGAGAACTAATAGAAGAGGGATCCCTCCCCTTTTTTGTGCTGTGCGTCAGGGACACTGGCAGGTGGGATGAAACTTTATGATTAAAATTGGCAGTTTCGGCTTAATTTGTGAAATGAAGGACACTTCTCTAACCTGCAGGCCTCCAGATGTTGTGGGATTCCAAGTCCCGTAAGACCCAGACAGCGTAGCTGATAGGGATAATAGGAATTGTAGTCCCAACGACATCTAAAAGACCACATGTTCGCCATCTCTGCTTTAGATGGCAACAGACGTTTTTGAACTGTTTTGAAAAGGCTATTAATCTCTAGGGCATTTGATTATGAAAACAGTGGCCCAGTGAGGAGTCTTGTTGATCAAATAAAGATATGGTACTGAGTTGAGTGCCGCTCTGTTAAAGCCATACAGATGAATCTAAAGAACCAGGAAACTATATGTTTTATGCTCCACAAGCATTCTCCTGCAGTTATTGGGACTTGGGTATGCAGTACGGTATGGTCGAAGTGTGTATTGTTCTTGTAAGGATCAGGTTACATATTGCCATTATTTATTCTAAGGTTGTGACTTTACAGTACTGTGATAGGAATATACTCACTTTTTTCAGATTGCAAAACTTCTGCTGGAAAAGGGAGCTGATATAAATTTAAGTGACAAGCAAGGCAGGACACCACTCATGGTAGCTTCTTGTGAAGGACATCTTAGCACTGTTGAATTTCTCATCTCCAAAGGTAACAAACACACTGTTCAAGAATTTTTTCTTTTAACTTGCCCTATTCAGTTTTCATGCCTTTTAAGATAGATAAGCCAGCCTGACAGTTCAACATTGAAAGTGTCTTGATGCAAGTTTTATTAGTTAATGCTGAAATTACATCATCTCAATAGTATTGAAGAGGAAGTTCAATAATTTTTCAGTGTGTTTAATTTTTGGCTTAACGTGGGGCATATTTTAAGTCTCCCCCTTCAAAATAACGTATTTTTTGTTTGTGTTTTAGGTGCAGACATTTCATTGCTGGACAAGGAGGGCCTGACAGCACTGAGTTGGGCTTGCCTCAAAGGACACAAGAGTGTGGTCCAGTATTTGGTTGAGAAAGATGCCACAATAGACCAGACGGACAAGAATGGAAGAACCCCCTTGGATTTAGCAGCTTTCTATGGAGACTCAGATATTGTAAGTCAAGTCAAATACTGGGCTTGCTATAAGCTTTCACTTTCTGAAACTAAGCCAGAGCACTGAGATCTTGCCAACTAGAATGCTAATTAAGCAAACTAGCTCCCTTTTTCATGCACTTGAGAGCGCCACTAGAGATGATTCACCAAGAAAAAACTACACTTTTTTTTTTAAAGAGATACCTAATGCTGGGTACCTGTTCTTCTTCACTGTGTAGAGAGAGTATGTGGGGGATCCTTTTGATTCTAAATAATTTCTATTAAACAAACATATCCAATGCTTGGTCAAAGTATAAAATCTTTCACCATGGATTTTTTTTTAACTTATCAAACTCTAGCATAGATGCATATGACTTTTTCTACTGCCTTACTTTTTTGGTAAATGATGAGGTGCCGGAACTCTTAACTGTGAGTGCCAGCACAAAATGGCTGCTTGTGGCGGGGGTGGTCTTGCTCAGTATCAGTCTGCTGTGACTCAAACAAGATTTGTGAGATGTGAAGGGATGTTTCAGCACTGATAAGTATTAATATATTTTAAAATGTAAGAAATCTTTGGTTTAAGAGTTAAAAGCTCTTATAAATGGATTCTACCTTAAAGTAGAACAGGATCCGTCAGTTAGGCTTACCTTGCATCTTATATAAGCAATAATTTACATTGTAGTCTCACATGTGCTCACTTACAACTTAATGAATAGATTCCCCACGGCCTGCATTTAAATTACACTAGAATGTCACTTGTTGGGATAATTAAAATAATAATGTGAAAAATGCTAAACATGTGAGACCCATACTAAAGAAATATTGAATTATCACACCAAGAACCTGTTTCCCACTATATAGTCCCAACATTACAACTTTAAAAAAACCAAAAACGTTTAACATAGGGACAGTCTTCAGCCGGCACCTGAAGTTGTACGGTATTACACTAAACCAGGCATCCCCAAACGTCGGCCCTCTAGATGTTTTGGATTACAATTCCCATCTTCCCCGACCACTGGTCCTGTTAGCTAGGGATCATGGGAGTTGTAGGCCAAAACATCTGGAGGGCCACAGTTTGGGGGTGCCTGCACTAAGCTATTGTTGACAGCAAGTGCATTGCACATTTGGAATGGTATTGCTCTATATGCGAAAATCAAACCTTGAATCTGGCTTGATGGCAAAGGAATTATCAGTGCATATCTTTAAGAGCCTTCTGATGGCCTTCTGATGTCAAAAAAACCTAAGTGGTTTCATTTTGCACTAACTGCAAAAATCTAAGTGGGAAGTTACTGAAGCATGGATCTCTGCAACCAGACTATTTCTGTTTAGGAATGGCCACAGGTGGAAATGGGCACTCTGCCACACACAGCACAACTGCCAAGGGGCCAAGAAGGAGCCCCCCCCCAATTCTGAAAGGTTCCTTTATAGGTTAACTGTACTAGATTTCCCAGGTTTCTGGAACTAACTTGAGCTGTATGAATTTATGCATATCTTTGAAGGTGGTGTTTTCTTACTGTTTTTATTTCAAGAGCTGCATTAAAAGCCTTTGAACATTGATGGTATGCAAATGGACATAATCCATTAGGAACTACTGCATCAGCTGCAGAATAAAGGCAGTTCAAGGGTGTATTATTGCAGTAGAGCTTGTGCAAGAGAAGTTCCTGGTGTGTTGCAGCCACTGCCACAAACATGTATTTTATTTTTAAATGTAATTTCTCCGTGTTTGATCATTTATAGGTGCAGTATTTGGTAGAGAAGGGTGCAGTGATTGAACATGTTGACAATAGTGGGATGCGCCCATTGGACAGAGCAATTGGATGTCGAAATACATCAGTGGTAGTCACACTGCTTCGAAAAGGAGCCAAATTAGGTTAGTGGAAAATAACTTGTGCTGGCAAATAGAATGTTTTTATTTGGGAAGAAAACAATTGCTGACTCTTAAACCCCCACATTAAAAGTCCCATTGTACCCTAATACGTAATATATAATTTCATTTTAGTGCTACAGTAATAAAAATGCCCATCTAAAAGCATTGACATTTCCCAGTAAAACTGGATTTTTCTTTTTAAAATTGTAGTAATTTAAGCTTACTTAGAGATGCTGAAATATTAACAGCCATAGTGTAGACAGAATATTTTTCTATTGCACTTGTTTATAGCTCACCTTTCAATATACAAATCCTTCCAAGTTATTAAAAAACAAACAATATGTATTTATTTATTTTCTAAAATTTATGCACTACTTGATTCTTAAAAAAACCTAAAAGTGGTTTATAAAAATAAGACAATAAAATGTTCAGTAAAATAGTTAAAAGCAACTATTTAAAACATTCACACACAAAAAAAATCCTCGATAAACTAAAAACAAATCAACCTTCTACATATCTGGGTAGGCTTGTCTAGAGTATAGTGAAGGTACCTGCCTGACATCAATAGGCAGGGAGTTCCAAAGTGTAGGTTCTGCCACAATAAATACCGATTTATATTTAAATGACACTGTTACAGAAGAGTAATTCAGTCCAAATCATTAACTATCTGGTTGTTCACAGCTAAATTTCATTTGAGGAGTCCAGTATAACATTAAATATTAACCCTTCTAATTCCAGGAAATGCAGCATGGGCCATGGCTACTTCGAAACCTGATATTTTGATTATCCTACTACAAAAGCTAATTGAAGAAGGAAACATGATGTACAAAGTAAGTGGATCCTTGCTTTTGCTTATAACCTTAAGAATCTGAGTGTTTTATGAACTGTTGCATGATGGCAGATACCAGTGGTTCAGGTGCCAAACTACTCTTGCAGCACAGTTCCATGCATGCTTACTTAAATGTAGGGATGGTAATTACTCCTATGTAAGTGTGCTTATGAGGGACGCGGGTGGCACTGTGGGTTAAACCACAGAGCCTAGGGCTTGCCAATCCGAAGGTCGGCAGTTCGTATCCCCACGACGGGGTGAGCTCCCGTTGCTCGGTCCCAGCTCCTGCCAACCTAGCAGTTTGAAAGCACGTCAAAGTGCAAGTAGATAAATAGGTACCACTACAGCAGGAAGGTAAACGACGTTTCCGTGTGCTACTCTGGTTCGTCAGAAGCGGTTTTGTCATGCTGGCCACATGACCTGGAAGCTGTACACCGGCTCCCTCGGCCAATAACGCAAGATGAGCGCTGCAACCCCAGAGTCAGTCATGAGTGGACCTAATGGTCAGGGGTCCCTTTATCTTTAAGTGTGCTTATGATTAATCTTGGGCAAATGATAATTTGTATTTGTAAATCATCCTGAATGCAGGAGAAGGCAGGGTATAAAGGAAACAAACTTTCATGCGTAAGTAGAACAGAGTTGCTTACTGTAATGGTTGTTCAAGTAGTGGTGTCTGCAGTGATACATCCGCAATTGTTCAGGTGCACACCACAGAACATAATGTTCTAGACCAGGCATCCCCAAACTTCGGCCCTCCAGATGTTTTGGGCTACAATTCCCATCTTCCCTGACCACTGTTCCTGTTAGCTAGGAATCATGGGAGTTGTAGGCCAAAACATCTGGAGGGCCGCAGTTTGGGGGTGCCTGGTCTAAAATGTAAAGAAATAAACCTGCGGCATGAGGTAAATTTCATGAAAATCCAGAACAATATGTTAAGTGTCTTCTGTAATAATACATTTATGTGATGTGGCAACTCTTCACTTACACAGAGTCAGGCACTAGGTTTTAAATTGACTAGTAAACAAATATACAATTAGTATCCAAGATATACATTCCACACCAAGTGGAGGGGCAGGCCCTATTGGTAAAAGAGCCATATCTAACATAGGGAAGTAGCTGAATAAAATGTTGCTGCTCTTTTTTAAAAACCGTGAAATCCAACATTCAAATTTGTTAATCTTCTCGCCAGCGGCATCTGTTAACAAGTCAGTTTATTTTTCATTTGAAAGCAACATTTAAGAATCAAATTGTCACACTTCTATGCTCTTCACCCTGCAGAAAGGGAAGATGAAAGAGGCAGCACAGCGGTACCAGTATGCCTTACGGAAGTTTCCTCGAGAGAGTTTTGGAGAAGAAATGAAAGCTTTCAATGAGCTCAGAGTTTCCTTATATCTAAACCTCTCAAGATGCCGCAGAAAAACAAATGTAAGTTATTTCGTCCAAGTTTTTATGCATTGTGACTGACTACATGGAGACTGTAGAAAAAATATCACTGATCTGATGATACCAATTTTAGGTTAATAGATCTGCTAAAGAGTGCTTGCATAGCTTTTCAGTCAGTATGTTTTATCATGACTAAGCTTTTTTAAAAAGTGATGTGAATAAGCAATATTAGTACTACACATCATCAAAACACGTCAGCAGTACAAATTCCATTAGCAGAAATTTGATTCGGATGATATCATGAGTACTCTTTTGCCCATTGCAAAAAGTCAAAGGGCCAGGCAGTTCCTCTGCACTGTAATGTTTTATTGCAGTAATTTTTTAATTGAAACTGTTTTATGGTTATTCTGGCAGGATTTTGGCATGGCAGAGGAGTTTGCTACCAAGGCACTTGATCTCAAACCCACATCCTATGAAGCGTATTATGCTAGAGCAAGAGCCAAGAGGAACAGCAGGTACCGACAGTTGCTTTGTAGCAACAGTTTATTTCATAGTAATATTCTCTTTATGATAATTGCATAATCAATATGTTTATATTTATGGTAATGGAAACTGCAGTCTTGTGGGATACCAGGAAAGGGTTTGCAGCTGTAGGACAAATATTGGTATTTATTAAATGATTATCTTGGGAGGGGGGTAACTTCACGATTATCTTAAACACTAATTTTGGATAGAATAGGGGGGGCATAGGGTAATTTTGCACAAGGTGGTGTTTTTTGGTAAAAAATGCCACAAACAAGTATCATTCCACCAGAGCAGAACAGGGAACAATTACTGTGACCAGCACTTTGTCTATGGTGTTCAGCTTAAATTCAATTCCTTCCCCTCGCATCAGATTGCTTGAAAGTGTGCTAAAAAGAAGAAAGGGAGCAGTCCTCCAGCTAGGGCCATGAAGTAACCACGTTTAGTTCTGCTAAAAACAGTTTTTGCATTTTTGTCATCTATACTACTTTGCCCAAAGGTAATCTTTTATAGAGAAAATTTTTGTGTTTGGTTCCTCCCCAACTTCTTAGGCAATTTCATGCAGCCCTTGGTGACTTGCGAGAAGCCATAAAGTTGTGCCCTGGAAACCAAGAAATAAAGAGGCTGCTAGCTCGAGTTGAAGAGGAGTGCAAACAGCTCCAGAGAACACAGCAACAAAAGCAGCAGTGTCCTCTGCCAGCCCAAGCGAGCAATGACTCTGACAATGAGGGGGAAGCTCTTGTTCAGGATCACTTCAGTCTGGAAGAGATAGAAGAGGAGGAACTTTTGCATGAAGACGAGCCTGGTCCGTCTGGGCAGAGGCTGCCACTTTCCCAGGGTAATGCATATTGCAGCAGAAACTCTCAGGAAGGCAGCCAGCAGAAATTTAGACCCATATCCCCTCCAAACAGAGCAGGCAGTAAATACCTGAGAGAGCCTGGCTTAACTATGCAGCCCACAAAACAAGCACAGATAGTAAAAACCAACCAACACCTGAATTCCGTCCAGTCTGTGGCAAGAACTGGATCTATTCAGTCCAGCACAATGACTCAGCCCCTTCAATATCTTCCTCCAAGCCCTGTGACCTCCAGGCACCTCACAAATCCAAGCAACAGTAAAAGCCAGCATTTGGATGGGACAAGTACACTATCAGCAAATATCACCACGGGCAATAACAGCTCAGCAGTATTCAGTGAAAGATCAACAGCAGTCCAGGTTCCCTACTTGCAGCATAGTGATAAAGGATCGCCTCATTCCTTCATGAGTAAGTCCAAAACGCATGAGAGGCTAGCTGTCCACACTCCTGCAAACATCGAAAACACAGGTCCATTACAATCTCAAGGAACTGGCGAGTTAAGGCAGCAAAACCCTATCTGTTCTGGTCTGCTTTCTGTTAGCATGGTAGCTTCCAGCTCAACAAGCAGTCTGTCCTCAAGCAGCAGCTTCTGTGAGAGTGTAAAAGGGCAAAGTCCAGACATTCGGCTCAAGGACAGCAAAGGTAGTCAATGTCAGAGTGGAACAGCAGAACATAGGCCTCGGAATACTCCCTTCATGGGGATCATGGATAAAACTGTGCGGTTCCAGCAGCAGCAACAGCAGCAGCAGGTGAACCTATCAAATCGCAGTTGGCATGGCCAAGCTGCAGAAGGGTTCCTGAAAAGTGCTGGAACGACACTGACTTTGAGCTGTGAGCAGTTCTCTGCCAAACATGCAGGTAGCTATGGCAATCCAGGAGAGAGCATCCAGAATGGAACTCAGCCTAAAGAACTAGAAGAACTACAGTGCCAAGCATCTGCCTGCTCACAAGATAGCAGGATAGGTAAGCCTGTGGCTCATTTGTACCAGGAAGTTCTCTCTAAACAGCACACTCAGCTTAATAAAGACATTCATTTGAGTCACGTGACGTCTACAAAGCCAAAGCGATCTTTCGTAGAATCTAATGTCTGAATAATGCTAGCCATTTCTTTACAAACTCTTAATAGTGATGAACCATCTCCCTGGTTGTAAAACTTAGTGCATAGTAGCATATAAGTTACTGATATTAATCACTAATATTTTACAGGGTCCATAACAGAAACCAGACCATCCAGCCATTTTCTTTAATGCTAAGACTGTCCACAGCATGCCTGTGACTATTAATCAAGAGATGAGTGGCCACTACATATAGTTAAGAAGCTATTTGTTTATGTAGGAGAACATGTTTTTCTAAGAGAGGATTTAAACAGGCTTGCCTGATTAACTAGACTGGTCAGTAAATCAAGCTGAGTCCTTTTGAGAAAGGCAAATACAATTATTTTGTACAGCCATGTATATCTGTTACTGCTTGAAATGAATTAATTCCTGCAAGGTGGTGGGATCCACAGAACATCCAAATCTGTCCATGAATGTTCTTTTATCAGGAAGATTTAGTAGTATTCCAGTTTCATAAGGATTCAGGTGTAAACCTGTCACCTCTGTGCAAATCATTCAGCAGCCAACGTGCAACTGAGGTTGACTTTCATTACTGCAGTTTAGGAGGTAAATTACAGGATATTTTGCATGAATTTTTTCCAACATCCTGGTTATTGCACTGAATATATAATTATGACATGTTAACAACATATAACAGCACTTTACATAGTTTATCCAAACACCTTTTGAGGTGCTATGTCAGTACAAGATGGAGGATAAAGAGGAATACAAGCTTTGCTAGTGTTTCTATAGAACACTCAACAAATGTCTGAGGAGTATAGCATGTGCATTTACTTTAGAGGAACGACATCTGATACTTTCCTCAGTGTTTCACAGTGGAAAAGCTTTTTTAAAAAATTTCAAGGATGTTTGTAAGGACATTCCTGTGAGGTTGGAGTTATACAAACTTGGAGTATTCTGTTGCCCTTTAACAGTAATTTCCATGTGTACAGTATGTAGGTACATTATAACAGCATTCTTGTGTGATTTTTTAAGAAACTCGCAATTTAAAAAATGAATTGTTATTCTCTATTCTAGCTTATTTATTGTTTATCTTGGTATTTGTACAATCTTATTTTATTCTCTTGTTCTGTAGATCTATTTTTTGCACAGCTACTGTATTTTCCCATATGAAATAAAAGACTATTAATATAGTTTCTGGTTGGGTAGTATACATAGCCTTACACTGTTCTACCTTCTCTAACTGTTGTGCCAGTCAGTCATCACCAATCAACTTCAATAAGGTTTTGGTAGGAAACCACCTGGCCCTCCAAATGTTCCATCATCCACAGTCAGCATGGCTGACGGTCAAGGATCATGGGAGTTGAAGTGCAACAGCATCTGAAGGCCTATAGTACACCCTATTCTATGGGTTACCTCTCTGCACCAAAGGTATATCATAAAAAAGTTATTGACATGTCCAAATACTACTGTTAACAATGCTGGCTCTCCAGAAGTCCTCACTGAGGTACCTACTACATACACATGGCTGCATCTTCAAGCCCCTTGGAGTATTTATGAACATCAGAATTTTACAAAATAGCACTGAAGATGATGTGCTTATTTAATTAGCCTTAGTTGGAGAAGTTTGCCATTTAGTTATTGGACCATGCTTCACTGAATATAGTTAACTGCTAATTAAGGAAGCATGATGTCAATGTTGGCTCCTAGCCAAAGTGATCCTGCGATTCACTGTTGACCAGTACCCATGCCACATCTAATCAGGGCATGCAAACTCTTAGAGAAGCCTTTTCATCCTTTCTACTAAGCCCTACAGTGCTCAGTATACTTAGCTGTATGTTTCCAAAATTAAACTTTTGTTGACAAAGTTATTTACATAAGATATAGGCAAGAACCTATGAAAGGTCATTTAAAAAAATGATTTCTTCCAATAAGTCTCATTAGGCCCCAAAATGAAATACTTAATTGTTGCAGCTGCATAATTTCTAAATTACATTTAATTTATTATTGAACATAATCCAGCATGCTTGGCTCTCCTACTGAAATTAATGGGACATGCGATGCTGTGCATGTGGATGTCCCACATGCATGTCATTAAGTATCAATGGAAGTTACTAGATAAATATATAAAATTTCAACTTTAACTTGATCATGCTTAACATAAAAAACATAACTTATAGGTGCCAAGTATAAATCATGTTAGGTAGCAATTTGAATTCTGATCAGATTAAATCAAGGGGCTGAATTTATACAGAGGTACAGTGAAAGACAACGGCACCAAGATGTTTACTGTTGTATTCACCTACCTTCAGCTTCATTCCCACTTATTTGAAAGAACAATCATGCTGTTTAGGGAGACTGCTTTTCATATTTTGGCTGGGTTTCCAACCAGCGATTGATAGCCATTTTCAAAGTTCTGTTTGGGGTAAGTATAAGTCTTTGAAGAGGGAGATTTGTCATGGGACTGGAATGCCTTTTTTCAGTGATCCACTTTTCCATTGCTTCCTTCTCATAGGAATAGCCATCTGAAAAGAGAATTACAAACTTTACTGGAAAGGGGTATATGCATGCATGCCCTACAAAAAACCCTTAAAGACATTCTAAAAAATTGCCTTGGCAGAATACAGAGTTAAAAGGCTGATATGTAATTGAGCTAGGCAACATTGGTGCCCCAAACCTTGGAGAGCTACTGCCAGTTGCAGAAGACTGGAGAAAATCCTTTCCCCCTTTTAAGCACAAGGGCTACATTACATTTTGGTTCACCACCCAGGGCCTGCAGTGACCAGGGCCAACCCACACATGCATCCAGACTCTTGCCTCTCCTCATGCAGGAATTAGACTTTTTTAAAAAAGCATCAGAACTCTTTTCAAAACGATGTAAGCATGAATACAGAACTCCCTCAACCATATTTCCAACATTAGGCAGAGCACACTTGAAATCACTACAGCATGTACTGTACATTCAATAGGGCACTGGAGCCCTTTGCAACTCTGATGTTTTTGCAAATACTTTTCCAAGTCACAATTCTTGTAAAGTGGACCCCACTCCTTATTCTCCCCCCTCCCCGTGATTGTCTCAACTGTAGGTAAAATTTAGATTTTTCTTTTCATTTTGCTTATGAGACACTATATGCAAAGCCATATGAACAATGATGCTATTTTATAAAATCAATAACTACGGTAGATACATTTACACCCATAGTTTATGTTGCCTGAATGACGATTTGCAATTGCACTTATCATAGGGGTTACAATTAAAATAAAAAGATAAGACTGAACACTGTTTTCTGTTGGTAGATAAATACATTCTCCCATCAACCTTCTCCAAACATTTCCTGAATGAAAGCTGGGATTCTATGCACATCTATTATATTACTTATTTTAATATGAGCTTTAAAATTGGTTTCCCAAAGTTCATCACAAAGCCGTCAAAAGAATCATCAGAGCTGCTATGCAAGGTCCCTTGTGCCCATTGCCTTTCATGTATAAAACAGAAGCACCGAAACAGTGACGTGACTAGGCAGTAAATTGCCAGTGACAATCTGCATTTTAATAGTCCTCATTCAATACCGATGCTTTTTTTTTAAAAAAAAACACATGTATACATCGCCATTTTATTGTAAAAGCCATTGTTTACTTCTGCTTAAGTCACATACACTTTCCCCAGAAGCATGAACATAGTTTTATTTGGACATTTGCTGAGCACTCATTAAAAAATGTGTGTTGGTTGCCTTTACCTCTTCCTTTTTGAAATAAGAGGAAGAAATGAATCACAATATTTGCACTTAGCACTTTCCAGCATAAGATTGATACCAAAGTGAGAAAATGTAAGAGGCACTAAAATATTAATTTAATCAAACATTTACTGTCCCTGTGACATGTCTGTATCCAGCAAGCTGTTGACCATCTGAACAACTCCACTAGACTGTGTAGATAAAATTGCATTCTTGGGCACAGGGACTATGCAAAGCCATAAAGAGCCTGCATGCAAGACTTTGCTGTATTTACCAGAGGAAAGGTTTCCCTTGCTGTTTGGGGCAATGCAATAAAAATATTGAGCACTGAAAGTTTTCTTACTAGTTTTATATCATAAAGATAAATTATTAATACCTGAGCCTTTTTATCTGAACTGAAATAATAAAAACATATAAATCACTTTCATCACACCTACCTGCGGCAATGACTGGCTCTCTCATAAGCTCCCTTGTTATGGGACATAGGAATTCATCAGGGATACTCAAACAGGCAGTTTTCATTTCAGTCCTTAGCTCCTCAATGTTACGCAATACTTTACTGCGAAGACCTAGCGATTCTGGAAAGGAATTCACAATAATAGCCACTTTAGAGATTTCTTGGTGCTACAATCAAACTTGAAAATACTTATCTTATTCTTATATTGCATAAAGCAGTGGTTCCCAAACTTTCCGCCCCCGGATCACTTTAAAATCACTGGTGAACAATTTAATTATTTTTCTGCCTGTCATAGCAATTGTAATGCACTGTGCTAGATGCTGTATGCTTTTAACTGAATTTTATTGTATTACAATTCAAATTGTAAGTGTTCTTTCCACAAATGCCATGGAGCACTTCTGGTATAAGTTCATCTCTTCTTTTTCTGTAACACTGAAAAAGTCTAAATGCACCAATTGTGATACCTGGGCACACATTGCCCCTTAAAACATTATGGTATGTTAGAAGAATGGCCCATATGCTGCTGTTGTATAGTCTTTAAAGATGTCCTGAGACTACAGAGTGAGGATAGGGTAGGGGTAGGCTGGACTTCTCTTTTTCTGTCATTCTCTGATGCACCTCATGTTCCCATAAATTAATTGTAGGGGAATAATGTAACTGCAAAGACTAAAAGGCTACTTGCAGATGGGAAAATAAGACACACACCCCCAGCAGAATAAAAAAATTCCTTCAGTAGCACCTTAAAGACCAACTAAGTTTTTATTTTGGTATGAGCTTTCGTGTGCATGCACACTTCGTCAGATACACTGAAACAGAACCCCCAGCAGAACCCCCAGCAGATTTATTGATGAAATATTGTAAGAGTGAATGCAGATACTGCAGCAGCATAACACTATTTTCAGCCAATATCACCCAGTGAAGAACCAGACAGGAGAGCCTTTTAAATCACATTGCAGTTAACTTCGACACTATAAAAGTATCCAAGCAAATAAAAAACAAGCCTGTTCCCAAGTTGTCATTACAACTCATTAGCAATGCTCAGAATTCAGTCAGCAAACTGTTAATGAACTCCCAAACTGCTTAGGTGCCCCACCACAATCATTATTATTTGAACCTTTTATTACTTTCTATGTGGATTCTCCTTCACATGTGCAAAAGAAGAGCAGTTGGACTCATTAACTATGTACAGGAAATGATATTCTAGTGATATTTTAGAAAGAAAGAAAATAACGGGTAGAAGGAGGTAGAGATAGTGGCTGGCAGGTGTATTAACATACCTTTCCTTAATTCTAATGTGTAACCACATTGAATTTGAATGAATGTGAAAATCCTGTACTTCATTTCCATAGCCTTTGCTGTCCTAATTTAACTAATGTTTATGTAGTTACATGGCAATTAGCTTATAAGAGAGGCTGGTTCTATTTGCATGGTAATAAAAAATTGTTCCAAAGAAGTGTCAAAACCAATCAAACAGACTAATGAAATGCTATGTAAACCATCTGCTGGTCACCTTTTCAATTAAGAAAAAACTAATGTAACAGGACGAGCCTAGCCATACATGTAGAAGTTACACATGTTTTATCTCTATATATACTGTTGATTTTAAGAATCTTTTGAACATATTTAGAATTCTTGTTAAATAGTTTAAAACAGATATTTAATGTTTAATATTTCTGTAAACCACTTAGAGGTTTTCTTACAAGCGGTATATACTTTTTCTTATAAATAAAGTTAAGTAAGCCAATATGGTGCACCTTCTAGGCAGGTTAGACCACACGTGAATTTTAGCTTTTAGTTTCTCCACAGCATCTTGTCATTACCGGTAGATGACCTCAGGGAGCACCCGAGACAGCAGCCTGTGTCCTGTTCTACCATGAAGCCAGGAGGCAGCTGGTCTGCACAACTCTGCTAATTTCCAAACACCACTGGAGTACACAGAGGAGACTGCCTAATGCTTATGGCTGTCTATATTATATTGTTGTTGTTGTTTTGTAAACCACTTTGGAATTATTTAGGTGGATGGTGGCATATATGTGATTTAAAACAAATAATTTACGCTATAACAATAACTTTTTTTTGTGGGGTAGAACTTAAATAATTGGATACTTCATTAAGCATCTGGTTGGCCAGAACACCATTCCCAACACACACATATACATATGTGCCTATATCTGTATCTTCCTGTGATATATTCTACACTGTATTTATCACACTATGGGAAAGTCCATTAAGTAATAGTCTGTTATTGTCTTATGTTGTATGAATTATGGAGGGCAGTGAGTTCTGCTAACTAAAATATTTTAAATTTTGTTTACCCAGTACATCACATAACTGGTCTCATTATGAGATGCTCTGCCACATCTTCTATTATTTTCTTATTTGTAGCTTATAATTAGTTCTCAGTGGTGTCATTAAAAGTCCTAGTACTCAGGCAACAAGCTATTATGTTGATTTTTCCACAGAGTGGTAGTGTGTACGCTAGAGGTCAGCCCAGCTAGGGACTTCATCTTCAGTCTCACTGCTTTTAATTTTCATATAAGCCAACTATCAGCATTATCTTATTAGTTTCAACTGATAAGCTTGGAAACTTTTTGCCTCCTTGAATATTTAAAGAAATGCACACAGAAGCAATTCCTCTTCCACTTCTTAAAAAAAAGTTTGATGAAGCATGTACTTTTTTATGGGTTTCAACTTTTGGGTGACATACAGAAAGAAGGTAAGGATTAATAGTGAATTTTAAAGTCTAATGAGATCATTCATTCAAACAGCTTTGTGCTTCCCACTTAAGCAGTGGCTGTGCCACCACTACTAGGCAGAACAAAAACCAGAGAGATAAGCAAGAACATTGAAAGGCTATATACACACATACATTTATAGCACTGAAGAAAAGGGCACATTAGTAGAGTCTGGTAACTTGTGCCACCACCCTCATGTTCACAGCACAAGTGAAAGCAACTTGCAATCATACAGGCCCATCCCCTGTCCCATCTAGCTGTCCCTTGCTGGTTGGGGCCAATGGAAGTTGTAGTCCAACAACATGTGGAGGACTCCAGGCTGAGGAAGGCTGTACCCAATGGCAGAATTCTCCACTCATAATTTAATCCACTTCATAAAATTTAAGAGTGGAAATCAAAGAACAGTTCTTAAAGTAGAATATGACAAAGGCACCTGATTCAAAACAGATTATACAAGCAAGCAAAACAAATCACATGCTGCAGAGTAAGATGAAACTTACGAGCCACAAGACTGGAGAATGTTCCTTGAACACTCTAGAGGCAAAAGGGTGTTTGAAAATACAGATCTAATGCTACAAACATGCAATCAGCTGTAGCTCACTGCTGCATATGGAATCCATGTCGAACTCAGTGTGTATATGAGTAACAGTCCTCAAAATTATCTTCCATTCATCTAAGATGAGTGGACAACTTTCTCCTCCCCCCTTGTCAATAGCCATACTCCCTTGGTGGTAATTTGATGGGAGTCTGCATGATGGCAGTGGGCAAGACCAGAGCCAAAAGTATGCAGAGTTGGAGCCAAAAAGGTGGGGCCATTCCTTTTCTACTACAGCTAGTTACTAACAATTCGTTCTGGAGCTCCATTCTTAACCTGAAACTGTTCTTAACTAGAGGTGTGCTTTTGCTAATGGGGCCTCTTGCTGCCACTGCACTGCCAGCACACGATTTCTGTTCTCATCCTGGGGCAAAGTTCTCAACTCGAGGTAACTTCCAGGTTAGCGGAGTTTGTAACCTGAAGCATTTGTAACTCGAGGTACCACTGTACCTCCTTTCCTCTCTTTCTGCTACCCCACCTTGCCTTGGTTTCCCCCACCACCACCCCACTCCTTGCCACTCACATGAAATTAGGGAAAGTAAGAAAAAAAATCCTAGTTCTTCAGACAATCTCACTTAGTAGTAGGTCATTTAAATCAAGTCTATTTATGTTGACCTGGAAAAAGAGAATGGAGGGAATGAACTCCTAGGTTCATGAAGAAGTTGAAAGCCTCCCAACTTTGAGCTCTGTACTCATTTATTTGAATCAGTTTCTAATACTACAGAGCCTGGATAAGGTCAGCTTATATCAGGCAACCCCAAACTTTGGCCCTCCAGATGTTTTGAACTACAATTCCCATCTTCCCCGACCACTGGCCCTGTAAGCTAGGGATCATGGGAGTTGTAGGCCAAAACATCTGGAGGGCCGCAGTTTGGCGATGCCTGGCTTATATGGTCATTTCAAGAACAACAGAGCCACGGGAAGCTAGGCAACAATTGTTTTGTGCAGGGGTTGCATTCCCAACCCACATGCACATCAGTGGAGCACGTGTAAGCCTGCCTCGCCCCTTTTCTGGCCACTTCCAGGTTGTGGCAATGAGCGCATGCATTGAACACACCTAAAACAGTTGTTGCCTGTATTGACTAGAGATAGCTCTGCCTCTTTTTACAGAAAGCACTAAACATATGAAGTGGGCTGTGAATTTGTGTACTCGGACTTAATAGAGTCAAACCACTACTGCAATACAAATTAATTAATTAAAATAACCCCACATGGATAGCACAGCACAGAGTTATTGTGCAGGATTGATTCCTTGGCATATTTTTTAAAAGAGAGGAGAACAAACATTTTTTCTCTTTTTTGAGATCTCATGTTAACGTGAAATTATATTATAGTTATCGTTAGTAACAGGAAAACACCAAATGCAGTAGTGTGACTAGTACTGCCAAATAATTTTTCAAGAGTGATATTCACAAGATGAATAAACAGCATTAACCAACTTGGTTCCCTCCAGATATTTTGGACTACAACTCCCACCATCCCTGACTACTAGCCCTGGGAGTTAGAGTCCAACAGCATCTGCAGGTCACTATGTTGGGGAAGGCTAGCATAAAAATCCTAAAAGTATTAACAAATATTTATCTTAACAGTCTTACCAATTTTTAAATCATCAGCCAAGCTCTCTTTTGTAAGACTAAGAAGTTCTTTTCCATCGATGTTGTTCCTTTTGAAAATCTCAACTACATCTTGTAAGCCATGTGTGCATAGCCAAGATGAAACCTCTTCTTCTGACCAGCTTTCTGCAAATATCTTTGGCTCCTCTATTGCTGACCTTTCTGGAGCAAATCAAAAGAAGATTTTACACAAGAACAACATATTTCAGGTGAAACAGCCCAGACTTTGAACTTTGCTCTAAACCTGACTCTCAGTGTACATTTACATGTTTTAGAAAGTGTTACTAGTGTCTGTGACTTGTTAGAAGGCAAATGCTGCTTTATTTTAAAAGGGCATGTCAATCAACCAAAGGCCTGGTTAAAAGGAACGTTTTTGCCTGGTGCCTAAAGGTGTATAATGAAGGCACTAGGCGAACTTCCCTGGAGAGAGCATTCCACAGACGGGAAGCCACTGCAGAGAAGGCCCGTTCTTGTGTTGCCACCCTCCAGGCCTCTCGAGGAGGAAACACACGAAGAAGCGCCTCAGAAGATGATCTCAGGGTCTGGGTAGCTTCATATGGAAAGAGGTGGTCCTTCAGGTATTGTGGTCCTCAGCCATCTAAGGCTTTATAGGTCAAAACCAGCACTTTGAATTGGGCCCAGAAACTAATTGGTAGCCAGTGCAGTCAAACCAGGATTGGTGTAATATGCTCAAACTGTCTTGTTCCAGTGAGCAACCTGGCCGCTGAATTCTGCACTAGCTGAAGTTTCCAAACTGTCTTCAGAGGCAGTCCTACATATAACGCATTACAGTTATACTTGCATTGCATTATTAATTTATTTAACATTTATAAGGATTTTCTGCAGTCTACATTCCATGGACTACAGCACCATGGAAAAACATGTCATGAGACTTTGGAAAGCCATTGCCAGCCAAAGTAGTCTAGTCAATATGGACCAATTATCAGACTCAATATAAGTTTATTCACATACATTTCATATAGATTGTATCTTAACACACGGTGATGTAAAGTTTATAAAGCACACGACAAAAGCATTCCTTTACTAACCTTTCAGAAGTTGCTTTGGTTCAAACTGCCAGATATTGACAGATTTATCCATTGACCCAGTAGCAAATAGTGGCATATCTGGTGCAAAGGCACAAGTTGTAACATATCTGGAAATAAAAGTAGCTTGTTAGATACATTTCACATTTTACATATCACATTTTAACTATTCCTCTTGGCTAATATAATGGAAACTGTTATGCTAATATCCTACCTGGTATGCTGAGTCAAAATGTGTAAGATGTTCCCAGTGTTCTGCCAACAACAAAATAGTGTGTATGTTAAGACAAACAAAAATACAATTATAATCAATAATCCTACTGGAAAATGACTACTGGAAGTTTCACAATCCAAAAAAGACAGATGTAAGGAATGTATTTAGAGATGTTTACAACTAAGGACAAGGTAGTTTGAACACTTTTCCTGAAATTACAATACTGTAGAATCATTAGCTGTGGCAGAAGAAAATTTTATAAATGCATACACATCTCTCATTGTCCACTTACAGAATTCTACCACTTAATATTACAGATGAGCTGATCACTTAACATTTTATTTTATTTAATCACTGAAGATTATTTATCTAGGATTAAGCCACACATGAGAAAAAGCAGGACCTGGAACATTACTAGAATTATGCTACAGAATAAAGAGCTTGTGGTTAGCATACTTGGCCACTAGATGTTACCCTTCACAAACATATCTAACATTATTTTATAAGAATTACCTTCCTCTTAATAAAAATAGTATCTCTAAGCAGTATTTTCAGAAGTCACAAGATTCAGTTCCCAAAAGAAACATAGGACATATACCTCCCCAAGTGATGCCTTCACATATGTTTTAACCATAAAGGTTTACGGCACAATAAATCTGTGAGTCTAAGTTCCTACAAATGCCTTCATTATTTCTGTAACAGACTAATGAACATACCCTCTAAAACAAGTGCGGAGAACATTTTTGACCAGGCAAGCCAAATTTTTATCTTCCCCTAACCCACAGAGATCAAGTTTGATAGGCGGTCACCCATTTGTCAATCATCTGATGCTATGATGGCATCAGGTGACTGATAGATGAGTAGTCCCACCTAACTGTCAAAGTTGGCCTATGGGGAAAGTGGTCTGCTTTCCCCCATAGAGAACATGCTAGTGAAGCAGCACCCAGCAGAATTGAACCCTCCACTCACCAGTTCAATGCACCTGGCTGCAGGGATCTGCTTTGCCACCATATTCTGTGCAAAGGAATGCACTGGTGAAGCAGATCCCAGCATAATTGAATTGCTGGGTGCTAGGGTCATATTCCCCAATTAAGACCAAATCTTAATTGCTACTCATTGTTTGTTTCTCTCCAATTCTGATTCTAAACCATGACCCCAGGGTCAGACAACACAATAACTCAAGACTCTGGCTTGTTATGTCCACAGCAAGGTAGCAGAAGTTTAAAAGCATGGTTTAATGTGACATATGAAGTAGTTAAAAAAAAAAGAGAGAGGTATTTCCTTCTCCAACTCAATCTTTCCAAGTTTTGATTGGATTATAAGATACTTGGGAGCCCAACTCTATGGAAAGGACATGAAAAAAATCAGCTGCCTCACTTGAATTTCTTTGGGTCAAGATTATTACAAGAAGTACCTTTAGCATATTTATTGTTCAGGTTCAAACAAAATTATGAAATAAAAACCTGAAATCACAGACTGATAATATTCAGAGGTTGATACACTGGTACACAATAGCACCATTTACTAGGCTGACTTTAAGATGTAAACAAGACAGTGAGCTATTACTGTACACTGAACATTTTATTATGTTTGCTTAGCTTCTCAAAATGAATAATAAAAATATGTCAACAGCCCAACCTTATGCCCTATTTTGTCTTCAAGAGTAAAGCCTCCATCTAATTGCAAGAAGTCCTGCACCACTGAAAAAGCTCACAATTCATTTACTACATTGCTATTCTTGCAAAATTATGATTAATATCTTACATACTTACAGTTTCAAAAATCATTACTGTTTTGTCCACAGATCTGGGAAGAAATAAATTAATTTTTTGTATGTAAGAGAAATGTAACTGAAATACAGCAACATTTGCCTCGCGACAGAGATAAGCAACAGTTTTACATGCAGTACCAACTCAGTAAGTCGCAATGCTAGTACTCATATTAGAACTCACTGTGGTACTCAAGACAGTGATTCAGATTTTTTTCACCTTATGCTAACATATGGAGCTCTATCTTCCTTTCAAACTTCAAGAGAATGAAAAAAGGCTGGTAGAATAAGAAAGGTGTTGGTAGCAAGCTGTTCTAAATGCCAATGCCTTGAGGATCCAACTGAGTATCTAATAACCAGTAAAGGATAATCGCCTCTGCTACACGAAGCAACAGCATTTCCCAAATGCATTTAGCCTTGTATTCTGGATAGCTTTGACCTGATCCTCAGTTGAAGAGAAGTAGTAAAAGAGCTGTCTGTGCTCCAAATTTTGGCAGATTCACCAAAAGCAACTTGAAATACTACAGAATGAACTATCTGTGGAGCCACTTCTAAATTCCTCCTTTCAATTGGAGATTTTTTGGGGGGGGGGGAGCGCATGAGTCTGAGACTGACTGCAGCCATCACAACATATTTTAAGTGTGATGTGCAAATGTGGCCTTTACCTCCAGAAAAAAATGTGGCATTTGTATGTATACTTTAGCTTACAAACCTTTTAAAAAGTGTAGGGGAATTGGCCCATTTTGGGTTGCAAGGGCAGTATAAATGCTACACATTGAGAATGGCAAGTTTCATTATTTTAAATAGTGCATGTCCTGAAAGTGTGGCACATGTTAAAATGAACTGCGCTCAGGGACAACATGCAGACCCCTACATTTTCATAAAGTGATACTGTAGCCATTATGACATCCTATATAGGCCCATCTTCATTAATTTGCAATGGATTTTAAATTATATAGGAAGAATTTATATAATTACATACAAATAAACTAAGAAAACAAGTAAACAGAGCACAACTAATGTAAAATTGAATAATAAAAATGAAGCAAATATTCTTACCCAGAGACTAAAATCTGCCCATCACAGGAAAATGCACAAGCCAGAACTGGGGCAGTGTGTCCTTTTAACGTATATTTACATTTCAGTTCAAGGCCTACACATTTAAAAATGAACATAATTTTTAAATTCAAATTTGGGAAGGTTGTCATTTGATACTACCATTCACCCAGCCTTCAAATATGAAACTACTTAAAATTATGACAGCTTGGCTATGTTCTGCGTCTTGACCTGCATACCTGGACAAGCAACAAGTCTCCCCTCTAGGAAGGAAACAGTACATTTTAAGAAGGCAGCCTTTTATTCCAACTTTAATACCAGTTTTCATTCACCCAAAACGATCTGACATCCCTATGAAGTAGGACAGAAGGAACAAATAGAGGCATGCGTATGTGCTGGCTTGGCAGTCTAACCCCACACCATAGGGAACCTAAAATGATGGTTCTTCATTAACAAAAATTCTTTTATTTAATTTAATTCTCCAGAATTAATGGCTGAGGTACATTACATGCTCTAAGACTGGGTTAGTACACACAGAGAGGGGGCATGTTCATCGCCTAAGGAAATATGACATATACAGAAGACATGCGAGAGCATTATTATGCCTGTAACACTTCACAGTTCCCCATTTTCCATTAAAAAGGTAGCTAGACAAATTGTAAAGGCTGTTATTTGTGATTAAGGTCTCACAAGTTTCCACAGTATCACAGAGTATGCAAAGATTCACTCAAGTGGGTTTTACTATTACAGTGGTTTTGCTTGGAACAATATTTATTTCACTGTATCCATAGTTTAAAGACTGGGGAATACACAATATTCAGGTATTCATTTCTAGGGGAAAACACTGTAAAAGTCCACATCAAAGGTCTTGAAACAGTAAAATTTAATAGTCTCCCACACTGCAATTCTAGAAACTACTAACGCTATTCACTAAATTACTGTGGAATATTTTATTGCTTCATGTTTTAAAGCAACAAGACACCCAGTTTTATGGTATGAAAATCATATTGTGCTATCAGAATATTAACAATATGCAAATATTTGCAGAGCATAGTACATTTCAGTATGCTGGAAGAAAAAAAAAGCAGGAATGTAAGGGATATATGGGGCGGACTGCAAAGCTACTTTAGCAACAACCCAAACAATCCTTTGTTTAGCTGAATGTGTTTCAATATATTGCACAAAGCCCTTCAAATCTTTGCTTCAAGAACTTCCTGGCTTTCCACTGTGTTATGACAAGATTTATGTTCTTCAGCATAGCTTTTATATGTAAACCATGGTTAGGTAAAGGGAACCCTGACCATTAGGTCCAGGCGTGGATGACTCTGGGGTTGTGGCACTCGATCTCACTTTACTGGCCAAGGGAACCGGAGTACAGCTTCCGGGTCATGTGGCCAGCATGACTAAGCCGCTTCTGGTGAGCCAGAGCAGTGCACGGAAATGCCATTTACCCTCCTGCAGGAGCGGTACCTATTTATCTACTTGCACTTTGATGTGCTTTTGAACTGCTAGGTTGGCAGGAGCCATGGTTTTACACATGCTATAAATCTAATGTTTATGTAACATATAAAAACTGTTTTAGTATATGAAAACATATTGAAGAAAGCTTTTTAGACTCAAATTATCTTCATACAATATGAATCAACAGAATAGACATCAGGCACTGAACAATGCTACTCAACCAGTCATTGTACACGGTGCAGCATTAACACACAGCTTTAGAAAATACCTCTTTGTTTTTAACCTGCTGTCCCAGTTTTACTGTTTTCATTGCTTCTTACTGCTTTCGGTGTATGATATTATTTTATATCACTTTTTATCACTGTAAGCTGCCCTGAGCGCTCCCTTTACTTAAGGAAATGTATACTTAGCATCTATGCTGGATGAATTGTGGAGTGGACTCCACCAACATGGAGGCCCCTGCTGTAACCACTGAAAGTGTGGCAGTAATCAAGCACAGTAAGGGCCCCAAATGGGACATTATGGGGGAAGTGCAGGGCCAGCAATGGAGCTGCTGAACCCAAAGCCACCTTGATTCCTGGAGAGGGGCATAATCTGGCTGTCCCCCCTCCACTTGCTGGAATGAGCAGCAGGCTTTCAGACACAGACACGGAGTCACACCTCAGTTCCATCCAACTACTCCCAGTCAGTGCTTCAATTGCTCCTAGGGCACTCACTGTTCACTAGAAAGTGACTTCCCATTGTTTTGGAAGTGCCCTTTCTTTCCTTTTTGCTTTGTGCATATAGTAGCCTCCATCATAACTCTAATCACAGAGCCAAAGTCACCTGTGGCTACCCTACACTAAGCAGGGAGTTGGACTAGATGTCCTTCAAAGTCCCTTCCAATGCTCTCATTCTATGTGGATGGTACTGGTTGCCAGTTGGATACTTGTAACTAAGAATGGTAGCTTCATTTGCCTTGACGGCATGCATCTATTCCACTCAAACAGACAAATCTGTAATTCAGGTCAGCTACTGAGATGCAAGTCTGTGGTGAAGCCAGAACTAACCACAGGATACCATACCATATCAATATTGCCTAATGGCATGGCCCTTAATAGCAGTAATTTCCCAGCATTTTGGAGCTTGAGTGAACATGGAAATTCTATAACACAGCATGTTAAACTGATATTTTTTGTTAACTGAATATTTCTTACTGTTTGAGCAGAAACAAATTTAAAAGCAAAACAGTATGAAAGCTAACAATTTAGTGTAAGAAAATATTGTTGTTGTTGTTATACATACCTGTATGATCAGCGAGTGAAATAAGCCATATCTTAATTGTGCTGTCCTGACCAGAAGATGCCATTAGGAAATAGTGAACATCTTGCTTATTACCTGATTAAAAATATTTTTTAAAAAATGTATTAGAAACAAAACAAAGCAAGATTTCATTTTTTAAAAATTAATGTGCATGTAAATTGGACACACACAATTAGAATTTCTTTAAAATGTTTCCTAGGTATTACGGTAATAAAAAATACATTCTAAAACTTCTGTATATATGTGCCATTACTATGATCCTAAAGTCTGTAGTCAAATAAAAACATGCCCTTAGAAAATTGTATATGAAGATGCAAAGGGTGGTAATCTGTATGGAGAATATGGAGAGTTCCTGTGTTATGCCCAATTCAAGTCATACAAACTGTTTGCCCATAATCATGTGGGCTCAGCATACCTTCAGAAATTCCACCCATATAACTTCCCAGCCCCGACACATACACTATTAACATGGCACAGAAATTAACATACTGTACATGGTAAGGAACAAGTAGATGTCATTCACCCCAATCCTAACCACTGTCACTTAGAAATAATTTCTGGTTTTAATGAGGCTTGGTTCTATATATGCATGATTCCTAGAGTTTCTGAGAATTTGAAGTTACAGAGACCAGTGCAACTGAGCACTGCCATCAACTGGGAGGATTGCCTGGAAGGAAAGCAGAGCTGCCTAACAACAAAGGGTTATTAAAATAGCCCTATAGCTACTGTAGAAAACTGGTCTGGAGCACACAATGAGTGGTATTCACCTAAGGTTAATTCGGAGTAGACCTGTTGAAATTAACAGACTTCCTTAGTCACGTTCATTAATTTCAATGATCCTCCTCTGAGAAAAATTTAGTTGGGTACCACTCAGTAGTTTCAGTGTGGTGGGATGGGAATCACGTCTGTAGGTTAAAACGTCCCAGGAATTTGTACAGAGTTGCAACTAGAGAGAGATTACCGTTTATTTTTAAATATTCCTCAGAAAGTCTGTAATGCAAACAGACTTCATTCCAGTAATCCCCCTTGGGAAATAACTCTTAGCTTCAAACAAATTAAAAAGCTGGTAAAACTGGGATATTTAGGATATATTATGCACACTTTTCATTATCAGTACTCAAATTGCTGTGACTAGCCATATTCTGCAGATTTTCTTGTCACTTCTGGAATCAATTTGCAACCCACCCTTTCTTTACTTCTGATTTTTTTCAGAGGATATTTGACCATAAACAAAACAGGGTTTCACAAGTGAAACACAACATATTTGACATGAAGTGACAAGATTTTCTTGTCACTTCTGGAATCAATTTGCAACCCACCCTTTCTTTACTTCTGATTTTTTTCAGAGGATATTTGACCATAAACAAAACAGGGTTTCACAAGTGAAACACAACATATTTGACATGAAAAGAAGAAAGAGTTATTTATAGAACACATTAAATTCTAAAAAGCCAATTAGTAAACAACTGCAGGGAAAGAAGATTTGCTGTAGCTGGCAAGATGGAAAAATGAAGAATAGCTTTTAGTAGTTTTCCCAAAAGGTGAGAAAAACACATCTCTAGTGAGTGCATCACTGTCAAAATCAAAGGCAAAAAGATATATAATGACTGTATACACGTCAAGTAACAAGCAATAAATTCCTATCAAATTCCTATCAACAGAAAATGGAGATCCAAGAGAAAATTGTCTCAAATAAATCTGCCTATTATTATACAGGTATTCTTAGCTACAATAAAAATAATAAATCAGATATTTACAACACAAGTCTTCAAACAAATACACTGAAACATGATAAAGATCATTTAAGTGACTTACAGAGCAGTCAAATGGATATGGTACCAATGGGAAGGAAATAAACTACACCAGTTCTAAAGCTGTACCATGGTTTCATGATACTCATGTGCATGTCAGTGGGTTCTGGATCAAGCAGATGCAAGGCTGCCCCCCTCCCTCAACCACCACCACCAGAACCCTGTTGGTAGTATATGTAGTATATATAGGCCTACAGAGCTTTCTGTGGGTGAACTGGGGGGGGGGGGTCCATATAGCATAAATGCCTTTCTGTTGAATGACCTCCCTCTTCAGTAGCAGAGCAGGATTTGCACTGTCATTACAATTGCAGACTTACTATAGCTTCCCTAATAGTATTTTAAAGCAAAGTATTAATCTTCTAGGAAAGATAGTTGGGCAGAATATGTACTTAACATAATTTAAATAGTATGGGGAAACTGTCTAAATTGAAAATAATATAAAAGAATTATCTTCGTATTACTTTGAATCAAAAGTTTAAATAAAAGTTGTTTTGTGGGTTGTATTCTAAGTAGCATTTTGGACAATTTCCACTCACACAATAGAACTTTCCCCCCTTCTCTTCTCCCTAGATATGCATATCCTCCAACATTTCCCTGATGAAAATAGGTATGTCCTATTCAATAAAATAATAATATAATATTTTATTTATATCCCACCCATCTGACTGGGTTGCCCCAGCCACTCTGGGAAGCTTCCAACATATATAAAAACATAATAATACATTAAACATTAAAAAAACCTTCTCTATACAGGGCTGTCTTCAGATGTCTTCTAAAGATTGCATACTTATCTGCTTGGCATTACTCTATACCCATAAGCATTTCTCTGATGAAAATACAGTAGGGACATCCTAAGGAAAAGCGGGACATGTAAATCCAGGACTGTTCCTGGAAAATAGGGACACTTGGGGGGGGGGTCTGGATATGTTCTGGGGTTTCCAACTCTCTGGAGCAGATTTGAGGGTAGTACACAGCGTGCATGCAGGGAAGAGATGTCATTCCACCACTGCATTTATGAAATTAATAACTGGTAAATATGCCAACAATTCTATTTGCATTATTTTAGATTGTAAGAACAACTATAAAACTTTACACAATGACAAAAACAATCCTTTGTAGAATAACAGAATACCAAAGCTGAAATCCGATGCAAACTACCTGGAAGTATATCCCACGGACGCAATGAGACAGAGGGCCAAACTAGATAGAATAATACTTTTATTTAATCCTGGGTGAGGGGAGCAATTTGCATTAGGATTACAACACATGATGAGCGGAGGCTTATTCCTTTCCTCACCATTTATGCATCACACACAAAAGTAGATACTCAGAGCTGGGTTGGGCAGCAGCCTGATCCAATGCCTTGAGAACAGGCAGATTCATTTCATTGCCATATAAAAGCACTGTCTCCAGTCTTCCCAACATAAGGGGGAGGGAGTGTAATCTAGACAGGGTCCACTTTACACCAATTTACCACCATTTTGATATGATCTAAAACAGGATATATACAAACTTCACTTACTGTAAGTTCAATTTCTATGTTAGATCCCATGATAAACTGCCAACATTTTTAAACAGTAATAGTATGAATATTGAAGTAGAAACTAATGAAGCGTTCTCAAGGTTTAATCAGATGGGAGATTAAAGAATTCACCTTAAAATATCTTAAACATCCTAGAGTTTCTGATTTTCTTTTGTTGTTGTTGTTGTTCTATGTAACACCCACTACAGAAAACAGAACCTTTAAGATTTCCAGGATGTTGCAACCACAGGCAACCCCTCTCTTCCTTACATCCACACTCTTCTATGCCAATGCCTCATCTCAGTGTTTGTTTTTGTAAGGCTTCTAAAAGGGTACACACAACTTTGTGTTGTCCCCTTTCAGCTAAACTTTACACCAAGTATTAAGGAGTATTCAGGGAGAATCCAGATTGCACCATACTTTTTTGTGTACAGACTGGGCACAGTACCTAACTGTTATGTTTATTTTTAAAAAGCCCCAAGAAGGTTGGTATCCACTCTAATCCCTGAAACCCTGGGCTCACAATGAACACTTGAAGAAGAGTTTCTCCATCACCCACCTTCTCTAGCAGGCATAGGCAAACTCGGCCCTCCAGATGTTTTGGGACTACAACTCCCATCATCCCTAGCTAACAGGACCAGTGGTCAGGGGTGATGGGAATTGTAGTCTCATCACATCTGGAGGGCCAAGTTTGCCTATGCCTGCTCTCTAGTATAGGTAAATCTCTGAATTCTTCTCTCTCTCTTTTCCTAGGTTCTTTGATTTATTAACCTAATCTCTGTGCTACCCCTCACATTGCCCAAACTCCAGAATGACACTTACTATAGCCTTAAACATGAGTATATTCAGGATCACTTAATACAGGTAAGTTATGGCTAAAATAAATGTTTGTAAATATAAAACACATTGGTGAAAATTAAACTAAAAAACAAAACAGACCAAGCAAGATTCAAGTCAACTTATTCCTGCATTAACTTCCAAGTTCTATCGCGGCACTACAGCTTGCAGCATTTCTTTTAATATGGCAGGTGGTATTCTTTCACACAAGAGTGTTTCAAAAACATAAAAAATAAAGGAAAGGTTCTAGCAATCGTGAATTTCAATATGCTATTAATACCTCAGAGGAAGGTTCACAAAAGGTTCCAGTGTTAGGTGATGCAGCTTCTGTACTCTTGTGTCACTTAACCTCAATATACTAGTATACAATGTTGCAGCCTTACAACACAAACACACACCTCTCTGCTCAGAAGTAAGTTTAATGGGCCTTACTCCCAAGCATGCCTATATAAGATTGCAATCAGGGAGAGCAATCTAAAATGGGATTGCAGGGAGAACAGAATATGCCATGCTGGCCTCGTGCCAGTAGGGTAGAAAGGGCGGCGGCAGCATTCCCCCCCTTTTTTATTCTGTTCCTCCCCCGCCCCCTTAAAGCAATTCCCTTCTCATTGGAATTTAAACTGTGCCAGCTACAGAGCTAGTATAATTTGTCCCCCATTCCAGGAGCATGAGAGTTCTTTTGGCATGCCCTCAAAATGCCTGCTCTTCACATCCCTACTCTCCCCAATGTCTAAGATGCAACACCAAATAAGAATTAACTGTTGAGACATGCTGTGTTAGATCTCCGTCTTTGGTGGGAGACATCTCTCTCCAGCCTCAGAGACACAGAGAGATCCAATGCATTCGTTGGCTTCTGGGATGCTCCCCAGGAACCAGAGGACTGCAACGTTAATGTTGAGATACATGACACTAAACTTGAGCACTATGAGAAATTCCATAAATTCTTAGAATAATTCGCCTTATCACATTCTTTCACACAGAGCCTAGATGGTCCAGTTCTATGCCAGTTCTCCAGAGCTTCCCTGACATCTCCTGCCTACCGCCATCATCATGCCAAAAGGGCAACTGAAAAGAAAGGGAAAAACTCTGAAGCATCAATACCACAGGCATCAATGACAAAATCAATCTGCATAAGAGGTAGGGCTGGAGAAGAAAAAATATATTAAAAGGATTTATTTAAATAGCAAGTTAACTAACCAGAAGCCAGTTTTGAAGAAAAGTCACAGCAGGTGACTCCAAGATCATGAGCTTTCTCATTATACAAGCACTTCATTGTCTCATCCCAAACAGTTAAATCTCCACATGATGATCCAGTCACAAAGAAACTTGCATCAGGAGCAAAGGCACAGGCTACCAAAGAGCCATCTTTAACACTGCCAGATCTGAAAGAAAAGAATAAAGGATCGTGAACTTTGTAAAATATTACAAGCCTGATAAAGTAAGATAAGCATGAATTAAACCAATTCTGAAAAGAATATAAACAATCTAATGCAAAGCAATTTTGCTGGCACCTTATGCACCTACAAATATACTACAAAGGCACAGATAAATCATCTAACTATGAAATATCAAGACCTGCCTGTTGTCTATTTATTTACTTCCAGCAGGATATGGCTGTGTTTAGCTGCAACATTAAACTATGATTTAGTATTACAAGAATGAGCTTCACTTAGCCTTGAGCCTGCTTCACCTTTCTTCTCTTCTCCTTAGGTACAGCTGGAAGGACTTTGGAAGCTTCAACTTCAGTTTTAAATAAACCAGTTTAGCATATTGTCTGTTCCCTAGAGTGTTTAATCTTGGCTACAGCTAAATGAGACAAGCCAACTTTATAAACTATGGTTTGAAATTGTCCTCTTTCAAGAAATCATACCTAAGACTAACTAAGGAGTCAGGTAACAGCAACTTGTGGTTAATCTAAACAAAAGGGAAAACTTCCTAATTCTTATTTGGACGTACATCAGAAGAGAAGGAGGAAACATGCAAGTGTGAGGCTTACTGTGGTTTGTTCTCATAATTGTGAACCAAGGTTTATCATTATATCTAAACAAGACCACTGAATCACATGAGCTATAGAGGAAGAAAGCTGATCATTCTTTAATATATTAATTGCATAATGAAAACAGATTTGAGCTAAATGCTAACTACATTATTCCAAAATGCAGAATTTCTAGCAATTTATATTTTAATGGGACCCATAAGCACCAGAGGGTACTGAGACTTGTGGATTTAGAAACAAATTACAATATAGCATGAAAGAAGCTGAGGGGGAAACCAAGGAATCCGAGATGGTTTTTGGATCTATACAGAACTTACAACATATTAATAATAAAAGGTAAAGGTAAAGGGACCCTGACCATTAGGTCCAGTCGTGACCGACTCTGGGGTTGTGCGCTCATCTCGCATTATTGGCCGAGGGAGCCGGCATATAGCTTCCAGGTCATGTGGCCAGCATGACAAAGCCGCTTCTGGCAAACCAGAGCAGCACATGGAAACGCCGTTTACCTTCCCACTGTAGCGGTTCCTATTTATCTACTTGCATTTTGATGTGCTTTCGAACTGCTAGGTTGGCAGGAGCTGGGACCAAGCAACGGGAGCTCACCCCGTCACAGGGATTTGAACTGCCGACCTTCTGATCAGCAAGCCCTAGGCTCAGTGGTTTAACCCACAGCGCCACCTGGGTCCTATAGCCCTCACAAAAAAACAAAAACCTGTTGCACTGTGAATTTCTGTGTCTCATCAATAAACACAATGGGATGCTTATTGTAATTGTTTTGGTAGCAGGTATCTAAATTGCTGCGACGTGGGTGGCTCTGTGGGTTAAACCACAGTAGAATAAAGTCTAATGCCTTCTTCCGAAGACAGAGATGTATCTAAAAGTACTTTAAGAATGTAAAATTTGTGTGATGTCTGTCAAGTTCAGGGGCGGCTCACCTGTGACCCTCCAGATGTTGTTGGACTACAGTGTGCATCACCCCCAACTATTGCCTAAGCTGGATGTGGCTGAAGAGAGTTGTAGTCCAGCAACATCTAGAAGGATACAGGATAGCTACTCCTTTTTTGTTACGGGGCCTGACGTACTCACCGGTACACTTTAAAAGACTGAACATTCCAAAGATTTACACTTCCATCAGCTGCTCCTGAAACCAAGTATGTGGAATTAGGGGAAAATCGACAAATCCTTACAGGATGCCTATAGGGGTGTTCCAATACTGCCAGTTTCAGTCCATTGTGAGTTTCCCACAGAACTGTGTTGCCATCCGTAGAACACGAAGCTAAAAGGTTTCCAAAAGGAGAAAAGCAGCAGCAATGAACAGCATATGTGTGGCCTCTTAGTGGTGAGTAAGGAAGCTCATCAAAACTGCTTAAAGAATACAGACGGATAGATTTATCCAGGGAACATGTAGCCAAGTAAGAAGAAGAGAAGGCACAGTAGTTGACATCATCATTGTGATCCGTCAAAGTGCAAATTAACTTCACCATTTGGTCATATAAAGTGACCTGCAATAAAGAAGAAAAAGTTATAAGCATTCATATATGTCTAGATTATGTTCCCTTTTATTATCAGACATTCTGATTAGAAAGTAAATATTCATCTTTACCACAAAAAATTCAAAAAGCTGAAGATACAAACCACTTTAAAAATTGTATTTTACAGCCCAAGAAATCTTGAACATGTGACTCCAAAAGGTGCACAGCATAAATCATATTTCCTAAATGTAGACACTGTCACCAATGCAGAATACATACCGGTATTTATTTGCAAAGACATCTTGTTCTTGGGACTGCAGCGCAGAAAAGAAACTCACTTCTGCCCTATCCATGGGCCACTGATACCACCTACCCAAGGAGGAACACCACAGCAAAAGGAAGACCAGCTGGGTCCCATTTATCAAGCAGAGAAGGAGCAGCTGAAAGCAACTTACTTTCCCCTCCAGGAAAAAACATTCAGCTCCAACTTCCAGTTGCCATGGGATTACAGAACAGAGGGAAAGCACACTCTGGATCTATCTAAGGCAGTGTTTCCCAAACTTGGGTCTCCAGCTGTTTTTGGACTTGGTAGCAGGACCAGTGATCAAGGATGATGGGAATTGTACTTTAAAAAAACAGCTGGAGACCCATTTGGGAAACACTGATCTAAGGGCTGCTGGGTTATGCATTTGTACTACCTGCCTAGACAGTATTAAATTTCTGTATTGCTGACAGTATTAAATTTCAAGAGCTGGTACCTGAATTTGCTTGCTTTCCTCCCCATTCATTTTCTATCATGTATAGGGATAGCAGAAAATTCCACTCTAAGCAGACAAAGGAGCAGAAATTGCAGCACTCTGCATGTTTGAGGTCAGGAACACACATTAGGCATGTGAATATGATCAGTATTAACTATTTATTTTTTAGCCTGGAAATGATACATAATTGACTACTGATTCCACCCCTCCCCCCCCCATTTTCTGTAATTTTGTCTGCATATAAATAATAATAATTTGCCTTTATATTGAAACAGTGTGGAATTATGTAGTTTTTGCCAGAAGCTGAACTGTTCTTCCTCAAGCCAATTTCTCATTCTGAGATGTGCCATGATTAAATGCTGCATCCACGCCAAAATCCTTCCACATAAAAACCTAGACACAAATGCAAAATGTTCTTGCCTACCTAGCCTTCTTCCTCACATACTAGTCCCCTTGCCCCTTGCCCGCATTTAATCAGGTGAGTCCCTCCCACTTACATTCCTAAATGGTACTGTCCAAAAATAACTAGGTCTTCTCTTAGTTCTGTATTTGTAGAAGTGGGAATAATATTGAGCCACTTTACAGGAATGTTGCAAGTAGATTTGAAGTTATGGGTGTACACAATTCTACAATTTTTATTTTAAAAAAGTCTAAAATCATGAACAGTAGCAAAAAAGAACAGCTTTAATTTTCAATACCTGTGACAATAAATGGAATCCTCTAAGCAGCTGGAGTATACACACTTCTTAAATAATTCTTAAATACTGGCTTGGATTCTTCTGGTATGTTGTTAAAATCTAGTCACAGAAGCCTTGCTGGAATAATAAAAATAGCATAAACATTCAAAACAAATTATGGGTCATGTACCTTACCCAGTTGTACAGTACATATACTCATGCATCATGTGTTCCACACGTCTTGTATGTGTAATTAATTTGTACAGTCATTTATCAACAATTATTTAGATGGCACAGTAATATCAATCAAACCTGAAAACCAGAATACCAAACTTTGATGAGTACTTATCAGACCACCTGATCATGAATACTGCCTCTGTTTCAGCTATGATCCATACAGAATCATTTGCAACTTCTTAAATAATTCTTAAATACTGGCTTGGATTCTTCTGGTGGCGCTATGGTTAAACCACTGAGCCTAGGACTTGCTGATCAGAAGGTCGGCGGTTCGAATCCCTGTGACGGGGTGAGCTCCCGTTGCTTGGTCCCAGCTCCTGTCAACCTAGCAGTTCGAAAGCATGTCAAAATGCAAGTAGATAAATAGGAACCGCTACACGGGAAGGTAAACGGCGTTTCCATGTGCTGCTCTGGTTTGCCAGAAGCGGCTTTGTCATGCTGGCCACATGACCTGGAAGCTATACGCCGGCTCCCTCGGCCAATAATGCGAGATGAGCGCGCAACCCCAGAGTCGGTCACGACTGGACCTAATGGTCAGGGGTCCCTTTACCTTTACCTTTACCATTTAAAGAACTTTACCTGTGAGTAAAGTTGTTTTTAAGCCCAGTCCTATGCATGTTGACAAAGTGTTGAAGCTAACTAAGAAAACTTGCTAGCCTAGGAGGTAAATCAGACGGAACTCTGTGAACTTAGCTGTTGTGTAAACATACTTAGGATTGCACTGCATGGCACCCAAGTCTCCCTCCTCCTCCCTTGTTACAGGTGCCATGTGCTTTGAAATTACTATTACAAAACAGAAAGCCATCTCTGTAACTGTAAGTAGTATATGATAAGACTCTGAAACACATTAAAGGTAAATTTGGAAGGTTATTTCCATATACCACGGAGAGAAAAAGACGAAAAGATAGTACAAAGTTCCATATATTGAGCATATGACAGTTTGTATGGATAGATGCGTATTTAGAAATAATTACAATTCAAGCAGAAATACACATCCCACCACAGTGGGGGAAGACTGACTATTCCCCCCTCAATCTGCTGTCCGGATTTTAACTGCTGATGGGCAACTTTTTACAGCCCAATCCTAACCCCTTATCTACTCAAAAGGAAGTCCCACTGAATTCAATGGGGATAAGTGGGGCCAGGACTGCAGCCTACGACTTGTCACAATCTCAAGCGACAAAACTTTGTGCCGGTTGCGGTAAAGCTTTTTACTAGTGTCCTCATTTCAGGAATATGCACTTTTTTCACTCTACATTTTGAGCTCCTGAACAAGTGTGCTTTATGCGAACAGGCTATTTGTTGAAACAAAAAATAAATAAAAAAATCCTTCCAGTAGCACCTTAGAGACCAACTAAGTTTGGCTATTTGTTCTCATCAACCTTGAGCACCTGTGACGCGCGCTGATATTCAAATCAACTTCTTTATATTTAGTATAAGTATCAGTCAGCGACGTGACCCCAACAGAAACATTACCGTACACACACACACCCAAAACAACAGCAACAACAACACACCCGGAGCCTGACTGGCCAGGCTTTGAGCGGGCGACGGAGGGCTCAAAACAGCCATCCGTTTGAGAAGAGCCCCCTTCCCCCTCACGAGGCTCTGAGGCGCAAACCTCCGGCTCCCCCCCCCCCGGCGGTGGGGGACGTAGAAGCGTAGAGTGAAGCGCCTGCCTAACGCCCCCTAACTGCTCCGAGGAGAAACAAAGTGGCGACGCCTGCGCAAACGACGCCAGGCTTCTCCTCTCACAGTCACACACACCCGCTGCTCCCCGTCACTACGTCGCGCGCGCAGCAACCCACCCACCCGCCTGTTCAAACTTGAGCGTTCGGTGGCGGCGGTTGCAGGTCGCCCCGCTCCCTCTCCCGCCCGCTCTCCCATTCCTTACCTCTTGTCTTGCGGCTGCGCCGAGGGTTCCGCGTCTTCCTCTTGCAGCCTGCGCGAGCTTGTAGCTGACGGAGCACACACCACTGTGGGCCGCGAAGGTCACGTGCGCGCTCGAGTGCGACACAGGGGGAATTCCACGCCCACGTCGCCTTCCGTGTCCCACTGGAACGCCTGCTCACCTGCGGCCTCGTGACACGCCTCCAACTGGAAGGCGGAAACTGAGGGGGGGGGGGAGAATTGGCGAGCGCTGCCTCCTTTTCGACACGGCCAAGGAGGGCGGTGGTGGAATAGCGTTTTTTTCTCCCAGGCTGTCGCCTTCCTTGGTCTCTCTCCGGCCCCCACCTCGCCATTTCACGCTTGCTGCTGGGGGTCCGGGGGTGGGGAGAGAAGGATGCAAGGTCTCCCAGTCTAACGCGCAGGCCAAATATTACATTCCTTTGTCAACTTCCTGCACAATTAGCGCGAAGCCTGCCGGAGGTTTGTCATCTCCGGATAATAGAGGACAATATTTTTCACATGATAACATGGCCCGACATTGCCATGTTGTTTTCCATAGGCGTACATAGGGAGGGGAGCAATCACGCTTGATCTGACTACAGGTGTGATGGAAAACCATGCATTGCATCGCATCATGCAGTTTACTAGTTGCTATCATACCGCTATACTTTATTTTCTATATACCTCTCAAGCCTTTTATCCAGCTTGCTCAGCGTCTTGCTGTTCCGAGTACTGTACAGATTAATAAGCAAACCAAAGTCACAGTTGGAGGTGATAATATGTGGTTTTGTTAGATGGGTTGCTTTTTTGGCTTGACATAATTGTTACAGATTTAACACATCTGTAAAAAAGAAATGGCTGGTTAGGATCTGATTAGATTAAGAACAGGAGAAGAGCCTTAGCATCTCCATTTCCCACAGTGGTGAAACAGATGTTTAGAGAAGGCCCTCAGGCAGAAAGTAGTGCAATGACACTATCGCACTAAAGTTCCCCAAACTGGTACAAAGATATGCTACCTATGATCCTGGAGAATAGTACACAGTGATTATGACTAGTAGCAATTGCCTCATGTCTGAATTTTTCTAATCCTCTTTTTAAAGCCATGTAAATTGGCATTCAACTTTGTGCTGTGAAGTGCTTCCTTTTGTCAGTCCTTGTCTCCCCCCCCATTTGTAATATACACCAGTCATAAAGTTATTCATACACAACTGTTCCCCCCCCAATCCCCCCTAGAAGCACCAAATATTTAATTACATTTAACTTTTAAATCATTTAAGTTTTAAAACCAAGGTATCATTCCAGATACCTGGGTCGCGGGTGGCGCTGTGGTCTAAATCACAGAGCCTAGGGCTTGCCGATCAGAAGGTCAGTGGTTCGAATCCCCGCAACGGGGTGAGCTCCCATTGCTCGGTCCCTGATCCTGCCAACCTAGCAGTTCGAAAGCACGTCAAAGTGCAAGTAGATAAATAGGTACTGCTCCAGCGGGAAGGTAAACAGAGTTTCCGTGCACTGCTCTAGCTTTGCCAGAAGCGGCTTAGTCATGCTGGCCACATGACCCTGAAGCTGTCTGTGGACAAAAGCTGGCTCCCTTGGCCTATAGAGCGAGATAAGCGCACAACCACGGAGTAGTCCGCAACTGGACCTAATGGTCAGGGGTACCTTTATCATTCCAGAGATTGCCACGGGACCTCAGAGGCCTATAACCACGTTTTGTCAGTGTTACACTTGTAATGAAACCATGCCATGTTGATTAAAAAATAAGTGATTTTCTTGACTGTTCAACTCCAGTACATGGGTTCTAAGTTTGTCCACTAAGTCCGAGAGTTGTAAGATATAGATCCCAAACAAGTCTGCATTTAGAATTGTCCAATACCTTGCAATACGGTAGTAAGCTGTGCAAGTACATGAGCTGCAAGTACAAGTTTTGTTCCCTCAATGTATGTAAACAACTACAATAAGCAGTTGCCTGGGTGCCTGTGGTGAGTGTCACTTTCAGGCATTTGGGGAAAACATTCTGTTTTCCAGGTGAGCCATGTAAGTGATACATTTCAAAACAACTTCCAGAGGAACAGGTTTATTATACTTTTGCAGACAAACAACCAAAAGTCTTGTAGCTCCTTCAATATTTAATATTTATTATAGCATGAGCTTACGCGGACCAAAGCCCAATATTAATTTCGTAAACTGATAAGGCTGCTTTAAAATGTATTACAGTACTTTCACTGACCTCTACACAGATGCAAACATGATACTCTACAATATACCCTGTGTATCAGATTAGTTTGGCTACTAGTGCTTCCTTCTTCGTTTTCAGCTGTTTTATTTATCTGGGCTCTGCTGAGGCAGTAGAATAAATCAATCATCTTTATGGCAATATAAATGTATTTTATAACACAGCAATGTTTTCGATACATTTCTAAAGTTCTTTATATTCACTCACTTGCATAAGAACATTTCCATAGTCACAAATTTCATTTACAAGTGTCAACTCACAAGCCACTTAACCTTGGCAATGCTTCGGAAACCCAGCCAGATGAGTGTGGTATAAATAAATAAATAAATAAATAAATAAATAAATTATTATTATTATTATTATTATTATTATTATTATTATTATGCTTTTACTCCATGAGAACGACTGTCAATGGTGTAAATATCAGTTGATTAAGTATGCTGGTTTTGGAGAGTTAACATTTTTTCAGTATTCCTCATACTGAGTGACAGAATGTCATGGGAATTTGTGTCTCAAGCCTTTTCACTGGTTTTCTTTATAAGTTCTCCAATGTGGTTTGTTGGGTCCCATGTCCAAGAGACTGGCCAATTCTGAATGGGGTTGCATTCACTCTGAAAGTACAGGTTCAGGATTTGAGGTTTCTCTTGGATCCATCTTTGTTCTTGGAAGCTCAGATAGCCTCAGTGTCTATATCCATTCTTGGGCAGGAATGGTCTTGATTATTACAGTCTTCGTGGGGCTATCCTTGGGTGGGTCCAGCTAATACTAAACACTGCAGCTAGACTGTTGATGGGGATAGACTATAGCATAATACCAGCACATATCTCCAGTGCTCAATAGCTTGTCCATATGCTACTGGACCACTGAGATTTTCAGGGGAATTGCTTTTAGACACTGCGGTTAGTCACAACATCCATGAAATATGGGTCCAATTTTGTGGAATTCCCTTCCAGCTGAGGTTAGACAGGCCCCACTCTGTGAACTTTTGGCATTTACTTTTACAACCTATTAGGCTTCTCAGTTGACTTCTGATTGAAAAACATTCTTATTTTTAGTTTTACTATATTGGGTCTTCAATACACCACTTAGACACAACTGTGATTATATAGTTACCAAAATGTTGGGATAAATAGATAGATTTCAGATTTCAATAAAAACTAAACATAATATCTCTTTCCTTCACTCAGGCAGGGACAGTTTAGTTATGAGTAAAGGAAATTTCAAGGGGGAAGGGGAGGAAAAGGAAAGGAAATTTAATTTTAAAGTTGCTTTTAAAATGAGGATTTAGGCGGGTAAAAAATGGGTATAGTCGAATTAAGGTGGTTCTCCCCAGTTTGACAAAGAAGCTAGAGAAGCAGATATAAAATACACAGGTAACAAAACAAAAAAACTCATTTCTATGTGAAATGAAAAGCAATGAGTAATGCATTCAATTGTTTTAGAATTCACAATAGGAAGTAGATAAAGTCTGAATCCTACCCATGCATCTGCGTTCAGACTACTACTACTACTACTACTACTACTAATTATTATTATTATTATTATTATTATTATTATTATTATTATACCTCACATTATTATTATACCTCACCTTTCTCCCTCACAGGGATTCAAAGCAGCTTACAGATAAAGAATAAGAACAGCTATAGAAGAAGTAATAATTAAAAACAAACAACTGTGAAAACATTTAAACTATATAAAAAAAAGTCAGATGACAAGGTGAATTGTTTTCACAGCAAGAGCTTATGCTGCAGTATGGGTAGATGGCATGAAATCCACTTGATAGTCTTTTTTGTTTTTTGTACTGTTTCCTACAAATACTAGAACTTGGGGCAATCAAATGAAGCTGAATATAGGAAGATTTGGGACAAACAACTTTAGAAGATTAGAGAAATTCATGCAGGGAAAGGTTCTCAGTGGTTACTAGTCATAAGGATGGCTATATTCTTTTTCCACTGGAAGAAGAGTATGCTTCTGAATACTTGTTGGAATCACAAGTTGCAGTCAGGTTCTGCTTGCAGGCTTCCCATAAGCATCTGGTTGGCCACTGTGAGGATAGGATGCTGGACTAGGCAGGCTTTTGACCAGAACCAGCAGTTTCCCTTCTTTTCTTATGGACCTATTGGTGATCTCAAAGGATATTGTTACCTCTGTGGATATAGGAGCTGCTCTCTGGAGTGGGCTCACTGAGATCTAGTCCCAGTGCCTACTAAGGTGGATTTGCAATTGTTAATTGCCTCTGTGCTTCTATAATCAAAATTCGTTTTGTGACTGCTAATACCCAATTATTACTGTTTTACTACTACTCTGCCAGATGAAATGGCGAAAGTGAATTTTAAAAACTGATATTAAAAAAATAACTTTTTTCTTTCTATTAACAACTTTACACTTTTCAGAAGCACTCATTACAATTTCTAGTATGGAACCTGGCCATAAATATCAGTAAGTCAAGTAGAACAAATCTTATTGTAAGCCTTTGTATGCTAGAGATAAAAGACTGATTTCTAATTTGGATAAAATAGAATTAAATATTTCTGAATAATTTACTGAAACTAATTATCCACTCTCCAGTCACATGTATTAGGCAATACAACACAGAAATAAAGCTATTCTACTGCTATATATCTAAAGAGTCTCTAAAAAGCATTGTAAGAAAAAATTAAATCACTATGAGATTTTCTTGGAACAACAACAACAACAACCATTCCATTAGTAGTATTAGAGCTTGGGCACCACTGAAAGCTTTCTGATTTTGATGCTATAAATACTTTTGCCAGTAAAGGTGAATTATCTTTGACATTTTACTAGTGAAATACTATTATACAAGTGCAGCAGCCCTTGCACCTGGTTTAGTAGGAACACAATCCTTAGCTCTTTCCAGATCCTTTCCTTACTATCTCCTATTCACATCTGCTGGAGGTGGGGTGGGGGAGATCTCGCTGCTAATTAGCAGCATTGTATTTAGTTTTTTTATATAAAAAATACTATAATATATAGGGAATTAAAATAACCAAGAAAAAAACTGGTTTGCAAAACAGTCTTTTATTGTATCCGTGCCACACATACTAGTGAAAAATAACACTCCTAAAAAAAAGAGAATGCTACCTTTTCCACAACGTTTTGTTTTAAATGAAACTTCAAGTACTCTTACATAGGTACAAAAAAAATTCTGATCTATTTGCCTCCAACAGGCCACCACAACACACAGTAGATAAAACACAGTGGTTACAAATGTCTTTTTGTTATTTCTGTGGCAAGGCAAATGGAGGGAAATGTTTTTATGAAAAAATACTGTGTGCGTAGGAAATTGTCACAATTTTATTCCACATGGATACAAATGATTATACTTGAATCTGAGGCCCTGGTGGCTTGAAATTATATAACAAAATAGAAAAATGGAAAACTAATATCCCCTACACCCTGTTTTAAAGGCAGGCACTACAAAGATTAAGGAGACTCCACAGTGTTGGTAGAGGATAATTACTGTACAAGCCATATATCTATAATTACCTTAAAACTAAAATAAAATGCTACAGTCCTTCTAAGGCATAAACAATAATGTCTGCAAACAATATGTACACATCATACATATTTAAAACAAGACTTAATATAAACAATAATGAACAGTATATACATATGTCTCATTTTTCTTCACTGTCTTGAAATACAATTTAACTACACAAGTGATGCAGCAACATATATATATAAATGTACTTGTAACTCTACAGTAAAGTTTAATTTTTCGTGCCTTTTACAGCACATCAGTGTAAACAGTTTTACTTGGCTTTGTTTTATATTTTAAAACATTCCTTGTTGTATTTTCAAGATTTAAAGCAATTTTATTTTCTAATTCTTCCTTTTCACAGAAAACGAAGAGTCTGGATGCTATTTAATCATAAATAATTCATAAAATTAAATACATTTACTAAAAAATAAACTACAAAGTAAAAAAAAATGAAAAATAGATATTTATTGAAAGGGAAAAGAGAACATTTTCCCCCAAGTAGAGCTCTGGTGGTTGAATATTCAGTGCGTTTTGATATATTTTAAATTGCTATTGCACTATTACACCCCTTATGTTTAAATTCTTTGGGTGTGCTTCCCTGTTCTACCTAAAATAGTTTGATAAAACACACAAACCAAGGGCCATGGTTGCTGTAGGAGTGAAGCCTTAGGAATTAGTACCATTCCCCAGTGATACTTTAAGGAAAAATAAAACAGTCATTAGTTATGCATGTGCCTTGTACTTTAATGTAAATACAGTTCACATTGCTGGTCTCATTTATCCTCATTTAATAAAAGAAAACATTTTGGACTGTGATCACTTCAGCTCACTTTGAAAATCTCTGTCCATTTTTTTTCAAAATGTTTCCTCATGTTGTGGCCAGCCCGGCCTATGTCAGAATCATCTTCATTAAATGTTTCACAGTTGTCAAACACAAGCCTGACATCTACAGCAAAGGCTTCAAGATTAGGATACCTGAAATATCAAAGAGAACAAAATTTCCTTAAAATACAGAACGGAAGCAAAAAAATCTAAAACCTTCACCAAGGAGGAAAGATATAACAGGATTAATTTAGAACTGGACTTTGTTCATCTTAGATTTAGTCTTACTTCTTCGCTACGTGTTATCTTAAACACAGCAGATGCTGAATGATTTTAGCACCACAGCTTTTAATGAAAGTAAAACTGAGTGAGCACACCTGGTTTGGGTCCATCCAAATGAACAGAAAGCCCATAAACGTCTGCACAGTTTTAATGCAGTATGGGCAGCCATTTTACCCTAAATAGCTCCAAAATCTCAGAGGCAAGAGAGACAGAGAGACTGGGCCCAAGTCATTTCCAGGATTTCCAGCATCACCAAACTGCCACACCTAGTACCCACACATTAGACTTGGGCATGCATGTTATCTATTTGTTGCTTTGCAATAGATACTCCAGCCCTGACAAAAGCATATCCTTTTATGCCCGCACAAGATGTGGTACAGATGCTGCTCCATTTGGTTTGTATGACTGCAGCAGCAACTTAGTCTGCCTCTTAAATATCTATGGCTTCATCCTGAACAGTGGCCTGGCCTAAATCGTCATTAGCCCAACTCCCGGAACCAACTGCACTTTTGGTCCACCTCGCCAGCCATCAGAGCTGGGCACTGGCTGGCCGATTGTCTACTCTGCCGCCTACAAATCCTCTCAGCACCCCAGATCGTTCACCCAGTGTTATGTTCCAGTAATGAGGGGGGGGGAGGAAGAGACCTGGAAATCTGATTTTACCCAATTATTAAATTTTAAAAAGTTGGTGCAATATTGTGTTGACTTTTTGGGGGAGGGGGGAGGAGATGGCAGTTCCTTTGATTTTTACTTACTGTCCATTACTTAGCTTCTCTCGAATGGTGGAAAAATCCATGGGTTTCTTTATAACTTTCCTATAACCGGGAACAAGTTTCAAGTTTACAGGAAGCAGGAAAGGCCATGCATCTTCATGAGTTTCCAATTCAGACAGCAGAACACTAAGAAAGGCACACGCAAAAACAATCAATTGCTGAACAGCTTGGTGCCTCACATGTTATTGTCTAGCTAGGCTTATCTATAAATACGAATGCTGCCTGCTGTGAAACACACTGTACCAGTAGATAATAATTAAGTTTTATTTAGATTTTTGAAGCAAAGTTTCAAAGATAAAATACACATTACTTGGGAGGAGAAATGAAAAGAAGAGATTTCCACTAGTGGATGATGATGATGATGATGATGAGTATAATGCAGAGGGGGAAAGGTGTTGAAAACCTAAATCTCAACAGGAAGTGATCTTACCATGACAATATCCCCCACTTTCAGATCACCCTCTTCCTGCCCAGCCAAGAAAACAAGGTTTGGAGTGTGACCTGTCACATGTGTTGGACCAATGACATGTTGGGACAACCCCATGCCTGTCATGGTAGCCATGATGTCCAGAGCCACCCCAGAGTTAACTGCTTCAGCATGGATGTTGAAGTTCTCCAACCTCAGCAGTCTGGGAGTCCTCAGCACTGCCTCTGAGACTACTGGGCAGCGAGGTGGGAAGTAAACCAGCAGATTGCCTAATCTGTCACTAACTGCCCATACCAGGCTTTCCCTCCCTTCGCCTTCCACAGTAATTGAGGTCTTCCTTGCTCTCCCCAGATCCTCTCTTCCCACATACACCTTATGCCCCTTAATATGCAAAACAACAACAATCAAAAATTTAAAGGCACACAATTTTAAAAAGCAGTTAAAAGTAACTTAAAACATTTTAAACAAGTAGGGCAAGGCCATACCCCGAGAAAACGATGTTATGGGGGTGACTTTTGTTCTTGCCTCCTCCCAAAGCAGGTCATCTCCCTTGGGGGCATTACTGCCCCCATTGGCCCCGCTCCCCTGGTAGACTGAGCGCAGGTGGCCTCTCAATCAGTCCGTCAGCAGGAGGTGGGGTAGGCTTCCATCTGCTGGCCAAAGGTGCAAAAAGGCCAGCTTCCTCAAGAGGAGGAATAATTCCAGGAGCTGTGGAGGAGGCCCAGATGAACAGCTCACCTTCTCCACTGATGGCCTCTGGTTGCTGCTACCTTCGAGAGTGGAGTGTCAATTCTCTGGATATCTGGAACCAACCAACTGTCAGAGCCTGGACAGCTGATCTGTACTATCAGATGACCCACAAAAGAGCTGGCTCAGGCAGAAATTACATGAGATGTTTACATCCAAGTCTACCTCAATCATGTATAAAATGAATGGGTGCCCCCCCTTAAGAACAAAAGGGAGACAGGGGGGGAAAGCCACACTTATCTTCATGCAGTCCATCACCAAACACCATTTTTTCCACATCAGGCTGGGGGAGAGGTAGCAGGGAGGTAGGATGATGAAGTTCCGCTCCTTTCATTCATTCAAGCTTTTACTCAACCATTGGGGCCTGCCTCCTCCACCTCTTTCTTACAAATGACTGGGGCAGACCCAGGTTTAAATAAATAGGTTAGCTGCTGCAGCACTGTGTGTACTTTGAGGGTTTCAACTTGCCCATAAACAAAATTTAAAATGAATATACCCAGCCAGCCGGTACCTGCATATAGCCATGTCCTTAGATTCGTCACGTTTAGCTTTCTTCACAGGAGAAACACTTTCCTGTTTGGTTGGGCTAATAGAAATATTTTCATCCATCTTTCTCTTCTTAGAGTCCATTTTCCCTCGTTTAACAGAGCTGCTTGTAGATGCAGAGTCCTCTTCTTCCACTTCTGCTGCTAATGGCAGTTTCTTGCCTTTCTTATGCTCGTTGCTTTTTTTCCCTTTGATCTGATTTTTTTTCACTTTTAAAGTTTGACCACTTGCCTGCAGCAGGAAGAGAAAAAAACAACCAATAAATGAAGACAAAAAAACCTAACGGCCAAGCAAACATGCTTGGAATGCTTTCCCTGCTAAGGGGCATCTGGGCACGTCACTGTTTTCTTTTCACGCACCCCTTCCAGGATGCCCTCCTACCAAGAAAATTTATCGGCCCTTAGAAATAATGGGCATATTCTTATATTCTTACTGCATTTACCCCATAAGTCAGTGGCCAGAATCAAAAGCACCACAGGCAAAGGCTCTGCTTCTGCAAGGGGGCTTTTCAGCTCCTCTGTCCAGCAGAAGGTTCCCCTCCCCGCTGCCTTCCAAAAAGCTTGAAGCAGCATCCTATGAGACACAAGGACTGCTGGTGGAAAAAAATATCCCATTCCCTGTGCACATGCTGGTGCTTCCTGCTTGTGAAAAGGGAGGGCAGGGAGACGTTACATCTGGTCTGTTTAAAAATACATTAATATTTCAGACAGCAAGATATTTGGGTGACGGTAAAAGAGAGCTTGATTTCTAGAATCCTCTTAAAACCAGGCCAATTTCAAGGCCACTCTAGAGTTCTACAGACATTACCAGACAGATTCCCCTTTTCTCAGAGTGTTCAGTCTTCAAAGAAAAAAAAATCACTATAACTGTTGCAACGATTCAACACCGCTCTATCAACTTTAAACAAAGGCTGTAAATTTACAGTAAACAAAAATGAACCAAATGGAAGCATGTAAATGGAAGTCTGTTTAACATTTTTACTTTAGATGTGGAACAAAGAGCACACTAATTAAACAGGCGATTGATACTAAAATGTAAGAAGCTGCAAATGAAAAGGAGACCAAAGGGGGTAAAAACCACCAATAGACCCAGACAGATTACAAAACAATGCTTGAGAAAGCTAAGAAGTGAGATTCTATGTGACAAATAAAGAGTGGTAGTTATCTGAATCCAAATAGCTTAACCATGCTATTCGGCATAAAGAGGGGGGGGGCGTGAGAAAAGAGAAAATATTATACAAAAGTTATGGCTAGAAACACACACACCATGATTTAAGGTTATATACACAAAAACATGCAGCAAATTAATTACAGTAATAGCAGATGTCTTCCAGGAATAAAAGAAATTTAAAGTATCTATTAATTGTAAAGATCCATGTTTTTTACATGAAATAATAACAAAAGCCTTGCACCACCTTAAAGACTAACAAATGTATTATGCAATAAGCACTCATAGACTACAAGTGCACTGCAGAACATCACAGACAATCTTGCTTCTCTGCTACATCCACCTTCATTATAAATGTGGATGAAAGAGGTTTTGTTCTATGCATACATTGGGAGATATCCAACATTACTCATGCTCAGAGAAGATCCATTATTCCAATGAGACTTTTGTGAATATAACTTAGTTGGATCTATCACTTTTAGCAATAAAAAGAAAAATACATTCCTTAACACTTAACTTGTCTATTACATTTTCTCTCTTGTCACTTAGGAAGTGTTCCCTTTTACACACTATATATCGTTATGGAGACAAAACATTTTGCATGTACTGTACCTCTAAAAGAAGTGTTATGGGAAGCTTTTAATACCTGAAGGGCAATTGTATTTTAATTTTTGCTGGAAGCCGCCCAGAGTGGCTGGGGAAACTCAGCCAGATGGGTGGGGTATAAATAATAATAATAATAATAATAATAATAATAATAATAATAATAATAATGTGAAAAGGTCCTTAATGGCAATAGGGAAATGCAGAAGACAAATTATGTGTAGATATATCTAAATTATACTTCGTTTTGACACTGATAAATTCGGTTTAAATAGTTTAGGAACCAGTTAAATTTAAACCCATGCTAAAATGCATGGCAACTTAATCCTACATCTCAGATTCCTGTGAAAGGCAAGTGCACAAATCCACCAAGCAGTGGATTATACATATGTAAAAATTCTCAACTCTGCCCCAACCTTTCCGCTTCAGTTTTTCTTAGTTATCGTTTTCTAATCCTAAATTCACTTTCCCAACATTTCCACATCTGTTGGCATTTTTTTTAAAAAAAAAACCTTAGAAATTACATCAGTATTTTAGCACATTTCACCAAATATTCATTTTTTGCATGCAATTTCCCTTAATATACAATTTTTACAAGCAATGCTCATAATATAATTCATTTTTGTATGCTATTTTCACTTATATATGCATTTTTATAATCCTCTGTTCGGAGAACAACATTATAAATTCAGAAAAGGATAGCTGTATTTCAGTTCACACATTCGTTTTGAGAGGTGCAAATTAGGTAGATTTGGATTAAAAAGTGAACCGAGCCAAATTTATTCCCAGTACTTATTTGCCAAACACGTGACTATTTTTTCAATGAAGTAGCAGCTTGAATGGATGTTGCTTCAACACACAATGGCCAATATCCAGAGGAATGTGCGCCATTCCCACACACGTCAGAATGATAGTACAGTGGTACCTCGGTTTATGAACACAATTGGTTCTGGAAGTCTGTTCATAAACTGAAGCGAACTTTCCCATTGAAAGTATTGAAAAGTGGATTAATCTGTTCCAGACGGTCCGCGGAGTACTTAAACTGAAGCGTTCATAAACTGAAGCGAACTTTCCCATTGAAAGTAATGGAAAGTGAATTAATGCGTTCCAGATGGGTCTGCGGCGTTCGTAAACCGAAAATTCGTAAACCAAGGTGTTCATAAACCGAGGTTCCACTATAAGAGGTTATTTATGCTTCTTCAGAAACTACCCCACAATATAAATAAAGCAGCACTTAAACAATGTCAAGCACAGAAGATGCATACTTCTTATACAGTCATACCTTGGAAGTTGAACGGAATCCATTCCGGTAGTCTGTTCAACTTCCAAAACCAAATCGCGGCTACTGATTGGCTGCAGGAGCCTCCTGCAGCCAATCAGAAGCTGTGGAAGCCCCATTGGACGTTCGGGTTCCAAAAGAACGTTTGCAAACCAGAACAATCACTTCCGGGTTTGCAGCATTCGGCAGCCAAAACGTCCGAGTTCCAGGGCGTTCGGGATCCAAGGTACTACTTTACTTATCAACAGGTTCACAAGATAAAATTACAATATAAAAACACAAAATACATAATCAAAATATAAACAGAAAGAGCCAGAAACCCCCCAACCCCCCACATAAATACAGTTTAAAACAATTGAAACCCATTTTTTAAACATCTAAAAACACAATTAAAAAGCAGTTTAAAAGAATGTAAACAGTACTCTCTGCTGTTTAATTGTTCCATTTCTCCCAACATTTTCAAGTCTTCCATGTACCATAGATGAAAAACAGAGGCATGTATGAATGGTCACCCTATCAGAACTTGTAATTTTTTATGGACAGCTAAGATTTACAGAGTCTATGTGCAATTACTGCATGCATGGCAATTGCTGGAAAGCAATAGAACACAGAACTGGAGAACTTCCAAGGATTCACCTTTAAGTTAGTATTACCTTTGCTATGCAGGCGGGACAAAACCAGTCACCATCTGGAATAGTACTGATCTTGGGTCTATGGCAGTAGGTATGGCAGCCTTTGTCACAACCATCACAAAGGAGAAGAAGCTCCTCATTATCTCCTTTTCGACATATTTGGCAGTACTACAATACAGGAGAAATACTTTAATTATGGCATATAGAAACATTCTATGCATGTATTAGAGAATAAAATGCAATTTAAAACTTAAGAAATTCTGAGTGTCTAATGTTATATGGGCCGTTAACATCAAGTGTGGAGCCAGCACACAGAAATGTACAGAAGTACAGAAATGGCCAGTCAATCAAACATTTTTCCTTTCAATATTTCTCTTTATTATAGACTAAATTATAGACTAAAAAGGTAAAAGTAAAGGACCCCTGACAGTTAAGCCCAGTTGTGAATGACTCTAGGGTTACGGCACTCATCTCACTTTACTGGCCGAGGGAGCCAGCGTTTGTCCGCAGACAGTTTTTCCGGGTTATGTGGCTAGCATGACTGAGCTGCTTCTGGCGAAACCAGAGCAGTGTACGGAAATGCTGTTTACCTTCCCGCCAGAACGGTACCTATTTGTCTGCTTGCACGAACTGCTAGGTCGGCAGGAGCTCACCCCGTCGCGGGGATTCGAACCACCGATCTTCTGATCGGCAAGTCCTAGGCTCAGTGGTTTAGACCACAGCATCACCTGCGTCCCAAATTTTACACTATTATAGACTCAATAATATATTACAGATTAAACACTGCTAGGGATTCGCTCTTTACTTTAGGACTGCTCAGCTTGGGGAAATTTTAGTAATTTAAATAATTTTGTAACTTTGAACAGTATTATTTCCCAAGACACTTAACATTGACATTCTACTGTACAGTGTGACTGCATCTTACGCACAGGTTACATTCCAGGGGTGGCATTTATACACAAAAATGCATATACTCAAACCGCCCCTGAGTGAGCATCCTTACCTTCTGGACCTGACACACTGAGTGGGCCTTATCTCCACCCCCCACCCAGCTTGGGCCTGCTCAGTGCATGGACTCTGAGATTCTCTCACGAGAGAACTTTAGTTCTTGGGACACTTCACGAGAGCATCCCAGAGCACATGCACCGAGTGGGACTAGCCCAGTAAGCAAGGCAGAGGAGCTTAAAAGCTTTTTCCATGCCGGGAAAACACAGTGCAAAAAAAGCTTTTAAGCTTTTAATTTTGGGGCATAAAGGAGGTTGGATGGGACAGGAGAGGGGTAGGTCTGTTGCACTTAGGGAAGACCATCATTGGATATGTCCCGAAGTTTTTTTTGCTATTCTCCCTTATTCTGATATGGAATCTCCTAGGAACACTGTGCTACTCCTTTTTCCTCTTTTATTAGATTTGCAATAATCAGGTCAGACGAAAGCAAATGCTACTGTAATCAGACTGATGTAGGTGGGGGGAAATCAGGGGGAAAGCACTAGGAAATTTCAGATTATCAACATGTGGATAGTGAAAGGTCTACTGTGCAGAAAGTAGATGAACATTACAGAACACCAGCAATTCCAGTATCCTCAGTCTTTTTTTCATTTGGCCAAAACATGAAGTAAACAGATGCTGATTTCAAAAGCTACACATCTAATTTCAACAGATCTAAATGCCAGAGACCACATGCTATTCTGTGCACAGGTTTCGTCTCCTGGTATGCCTCATGGCAAAGTTAGGGAATCATGAAAATAACATGCAGAACCCAATGCAACAAAGCATTCTTTTTTTAGTGCTAATGGTTGAACTAGGGGAATGTCAGTTTTGTGTGGACAGCTCAAGTCCTGGAGCTCAACTCAGATAATCCCCATGCTAGAGCTAAAGAGTCACAATTGTCATCAGTCCCAGTAGTAAAAATAGGGGTGTTTACCTCTGTTAAACAGAAGCAATAGTTACACTTTGGGAGTGTGATGGGATTTTTTTTCCCAATTTCATTTTAATCTCAATGGAGAAACACAGTACAGAAACTATAGTACAGTGTACTATAAGACAGTGGAAAACTGTCTTAAGGTAAGAAGCAGCAATATTTACTTATTTACTGGCCATTGCCAGTAATATAGATAAAATGTATGCTGGTAACATCATGGGTTATGATATCAGGTAAACAGTAGGTTTATAAGTTTACAGTAAGTATAAAAGTTGGAGAAAGAATTAGTTAATTCAACAGTTCATATATTTCCATTGTTTAATTGTTAGCATTTTCCCATTCATTGCTATAGTATAAAAAGCTTAATTTTCAGAAATCTGATGCCCAGGATTCATGCAAAATCTCTTTACATGCATTTGCATGCCTTTCATGAATATGCAATTAACACAGCAGTGCTTGTTAATTTGTCATTTCTATGCGGAGACGGACATTTCAGCCTGTGCGCCTGTACACTCGTCCAATCTGCACATACAGTTGTATTAAGTGGGCATGCAAAGAAGCCATGCACATCTTTTAAGCATGTACTTTGCATCTCATCTTTCTGAAAAAGCCTTTAATTGCAGTCTTTGACACTGAATCCCCATAATGGCAACACAGAAGGGGTCATTTTTTCATTAGCATGGTGACCTCTCCCAGAGAGAGGCACAGAAATGGCCATTCTAGTTTTTGTTTTTTGTATGTTTTTTTTAATACTAAGGTCAAAATATACCAGCAGAAGGGCTATTTGTCATAAGAAAGTTCAGAATGCTGAATTTGGCTACAAGAGAGCACAGCATGTGAATCAATGTAAAATGCACAATTTAACTTTGGTATTTTTCACAGGCAGCAATGAAAGATACACTATCAATTGAGGTATCTGGAAAAGGAGGAAAATAGGATACGTAAAAATCAGTTCACAACACTTACAACTTTCATAATAGATTTTTCCCATGCTATTGATTTCTGTAACTGCTGAATGCACAGAGCTACCTGTGCAGCACTGCGAGCTTCTGACAATGCCCTTCTCCATACCCTTAGCCCTGGAGCAATATCCTCTTCCATTCTGCATTGAAATATAGAGAAATTAAGCAGGTCACATCCATTTTCATCAGTTTCTGAACGTGGAACAATCATTGTCACATCGAAAGCCAAGCAATGACAAAAACGTACACAGCCAGTAAGGGTAATAAGGCTTAAGCAACTAAATTTGATGTAGTGCACAGACTGTGGCTACGTGCCTCAAAGCTTAGTCACAACCAGTTAAATGTAGGATAACTTTGCAGGATTAACATACATAACAGGGGGAAAATAAATCTTACAAAGCACCATGCATAATAACGTGATCCATGTGGATCAAAGACATACAAGAAGATACATAGATAAACACACAATAGAAAATAGGCTCCAATTAGCAAAGAAGCACAATAATTTTTCAAGTTAATCTCAATAACCTACCCGTCACCATCACCACTAACGGATGGTGCAGGAGCAGGGACAGTAACTGTGCCCACATTATCCAGTTTGATCTGAATGGTGGTACTTAAGGGGCTCTTCAGATACCTTCGCTCTATGTTCCGCTCCAAGTCAGCAAGTCTGGTTACAGCTATATCTAGAGGGTTGTCACTCTTCCGTTCTAGAGTACTGCTACTGCCTTCTTCTCCACCAGCACAATCACCATCACGCTTCTTGTGTAATTTAGTAATTGATTTATGTTCATAATATACCAGGTCTTCCCTTTCCGATGCTGGATCAGGGCACATCCAACCCTACATTTTAATAGAAAGGTTTCACATGTTTGTTTGCTACTGTAACCACCTAAGTATGATCAGTGGATTGTTTGCTTGAGTTAGCCCTTACACTGCACTTCCGTTTCCAAATGCTCTCCAGGAGACTAGAAGCTTCTTTCCTGTTTTGCTTCGACTGGGATAACTGGTTTACTTTTAAAGAACAGAGCTTTACAGCAGCAGTATTCTCTCTTACATTGTTTTGAACAAAACAGGCCATCAGTAAGACAAATTTCACCTGGTCTCACACCCACAAGCCGCTCACAGCATGGGAAGAACATACCTAACTCAAGGCCCAGCTTCACAGTTCTGGCAACTTGTACCTTTTTAAAACCCAAAAGTGGCCAGATACGTAAATTCACATTAACCACTGGTGACATCTAATGCTATCTTAATGGTTGCCATGACCAATGATGATGAGAACTGGAATCCTAAGAGCTACCTAAAGGTATGACCAAGGCATACCTCTTACTCAGTAGGATTTTTGATTACTTCTTAAACAGAAGGCCACCAATGATTAGTTAAGTCACTGGGCTCATGGAACTAGCAGCATCATGCTTCTGATCCTGACTCATATTCCTTCTCTGAAAATTCTAACCACTGAAATGTCCACTTTATGTATGAGTCATTTAAAAAGGATGAAATCATTTTAGTCTAGGTGATATTAACCTAATGAAACTGTATTGGATCCCCCCCCCTCCGGCCCAGAGATATGTTACTGAGAAAAGCACTTATCCTTAACTGTAAAAACAGCTGCTCTTAGCAGTTTTGAATTATCGCTTTTTGCAATGACGTTACCGAAGAGAGGTTTCACTGAAGCACATTTTACCTTGATTTGCAAACTAGCTGATGCCACTCTTCTCTCTAAGTCTTCCACCTGCTGAAGAATAGCTATATCCATATCCATGGCTTGCTCTTCTATGGACCAGTTTTCTACAATATCCCGTGTTACCTGATTTTCATCATTTTCATTTACTTCAATAATTGCAGCTGCATTTGGGAATCAGATTGGGTTGCTTTTAGTACAACGTCAACCTAATCAAGTTTACAAGGTCAGGAATTGCTTCCTGGGGCAAAACATGTATTACATAAGAGGCCAATGACACCAAACTTTAACAAAGGAGGAAAATCAGAACTACAGTCTTTCCGTTTATAAACATTCCGCTTATATTTTAAGAGACTCAAATTATTTGAAAAGGGGTTGGGGTAGTATAGAGAGATAAGATAGATTGATGAAATCCATACAAAAAAGTTGAGAAGTCACTAATTACTTAAGAATTGCCTGGATGAAAAGTACCAGTTATATGCCATTTTGGCTCATCAACGCAGTCTTGAAAAATAGCAAACATCTAATCATAATTATGTAACAACACTACAAGTGAGTGTGTTTATTTCAGTTACATACCATCTTTATTCTTGAGGCAGGCTACAGTAATATAATCCATATGTTTTTGTATTTGCTTCTGTAAGGCCTTTTCTCTAATTCCCCTGAGATGCAACACTTTAAGCAAAGCTTTTAGATCCTCTGGGTCAATAATTCTCCACCAGCCAAACTGCATTTCTGAATCAAAACATGGAGACAATATTTATAAGTTCTTGAAATAAAACACACCTTTGGCAACATTAAAACTCCTTGGCTTGGATGCACCTGAGGCTTCACTTGAAAGTGTTTCCAAGTGGTAGTCAGAAGTTATACTTACCCTCTGGGATGGGCTTTGGAGTAGGGTAATCAACTGGTTTGGCTACTTCAACCACAGCAGAAGGTACAGAAGCTTGTTTCTCAGCTTGTGGCATGGGGGACTCACTTTTGCTAGGTGTCAAGAATGAATTGCCATTGCCTTCTGACAACCCTAATCCTGACCCCATACTAGGCAAAGGGGATGAAAATTGAAGATTTGAAGTAATCACTCCAGTTGGCCATCCACAGAACTGAAGTCCCATTACAGGCAATCCTGTCTTCATGGGCTATGCAAGGAATATTTTGGGGGGAAAATAAGGAGTCATTAGTTCTACTGCGATCGTACTTAGAAAACTGAAACCTGGAACAGGATGCTTTAGTACCAAATATGATATAAACATATAGGAATTATTGACTTGTAAATCATTTTAAAAGATAAAGTGACTACAGCTGATCACTAAAACAAAATAAAAATAAATCACACAATATTTGAATGCAAAATGGAAAGATTAAGAAAGGTTACTTAAAAGAAAAGAAAAGAATCGCTGGACATTTTATTACAATAGCCATAAAACTGCCATACATGCTTTTTAAAAAATCAATATTTTGTGACATCAGTTTAAATAACCATATTACATTCATGCAGAATTTTGCCCATGAGCAAAGTTTTTTTTAAAAAAAATATTGCCATGAACTCTTCCTCTTTCCAGAACGGTTACCTATATATGGTGTTCTGTTTTAACGTTCTTCCCATTCAGGTTAACTGCAGCTGCATCTCATGCATCCAGCATTAAGAAAAGTTTTTGTGTGCTGGATAAAACAAATTGAGCTGATATAGATGCAACAATATGTGCATGAGCCTCAGGTTGCACAAGCTACCCCATTCCCTTCTCCTCCCGTGGGCATGCTCACAATGAGATTTAGGGTGATATCCAAAGCTCAGCACATGTAATTCTGCTGGTGCAACAGGGCTTTTGTTTCCTCTCCTCTCTCCACATGCCCACAGAATGCTTGGAGAGACCACCACCTGCAGTAAATTGCTCATGGATTGATCAAGCAGGAAGAATATATTATAACTCTATCACATAATTTCGTGTAACAAATAATACTTCTAATAGAATCAATTCACCTTAACACTGATAGCTGTCTACATCGTAGGGTTGCATTCAATGTAGCAGTAAGGAGATGATTCCATCAGCACAGGCATTTCTGTTTGTCTGATAGAACAATGTCCCTTCTGTTCCATATATGCTGCTCTGGGGCTTCTCCTGACCCTCTGGAGCAGATTTAGCGAGGGCACAGTGAGTGTGCAGGGGAGGAGAGTGGGGAAAAACCCGCTGCACTGGTGGGAATCGTTGTGCTGGCTTTGGCTAGTGCAATGATTTAGTTTTATATGGCCATTCATTTGCAGCTCTTCACCTCAATACGGAAAGGGGAAAAAATCACTGGATTTTGCCGGTATGAAGAATACAAGACTGAACACTTTTAAGCTACAATTTAATACTTACCTGAAGAGGCGATAATGCAAATGGGCTTAATCCCATTGGACTGGGGGAAGAGGCAGAACCAATAATTGGAGATGGGACAGGTGAGGGTGACTTGGATGGAGGATGCGAATGAGGAGTTAGTGAAGAAGAAGAAGTGGCAGCTGGTGACTCTATGTGGGTAACGGATGTGTCGTCACAAGGAGTTCTAGGCAGAAGGCTGAACCACTGTCTGCTCTTTTCCGTAAGAGTCTTTAACAACTGGTCGTTTGAAATTAATGGGGAGCTGTAAAATTTCCCTGGTCCAGCTGAAGCAGAATTAAAGAGATTATTCTGATCTGACTTTTCACCACTGCTTTGTGATACAGAGGCCTGGTGGCTGCAGAGTGAGGCTTTGGAGCTATTTTGATAAGGCAATGAGCACCCATTTGCTGCACTGCCATTGGCTTTCTGGGCTAGAACTTCTGAGTCAGGAGGCATTTTTGCTACCTCCAACAGCTTGCTCAACTTTGAAAAAGACCCAGGCTTTTGCAGGAACAGATTCGTGCTGTCCTTCTCTTTGAGATCTTCTTTCTGATTACACTGGTTTGTGGTTAAGCAACTTAATTTTTCTTCTGAGGTCTCAAACATTTCTTCTTTGATGTGAATGCTTTTGGCCTTTTTCAGCTTCTCTTTTTCTTTTGCAATTTCCTCCAGACCTGTATGCAGAGAAAATGCTCATTAAATTACCATCCATGATGGAACCTTTTGTGTTAATTACACATTGTTAGAAAAACAATGTTGTCGGCTACCTTCACACACCTATTTGGAAAACGTACTCCTGATTTACAAAGTAGGTTTAAAATGGGAAGAAATATTTAGCGTTCGAACCGAAAATGGGGTAGGATTTCCAACTATCTTATAACCAACTGTAGTAAACAAAACATGCCTAAGCCAAAGGGGTGGGTTTGACCCAAAACGGGAAGCAAACCAGAATCTTCTCCATTTCAATGTGGATGTGTAACGACTGAATGTACACCACATTTATGTCCACTTCTTCCTGGCAGACAAAAATAGATCTGTGTATGGAATTGCTTCCCATGCACAGACACCATTCTCTGGATTGGGGGTTTTCATATTTAAGTATTCTGAAAGACATATAATCAGAAACCTTATTAGCTCTCTGCTTAAAAGATGAAGGGCCTATTTCCCCCCCCCCCAGAAGGAAGGAATCTGCCACCCCACCCCCATAATTTCCCTTTTCTTCTTCTTCTAGCCCTTTACCATGTGTCAACAAGCATTAATAAAGAATCTTCACAAAGAACAAAAGAAAAGGGAGAGTGGCAGGGAATGGAGCAGAACGACAGCAGGGAGAGGAACTGCTCTGCAAGGCAACCATTTGCTTGCTTAGTTTCTGCCTCACTTAGTGGAGCTGCATAATTACAGATAAGTGGAGGTCGGTGTTTACGGTCTGCTTGCAAGGGTGTTTGCATTTTCTGCAAAATTTGAAACATTATTTTTTCTTTGAGGGGGGAAGGTAGCACTGCTTTCATCTTTTGTGCCTTCTCCTCCTCAGCAGTTTCTAAAGCGTTCATCCTTTGTGGTGATGCTACACCTAGGCATTAACAGTAAGAGTAATTTGCAAAAGGAGCAGATTTACAGGGAAGAAAAAGTTTGATGTGCTTGCAGCCCCCATTCAGCCCACACCATTTTCCAAAGGTTGTCCCTAATTAGATTCCATCCCTGTGTGTGACTGCTAAGATACAAGCATCTTGTAAGACAAGTGTTTGCTTCCCCTGCAACGTTTCTAGTGTTGTGTGCCCAAGGTATCATGCTAGAAACATAGCCACAGTAAGTTTAAAACAATGGATTGGGTGGAGACACTCATAGGTACTCCAGCCTTCAGGCAGTAAGCTTTGGGAGCCACCACACCAACATACTATTATGTGTGGTTATTTTGTTGTGAGAGAACAATGCTTCACTATGTGAACCAAAGGAACCCCGCAGAAGGATTGCTCCAGTGGGAAGCTTCAGCATTTGCAATCTTTCCCTGCAGTGACACCAAAGACCTTCATTGATAGTTTATCCTGGGCAGACCCTTGCTGAGGGAGAAACCCTGAGCAAAACCTTCAAATGATCTAGGACTCAGCTACACTGGCAAAGAAAAAAAACGCTTTGCATGCATTGTTTTTATGCGCTCTAACACTGTGACAGCGGATAGCACTGTGGAGTTCCGTTTTTTGCTTACCCGATTTCTCATACAAAGTTTGCAACGTGTTCAACTGAAATGCTTCTTTGATGTGTCTAGATCCAGCCCTAGTCATTCCAAAAACTACATCCTTACCTTCTCCACTTTCCATGCCTTCAACAAAAATCCCCCCGCACTGGGGTAAAATCCAGTACCGACGCCTGTAACGATCCTGGCCGAACATCATTGAACGTAAAGAATGGGATGCTTCAAACAGCTTTCTTCTGTACTGATTCTGTTGCTGTTGAGTTTTAAAAGAAAGGCACTGTTAGGATTACAAAGTTTTTTCCTCAATGTTAAGCCAAAAGGATAGCCGGACGTTGATCAGACTGTGACACTTTCCTGAGGTTTTCGGCTATTTCAGAAACCACACCTTGATTCTGCCCACCCCCTACCCTTTAGAAAACCAGGGTCAAGTTGGTTATGAAGTATCCAGGGCCAGACGATCCCATTATGTGGGGTGAGACTGCCACCTTAAGCAGCTGAAGCCCCTGAGGGAGCACCCCACAGGTCCCCCCTCCCACTCTGCTACTAGGTGGAAGGGGAGGTGGCGTAGGGAGCGGCAGCAGCAGGTATGGTGGTGCTGGCGGCGGCAGCGTTGCACATCCAATTTCACCTCAAGTGGCGAAACAGGACACGCCACCCCTGAAAATATTGCATCAGACAGATATGAGCCAGCTGGAAAGCTGCCTTCTGCAAGGCTGCCTTCTGTATTTTGTTATGAACAAAAGGACCGATGGTTTTCATTGCATGACAGCAGATGAAATCTTATTAATTGTGGAGCACAGCAAATGGTATGTGTTTGTGTGTGTGTGCGTTGTGTGTGGTGGTAAAACTAGCCACGCCAAGGTGATACTGTAACTGCTGATGTGAAATTGATGAGATATTTCAACTGACTCTAATAAATATTACCTATGGACAAAACTAGGGCTCAAATAAAATAAACAGATAAACCAAGTTGTGCTGTCTTGGTGCTGTCATGACTGTGACACGTTCCTGCTTTAGCTGAAGCAAGAAAGCTGAGATAGAACACAAATCATTCATCTTGACAGGAACAGCTGGTCAGGTCAGGGACAATCTCCCACCCAAAGCATGGATGAGCTGGAGGCAAGACCCACAACACAGTGCTGCTTGCTTGAGTTGGATATGCATCAGGCCTGTGGATGAATGTGCACTACCGCAGACCAAGCGTTGGGGGCCAATAGTGGAAGGATATTAACCAGGAAATCAGCCTGTTGTCTGATCCTAAGTTCCATTTGGCTTTCATTCTACCGCTGGCATCAGGAAGCAACTCCCCTCAGTTTCAAAAACAGCTTGCTATGCAGCGTTGGGTCTGCTGTTCGAAAGAAACAAGTCTAAAAGCCCTCTTTGGCTCACAAACTGTTTTCACAGTTCTTTTGATCCTGGCAACTGACTTTCACATGAAAGATGGATGAAACAAGGACCACTACCAGTGCTATCAAGTCCAGCAGTTCAGCACACCCAAGATCAGGGATGAGGTACCTGTTGTGACCCTTCAAATATTCTTGGGCCTCCAGCTCCCATCAGCCCCAACCATTATGAATGGAGCTGTAGTTCAGCAATATCCTGCACCCTCACTAGGACTCCCTAGTAGTCCATATGGCAGATTAGGGCATTATCAGTCATGCTATAAAAGCAACAGATTATACAGCGAGACAGTGCAATCATTTTATTGCCGCACTCTTTCAATACCCCTGGTTTAGCACAACATCACATCATTCTCAGCCATGAAAGTGTCGTTTAGATTCAGCCTTGCATTCCTGCACTCCCTTTATTTCTTCTCATAGGTTTAGATTTAAGTTAGGATGCTTCCAGGCAGCTGTTTATTATGGGATGGTTAATGCACAAGTACACATTTTTCTCCACAGTGTCCAGATAAGGTTGGCATAAACCCCCTGCCCCCAATCTAATCCAGATTTGCCCCTTCTGGGGAAAATCTAGTAAGGAAAACAATTGAAATCTGTTGTCAATGAATCATTCATGATATTTGAATGATGACTTTACAATATTAAGCCCCCACCTGGAAGCACCCTCAGGTCCAAGGCTAGTCTTAAATATTTTGCACCTAATACTAATGGCCCTTCTCTTTCCCCAATCCATACTAGAGCCATTCTGTTTCTTTCTGTTGCCTCACTGTAAGGTTGACCCTGGTTGACCCTGGTTGACCCTGGTTAGGCCAATTCAGTTAAGTCCAATTATTGCAAATGAATACTAAAGACCTATTTAGGGAAAATTGTCAGCTATCTAAATAATGCACACTTAAATAAAAGGAGCAAACGTTTATTTTACAGAGGCAGCTTACCTTAGTCAGTTTCTCAATCTGTTTCTCTAGCTCCTCCACACTTGCTGTCTGGTCCCCATCATCCTACCACCAATAAACAAAATGTGGGAGGGCATTATTCACTGTATACTAATCATGTTTTTATAGGCTGCTAATGTAACATCAGAAGCTCATGAGATACCGGTATGCCTTTAAAAATCACTAAAGCTTAACAAAGACATGTATTTATCATGGGATCTTTAATCTCTGCAACAACTTCACACACCCTAATTCCCTTAGCCAGGCACAGGTATGATAGATGAACAGGTATGGCAGCCTATACAGAGAAGACCTCACTGGTCCACAAGCTTTGGCTGTATTTCCCCAAAATTCAGGGCTTTGACTGATGGCTGGGGCAAGGATGGAATGCTGTGCTAAATGGCCACAGTACCTTTTTTTTTTAACATACCCTCCTCTACACAGGGCAAGACAGTTAAGAAAGCCCATGTGATACCCTCTTTCCTCCTCTGTCTCTGCTGAACTGGTGAATGGAATGTCAAAATCTGCACACCAAGCAGACTCCACCTCCTTTCACAGTATTTCAAAACAAACAGAATAGAACTTTGACACACACGACAATTGTAGCATCTGACTTTCAACCACCACTGCCTCAAGCCCTTTAGTCCCTCAGCCTTAACTCATCCCTCCTGTACCATCTGCCCCTGTCTATCAGCTTTTGCTGAAATAGCTTGTTAATGGTCTCTCGGTGATTAATACTCTTGGACTCCATCCTTTGGCATTCACCTGAGGACTGCAGCCCAAGAATGTCAGATATTCTAAAATATAATTTAGTTAGCAAGGTTCTGTAAAAAAAAAAAAAAGCCATGCTTCTTGAAAGTTCATTCCAAGCATTTTTCTCAAAGACAATAATGGACTATAAGTCTTTGAAGAGAGTTTAGAAGCGTATTTCAACATTTGTATGAAACTATAATGCTGCTTCATGAGATAAATTTGATACAAAGAACACGCCGTACCACTGTTACTGACACTATAAAAATAAAGACTGATTAAAGTTTACGGTTTGCAAATTTTCCTTGATGGACAGAAACATTGGAATTATTTAAGAAGAATAGGCCAGGATTGAAAGAACAATGAGATTAGCTCAGGGGGCTTCATGCTCTCCCTTGTCCCCAAACAGCAGCCCAGCAAATACAGTAGCTTCTAAAACTGATGGAAGTTTTGAAAGCAGCTGTTCAAAAAAATCTAGCACAAACCTGCAGCTCTTTGTATCTTGGCCCTAGCTTAGAAATGCCTCATAAAATTATGGTTGTAAGGAGCTCAAGTAAATTACTGGGAATTATGTGCTCTTTTAGCACTTTTAGAATAAAAATGCAGTCACTCTTTTAAAGTTTCTTTTAATCTACAGAATTCTAACTAGATTTATTTTAAAGGCTACTTCAGGGGTACTCAGTGCTGTGCTTTCCAAATACTCTTGGAACTCCAGCTCCCATTAGTCCCCAGCAAGCACGGCCAATGGTCACGGATGGTGAAACTGGAATCCAACAACACCTGGAGGGCACTATGTTGGCTAAAATTGGTTTAAAACCTAAACACATGGATCAAGCAATTGAGTAGGCATTAGAATTCGTCACCTCATCTTCGCAAAGATCTGCTTTCTTCCCTTTCTTGTCATCCTTGTCTTCATCATCCTCATCATCTTCATCGGCTTGATCATCACTGTAGTCGTCGTCGTCATCATCATCATCGCTGTCTCCTCCCTTCCGTCTCCGTTTTCTGCCTGGCGTGGGTGTACCCAATGAATGCTGCTCTTCTCCCAAATCACTTCCTCCTGTAACATCTCTCTTTCCTGTTTTCTTGGCATGAATGATTCTAAGCCTTTAAACACATGGCAGATAAATGGTATTACCAAATGTTGCTATAGCATACGGAACTCCTCCACACTTCACCAAGGGCAAGTCATATGCTCCTGTTATTTAGCAACTTTCAGTTGTCTTGTTATTTGCCACCATTGGCTCAGCATATGAGAAAAGTAGTTCACCAACATGGATTCCTATCTGAGATGAATATTTACTCGGTGCAAACCGAAAAATCTTAACTGTTCTTTGACGTGAATGTTCGGGATACAGAAAGCTTCTCGTTCTTCAAAATAGATCTAACCCTTCACTGAATGTTTTAGCTCTGTTGTGAATTTTACTACATGTACAAAATCTTGCATAAAGCACTCCAGGACAAGAAGAGGTTTCAACAGCTGTTCCTATTAGCTGAAGAAGCAACTCTTTAGCTGTGTTCCTCTTTTCATCCATTTATAAATCTACATCATCTTCTTTTTTTAATGTATATTTTTAAAGTCAACTCGTGTTAGAAAGGTTATAAAAAATTGCTTATGCACAGGTGAGAATAGCACTACATTTGAATGTGGATTATTTGAACACAAAACTTTCCCCAAGTGTTTGTATTCTAATTGACATAATTAAGCAGGAAAGAGCGTTATGCAGGAGGCTAATCTTGAAGCACTGTGGGCGGCAGAAGCCTTAGTTTCATTTTTTATGAAACAAAATAAACTTACATACCAGTAAGTACAGTTGTAGTAGCCCTTCCTCATCTCTTACCCTACAAAACAAGATTCCATACAGCAGATGTTATAGCTCTAGCTACCAGGAATCTATCAGGCAAATATACTGAAACAACCTAGGAGGTATTTTAATAGCCAGGCCAAATATCCATTTGTAACATTCTAGCATATAATGGAATTTGAAGAGATATGAAAATGTGTGTGCTTGGAAAAGGGAAGGATTTTAGAAGGAAGAAAAGGAAAGGGGGAGAGTAAGAATCAGGGTGGCAAAAGTAGGTGAATTATGAGAAACCAATGCTGCTATGAATTTTGCCGTCTCTTATTCTTCCTTTCTTCTCCTGCCTTAACAAAACAGTATTCCATACAGCAAGTAGAAATGAAGCAGTGTGGCTGGCTTCTTAAAAAGTAGCCATGAAGAAGCCTATGATTTAAAAAGGAGCCAAGCCTGAGGATGCTCGTCAGTTTCTAAAGTGTAAATAAATAATCAAGGATGGCTTAGTGCTATTCTTAATAAACAGTTCTTAATAAACTGTTCTCCCAGTCCAAAATACGAACTAAAAAGAACAAGACTATCATTCGCAGACAGTGAAGCTGCTTACAGTTTATTGTTAATTTTATTTTATTTTAAAAACAGTCCATGCAAAGAAATGTAGGCACCTCAGGTGTAAACATCTGCATCACTGTTATTGCAGAACCAGACGATGTGGCATTTCTGGTCTTGCACTGGAAAAGCTGCTGGAATATTTAAGGCTTAGATTACAGGTTTTAGGACTGGACAGCGAGCTTGAAGATTTTTTTTAAATCTGCAACTTCAAAACTCATTAATTTTAAAAAATGCATGTGTGAAGGGCAACCCAGTATGAATTATTCTAGTCTTCTAAATAGGTGCTGCTGACTTCTTTGTTTGTTTTGAGTTGTAACAGCTATGAGTACACAGATTTTGCCTTGTGGCAAAGAGGCAAGTATACAAATTATGCCATCCGTTGACTGAGAGCCAGAATGTAATGTTAAAATAACACGTTTTTTCTTCTGCTAAAGCTAAGAACTGAAGACAACGTGTAAAGGTACAAGGGAGCACTACAGCATCCAGGACACAAATGAGGCTCCCTAGGAGAAAGGAGATTCTGACTAAACATCAGGATGAACTTTCTAACAGAAAGAGGTGTTCGACAGTGGACCAGACTCCCACGAGAGGTGGTGGACTCTCCTTTCTTGTATATTTCAAAGCAGAGGTTGGATGGCCATCTGTCATGTATGATCTAGTTAAGATTCCTGTATTGCAGGGTGTTGGACTAGATGATCCTAGACTAGATGATCCAGGGTGTTGGACTAGATGATCCTCAGGGTCCCTTCCAACTCTACCATTCTATGATTCTAAGTCATGTCTCAGAACAGGACATGACTATTTTTTTTAAAAGGTAGTGATCATGAGGTAAAAACCAATTTGCAAAGGGAATTCCTGTTGAATAAGTAGGAGTCCTGAGCTCAGCCACACAACAGTTAAGACTGAATGGAGAAGGAAGGAAGGAATTAAATTGTCATGTATGGTGGGTGGGGGTGAGGAGAAAGCTAAGGATGATGGTAACTAAGAAGGAAAGGTTTTTTAAAAAGCAATGTTTATATAGGATTGTTTGCCAACTTCTTGAAAGGAAAGCCAAAGGAATGAGAGAACCATGAACTCCCCACCCAGCAATCTAGTACTTACAGGAAAAAGAAGACTAAAAGTTGCCCCTGAGGTAAGAGACAACAAGGAGGCCTTTTCCCAAAGTGGGCTGCTGGGAAACATCAAATTTTCATTTCCCCACGGACAGAAAGATGGAATTTATATAGTATGGGTCTGTAAGGAAGCTAATGACTGGACACGCCCTACAGACACAACCATGAACCCTGCATGAATTGGGAGCCATTACTATCAGCAGAAGTTCACATATTTTTCTTCCTGAAATTATTTTATGTCTCTTTTTATTTCTTCTATTTCTCTCCCGTTGTTCTCCTTTACTTCTTCCTTCTTTCTTCTGAGGTGCATTAAGGGAGGAGGGGAAGGTAGAAAAAGGATTAGAGACACAAAAGCATTGGAAGCCAAGGATTCAGTAAGGACTCCTTGCTTTGCTAGACAAGAAAGAAAAATGACTGAGGAAAAGGAAATGAAGCCTGGCTGTGCATACCCACATGGCTATGCATACCTCCTGCGATTCACAGTCATTTCAACTTAAAATTCTATGGTAGATGGAGCTCTTATACTTGCTGTATGGAATTTTGTTTTGCATAATGGAGAAAAATAGGGGGCATACATTATCATCTTTTAAAACTTGACAGTTTATGCTTAGCAAAAAGATACAGATTACCTCAGTAACTGAATTTTCCCCTAGGTGTACCACAGGAAATACTCAGTTTATATAGCAAAATCTGAGGTAATTTTAATTAGTTACATGAATGATTTGCAAGTTTTTAAAGGTGATTAGAGATTAACAATCTGGCCCTGCAAATCTTCTTTCACAATGAAGGTTCCAATCAGCTTCTACTAATGCCAATAATAATTTGACAGCTCCAGACATCTTCAAATGAGAAGTGATCTTACTTCTTAAAAAAAAAAAGCAAAATGATGTTCTTCTCATTCTGAATCCTCCTAATCAACCAAACTTCATATGTCTTTAATGGATTGTGAAAGATAAGCCATGGGCCTTTTAAAAATAATTTCACATCTTAATTTAATAATGGGAGTTACTAAAAGTTTTTTTCTTTATATCACACGATTCCTGTCTCTGGAACTACTCTGTATAACAAATTTAAATGAATGCAAAATACTGGAACATTTAAAAGAAATAGCACTTACTTCCGAAGTTTGCCTTCAACCATCCACTTATCTCTCCTTAAATTTGACATATAATCTATGTTCTTATCTATTTCACTGTTAAAACAGAAAAAAAGTTTAATTACTTAGATAATTGAATGATGTCATCTATTTAAAAAAAAGTCTCAAAGGGCACCTCACTATACACATAGGCTTACTACATATTACATGTATCAAGAATAAATATTATAGTTGGTTAGTTAAAATATCACATTGGTAAACAAGTGTGATGTCCTGACAGGGTTTCGTTAGTTAGATAACACTTACCTGGCTGCTACAGAGTATTTAGAACAGGCGTGACAAACCTGTGGCTCTTCAGATGTTGTCTGTCTACAACTTTCATCCCTGATTATTGACCAATGATGGTTAATGTAAGTTGGAGTCCAAGAACATCTGGAAAACCACAGGTTTCTCATCCCTAGGTTTTGAGGTTCAAACCTTTAAATACACCTCATGAAAACTATTGCCGATTTGTTGTTATTTATTTTCTTGTTACCAGAATCGAAATTTAAAATTCACAGCATGCACAAGGCACTTACCTTATAACACTTTTGCTACATGCTAACTCATTAACAAGGAAGGCAAGTACGGAGGCTTTCTGAGCCGGCGTGTGCGCCTGAAAAGCTTTGGTTTTCAAGCTCTCTGTGAGTTCAGTCTGCCCACAATGGCCTTCCATGAAAATCTGCAAAATTTCAGATACGTTGTCTCTGTTGATGCCAACATTCAGCAAATGGTCCCCAAGGATCGTTTTGGCCTGAGAAAGAAGTGTGCTCATAAAATAACTGTTCAGAATGGCAGCATAAATGCATTTTTGTTATTTGAAATCAAGAGGAAATAATGCTAAGCCAGAGGCCAGGGGCACCACTATCCATTGACACCCCCAGATTTCTTAATTATTTATTTAGCTAGTTTGTTTCCTCTCCACAGTTTGCTCACAGAGCCGAGAAGCTGGTTTTTAAATTTAAATAGTCATTTACTGTATATAAAAATGCACACACTTTTTGAATGAAAGTTCCTTCCCTACACAAAAGCAATTTATACATTCCTCCTGTTGACTTTAACAGTTTGGGGGTTTGTGCAAAAATTATTGAAAGGAAAGAAGCGAAGAGGGGGATGAATGCTTGGCAACAGCTCCATTCGTTGGCTCGTAAAACTCAGGATTGATTTAAAAACAAAAACATGAGTTTAATAACCAGCTTGAGGGGTCACATGAGGAGGGGACAGCTGCTCAAAGGAAAGTCTCTGAAAATTTCCAGAGAATACATTTAGGTAATTCTTGATTGCAATCATAACCTTAATATGAAACCAATTCAGTGATAAGAGACAAGCTTATGAAGCAATGTCTGGAATAACTTTTGATAAATGGATATATAAGGCTTTAAGAGCTAGATTGTACTCACCCCTGTTGAAATCTAGAGATGAAAGCAGAAATTGCCTTTAAACGTTAATAAAAACAGTAATCTATTCTTTGATGACACCTGACGCCCAGAACTGGTGCGAATTACAGAAAACGAGGCGACTAGGAATTCTGCACTACCATGCACCCATAGCACTCACTAGATCAGTGATGGGCAACCTTTTGAGCTTGGTGTGTCAAAAGTCACCAAAAAACCGAGCATAACTTGGATGGTGTGTCACTTCGAGAAAAAAACCCATAATTTTGCGATATTTATAGTTTAAATAACAAAAATGTATAATTGTAATATATAACTGTAGTTAATAAACCAAAAACTAATTATTTAACCAAACCAAACCCCAAACCCCTTATTTATCACAAAGTGCCCAGAGTTGTTGAGCTTTTTGGGGGGAGCTGCTGACCAAAGTTTTGGAGGTTTTTTGGGGGGTGCAAAAGTTGCTTTGCTTTTGGGGGGGGATGTCCCAAAGCTGCTGCGCTTTTTTTGGGGGGGGAGAACAGAAATAAATGACAAATAATACCTCCGCTGGAACTAACACACAGCACCAACATAGTCTGCCAAAGCGCCAAAAAACCCAGCACAGAACGGGTTAAAAAATGAACGCTTTTACACCCAATCATAGTCTGCCAAAGCACCAAGAAAAAACAGCACAGAAAGGGTTAAAAAAACAATATATGGCTACCAGCAACAACAACAACAAAAAAGGATCCAGGTTTTAACAGCGGAGACAAGCTGTAGGAGGAGCGGGAGAACAAATGGGGAGAGGGAACAACAACAGCGCGAATGGGCCAATGGGGCACGTGCCAGCAGTGAGGGCTCTGCGTGTCACGTCTGACACGCGTGTCATAGGTTCGCCATCACTGCACTAGATTCTTGGTACTGCATTAGGTGAAGGAGCAGGGAAAGCAGCTGCCCCAGATCAAAGAACACGAGAAAAGCCCCACTGAATCAGGCCAAAAACATATATATATAGTGCCCGGCCAGAACTGCCTATGGGAAGCCCGCAAGCAGGTCTTGGGTGAAAAATCGCAGTGACTTCAATAGGGTAAGTGAGCAAATGGTTGTGGCCTCGTTTTATAACAGAAATGCAGCAGTGGCAAGGGGGGGAGAGGGTAAGTGGCTGTGGCACTCTCCCTTTGACGCCACTGCCCTTCACCAGGGCGGGATGAGGCAGCAGTGAGGCTGGGGGAGGAGCTCTGGATTGGCAGCACCAGCGCCCCCTCATTTATCCCACCCCATCCTTGTCTCAGCGAGTGGCAGCATCACTGTGACCAGGAAGAAGCCAGAGCTACTTCGCCTCCCCACATCCCTCCTTCCCCCCCTGCCCCACCATGCCGCTGTTGGATAAACGTTTACACTTCAACTGGCTTTGGCAGGCTGTGTGTGATCAGCATACCAGCTGAGCTCTCCTCAATTTCTTGCTCTCACTAGCAATTTAGTAAATTGCAGGCCATGGAGAAGGTACGATGGATAAGTTTGTAAGGAGATAAAATATGATCAAAACAACAGCAGTCTCAATTCTTTTGGGGGGGGCTGTAGGATTGGGGAAACCCAAAGGTTTCCATTAATAATGTTGTTTTTAAATAAAAAACCTATATTGTTTTAAAAAAACCCACTAAGTGGGGGTGGGGTAGAAATAGAAAGCAGTAACCTTGAAGAAAGCATGGCTGGCTGGCATAGTGAACATTTTGTTGCAGGTCCAACTTGTTCTAATGAGAATACACTTTGTCATTTAAAGATGGCCCTGATGAATCGCTTGATAGCAGATGAAGAGCTAAACCTGCTTTTTAGGCAGTGCCACTTCGGGATATAGTTGGGACTCACATGACCGAATGCTCCTCCATACAATAAATAACTACAATTACTACAAATTACAATTACTACAAAATTACAATTACTACAATTTACTACAAAATCTAGGATTTTGAAGTGGTACAGCCCAGACACACATTTATATCCTCCTCTTCTCTTTGTGAAACCTGGGACATGGATTTTTTTCCCCTGTCTGTCTCACACCAAAGTTACCATAAAGAGTATCCATTACCTTGTATCCTGCTATCAGTCCTGGATCGCAAATCGCAGCTGAGAGCAGCCTCACAAGCAAGTCTTGCACTTCTCCCATGCTGTCGCCTATGTTCAACAACCCCTCTTGAAGGACACTTAAGCTAGGGACATCCAGGTTCACATCAAAGCCAATGACTTTACCAAAGTTGCGTAAAAACTGCACCACCATGAGACAGTCTGAAAAAGTACTTCCGGAGAGAACCAGGCCCGGGATGCGAGGCAACTCTGGCAAAGGCTGGAAAACAGAGAAGTGTCACCTTGAATGAAAACCGCTTGCAAAGCTAATGCAAAGTAAAAATCTAAAAATAAATACTGTTTCCCTGAGGTATCGTGCAAAATAAGCTAGAGACAGACAGACAGAGGCACAGACAGACAGACAGACAGACAGACAGACAGACAGACAGAGGCACAGACAGACAGAGAGATCAGAGAAGTTGCAGTATCTGTAGTATCAGGCCAAAAGCCTGTCTAATCCAACGCCTTTTTTCCAACAGTGGGACAACTGGATGCTGCCTTTGAAAAGCACACAAGCAGGAACGACGGAAATAGCTGCAATGCAAACTTTTAAAGAGGCATAATGGAGGCTACTGGAGAATTCTAAAAGAGCTGGCTTGGCAAAAGTCTGCTAAATAGGCCACCTGAGGTCCAAATATTAAAACATCCACTGCTGATTAATAATAAAAAAAGACGAAGAATACCATTGTCCTAATATTTACTTTAGAATTACAATTTGAATGTAGACCACACTTGAAATAATATTATCAAGTAATCTAAAGTAAAAGAGGAATGGTTGGAAAGACAGCCACAGTAAGAAAAATTAATTATTGTAACAATGGCAGATGAGGGAAAAGAGAAGCAACATAAAAAGGGGCAAGGAAGTAAAAAGTAAATTTACATTATTCTGATTACCTTCTGGTCTGCTAAGCACATATCTTCATTAGGCTTCTTTAGCTCCTTAGCCATTTCTAATTCCAATCTTCGCTGTTCCAGTTTACGCTCTTTATTTAATCTCTTTTCATCACGTTTCTCTTGTTTTAACCGCTCCTTTTCCTTAAATAGCACAGAAAGGATAGAAAATTAAAGCCGCACATTCTACTTACAAAGGAGCAATTTAAGAACTTGAAAAGCAGTAGTTATACAATCTTAATAATCACTACAGCAATTAAACCATGTGGATTTAGAATAAAAGGCAACACACACAAACCCCAACTTTTTTTTTTAAAGAAGGAAGAACCATCCTGAGGGTTAGATGATCTGCAATACTGCTTTTTCGAGTAAATGCCCATGTTTGCAAGAGACACCCATTTCTCTCACAGGACTTTAAAGAGTCAGTATACAGATGACTTGTCCAATGCTAAATTTCTGCCATTGCTCAGTAGTGGTCAGCTCTGGAATGTGCTTTCAATGTCATGAATTAATCCTGTAGTATGTAAATGACATAAACAAGTGGCTCATGAATACTTAAGAGTGTCTTTCTCTCACTACTGGAGAACCCAAGCCTGTTCCTAAATCCTTAGGAGGTTTCCCAGAGTTATGTAGCATGGTGACTAGGGCAAGTTTGGGCCTCAGCAACTCTTCTTTTTGAATAGATTAAACTAACCAACTAACTAACTAACTAACTAACTAACTAACTTAACTAACTAACTAACAGTGGCTGAGAGGGAGAGTAAAGGTAAAGGGACCACTGACCATTAGGTCCAGTCGTGACCGACTCTGGGGTTGTGGCGCTCATCTTGCGTTATTGGCCGAGGGAGCCGGCGTACAGCTTCCAGGTCATGTGGCCAGCATGACAAAGCCGCTTCTGGCGAACCAGAGCAGCACACGGAAACGCCATTTACCTTCCCGCTGTAGCAGTACCTATTTATCTACTTGCACTTTTGACGTGCTTTCGAACTGCTAGGTTGGCAGGAGCTGGGACCGAGCAACAGGAGCTCACCCTGTCGCAAGGATTCGAACCGCCGACCTTCTGATCAGCAAGCCCTAGCCTCTGTGGTTTAACCCACAGCACCACCTGCGTCCATGAGAGGGAGAGTACTTGTGCTCAAATGAGTGATTGTTACTTATGTAAAATAGAAAGAGTGTATTTGCTACGCAGCACAGAAGTACACAGATTTTGCAACCCTTGAGGCTACCAATCATGAGTATATGCCCAGAGATTTGCTCCAAAAGAAGACAAGTCTTCAAAAACAAGAAATGCTTAGGATACATTCTTGCATCCTAAGGTGTTCTTGTGCAGTGGATGGGTGGCAGCAGAAGGAGGAGGAAATCTTGTCTTCTTCTGCAGCTCCTAGAGAATGATGGCACCCTGTTTTGAAGGAGTGGATTTCCAAGGTACAATGGTGTGCAGGGAGCTGTAGAGGAAAGGGAGAGGTGGGAAAGGGCCATTCTGTGAGTTAGGATCCAAGCCACTGTCTTAATTTACTTTTGGGGGGGGGGGTGTCGTTTCATGTTGCCAGGATTCCAGCTCGTCGTATGGGCAACTATCAGCCGTTAACAGATCTCCACAAAGCCACAAGAGAGATGGCAGAAATACATGCAACAAAGATATGTGCAGAATGAGACCCAGAAACTGCTTTAGAACAGACACAGGCAGATTGGAATAGACTACTAAACAAGACATCTGAATCAGTGCCTCATGAAATACAATCAAATGAATTCTTACCAGACAGTATAGGGAAAAAAATATTTTAAAACAATTACTTGATTTGACTGATGCTGAGAAGTTTTACTAAGGATAAAACAGAGGTAGTTGCAGGTGGTCATATAATATTGTGGCTTTTGAAATAATGCAGAATAATATATTTGTTCAGCTAAGTCTTCCTCTCACTGCACTGCCTTTTCTTGCCCATATTATGTGTCCCTCACAAGGCAAACAGTGGATTCAGGGGACAGCAATTTTCATGGAAACCACAGTGCAGGGGCCCAAACATAACTCACCAGCGGCTGCAATTTAAATAATAAAAAGGAGGCACTTTGAGTGCTTTCATAGATTTAATGTATTATCAATGCCATAAAGGAGGAAAATACACAAATAAGTTGTTCATTTTATCTACACAAGCGGGGGGTGGGGGTGGGCAGGGCAGGAAAATAAGTGTTCTTTCCAGAGGGATGGGATCTACAGTGAGGAATGTAAAATTATATTGTTTGTTTTAAGACAACACAGCATTATGGAAAAATATAGGAAATGCAAGGAGTGCTCTGACCAATTGCTATAAAACTTTACAACATCTATGACTGTAAACCCTTTCTGCCAGTGCATTTGCAATATTACTTCTGGTATATGGTCAATGTTTTTTGCCTTTTATGATGCTGCTGGGTACCTTAGATTTTTGTTCTGGGCTTAATTAAAAGTGAGAATCTGTTTTCTGCGACAGTGACTTGCACTCAAATTTAAAAGGCATAAATTTTAAGATACAAGGGAATACTGGAGGACGCAAGGAGAATAAAAGAACGCTAATAAAGCAGAAGTTTACACAAGGCAGATACAAAAGGAAAAATCCCCACAAATACTGGACAGCCTGGCAGAAGATCAAACCATGGGTGCATTGCAGAAACGCGCACATTTGTGTATTTACCACCCTTCTTAACATTTATCCCAGGATGCTTTCCAAAGCAAATTAAGAAAAACAGCATAAAGATATAGAATAATCAAACCAACAACAACAAAGATATAGAATCTATAGAATCAACAAAATCAACAAACAAATAACACATGGTGGCAATTTTAAAGCCAGTTAATAACCAACTGATGGGCCTTAAGACATGTGTAGATGTCACTATACCAGTGGAAAGGAGCTTTTTCAGTAGGGCTTTCAACCTGGCTAGCACTCCATATATGCCAAGAGAGAGAGAGAGAGCTCCACAGTCTTAAATATACCTCCACAGGCTTAAACATACCACCAGTAGAATGCCGTTGGCAGGAAGGCTTGAAAGAGGGCAGGGTATTGAGGTCTAGGATCCACAGGATCAAACACCTCGCCCCCACCCCACCCCATTCTCCGCAAAAGGCCAAAATACTATGCTAGCTCTGCAGCTGCTGTAGCAATTTCCCTCTCATTAATATCAATAGCAGGGGGAAATGGGGGGAGCCCAAAAATGTGGCGCACCCCCCCCCCCATTTTCTGCCCTAACTGGACTGAGCCAGGAAGACTTAGGAAGTGGTGGCTCTTCCACCATGGGATCTCTCTCGTCACCACGCATTCTGATATTTCCATCCTCTGTCCAATACTGACTGTGACAATGGGGTCTGGGCCACTGGGTATATCTTACGAGCAGGGTTGCCATCTTGCCCTCAGGACTGTGGGTGCCCGCTGCCACAACAATCCACGTCCGAGGCTCCCCCCCCCCAAAAAAAGGGTACTTCGCTGGCTGACTGCGGAGGGAAACTGCTTCTCTCTTGGAGGCAGCGCTGCTGCCGCCTGCCGGCTTTTCTCGTGCTTTGTGGGTGCTCGGCCCCCACAATTATATAATTGTTGGTTCCCAAGCAACCACAGCCCCTTGGGAGTTGGCTCCTATGCTTATGAGACACAGTAGATCTTGCTTTTCCATGGTCTACTGTATAAAGAAATATTGCATGGCAAAGATACAGTGTGCAGGAGGAAATAGTTGTGGGGAGAGTCTGGGCAATAGATGCAATCTATAGGTGCATTTGTGCATGTCCTCAATACCTTACACTAGGGCACACTGGGTAGAGAAGAATCACGCCTGGATTGCAGTGTAATTTATATTACCTGACTACCAAAACACTCGGCTTGCAAATAAATACTGCCACTTCTTTGTGTTGCTCCAAGAAGGTGCTGTGCATCTTAAAGGCTCAGGAAAACACATTTGTTGGCTACACACAACCTGCAGGTCCTACTGCACTCCTCACCCCCCTGAGGTCATGCTATTCTTTCACCATTGTGCTGGGGAAATGACATTTAATCATCTGCAGTGTTACTTACACCAACTTCAAATTAATAAAACATTCTTGGCTCTCGCACTCAATTTTATCGATTTTAAACGGTCAAAGTGTATACGCAGAACACTTAAAACTGAAAGATGGGTTTTGTTAAGTAAAACTAGGCCTGGAATCCCGCATGGCATGTTCAATAGGAAACGAGGTAATATAAATCTTTAGCGATGCTGGAATATCCAGAGCGCAAGAATCACCCGGGTGCTGTGAATTTAATTCTGCTTTCAAACTGCTTATTAGACAACTTGTGGAACCTGAGATACACTCCCATATTATGACTGCCTACAAAACTGCTGACAGAGCTGCTTAGTGATAAATGCATGTTTAACAACCTTTTGTTGTTTATTGATCCTCTGAGAATTGGGGTGGGGGTGGGGAACCTATAGCATAATGATGATATTTTGCTATGCAGTTTTATGCAAGTAAAATGAATTTAAGTTTGTATTTGCTATTGTCTGGAATTTTAATGGCTAAAATAAGAGAACTTGGGACAGCCCCGAAAAAAATACCATATATAATCATGGCAACACAGCCCATGCCATAAACCACTCAAATAGTCCACAGTTTCTCATGATACTACCAATACAGAAAGGAGGCCATAGTGGATGTCCTACTGGCAGGCATAGTGAGATGTACAGTGTCATCAGATTGGGCCTTCTCAGCACTGGCACCCAACGGAATTTCCTCTCCAGGGAGTATGAGTAGCCCCTTCACTCTGGGGAGAGTGGATTGTTCAGGTCAACTTATTATGAGGACCACTGCAGCATTTATGAAATGGTTTGTATTACTGTTATTTTAACACATTTGGATTGCTTTCTAATTAATGTTTATCATAGGTGCCAACTCCCTGGGGCCCTGGGTGCCTGAGCATCCACAGAATTCCCCATAAATGGGCCAGGCACCCACAAATTTTGGTGCTAGGGCAATGAATCCTGCATGGCTCCCATGGCCCTGGGCACTCATGGTCGCGGGGCCAAGCTGACACACCTGATGTTTATTATCTATTTGCTTCTGTGGTTGTAAATGGGAATTTTGGTTGTTTAATGGATTTATTGCAAACCACCCTGGGATCGCAGGGTGGATAAACGATGGAATAAATAAATATTGTCCCATTTCACTTCGCTCGTTATTAGTCATTTGCAATTGGAAAACTTGAGATATTGATTTATCACATACCATCCCTCTTTATAAACTCTGATGATTCCTAAGGCACTATCTCATAGAAGGTTACCTCCACTATTATTTAAAGTTACACACAAGAGAATGCACAGCACTGAGCAAAAGCAGGGAAACACCAACATAGTGCAGGGCTCTGGCAATGTTTAATCTGGCCCTGTCTACACAATCCAAAAGCCTGCTTGAATAGGTACTTCAAAAGGTATGAAACTCCCTTCCATTTTCAAAAATTAAAGGTAATAATTTGGGGTGCTGTGCTGAATACATCTTTCACAGTTGCTAAATATTTTGTTTCAGTTCAGTTTAGTCCTTTCTGGAGTTCAGTGGTAAACCACCTGTTTTGCTTCCAGGCACCTGAAGTTAAAAAGTTCAAGTAGCAGGTGATGCAAAAGACCTTCCTCCATCCAAGACCTGGAAGAGTCACTAGGAGTCAGAGTAGACTGGGGGTTTCTTTAAACATGTCCTCTGTAAAGCTATAGCATTACTAGATTTCCCTTACAAGAGGACTCAGAAAAAAATTCCACTTGCTCTTGTTTCAGACGAGGGAATTGGCCTGCTACTGTTTCTTTTGAAATCTGAAAAGCTTTGCTGAATCAAATTTTATCTGTCTCATGCAATTTAAAAACATATCTGAATGGATTTCCCCCCTTGCTGCTTTTCACAGAGCTGATATAAATTCTTTTTAACTGCAAACTGTTTAGTTATATGCGATTTTGCTTTACTTAATCATCTCTATTTGCAATATGTCCAATTAGATTTTTTACAGAGATTTGATTTGAAAAAATAACAATAATTTAAAAATGAAGTTGTGGAGTTTTTAAATGCTGGCCTATGGATATGTGATCATTAATAGCGCAAATTGCAAATGGGCCAATTTGCTCTTATTTATTTTATAGGCTATTGTCATACAGCGTATCTCATAATTCTACCCGCTGACAGCCTTCTTTAAAAAAACCCAACAATGAAGCACTTTATTTAAATAAAATTAAGTATTATATTAAATAAGGGCCCAGCCATTAAATATCTTGCTGCAAATCTCATACCTCTAAAATTTATGGCACCAGTAAAACCGGAATGAAATAGGCATTGCTATATAGGCACTGTCAGTGCAAGACCAAGGCTTGGATCCAAAGGTAAGCAGATGAAAGAAAAATTCCCCATCATTTCCTCTCCACTACAGCCACCTATATCCCTATCAAAGCTTTGGAGGGCCTTCAGATGTGGAATGCAGCATGGAGTGTAGAACAGGGCATGGCAGATGTTGGTGAAGGTCCACAAAAGTGCTGTATTCTGAGTGATTCTCCTCTGTCACCCACGTTGTACATGAGGGCTTCGTGAACACCCAGAGAGGCTTTTAAGGGGACACAGGTGTTTGTGGGAGGGAGGGTGGCATGGGAAATATTCCTTGCATGAACTTCTTCCCTTTCCGTTATCTTAGGGGCCCGAGCCTGTATCTCAGGGGTCAGCAACCTTTTTCAGCCATGGGCTGGTCCACCGTCCCTCAGACCATGTGGTGGGCCAGACTACATATATTTTTGGGGGGGGGGGAATGAACAAATTCCTATGCCCCACCAATAACCCTGAGATGCATTTTAAATAAAAGGACACATTCTATTCATGTAAAAACACGCTGATTCCCGGACCATCCACAGGCCGGATTGAGAAGGCGATTGGGCTGCATCCGGCCCACAGGCCTTAGCTTGCCTACCCCTGCTGTATCTCATGCTCGATTTAGAGTGGAAGATCCCTTGTCCTTTAAGATTGCCTATCAAAAGGGTCTGACAGAATGTCAAAAGAGCTTAAAAGTAAATCTTGAAGGATATAAGGTATCTAAGAAAAGAGAGTATGAGAAACTGCAATGCATAACTTGAACAGAATCATTAATTTTACATTAATCAGGACAAAAGAAGAGTACAGAACAGCATGATGCTTTGAAAATAAGGTGGGAAGAAAATGCCATACCCTACAGAAATGCTGGTGGCAAAACCCACCGGAGTTATAGTCCGATTCCTCAGGTGCAGGGGATGAGAAAAACAAACACTGCTTTGGAATATTATTCGCAATGGTAGATCTGCCCCCATGATTTACAAATAGTTCATGTCTCAAGTGTCACTGTTCAAAAACTTTACACAGTTTATGAATTAGAACTTACAAATCGCTTTCATTTACATTATATAGGTCAGTGACCCCTGTGTGATCAGCTGCAGGTTTTCAAAACCTCCACTGGTGGAAGGCTTCTTACTCGCTACTCTAAGGTTGCACATTCTATATTCTGATGTTTTTACATCAGGTCTAGGACCCCATAGTTTTGAGAGTGTTGTGTACGTTCTATGCCTAGCCTGGTCTCTTCTGCATACTAGGTCAGGCTACATAGGCAGGCAGGCAGGCAATGCATCTGCATAATGGTGGTAATAATAATAATAATAATAATAATAATAATAATAATAATAATAATAATAATAATAATAATATGTTATTTATACCCCGCCCATCTGGCTGGGTTTCCCCAGCCACTCTGGGCAGCTTCCAACAGAAAAATGAAATAAAATAATCTATTAAACATTAAAAACTTCCCTAAACAGGGCTGCCTTCAGTTGTCTTCTAAAAGTAAAATAGTTACTTATTGCCTTGACATCTGCTGGGAGGGCGTTCCACAGGACGGGCGCCACTACCGAGAAGGCCCTCTGCCTGGTTCCCTGCAATTTGGCTTCTCGCAACGAGGGAACCACCAGAAGGCCCTCAGCGCTGGACCTCAGTGTCTGGGCAGAACGATGGGGGTGGAGACGCTCCTTCAGGTATACTGGACCGAGGCCATTTAGGGCTTTAAAGGTCAGCACCAACACTTTGAACTGTGCTCGGAAACGTACTGGGAGCCAATGTAGATCTTTCAAGACCGGTGTTATGTGGTCTCGGCGGCCGCTCCCAATGAACCAAATAGTTACCTCCATACTATGACAGTTTTCAGAATCCACAAAGTAAGACCAACAAACCTAATGGAAAGTACTATATATACACTTGGGGAGAAATAAAACCACATTTTGCCACATAAAATTTAGAAGTATGAAATGACCTAACTGCAAAACACAGAGGAAGCAAATACATTTTCCCCATTCAACGTAAGATGATTTTGTGCCCTTGAAGTTATTTATCAATTCCAATTTTAATATATACGGTATATATATTGTAGATCGAGGCAAAGCTTCTATGCGAAGAATGGGGGGGACACCAATCACTCCATTTCAGAACTGTGATTTATTTTTATTTATTTTATTTTTTCCTGTGCAAAGAATGAGGAAAATAATATCCCATTTCAGAGTTTTGTACTCACTTCCGCTTTTTTGCGTGCCTCCATGGCTTTCATAAGCATCATATGCTGCCTTCTCCTTTCCCGTTCCTATTAGAGCAGATAAAATTAGAACAAAGCACTACACCATCTCAGGCATCAATTTTTTTCTCTCCAAAAAGCTCAACGGGACATGTTTAGCATTAATAGACAAGTCAGGGGTATATGCTAAATAAAAGACGAGAATAGCCAAGTCTGTGCATGTTTTAGTTCAGGTTTAGAAAGCAAATACAAGGACAACTGAAAGCAAAAAAGGTACAGCGATGAACATGGAGACAGTGTAAAAAAAGAAGCATACAGATTTACTTATGGTCAGTTGTGAGGCTCCTTTAGAAGCTGGCAGAAAAAAAAGCATAATGGTTGGCTGGAACAGGTCAGTTACCTTACATCTGCTATAACGGAAAGCCTGCAATTACTAATTGAGTGGCCAATTAAGCAAAAGACTGTTAATGCAGATACTTTGAAAAGTAATCAAAAGTGTTTCTTTTAAATTTAAAAAAAAATGAAATAAAAAGCATTTTGACTACATATTGGTAGTAAATATGTATCTCTGAATATAAAATTAAGGATGCAGTCGGTGGGGACTGAAATCAAGCTGTCAGTTTTAAAACTAGTTTCAGATAAAACTAGTCATACACAAATAAGAATGCAATAAGCTGATCATGTTTACTGTTGCGCTTAGGTAAGACACAGAAGCCGCACTATAGATTAAATGAAGGATATTGTGTTGAGTCCTGGACTAAAACACAATGCAAAAGAGTACAAAACTTCAAGATCCATTATCGGACCATTATAATGTGGGTTTATTTATTTTTTACATCCTGAAGGGCAGCATATTCTTCAATCCAATTCAAACTAAGTCTTCCCAATTGTGCAATATTATTAAAAGTTTTGAAAAACAAAATTTCATTTTAAAAATGAAACAAATAGGATTCCCAGAATCAAATACAGAAGGTGCCTAGTGAAAATAGCTGGTAAAACCTAATATATGCCGAACACATAATTTTTTGTGTAAGGTGAATTTGGCTCCAAATATGTACTGCGGTCCAACTTAGTATTATGGCAACAATAACCCTGATATCAAGGCAACAGCCTTGCATAGAAGTCATAGGGGTCAATTTATATAATAAGGTAAGTCATGTTGGTTTGCTTTTACAGACAAGACAAGCAGATGTATGCAATGCACTGTGCTGGAAAGCCATGCAGCAGTATGTAATATGACAGCAGCCAGTGCTACATTTTATGCATTGCTATGACAACCATATCACAACCAAATCACAATGCGGTGTTAGATGTACAAAAATAAACATACCCATACCATATCTAGTCTATGCCTCTCCAACTCCTGGTAGAAAGAGTTGGCACAATATTATGAAACAGAAATCACAAAGAGTCAAAAACCACTTTATAAAATCCCCAAAAAGTTCCCAATACCAAAGCAAAGCAAATTTACCCATAAGGTGAAGGAAAACATTTAAGCAGAAATAAATAAATAAATAAATTTTAAATTAAAAAGTAAAGAACATTTGGAGATTTGCCCTCCAAAATAGTTTAGCTATATATTGCATTAAAATAGCATTTTATTTTCTCATTAAATGTTTGGTACAAACCTGATGCTTCAGAAGAACAGCTTGCTGTCTTCTCATTTCCTTTTCCTTAAAAACATGGAAAAAATAAAATCAAATATATAATAAATGACTCTTTCCCCACCCACCCCACCATCATGTAAGTTTCTCTTGTTCTTTAGTCCCCATTTTTCTGCTCCCCCCCCCCTGTAATAACCTGAATCAGCGTATTGGATACCTTGAAAACGGAATGAATGGAAGAGGCACTGGAATGAATATTAAGTCATGTCAAGATCAGGAGTAAGATTACATGCTTTCCAAATGCTGCAGGTCAATGATCAAGTATGATTTTCATATTCTATGCAACACAGAAGTTGTATGCAATTATCAACCAAATCCTGGTTCCAAACTTACTGCTTTAGTTCTCAGGAAGAACTCGAGTTCAGGTTAAAAACGCAATGGGTCCTTTGGGAATGCACAGCTCCTTCTATGAGCAGAGCAGTAAATTTGGAATCAAACCAGGATCCACCCCAAGAGCTGCATGTGCTTCTGTTTGCACAAAGAGGAGTAGCCGGACCTGTCCCTGCTACAGCCTCTCGGATGCTGCATCTGACCTGAAAGAGGGGTTTGACCTGCTTGGGATAGAAATGAAACTAAGGGGTTGGAAAGGTGAAACCCCAAAATCCTTGGTGTGCAGTGCAGACAGAACACAGCGCTTTGGTACACTGGCCTTGGTGTTTTTCATTTAAACCATCGGTGCTGCTCCCCGAGAAAATATCCAGAACTAGTACATGCATCTTTCAATGATTTTTGACTACATACACACAAACTGTATCAGGTAAACTTACAAACGTAGTGATATTTTTCTAAACGCTTCATGTACATGTACAAAACATACAGAGACACAGACACATATGCATAAAGAATAAAAGATACTGAATACATTCTGATGATCTATTTCTGTTACATTTTTGACACATCATTTGCTTATGTGTTCAATCATACAGTTGTGTGTGTGTGTGTGTGTGTGTGTGTGTGTTTGGAAGATAAAAACTCTGGTGCTTATCTAAACTAACCTTTATTCGTTTCTCGGCCTCCAATAATTTGGCATTTGCTGCTTCTTCCTTCTTTTTCTTTTTTGCCTGTGCATGCAAAACAGGTCCCAAGGTCATGCAATGGCACCACTACAACTTGAAAGTAATCTCAGACTAGAAAAAAAGCTTCATGCCTCACAAGGTGCGAAACAATACCACACATAATGTGTACATCATAACAGATTTCTTCCTCAGTACATTCTGCATTGTGAAAAACTCATGATTTTTGGTGGTAGAGGGAGTGGAAATGTACAATTAAGGAACACTTTGTATATCAAAATGAAAATGTAAAACATTACTGGTGAAGACTGAACTTTCATTACTTTTCTTCTAAAATAGCAGGGTTTTAGGGGGGGAAATCATTGGTTGATGATTTAAAGCTTTCTAGTGATTGAATATACTTAATCTGTAGACATAATTTCGAGAGCTTAATTAAAGCCAGGGGTAAGGAACTGCTTACTGGCACATTATCAGAACATTACTTCCTGCTTAATGTATTAAAGAGCTAGTATGACAACTAAGAATAAAAAGAAATCTGTCGCCAGACAGATCAGAAACTGAGATTTGAAATAGAAATCTTAAATTTAAATTCCCTCTGACATAGTTTATACATGGCATGGATACATTATACAAACCAACTGTTTACGAAACAGAGACTAACAAATCCTTTGAAAGTATAATAAACATGCACACTTTTTAAGATTAGAAACATGCTGTTCAAATGTCAGCTTCAAAGGTGCTTTCTGAATCCCTGTTGCTTGTTCTTATAATTCAATCAAATCTTTTTATTTCTCTTTTCTGTCTTTGCATTTTAACTTATTTAACACCTATAGAGTTGGACCCAGAGTTTATGTTCTGCAAAGGGATTCTTCCATTTGCAGATGGGGCTGCAATCCCGTGGAGGCTCCTGCTAGAGCAAGGAAAAAAGATGATTTTCACCAATACTCCCTCCTCCTGCCACTCTCTAGCATCACCTCCCATGTTCTGTTCGGTTCCTCAAACCTCTAGAATTTTTTTCAGAAGACACAAGGAGCTGCAAAGAGAAGGCAGAATCTCTGATAATCTTCCCCTTCCCCCCTCCAACCCTTTCTCCAGCAGGAGCATCCCATCTGCAGTTCTGCTCACAGAAATTCTGGATTCAACCCACAGTGTTTTAGGTACATCTCACACTCCAGAAGACTCCCTCAGAGTACTTATACACTAATGTGTTTACTACTGAAGTCCAATTCATCAGATGTAAAATGAATTTGGTGCACGATAAAATGAACCCAAGTCTTGAACTTGTTTGTCTTTTATGTGCTGCAGAACACGTTGCTGTTTTGGGTCAAACATAGCTACTACTCCCATGGATATCCAGGATGCATGCGCTTCCCTAAAATTTGCACGATCAAATTGTTTTACAGATGTGCCAGACTTTAGAATTTGCAGATTTAGAGCCATAGTTTAAGGATGGATTGGGATTTTTTTTTAAATGACAGACAGTGTGACACTCTGATACAACACTTGATGAATTCCTCTAACAGACTCTTCCTTGCATATTCCACTAAAAGCTGGCTTCATTGAACTGGTTATACCTCTAATATTTGCTGAGCCCGAAGTTCTTTTTCAATTCTGATTTGCTGAATTCTCTTAATCTTTTCCTACAAGAAGAAAAGCTTTCATTTATTTTAAGCAGCAGTAATAGCAGATCATATCCTCTACAGCCCACCCATCCAATCCTGTTCCCAGGAAACAACAACATACCACATTCTGTCAGGCTTCACTAGATAAGCCAGGCTTGATTTCATTTAATGTGCTTTGAACTAGCAGTGCAATGACAAGGGCCATACACCTGCGACATGAAGGGTGCAAAGGACGAACTTTTTGCTTCAGCTGGTTAGGGACTTGCAGGCACTTGTGGTGACAATGTGGTATTAAATATCTCAAAGGGCTCATCCAGACTTCCACTTGCCATATTGTCCCACCCCCACCCCCAGAAAACCTGGGGGCCTAGAACTTCATCTCTTGTCATCACTATCTGCCTCAGCTCATAAAACTCCCTGAAAAAAGTTAGTTCAGGCCGTGGGGTCTGACCTATATCTTCTGTTATGCTAATAGATGCACACAATTCATTTAGCTTATCTGCAATCTCCCCATCCTCCTTTAGCACACCTTTAATCCCTTGTCATCTGAAGCAGTGTTTCTCAACCAGTGTGCCTCCAGATGTCTTGGGACTACAACTCCCATCATCCCTAGCTAGCAAGACCAGTGGTCAGGAATGATGGGAGTTGTAGTCCCAAAACATCTGGAGGCACACTGGTTGAGAAACACTGATCTGAAGGTCCAACAGCCTCCCTAGCTGGTCTCCTGCTACTAATGTATTTAAATAATTTGTTGTTGTTGTTTTTATGTTTTATTTTATAGCATATTAACCATTGAATCCTATATGCTTCTGCTCAGTGGGGCTTACTATATTATTGCAGTCTGAAATACTGTTTTAATGAGCAGCCCCATTTTGTTTAATTTTCCTAGCATGGATTACTGACATTTATCATAACATTTCCTGTAATTTTCTTTCAACTGCACTTCCCAATCTGTTGGCTGCAACTGGAAATCAACTACCTGAGACAATTGTTGAAATATATTATGCATTTATGGCAAGCATCTTATAAAGACAAATATATAATTCAATCCTGTGTATTCCTACTCAGAAAAAAAAATCCCACTGAGTTCAGTGAGGTGTATTCCCAAGTAAGTGTGTATATGTTCATTTATGGACAGTATGGCCTACTGACTTCCACAAGACTTCTGAGTTGGCATGCACAGAACTGGACTGTAAATTTCCTCATTTCACATTCATGGCATATTGTGCCTTCATACTGCCCAGATCCAGTGTGAGGATTCCTCTTAAAAACTGTAAAACCTATTTCACAACCTTAAGGTCCTAACTGTAAATTGCTGTTAATAACAGAGGCATACGTAAATGAAAACCAGAACCTAATACTACTACTTACAAAAAAGATAAATTTAACATAATGCGTTTAAGATCAGGGTGAAACTGGCAAGGTCTCTCTTGATAAAACTCGATGGAACGAACAGGGTAAAAGTATCATTCGTGCTTTGTCTGACATTGCAGTTTGCTTAATGGTTTATTAGCCTGCTCATGCCTTCTGTCAGATAAAACCAGAGTGATTCAGTCTTTTGTCACAGCTAACTTACAGTTAAAGAAGACTCTATTTTGGCAGAAATCCCAGACCAGACCTTCAGATTCCAATGAGTTTGAGCCTTTAAACATGGCTGCCGACATTTTGGACCATTGCTGCTCCCCCCCCTTTAACATCAACTTGATCTGTAAACATCCATCAGCAGGTGATGTATATCCATGTTTGAAAAGCAGAACCAGCAGGTTTCTTCGTATTAAACTGTGTGTGAGTCTTTTTTAAAATTTATAGCTCATCAAGCCACTGTTCAAAGGACAGAGAAGCAGAACAAGCTAGGTTTTCAGCTCACAGTCCAGCTTAAACACATACACATAACATATCTGGTAATGCTTATGACTGAAACCCGAAAGGCATAAATTACCTGCTGTTTCATTATTTTTATCTGCTCTTTTTGCTTTCTTTTTTCTTCGGCAGCCATAATAGCTGTGAGTGAGAAAGAGAAAAAAAATGTCAGCAGTAAATAAGTGCAGAATAATGGAAAACTAATATCTATGGATTCAAAAAATCATCTGCAAGAGTCTGCAAGGTTCTTAGAAGTTTAGTACTTACCTTGCTGTTTTTTTGCTTCTTTGGCAGCTCGGGCCTGTTCTTGCTTCTGAAGTTTTCTCAAAAGCTTGATTTGTGCTGCTTGCCTAGCAATTTCTGAAACACAAAGAGAGAGAAAACAAAAAATACTAAAGGTACAATAAATATTTCTTATTAACACAAGGTCAATCTTACATGGATCAAAGAAAGTATGGAAGAAGTCTGTGTTTGCTTTTTGTGCATTTAGCCTAGAAGTGTCTGTTTGAGGATTTCCTTACCCCATGATTTCATTGAAAGAACTTTTGTGTTGTTAATACCTCAGTGTATCTTGAGGAAAGAGGATTAGGTGTAAAAGTGTGTGTGTGTCTCTCTGTGGGTATATATGTGTATACACACACACACCTCAAGGCATCATGCAATTCCCCTTTTAGGGAGCAGGGTGGGCAAATGAAAAGGCATTACAATAATAATGACTGTCATCTCGGATGCTAAAAGATCAATGACAGGGTTTATTTTTATGTGGAAGTGCCTCCTTCCCATTTAAAGCTCAATGAGGGAATTTATCAGAATGGAGAGGCTGAAATTCAGCTTGCATATACAGTACAGTGGATTCATAATCACCACATTAAAAAAAATGATTCTGAAACAGCAGCAGGGACCTTATGGCCCTCTAGATTTCGTTGGCTTCCGATTTCTAGCAGCCTGAGCTGCTTCAACCAGCGTGCCCAACGGGCAGGATGATGGGAGTTGCAGTTCAGCAACATCAACACAGGTTTCCCCCTCCCTGCTATCAGAAATGTCTCCAACCACCAACCTACTATTTCCTACCTACCTTCTAAAAGTTTCATGTTATCTTTGAAAACAATAAATAAAGCAACATTGCAATGATGGGTTGCCATATTTCAAGAGGTAAAAATCAGGACATAAATAGTTGTTGAGATTTTTTTTAGGGCAATCGCCCGATAGCCCCACAGCCACTGAGCCAGAGTCGCCCACGCCAGAGCCTGAGCCTGAGCCTGAAGCAGAGCTGTTTGTGCACATATTTTATTTTTTAAAACCAAAATCCAGGGCATTTGCTTTAAAATGCAAAATTCCTCCCGGGTAGGCATGTAGGACTCCCAAAAGAGGACATGTCTGGGAACTCTCAGATGGATGGCAACCACAGCATGTGCTGTAATTGATAGGAACCCTTCCACCCAGCAGAGGATGGCAGAGCAGTCATTAGCTGCCACTTCAGGGACACAACAGGGATGGCCAAATTCCTGTATTTACCAGAAACTACATACAGAAATGGTAGCGAAGGCAGTGGGCACCTCAACCAACACCATGCAAGTAGGCAACTGTCCATTAGCCAGCTGCCTACGCCACAAGGAAGACCAGCTACTCGGTCAGTAACTGAATAGCATGTTGCTGCAAGCTGAGATACGTCCCTTGCCTCCATGGACATCTCACAAGGTTTTCTAGTAGCAACAGGAATTAACCTTTCCCCTTCACCCACACTGAAGGTTTCTGCCCTGCTGCTCCTACTAGAACTGCTGGGCTTGGGGGTGGGGTGGGGGGAATAAAAGCAACAATTGTGAAGTTGCAAAAACTACAATTATACATGAAATATTTATACACAGCACAGCACAATCTACATGACAAGTTATCTTACGAAAAACAAGACTAGAATTACTGGCAGAATAGTTATGTCACAGAGGCACCTACTTTGGAATCTATACAAATGTGCCAGATTATGGAATCAGGAGCCATTGAAACGAGACAACCCAGAAGGTTGGCATGTCCTCTAAAGCATGTGCCAAAGACTGGGATAATTATCCTCCTTCCATAAGTGTTATGAGCTTGAACTCAGCTCTGTCGTGTTCATCACATTGCGAGGCACTGATGTAAATACACAAGCAGCACAAATACTGATGACAACCTGCCCCCACCCCCAGGATGAGATCATAAGCCAAGAGCTCAAGTCCCAAGATTAGAAGGTAAAGTTCCTTCCATTCTTTGGAACCTATCCACAGAAATTCTCTCATTCGGGGTAATGACAAGGCAGTAGAGAGCATTATATTGGGAAGTAAGTAGTTTTGTAGTCTTCTAGACTGCCAAATATTCTGCTTGCTACTCCCCCTCTCCCCTGAGGAGTCAATTATCTCTAAAGGGTTAGTATAATAATAAAAATTTTCATTATCATTATCCTAAGCCAGGGATAGCAAGAAGATTCTGCTGAATAGATGTGCACACTGTGTAAGAGGCGCATTTACACCTTGCTCATATGCAATACCTGTGTGTGTGTGTGTGTGTGTGTGTGTGTGTGTGTGTCATCAATTTTCCCAAGTAAATTACGGTATTGTATGACCAGTTTCTGGCATCCCTGAATATTTAGGGAGTTACTCTTTATGACACTAGATGAAACAATACTGGGAAGTCTTTTGAAGAAATAATATATTGTTAACCTGGAGTTTTGCAAGAAGAGTTTGGATTTGGATTTGATATCCCACTTTATCACTACCCAAAGGAGTCTCAAAGCCTTTCCCTTCCTCCCCCACAACAACAAATGCTCTGTGAAGTGAGTGGAGCTGAGAGACTTCAAAGAAGTGTGACTAGCCCAAGGTCACCCAGCAGCTGCATGTGGAGGAGCGGAGACGCGAACCCGGTTCCCCAGACTATGAGTCTACCGCTCTTAACCACTACACCACACTGGCTCAAACAGTGTCATAAATGACAGAGCCTTCCAGACTGCAGAACTGAATGCTTTATAATTAGGTAAATTGGATATACTGTACACACAATCCAAAACGTGTGTATGTGTGTGTAAGCTAAGTTACAAGGAAGCGGCTGATGGATGTAATAGTGGAAAACCGATTGGAATGGTTATTGTAAAATATGCAGGGATGTAAGATATGCAAAATTAACCATGGAAAGAGAAGAAGGAAAATCAATGGATATTTTAAAGTTTGTAAAATGTTTAATTGAAACTGTAAAACGAAAAATGTAATAATTTTTTTTTAAAGGAAGTGGAATGTGGAAAAAAAGACAGGAGCCTACAGCTCACATTGTTTTAAAAATATAAACAGAAGTATAGGTAGGGAGGAAGTTTAAGCATGTTTACTGAATCATGTATTCACCATAGGAATACTGCAAATGGGAATTTATTTAGGTTCTGAATGTGTACTACTACTAATAATAATAAAAATGATAATAAATTAAAATTCTATGCCACCCTTCATCAAAAGATTACACAAAAATACATACCATAATAGCAAACAAAAACAAAACCTCCACAGGTATTTATTAAAATTCATACATATTACCAGGGACATATGCCAAGTACTTGCCAAGAAACAGGACTGAAGGAACAATTAACTGGATCCTATCTTCCTTTGTCCTTGGGTGACATTCAACCATGCTTCCCTCAGAATAGACCCACTATGAATAATAAAGTTAGCTCCACTAATTTTAATGAGTCTACTCTGAGTAAACCTCAGTTTAATATCACCCTTCTATATACAGTATGTAAAAATGTAGGCATGATGAAACAGCCTTTCTCCATAACCACTGAACCGAATTGAAACAAATTTGGGCAGAACGTACCTTGCACATCAGGGAGGGATCTGGCATAAAAAAATTATCAAAAAACCACACCTTTCATACCTAAAATGATGATTAAACACAAAAAGTGGCGCCCAAATTAGACGTCACCACCAGAAGCTCTGAAGACTCCAGCAGCTGCACTGCCAGATGACATCACAAAATTCCACAGCAACCAACTGAAAACAGTCCTTTTGCAGCAACAAGGCCCAGCTTTTTCAATAGGCCACAGCATTGCCAAGTAGGGAAAAACAAACAGAATAGGGCCTTTCACAACCGGGGGGGGGGGGGCAACAGGGATGAGGCACAACAAAGGGAGGGGAACACATAGCCATGGGGGGAGGGAGGACCCTGAGTCAGCCAAAGCAGAGGGGGGTGGGTTGGGACACGGAAAACTGAGTAGGCCGACTGCCAAAACGGCCATTCCACCTCCAAAGCCCAAAGCCTCTCCCGGCGGCTGCATTAATAAACGCCTGGCAGCAATAGGCAGTCATTCATCATTTCCCCTAACACGCACTTGGGGGCATGGCGAGGGGTTTTTGCTTTTTAATTTAGTGGGCGTTGTGTCACATGCGAGGCTACGGCGGCCATTTTAAGTAAGGGCAGTTGTGCCCCTTTTAACCTAGGCTTTATACTATGACTGATTGCCAGCCTCTGCATCTTTAAAAAAACAACAACCCCCCCAAACAAACTACAGAACACACAACAACGCTCAACTCATAACAATACCCACCAAAATAAATGACAACCCCAAAAATAAAATTAAACAATAGTAACTTCTGCTTCTCATGTTCTTATTTCAAAAAACAAATAAAACGTTTTGTTGATGTGGTACTGATAACACAGGCAGGAAGCTTGTCGGGCAGGGGAATCCTAAAACTTCTTAAGACAGACTGTAGGGGAGTAGGGGGCTGGATTAGGTGGAGGTATCCCTCTGCCCAGCTCTCCCAGTTCTCCTGACCTCCTGCTGGCCACCAAATGGGCAGACAGGAGCCCTACTAACACAGGCCAGCAGAGAGCCCCAAAACTGGGACATTTCAAAGAAGTATTCTGGAGCTTGAGTGAACACGGAAAGCCCTTAACACAATACATAAACCAAAAGGCTTCTTTGCTTATTGAATATAAATTGTCTGCAGGTACCTTTTACTACGTGTTGGGAGAAGTTATAATAAAGTCCTTACCTTGGGCTTGTAACTTTCTTAACAGCTTAGCATCTGTGTTGTCAAGAAACTCAGTGCTACCAACATTTGGAGGTCGACCTTTGCGACGCCTCATTTTCGATTCCTCTTTCGCGCGCTGTCTCTCTGGATTTGGTGGCCGCCCTCTACGTCCTTCCATAGCTCTGATACGAGGAAGGACTTCCTCTTCTTTCAGCAAACACCACTGCATCCCCTTTGTAATTAATATATTTCACAGGAAGTCATTATAAACGCAAAATGGACAACAAAAAAATGTACACCCAGCTGACATGTAAAAATGCACACCAAAGCATATGTCTATATATCTGTGTGAGAGCTGCAAGCTTGAACTGATCAAACTGGCAGATTAATAGATTTAGGCTTTAATTGCGGCCTAGGATTTTCTCCCCACTCCACCCCGCATGGAAGTTGCCCTGCTCTCCACTTCTCTCCTACTGGTATTGACACCAATGAAAGTGAAAAGTACAGTATTATTGTTTTTTCTATTCCATAGCAGCTGTATCTCTTGGATGTTTTTAAAGGGATGAGGGGTATTGTATTCACTCCCACCAGTGGAACACTGTCAGAAAGTAGGTACATCTTTGCCAGAAAAACTCTGTAGGCATACCAGGGTCTTTTCTGGGGAATGAGCTGCTGTCCTGCCAGCAACACTTATATACATTTCAAAGGCCCCTTGGCTAGCACTGGAGTATAAACCTGATTCAGCATATATCTCAAGCCCCTTTGCATCCTTGTACTCTTATTTAGGTTCATTCGTGAAGTTCTGAATAGCTTGTTTCCAAATGAAATTACTTGGCAGTAATTAGTATTTAATGAAAGCGATTAGCTGTTGCTTACACATCATTGTTACATTGTCTTTGCTCTGTTTTGTCTAATTATTCCATTTGGAAGGGTACATTGAGACAAAAGGCGAACATGTTTGCTAAAAGAGAAGTCTCAAATTCTTTGGTCAGCATGATGAAACTATCTTTGATAATTTGTACATTCTTACAATCAGTTCACACTGAAACTCATTATTGCCTTACAGTCTTCTCAGAAAGGCGTTACGTTCATCTATGGAAATCAGTTTCTACCTACCATTAAAAAAAAACATTTTTAATTGATCTGAAATTTTCAATTTATTTTAATCCCTTGTTCTCACTATCTCATTCTGTGGAAACCTCAGGATTTCTGCTGAGAATGATTCCATTTGCTTACATTTCACCATGTGGCATCTGTACCCTCCGTATCCTAAATTCCTGTAGCTTTCAAACACAGCCTTTAGTTTAGGAACAGCTTGCGTTTAATTTACACAAGAAGAGCCCAGTATTGTGTTTCTTTATCTAAAACAGCACAGAAGTCTGATCTCTTCTGAACTGTGTATCTCATGGTTTCCTCATAACACAGTTCTCACTGAGGGGATAAACCAAAGGACCATAGCTCACTAGTAGACCAAATGCTTTGCATGCAGAAGGTCCCTGTCTCAATCTCTGCCATCTTCAGATAGGGTTGGGAATGCCAGTCAGTGTGGACAGTACTGAGCCAGATTGACCAATGCATCTGTCTCAGTCTAAAAGAGCTTCCTATATTTCTATATCTGTGCTGTGACACTTCAGACTGCAGAGGAAGGCTTACAGGACTGAACCCCACCCTCCCATACAAAAAAAGAAGATCCCTGCACATAGAAAAGTAACGTGCCAAGGAAAAGGCTAGACTAGACGTCTAGTTTCCATTGCCTTTTAAAATAATTAAACAAACAAACAAGGCATATGGCCACAATTAATTTATCACTGTTAACCTTAGAACCAAGAACACAATCTGCCGGCTACCAAGCTCCCTTCTAAAGAAAGGGAGCCTTACAAGACTTCCATATTTGGATAAGTAAACTGTAACAACAACAGGCTAAATTTATACTTGAAGAGTTTGGATTTTATATCCCGCTTTATCACTACCCTAAGGAGTCTCAAAGCGGCTAACATTCTCCTTTCCCTTCCTCCCCCACAACAAACACTCTGTGAGGTGAGTGAGGCTGAGAGACTTCAAAGAAGTGTGACTAGCCCAAGGTCACCCAGCAGCTGCATGTGGAGCAGCGGGGAAGCGAACCCTGTTCACCAGATTACAAGACCACCGCTCTTAACCACTACACCACGCTGGCTCCCATTCATTCGATCCCTCCCTGTACCAATAACACACATACAACCCAATGAGGCTCAGATGAGCATTGCAGTGTGGATGGGCACCTGATACTGCAACAGGTTGAACTCAATGGGGCTGGTGCTTCTGAGTAAGATACATATAGGATTGTGTTGTGCATCAGCTGCATGTGTAGAATTCTGCTTCCACACACAGTTCTCATTTCCTTAGTTGAGTTCACTAATTGCATAATCTCATTTTGAAGCATACAAATTGACCAAAGAAATAAAGTGATGGTAAAGGTAAAATTAAAGGGACGCGGGTGGTGCTGTGGTCTAAACCACTGAGCCTGGGACTTGCTGATCGGAAGGTCGGCAGTTTGAATCCCCGCGACGGGATGAGCTCCAGTTGCTCGGTCCCTGCTCCTGCCAACCTAGCAGTTCAAAAGCATGGCAGGAAGGTAAATGGCATTTCCATGCACTGCTCTGGTTTACCAGAAGCGGCTTAGTCATGACCCGGAAGCTGTACGCCGGCTCCCTTGGCCAGTAAAGCAAGATAAGCACCGCAACCCCAGAGTCATCCACGACTGGACCTAACGGTCAGGGGTCCCTTTACCTTTACCTTTTAAAATTAAAATTAAAATTAGGACAAATGGGGTAATATCTTGCATACCTTTGATTTGAAGCTAATTACATCAGAGTCCATCATTCCAAAGTTAATTTGCGTGCTTTAAAATTAAGCATGGTAACTTACATGTAACTGGGAACAAGGATAGATTACCAAGAGTTTACTGGTGACGAAGAGCAGTGATTTGCAATACCAGCTGGGGCTTGTAGAAATCACACATATATAGACATATATGAAAGCATGTACAACAAGCACATTTATGCTAGCAAACACTGTAGGAAAAAAATAAGAAGCTGCTATTTTGAATGAAGCACATTGCCCTTCTCATTAATGCACACACATTACAATCAAAAGTTCCCTAACACTGAAGAGTTACTTACCTTCATTTAGTGTTTTCCAAAGTTCATATTCTGTATTGCTCCACTCTAACTCTAATGCACCTGTTCTCATATTTTCCTCGGTTCTTAAATGGCTCCTGCCTCCACCCAAAGTGAAAACAAGGGTCATGAATTCAGAGCTATCACCCTGAATAAACAGAAGGCTCATCTTGCTTGCCTGGCTGGAATCGATCTAAATGTGCGTCTGGCAAAATCTAACCAATGATGTACCAAGAACTAGACACCAAGAGTCTCCTTGGGAAGAAAGCTAAAAGCAATTTGACAGAATTGTCCTCCTGGTTTTCAGTACACGTGCTTGTAGGGCAACGGCATTTCAATGGAGACATCTAACATATTTTCTTTTTGGTGTGCAACCCTTTCTACTAACCAAAACTGGAAGAAAGATTACCTGGAACCTTCACATCCCCCTCGCACACGTAACATTTATAGTTCAAACAATATGATAAAGTCAAGCAGGAAGGGAACAAGAGGGGGCTTCACACAAACCCCTCTGTGCATGGTGGAATTGCGTGTCTTAGCTTTGTTGGCATCGGAAGGAGTAAAACATGCATAGACATAATGCAAGTAAAGCTCATTAGCATAGAACTCCTTCCAATGTCCAATAACACAGAGATGTTAGGGGAGCAAAGTACTCTACGCACAACTCCTTTCAATGCAGAGAACCCTGCACAAGGATAGCTAATAATTTGGGGGGTGTCTAATAACACTGCGGTCATGCATCCTAGCAGACAGAATACAGAGTTTATTTTGATTTCAAGAAGAGACCCAGACTCATAACGCATAGGAGTTTGGCAAGAAATGTTGAAGGAGTTAATTGAAAAAGTACATGGTAAGTAATTTGCAAAGCGAAACTTGTCAAATGGTCCCAACAGTACACTAACTTATCCATATTGCAATCTATAAGCCAAATTGACTAAACCATGATCTATTATCCTTCTTCACCCCAATTTTAACTGCCAAAGTTTCCCCCAAGGAGAATTAGGAATTGTTGTTCCGAGATATTCCTGCGATTTTACAAAATATTAACCAACCGCAAATATTATACACTGCTATAATCTCCATGGCTGCCTGGGTGAATCCATGACAGCAAAAACAAGGGGGGAACCCAACCACCACCAATGTGTAGCGATGCTATGTCCTCAGGGTAACTTGGTAATTTTAATGTAATGGCTTTCTGTGCAGAATCCTGGGAACTGTAGTTGGTGGGGATTCTGTGAATTTGCTGTCAAAATCTATAGCTTCGCTCCCAGAATTAAAGTTCCTCATTAAGGAAATAGAATGACTGCAGCAGTACAGCTATACCCCGAGGCCTTGTTCTCTTAAAACAGCAGATGATATGGCAAACTTGTTCCGTGAACATTCCTCACTGTGAAAAAACAACAAAAAACAATAAAACCCCTCCACAAAATAAAACTTCAGGTCAAGGAGATATGCTCTAGGCAGGCTTTCTCCCTGACATGTTGGCTTTATATCAGTAGAGAGGTTTTTGAACAGACAAACATCAGTCAAGTGAGCCCCAATCTGTAGTCTGAAGTTGTGCTGTCAAGAAACAGGTTTGCCTCCTCATCAGCTGTTTATGTGAACTAGCCCCAGTATCTGCAATGACTTACATGTACAGTTATGCTTTACTGACCACTTTAAAGCACTGAGCACTAGCAGGGGAAGCCGTATCGTTCAATTTTCCTTCATCTACTGGGACAAAAACGGAGGCAGTGTCATTTCCCAAGTGTGTGGTTCTGCACCATTTCGTGTGTTTTTTGGCAACACCTGGCTTTGTAGGGATGTGGGAAAGGTGTAGCAGGCTAGAGCCATGAGCAAACTGCTCCAATAGTTCAGGGTAGTACGGTACAGTGGTACCTCTACTTACGAATAACTCTACTTAGGAATGTTTCTACTTACGAATGGAGCTCCGTCTGCCATCTTGGATGCGGTTTAGGTAGGATTTTTTCTACTTACGAATTTTTAGATAGGGTTGCTTCTACTTACAATTTTTTTCTCCCAATGCATTCCTATGGGATTCGACTTACAATTTTTTTCGACTTACGAATGTGCGTTCGGAACGCATTAAATTCGTAAGTAGAGGTACCACTGTACTTGGAAGCACTTGGCAGGTATCTGCACACACTTAGTTTGTACCTGTGGAAAACTTGCCTTAAAAAAGGGGGAGACCATATACAGACCCCATATTCCCAAACTATAAGGAATGAAATACTGCCCACTACACAGAAAGAAGCTAGGTAGTCAATTATGCAAGTAGTAAGTGATGTAAGACAAATAATAGGGTACACAAAGGCACATTTAGATTAAGAAAAGGTTCCCATTAGAGAAGTCCAAATAAGGTAAGACAGAAAGGGGGAGGACACACGTAAATCCTTACAACTACAATTAAGCAGGGCCGGCCCTAAGGCAAGGCTGGGGGGGTGCAAGGCACCAGGGGGGCGCTGCCCACGCGGCAGCTGTGCTCGGAAACAGGAGGGGGGGCACCGTAGAGATAGTTCGCGCCACGACGCCAGCTATACTTAAGACAGCCCTGCAATCCAGTGCACCTGAGAGTAAGCCCCATTTAACTCTGTGGGACTTAAGTTCCAAACTAACCTGCAAAGGATCGTGCTGCACATTAGCCAAAACAAAGAACAGCGTCTCACAGATGAAACACACACACAAATGTCCTTAAAAACACACATTTATCATATCCTCCCTGGGGTTTGTTGTCCCCTCCCCAATCTTATTTATGTAGACTTTGCAGAAATCATCGTACATTCTCCACACTGAACAAACAACTCTATGTTTAATTCTATATTTCAGCCAACACCACAGAGACAAGCTAAAGAAAAAATATGTGTATGTGAACACAGCTTATTACAATTACCACATATATAAAATAACAAAGTTGACCTAAGAAGCATTTAAACTGATATACCAGTGCTCAAATTACAGAGAAAAGAGGGGACATTCTTAAATGAAATGCATAAGCCCCACCCCATGACTCCACCCAGTTTTAGCCGAATCATGCTTCCCATATACTGTATGGCCTTCTGAAAAAAGGGCCCACCTAAAAGGCAAGCGGGGTGGGGGTGGGGGGTGGACTTGTAATCCGAGTACTGGAATATAAATTCAACCTCAAAGGCCAATGATAACTAGATCAGTGTTTCCCAACCTTGTGCCTCCAGTTGTTTTGGGACTACAACTTCCATCATCCCTAGCTAGCAAGACCAGTGGTCAGGAATGATGGGAGGTGTAGTCCCAAAACATCTGGAGGCACAAGGTTGGGAAACACTGAACTAGATGACTGCAGTTTCCAAATTTAATTCTGCGAGATGCTGAGCACCTGGCAAGGTGATAATGAATTGTGAAGGTTTTTCCAGCACTTTCCAGGCGTCAGGTGCTCAGTCATTCACAACTACTATCATAAAGTCACACATATGACTGCAAGAATGAACCAGCTAACAATAGCAATGCTCCAGAGTGTAGTAAAAAAAATATTTCACTTAAGATTTATGATACTACGCCTTGGATCAAAGACTTTACTTTTTTAAAAAGCGGATACCTGCGGTCCATCTCTGGCTTCATAGAAGTCACCCACTCCTATTTTTGCACTGAAGCTGAAATTGTCCCTTGAGATATCCATTATTCCATTTCTGCTGAGATACTGAAAAAATCACATATTTTTCCACTTCAGGTTTTAAGTCATTACAGCCCAGCTTTGATGTACAAGCTAATGTTATAGAGAAGTCAAATGTGTGGGGTTTTTTGGCGCATATTCTGGCAAGGGGATACGAATTTACAAGAGGTCAGTTTAGAGGCAGGTTTAAGGTACATTAGCCTCGCATCACGGGCCATTTTGTATCAAGGAACTTTAGTGGAGGAAAAAGTTCATTTAAATAATTATGTGCATGCTTAATAAGTACCAGAAAGCATAATGTTTAAAATATACCTTTACTACTTCAGGGTACTGCCTTAGCTTCTTGCCACATGGTGCATAATATGCTACTTCCCCTTGAAGGCGGCCACCGAAGTTCCTTATTCTTGTTTCTCTTTGCCAGCTGCAGTAAAAAAAATACATAATTATAAATTTAAAGAGGCACAGCATTATAGTAACACATATGTAGGGAGGAAGTCCCTTTGAACTTACCTCAAAGCAAGGATGCATAGAGTTGGACTGCACAGCAGTAATGCTATGTACAACTTCCTGAGAGGAGGAGTCACTGAGTTAAATCACACTTACTTCTGGGTAATATATCCACTTAGAGGTGTACTGTAGCTCAGTGAACATCTGCCTTGTATTCAGAAGGTATTGTGTTCAATTCCTGGCATCTCCAGGTACAACAGGGAGAGGCCTCTGTCTCAAACCCTGTGGAGCCTTTGCCACTCAGAGGAGACAATACTGAGCTAGCTGGATCAATGGTCTAATTCAGTATAAGGCAGCCTCCTATGTTCCTAAGTAAATCAGGTTCCCAGTTTGCCAATAAGCTGTGATGGTGACGGTCATAATATTTGTAAACCGAAGAACAAAGTTGGAATCTAAGAACGCACGACTTCCATTAATTCCTGACCAGTGGCCATGCTGGCTAAGGCTGGTGGGAACTGGAGTCCGACAGTATCTGGATGGCACCAAATTGGCTACCCTAGTTCAGCTTTTCCTGTTGAAATCATCTCAAGTGGTTTGGCTGAGAAAGACAAGGAAGAGTCACTGCTAGTCAGAGTTAATGGGATTGGGCTAGGTGAGTTACAGTACCAGGAAGGTCAGAGAGCCTGTGGTGCAATAGGTCAGTGTATCTGTCTGTTAACCAGAAAGAAGGCTGGTGGTTCGAGCCCACCCAAGAACAGCTGTGGGCGGAATTCCTGCATTGCAGGGGGTTGAACTAGATGACCCTCAGGGTCCCTTCCAACTCTACAATTCTATGATACTATGACTCCCCAAGTCACATGGGCTATTAAACAGAGCTAGGCATATTGTAGCATGCAGAAAATTAAGCACCAGGAAAAATGTGCCCCTGCAGTCACCCAAAGGCCGCAAGTTCCCCCTTGAGGGCAAACAACTGCTTCAGCTGCAGCTTATATGAAATCTGAACAGCTGAAGCAGACCAGGAGAGTTTCAATGTAAGGAAAGAGTACAATGTGAGCTGCTGTTTTCAGATTTCAGTTGTAGGGTGCGGAGAAAGCAGAGGTGTTGGAAACTGATCCTTAGCCAGGGCCTAGTGAGACGAAGCACAAGAGAGAAGCCTCTGAAAAAGGCAAAAGGCAAACATTGTATGCAGTTCGTTACCTAGTGACTGAAGTAGGAAGAAAGATGTGGGCAAGATGCAAGCAACAGTGAATGTCAGTAAGCAGAATGAAGGCTTGAAAAATAGCGGATGTTCTACTTCTGCAGCAGGGACTAACATGTCTTGCCAATAATTTAGTTACTGGAACCCATCCCAAACTTGGCAACCCCCCTCAGAGAAACAAATAGGGATGGACGATGCAAAGCACAAAGCAACACAGGAAGCTTTCTGAATCTCTGGGGGGGAATTCACCTCTTCAGCAAATTATGTATGAGCAATTGTACCTCGCCCCTTACTCCCGGAACATATTCTGTGACTTGTGGGGTTTGGGTCTGATTCTTAATACAATACGAGATCTCAGCTTCTTGGTGAAGATTCAGACCTGAACATTGCAAAGAAAGCATAAAAAAACTACTCTGTTTTCCCCCACAAAAGGCAAATGGGGGAGCAGGGAGACTTGCAGAGGGATGTGGCTTAACCATTCTGATGCCCATAATAATAATAATAATAATAATAATAATAATAATAATAATAATAATAATTTATTATTTATACCCCGCCCATCTGGCCGGGTTCCCCCAGCCACTCTGGGCGGCTTCCAAAAAAACAGAAATTCTAAAATACAGAAATCCATCAAACATTAAAAGCTTCCCTAAACAGGGCTGCCTTGAGATGCCTTCTAAAGGTCTGGTAATTGTTCTCTTTGACCTCTAGTGGGAGGGCATTCCACAGGGTGGGTGCCACTACCGAGAAGGCCCTCTGCCTGGTTCCCTGTAACTTGGCTTCTCGTAAGGAGGGAACCGCCAGAAGGCCCTCGGAGCTGGACCTCAGTGTCCGGGCAGAACGATGGGGGTGGAGACGCTCCTTCAGGTATACCGGACCGAGGCCGTTTAGGGCTTTAAAGGTCAACACCAACACTTTGAATTGTGCTCGGAAACGTACTGGGAGCCAATGTAGGTCTTTCAGGACCGGTGTTATGTGATCTCGGCGGCCGCTCCCAGTCACCAGTCTAGCTGCCGCATTCTGGATTAGTTGTAGTTTCCGGGTCACCTTCAAAGGTAGCCCCACGTAGAGCGCATTGCAGTAGTCCAAGCGAGAGGTAACTAGAGCATGCACCACTCTGGAGAGACAGTCAGTGGGCAGGTAGGGACTCAGCCTGCGTACCAGATGGAGCTGATAAACAGCTGCCCTGGACACGGAGTTGTCCTGTGCCTCCATGGACAGCTGTGAGTCTAAAATGACTCCCAGGCTGCGCACCTGGTCTTTCAGGGGTACAGTTACCCCATTCAGGACCAGAGAGTCCTCCACACCCGCCCGCCTCCTGTCCCCCACAAACAGTACTTCTGTCTTGTCAGGATTCAATCTCAATCTGTTTTACAGAGAAAAGAGGGGACATTCTTAAATTAATCTCAATTTAAATAGTCCAGCAGGTTGCTTTGAATAATTTCCCAGTTCCGACTCCGAAAGTGACAAATGAGCTAGAGAGAAAAGGGGGTTTCAGGAGATGATATGTGGGTTTGGGTTAAGCCCCTTCCTACCCCCAAATTCTCACATGTGCTTCTTCCTTCATGTAGCCGTGGAAAACATGGGCCTGGGAACTTGCATTTGCAACTCATCATGGTCCAAACAAATTGCAAAATCACTACCTTTAGGAATGTTACTACATTACAAGAAACTGGTTTCACAAGTTTAATTCAAAATTGTATCTTACATACCCATACTCCAGAGGAATGCGCAGTTCTCGCTCATCTGTGACTCTGCGCCTTTTTGAAGTACCTTAAATAGAATTTAATGGATTAATTTTATAACACAGCAAGCCCAAATTACAATTAGACAATTGTAATTGTTCTGCTATTTGTTCTGCAATATGTTCTATTTTTTTTAACAAAAAGAACAAATCAGCAGAGGCTGTTTATACCCCTTTACTTGGTTTTTCCTTGCAACCCGTGTCTTGCAAAGAAATGAGCAGAACACAATTTGCTAACAACTGCTAGAGTCTATTCTCACCCAGAGAATTTAAGAAACAAACAGATTTAGGAACAACAGTCAACCAAACTATAGATCAACACCCCAGTCCTGAAATCACTTATGTTAGCATGTTTAACTGAAATAAAAGAAACCCTCTGATATAGATTGGGATTTTGTTATATAAAATGAACTGCAATACCGCTGTGGGTACTTGAGGAAAGCCCGGGAGAAGGTGTGCCCACAAAAGCTGGTGAGGGAGACTCGGGGCATAATGCGGCTGGAGTAGAACTCTGTGTCTTTGCTGCTTGGATATTAAGTGGTGTCGAGCAAGCTGCAAGACTGATGGAAGAGCTTTTGGCAGAGGATGCTGTTTTGTTCAGTTTAATCGAAGACTTCTCTCCTTCCGTATCAGTCTCTGATTCATCGGGTTCTTTATCATCTTCTTCCTCATCATCTTCAGATCCTTCAGTATCAGACCCTTCTGAATTACTATCAGATTCTTTGGGGGAAATGGAGAAGACCATAAATTACAAGAAACTGATATATTCTCATTACAGCATTCATTGAGACTTTGGGGGGGGGGAGGCATTCTGAACTATTTAGTGCAGGGAACCAATTTAATGCCATGTATGTTTCAGGCCCATTTATCGGTTTCACATCCTGACTCAGATATATAATCACCTTCTTCCTTTGCATTTACTGTCACCACCCTTTTACTGAAAGTACTTAAGACTTTCAGTAATCCAAAGAAGACCTTTCCTGGCTTGCCCAACTTATGACCCAGCAGCCAAACACAGCTCCACCAGCCACACATTGTAGCCTACTGAATGCTTGACTTGGCCCCTCTGCTGTTCTTTTAGAAGCTTCTTAGATTTTGATGGGCTACCATAGATGTCTGGTAGGTAGGCACCATGTGGCTTGGTCATTCACAACTTGTGCTGGTCTGCTAAAGGCTTAACAACTGGAAGCCACCACTGGTTAGTGCAAAACATGCCAGCTCTTCTCTTAACATATTAGGCAAAAAATTTAAGATGCACTTTATTTAATATGGTTTTGGCTCTGCTACATAGTTTTTAATTAAAATGCTGGCTCCTTCTTGGGGTGTACAGAGCTGCATTCTATGCAACTGCATAGGGGGGAAATGTCCGTTATAACCGTAGTATAACACCTAGTAAAACTTACCATTAGGGAAACCTTATTTGGAGCACTAACACCCCAATCCTAGGTGTTTCCACTTAAGCCCGCTGTGTTCAATAGGGCTTACTCCTGGACAAGCATGCATAGGACTACAGACTAAACTATTTAAACTAGTCCTTCAGACCCTCCTCACTCAACTTCCCATACTGTTTTCAAGGCTTCACACTCTAGTAAGAAATCTCCATGCATTTGAGCACTTATTCACTATGTCTCAACCCAGCTACATGGTTCTGTCTCTTCACTATCTCCTAACTTTAAAAAGTCATCTCCTCTTAAGCAGCATCAATAACATTTTGAATAAGCTAGGTAAAGCAATGTTTTGAATAAGTTAGCAGTTGAGCTGGCTCATCAATTAACGTTTTCATAATTCTCATTCCAAAGTTTATAATTTCCATATAGAAACCAGGCGAGAAGAATTAACCTTATAGCATTTGCAGGAGGGGAAGGGTGCCTTTAGAAGGCTAAAGACATGCAAAGAGTTTTTTAAATTAAATAAACCTGATTGACTATCATCAGAATCCTCATCTTCCTCGTCTTCATCCTCATCATCCTCATCGTCGTCGTCGTCATCATCCTCATCATTTGAATCCTCAGAATCTTTACTGCTAAGAATGTCTGAATCAGTTCCTCTGAATTGTTCAACCAATGATTTTGTGGAAGGGTGGTTGTGTTGTGTTTTCACTGCTGTCATTGTATTATTGCTGACTGCCTTTTCCTTTGCTGGGCCAGGTAATACAGGAGAGGTAGAAGACATAACAGGTGTCCGGTTGCTTGGTGTCTTTTTCCCACCCGTGCTTAAATTTACTGGTGAGGAAAAGGTTAAACTGCTGGAAGTAGATATGGTTTCATTAACCTTGGGCTGGGATTTGGATTTGGTGGTAAGTGCCAGAGGAGCTTCCTGAATGACGCTCTGAATCACTCCATTGGGCTGATGATTACCTAAAAGTGCATTGGTCAAGAAAGGATTAGAATGGTTGTTTTCTAAAGAGGTGTGTTTTTGATGGGCTGGTGGAGAACTGGTTGGCTTTGGACTTGATACTGCTGCGATAACCTTCTTCAGGTTCCTAGATGATTCGTGGTGTTTCTTCAACTGTGCTGGGAATGTCTGCTTGTACTGTTCCTGCAGAAGCACAAAAGATAACAAAATATATAGCTAAATGCCGTAAGCAATGGCTTTAGCAGATGGGCTCTGAAACTTTCACTTCCAAAAGACAGGCAGATAAGATATAAATCTGTGTGGGCAAGGAAGCTGCTTTGAACCTCCTAAGTGAGGCAGGTTGCCTTAATTAAGAAATTAATAAAGACTGACTCATTGAGAGCTGTGACTCACTAAGAATTTTGCAGGTACAGAAAGAAGCAGAATGCATTCTTTGTCATTCTCAACAGACACTACTAAAACTGCAGAATGGAGTCAGAAGGTATTCCAACGGTTAATGATGGAAGATTCTAGTCTCTGAGACATTTACCTGATAAGGGAAAAGGAGTCACAAAGATTTGTTATGAAAGAAGAAGGGTTAAGGTATGGGGCTTGCATCTGAGTAAAAGGGACTGAGGAGGAATGGGGTGTTAACATGAGGCTTAGGGTTGGAGAAGAAAGGCATAAAGCAGGCTTTAATTGTTTAAAAGCATTTGTTTCCATCTTCCCACCTTTCCCATAAACCTGCCCATTCAACCCCTTCTTGTCAAATATAATCCATTTGACTGTACACCAAATGAAACCACAAGTGATATCTAAAGCCTAGTTCCAAATACATCTGCATATAACAGCAAAAAACCAGAACCTAGTAATTGAGGATTGTACTGTAGCTGCGAAACAGACAGCATGAGCTGTCGGTAAGTACACTGTTAAGATACACTTTCATGGTCTCTGAAAAAACTTGTGAGGTATTTTCTAAATGTGTCTATTTTAAAAACCAAAGGCAAACAAGGGTCTATCAATAGGCAACTAGTGCTTGGCTGATATGTATCAAACTCTTTTTACATTCATGCAAGTGAAGTTGTTATCACCATACCTTAAGCATGCTATTTCAAGGGCAATGAGAATACCATACCATCTGCTGAAAACAGTAATAATTACTGAAAATATAAAATGAGTAATCATACAGGATTGCCATGGCAGAATTATGTACATATTATTTAAAAAATGTCCACTATGTAACCCAAACTAAGAAACTAAGGGCAAAAATTTAGGTTAGACTTTTCTAATGGAGTGAATTTTCAATTTCAATCCATCAGTGTTTAGACACTGAGATTCCTAAACAGAATCTGCATATCCAACATCTCAATCTTTCATTGCAAGCATGTAATGAATGGATCACAAAAGCTCCATCTTCATATTACCTTCAGGTTTTTCTGAAAGCTTTCACACTTGTACATGACAGCATAATGTTCAAAAAAGCAAGAATCCACCAATACTCTGAGAAGGTATGAAGAAAAATGAAATCCCACTTCAATTGTCTTCCTGAAGACCGATTTGTAAAGACTTTGTAAGATAAGGACCTTGGTATTGTGCTCCTCTTAAATTTTCCAAGGTTGGTAGCGCATGTTTATTTTTGCTCCATCTATTTTCCCAAAGGACTGTAGTCTACAGATCTAACAGAGGTTTAGGACATTCCAAGAAGCCAGTAAGAAAGGAACCTGGGCTTTCTTTTGCCTTGCTTGTGAGTCTCATTTAAAGAGAGAGACGTTCAATCTCTCTCTGTAATGGTAGACGAGCACGCACACACACACACACCTTTGGACAAGTATGGAGAAAGTGTAAGTTCATCTCCTACTTCCTTGTAAAGTCTGAAGGAGCTCTTGAGACTCTGCTTCCTGACTAGGGCCGCCTATCAGAGCTGGCTTTGCCATTGGGCAAAGTGATTAGCTCTATTAATCCAGGACTTGTAAGCCAACAAAAACCCTTGGTCTAAGTCTGGCAAGCAAGCCTGGCTTCTTAGGGAAAAACAAGCCACGATCCTGGATTTTGATATCACAATAAGCTAATCAGAGGAGATAGCAAATTTTAAGTGATTGGGCTGCATGCACCAACACACAACTGTAGGCTGTCTTCAAGGTTCATTAAATGTGAATTCAGCTCCTGTCTAAGTCACAGTGCAACCTTCCCAACCTCACGGCCTTCAGATGTTTGGGCTATTTGCCATACTGGCAGGAGGTGATGGCAAGCATAGTCCAAAACATTTGGAGGACACCAGGTTGGAGAAGGCTGATCTAGTGGAGACCAAGCACTCCACCTGAAAATCTGATGGAAGTAGAAATCCAGGATGAATGTGATTGCTCCAAAGGAGGTAAGGAGATGATATAAGCTTGGCCTGTGTGTGATTGGGCATTCATGTGGAGCAAGCAGTAAGTTCCCACTATATATTACCTGCATGGTGGAGGAGAAAGGGGCAAGCAAGTTCCTCCACCACTGGAGCAACAGTATCAGCTCTGGGAAATACTCTAAATCACGTGTCAGGATATTTCTTGCATTTACATTCTCCCTGTTCTCTAAAGAGCTCAAGGCAGGGTATGTGGTCATCGTCACTCGGCTCATTTTGTACTCTCAACAACCCTGTGAGGTAGGTTACAGGTGAAATGGTAACTTGCCCTAGGTCACCCTGTAAGCTCCATGGCTGAAAAGGGATTTGAACCTGGGCTTCCTTGGACTCAGCTGAGCACTCTAACCACTGCATCACAGTGGCTGACATTTCTAGACTGCATTCTTACTATCTACAGGAAGAATTTTCAGCTACTGATTCTGAGAAGCAGGTATTGCAGATGAACGTAACATAATTTCCAAAATATTGTTTTAAAATTCTAATGTTATACCATTAAGGTTGCATTCCTGAACACACTTACCTGGGAGTATTGAATTCAATGGCGTTTTACTGCTGAGTAAAGGATTGCACTGTAAACCTTAAACTCTTTATAGTGAACAGTTTTAAAAAGCAATAGTGTTAAACCTTCCACTATGTGCAACTAAAAGATCACCTTAGATTTTCATGGATTCCAATATAAATTTTTTTAAATAAAAAACAACAACACAACAACAATAATGATATTAATGGAATATGAACCCTTACACAGAGTACAGAAAAGTACAAAGAAAACTAATATATTCTCACCCGGTTTGATCTTACATCAATGGTCAATGGGCTAGGTTCTTCAGAGGTATTTTTATTCCCTGCCTTGAGTAGATCAGGAGAAGGAACTATAAGTTTTAAGAAAGTTTCCTTTTTGGCTTGATTTACCAAAGACAAAGGGTTCACATTGGGCACCAATCCCGTAGACTGTATTACGCTTGTGTGTTTGTTCACAGATTCCTCCTTTGCCTGAGAGCTTTGGAAAATAAAGGGAAGCTGCTGTGACAAAACCTGAGGCTGCTTCTGCTGGGACTGGAATGACGGGTGAGTCTGGCTATCAGACACAAGAGGTATTGGCTGGTGTATTCTCTTTTCCTGGGGCTTTTCCTGGGATTTTTGTCCATCGGCTTTCATGTCTGGTCCGCTATGCATTAGCACCTACAAATAGAGAAAGCGTGTATCTTGATTTCTCCTTAGCTGCATTGGGTACAATATGCAGAAAAGTGAGGTACTGGAAACATACTGAAATAGAAAATAAATATTTATGTGTGTGTGTGTGTGTGTGTGTGTGCGCGCACACACACACACACACACACACACACTTTTAACACTGAAGATCTAGTCCAGGCATCCCCAAACTTCGGCCCTCCAGATGTTTTGGACAACAATTCCCATCATCCCTGACTACTGGTCCTCTTAGCTAGGGATCATGGGAGTTGTAGGCCAAAACATCTGGAGGGCCGCAGTTTGGGGGTGCCTGATCTAGTCCATAAGCTTGCTAAATCAGTCCCCCAAATATACAATACAAACATGTTGTAGACTGCCACTGGCATACTTAGAACAAACAAACATCCACAAAGCGCACACACACATGCACACACACACAGACATACAACTTCTTTAGGGCGTAATAAACTTAAAATAACCTTACAATATATCTTCTTCAGCTTATTTCCTGTAAGGTCCTTTCACTATGTGAAGCTAAGGTTCGGCTGGGAAAGAGAGCTTTGAAAATTCAGTTACTTTTGAATGTATGCTACACTATCAACCTAACGGAACCCTGGGGTTTGCATTCTGGTTACTGGTTACTGGACAGTGTTAACTGCTATGTGAGGAAAAGAGCAGCTGTAAACAGAATCCAGTAGCCATGGCAACACTCAAGAAGACATCTCAACCTTTGCGACACAGATCAATTCATTTGCCTGATGTCTACTTTATATTTTCCCAGTTTACAATAAAATAAAACGGCACTGGGGTTAGCTGCTGCTTCATAGATTACCGGGCAGGTAATCTCTGGTGCCTTAGTTCTATCTTACACCTTTTAACTTCTTTAGTAAATCATTAACAGCCACGGTTAGGATGGCTTGTTTCAGCTGAGGAACGATTTAAAAAAAAAACCACAGACTTCTTTTTAAGAGGGAAAATAACTGTGGTTGCCTCTAAACCAGCTGTTTATTCTGTAGGAAATACCATACCTAGCTTTTACACATACGTCCACTTAGTTTAAAGCACAGAGAGGATGCCATTGCCAACACCTGGTAGTCCAATGTTTCCTGTGTTTCTCTTTTTAGACTTGCTTTGTGGTGTTTTTCTCTTACAATACAATTGCAGTGCCGGAATATTCTGACTGGCTTGGCGAAGCACAACAGGGCTACTGTCACTTTAGTTAGTAGCTACCTCACCCTTTTCTTTTAAAGACTCCAGCCAGTGAACCAGTTCAACTAATACATATTATGTTTCAAAAATTCTGAGAAAATCTGACGGGTTTTGCCATGCCTGCATGACAAAACAACAGCAACTTTAACTGCTGCCAAAATAGGTTCTGCACCAACCAGTTCCTCAGTCAACCATATAGAGACTGGCCTGTTTAAAAAAAAAAGGACTGTTCAGTAGCATAAGGCAGTTCTTAACATTACCACACCTTGTTCTTATTTTTCTGCTGTGCTTCACTCTCTGAATCAGAGTCATCCTCTTCGCTTTCTTCAGCACTTTGATCTTCCTCTTCCTCCTCTTCCTCCTCTTCATCTTCATCCAAATCATCTGAGTCACTGCTACTAATGCCTTCGCTGGAAGTGTCTGAAGAGGAGCCAGAATCACTTTCACTGTTGCTGGAACTATCTACTGCTTTCTTTCTAGATTTCTAAGAAGAAAGATAAAAGGCTGTGCATTAAATAATGTTTTAATCACATGAATCACCAGCTTTTACCGATGGCATCGTAATCAATTTCATTCGTTTATTACTTTTCTTTAAAAAAACAAAGGAGGGAAGCATATTAGTGTCCAGTTCTAAAATGCACTATGAACATCTATTTCGATGTCTACATAGCTGCCCTGTCAAATATGAACTAACACTATTACTAGGCATTGTTGTTGTTCTGATGTGTGCTACTGCACAGAGAACTGGGCATATGGAGGAGGCTTCCACGCACAGGTTCTGCTGCTAGATCAGAAGCCCTATACAGATATTGGATGTAGACACACATTTGAACAAACTTCATCCAGTGTTGTGCCCGTTTTGTACTGCAAGGTGTGGTAGAGGGCATGTGTTTCTACCTGCACTGCAATGCCAACACAACCATTGTTTTGGACCATACAGAAATTTAGTACCTATCAGCTGATTAAATTATTGGACACCTGAATTTAACATTCAGTCTAGCTGTTCTTGTTTAGTTGGGTGATGAAGACCCATTAAGTTCAATGTAAACTACTCTCCAAAAAGTGTGCATAGGATTGCAGCCTTTGTCACATCACTACTACCTAATCAGCACCCAACAGTGGTCCTATGTGCCAATAGCACTATTTGGGCATTTTACTCCAAGTGGGATTGAGGAGGACCAAGCCACACCTACTTCATTCAACTTTGGGTGCATTTCCTGCCTTCAGACAACAGGTGAGCCATAGCCCATGTGATCTGCCATCATCCTGGGAGAATTACTGTATTACATTATCAGTCCTGTGTGCCAATAGTCCTATTCAGGTATTTTACTCATCCAATGCAGAAGAAGGGCTGTGCTGAAGAGCCTCACCTTCATGCCATGTGCACTTATTACCCCCTCCTGAAAGTAGGGGGCCTTTGCACATACAGTTGTACACAAAAAGGCTTCCATTCAACCTGGAACTATGTGCAATCACCTGAAATGTCCAAAGTGTTCGATCTTTATTGATACGTTCTCTTCAAGCCTGATCCGGTTCTTCTAACTCTATACATTAAAAGTGTTGCATGCAACTAGTGACCCCCAAATTATCAGCAGACACATCCATCAAGCTTCACAGGGCTGTGTGCATACCTGTCTCCCTTAACACTGGCTGTGTACCCAGTTTCCAGTTCAGAAAGGGTCCTGGTTTTCTCCTTGCTAGACTAAAGTGAATGAGACTTAAATTAAGATTAATCACTGTGAATACCTTATCTTTAATCTTGTCAGCTCTTGCATCCAGAATCTGGTTTTTATTTTGCTCTTGGTTACATTTGCGACTTCCCCCCACTACGGTTATAACCTTTGCTTGTCCGGCAGAACTTGCAGTGGTGGTAGATAATACAGACGTGTTGCTGCCCGATACTGAAATGGTACTGTTGCCATTTACTGATCCATTAACACCTTGAAAAAGAAATTTTAAAAGAAAATTGAACTTCAGCAAACATAATATCAAAGTTAAGATTCGAACAGGGTTTTTTACATACATGTTTGAACACTGTTAAGTAAAATAACACAACATGCTTATTCTGGACATGTTTTAAAACATCAAAACTCGTTAAATGGAAATGATCAAGTAACGTCAACAGCAATAGCAGCAATTTTGCCAGGAGAGAAGACTAGCCCCATCCTACAAAAAGGAAAATGGAAACCTTTTACTTCTCCTCTGCGCTTGCTAATTGCATGTAACACGCAGGCTGCAGAGATATAAAAAAGGTTAAGAATAAGAGAGCAGGAGCACTTGGTGGCTCCTCTTGAAGATCTACACTGCAATATTTCATTAACTGAAGCTGGAACAAGAAGGGAGATCCCCCGGCCGCGCGGCTGCTTAAAAGGGGTAAACCACGCCCGCCGGCCAACTGGGCCTACCCGCAACACCGCCCCTCCCGGAAGTGGAGCAGCCTTCTCTGCAACACACACATATGATCCGGGTGTATCAGGAATATAAGCTCCGCAGGGAGAGAGGGTCAGCTGTGGCACATCTTATTTACATTGTTGTTTCTGAGGTTACCCTAACTTACATTTTACATTTCACGGCTTACCTTTCTCCAAACTGCCTCGGATACTTTTTCCGGCAGTCCTCGAATGGAATGAAGTGGAATCATGATTTGGAGCCGGAGGAGCAAACAAAGGTGATATTCCAATAAGGGATGGGAAGAAAGTTGTGCCAGTACGCGAGTGCATGTCTGCATTTCGCCACCATTCTGTACAACCAGAGCAAAGAAAACGAAGTGAGTTATTTGAGGGTTTCCCTTTGGACAGTTCCATACACAGTTCCTGAGCAGATCTGCTGCTGGACATTAATAGTAACCGGAAGTCCTGCCTTTAAAATGCTCAGGTGTTATCATTTTCTATTGTTACCTTTTTTTTAATAAACAGAGTCAATGCACATCTATCAACTTTGAATTAAATGCAATAAGCAACTGATAATACAGCTCGTGGGCTTCTCCAGACAATCTGTTCTTTTTAGCATTCTTCCTAATTTGCTGGTACAAGGCTTATGCAGAAATTGTTGTTGTTGTTAAATAAATTTGTATACCACCTTTTTATCCACTTGTTCTGGTTTCTGGTTAGCAAAGTCTTGAACCTTGCCTGTAAAACCAGAACTACATTTTAAACATGACATACTATAGGGATGTGGTTTTTTGACAGCAACCACCAAGTCATCAGTAATGCACACTAGTATATTTTAAAATGTTTAAAAATCTTTTTACAAAAGCTTCAGCAGAATAGAACGCTGGTTAATTTTTCGTGATATAGAAGGAGGAGGACAATATAAAATCTACAGGAATGTGCTCCCTATAACATAGGAGTCAAATCAAACTGACACAAGTTTCAAAATATCTGTGATGTGCAAAATAATAATAATAATAATAATAATAATAATAATAATAATAATAATAATGGCAATCCCTTTCCTGATAAATGAGATCTAGCTGTGAAAAAAACCCTGATTAATAGAGATTTCCCTTTAGGGCTGCCTGGGACTTGCAAACATTTATTTTTCTAGAGTGATGTTAGCAGCTTTTGCTATGCAACACAATTTGATACATGTCTACTCAGAAGTAAACCCTATTGAGTTCAGTGGGACTTACTCCCAGGGTAGTGTGTAAATGATTGCACCCTAAGCTAGTTAAAAAGATGAAAATATTTTTAAATATACAATCTAAGTTATTTATCTTTTAAAAGTTCTTTCCAGTGCTGCTCATTAGCCCAAATAGAGCATAGATTTTGAAACAGGCTTCTAAGGGAAATACAGTATCTCTATTACCTACCATGATTAAAAATATAAAATGGGCAGAAAGCTAGAAAACACCCAGTAGGGAACAATCTACACAGACAAGTTTGAGGAGCAGATGACAAGATGTTCTCATCTTGGAAATTGGTCTTGCAAAGATTCCTATGTGCAATTATGCTTTTTTTAATATATAAAAAAGACAAACTTTAAAAGGAAAGCAGGCAAGCTTGGAGGTGATGCCATTCAAAATCTTTATGTAATCAAGCTCTAAAATCTCCCTTGCTCCCAGTGCTCTGCAGGAGGGCATTCTAAGCTTCATAAATCAAGTTCCTCAGTGAATGAAGACAGAAATTGTGCCAACAACAAGCAGTCTGCCATCATTATGCTGAAGCGAAGCTGCAATCCACCAATTCTAGGCAAGTTAATGGAATTAATTTGCACCTAATTTATAGCAATGTTTTTGATAGCAGGTTTCAGACTACATATCACTCAGCCTGAAAGGAAGATAAGAAAAAAGTGGGGAAAGTTGATGGTAGGTAATATAATGTCAGGACTATTATGTTATGGTGGCCACTTATGAATTGCCAAAGAGGAGGGTTAAAAAAAACCCAATTTGCATAAAATCTGCACGCACTAATTTATATTTATGAGGTAAAGGTAAAGGGACCCCTGACCATTAGGTCCAGTCGTGGATGACTATGGGGTTGCGGCGCTCATCTCGCTTTGCTGGCCGAGGGAGCTGGCATACAGCAGAGACCAAGCAACAGGAGCTCACCCCGTCGCGGGGATTCGAACTGCCAACCTTCTGATCGGCAAGCCCTCGGCTCAGTGGTTTAACCCACAATGCCACCCGTGCTGTAATTTATGTATAGAATTACTCAAATTTAAATATAAAACAGCAATGCATCACACCATAGTGGGGAGACTGTGATCAGGTGACCTGTCAGTGAGTGTCCTGTTGGGCAGGACTTACCGATGAGCAACTTCAAAGTCCTTGCTCACCCTTTTTAGGGTTCTTGATTGGACCACTCTTCTAATAGAGAACTCTTTCAAACAGAGAGTGGTTCTCTGATGTTGGTTTGTTCTCTGGGTGGTCCTCTAGAAGTAGGAGTGGCATTCACTGGTTACTATCTATACCAGCAGGAACTCTCCCTCCCTGCAACATCCCAAATCTGCTTTATGGGGCTGGGTGAGTGTCCAGAGATCTGGGGAGCACAGGGGGCTTCTAGGGGGAAGACGGGGAAGGGGAAGTCTTGAGTGAGCAGACGTCTGCTTGAACAATGTTAGACATCAGCCTAGGACATATATTACGCAGAAAATTGCAACATGGATTACTTGACACAAATGACACAAACACAACAAAAGAGGAAATAACTAAGTGGCAAGAAAGTAACAGATAGCATTGTTTAGGAAAATGAGCAAAGTAAAAATGGGCAAGAGACCAGTGAGCAACAACTCCTTGTGTAGGCAGAACTTCCTACTTGTGTAAGGATTTTCCCACCACCACCACCCCTGCTCACTTTCATCATAGAGATACCTTTAAGATTATAGTCATACCCACACCATACATTTAAAACTGTAGTTTGCCCCTCACAGAGCTACAATTTTCAGCACCCTTAACAAACTGCAGCTGTATTTGGAGTTTTGTTGGTACCAGAATAACAGCAATGGTATTCCTAGTGCTCATGTGGGAACTGTATGTGAGCATCATAGGTCCATAAGGAGCTATGGCATGCCAGTAGTCATGAAAGATAACAGACGTGCCACCATGTCTGGGATGTGTCTGAGATGACATTGTACCAACCTGAATGCATGCAACCTAAACCAATCTTCATCCATATCCATTACAGTGCAATCCTACATGTCTACTCAGAAGGAAGTTCTATTGAGTTAGAAAGGACTCCCTCCTAAGTAAAGTGGTACAGGACTGCAGCCTTACTGACCAACATTATCTACCTACAAATTGTATTCATTGATCAATGGAACTATACCTTATGAATGAAAAGAAAATCTATATAGATAGGGTGGCCTGTGGCTAGCCAAAACATTCAAAAAGTCTTTCAGGTAAGGTAGGGTTACCAGCCGTCCCCGGTTCCCGGGGACAGTCCCCAGATTTGCAAATCTGTCCCCAGAAAACGTGGCAGCGGCAGCCTCAGCAGCCTGGAGCCAGCCTGGTAACGCAGTTGGCTCTGGCTGGCTGCCGTGACGCCCACCATTTTTCTTCACTGGAAGTCCCCATATGATGTGTCTTGTGCACAACACATCATATGGGGACTTCCGGGGAGGAAAAATGGTGGGCGCCATGGCAGCAGGCAACGAGCAGCTCCTGAAGCCAGCCAGAGCCAACCACGCTACTCGGTTGGCTCCAGGCTGCTGCCACTGCCACTGCTGAAGGAGAACCGGGGACGTCTGGTGGTACAGATCTCCTGCCCCCTTCCCCCTTTGTTTTGACTGACTGGGGGAGGCTCGGGAGTCACGGCTTGGTGGCCATTGCCCAGTTATTTAAAAAAACTCTGTGCATTTATGTTCACAGGGTGCGGAAGAAGGGCTTTGCACCTTTATACAATATGCATGTGTGCTTGGGCCCAGGGTCTTTTGCCTCACCATCCCTACTACTGACTCCCTGTTGCTACTCAGCTTCAAAAAAAGAAAAAAGAAAAAAAAGGGGGGGAGTGTCCCCAGATTCATTGAAAAAAATCTGGTAACCACAGGGTAAGGCCTGTTGCTCTATAGCAAATTATGAAAGGTCCAATTCCTTAGAGCACCCTAAAATACATATGCTACTGAAGTATAATCAGTTATTTTCTAGAATGGAAAAGGATTTCTCATCTCTTAGTGGAAGACAGGACTTCTGATTAACTCTCTGAAACAGGAAGAGCAAATATGACACAATCCAAGAGCAAAACCTTTTATAGACAAAATTGGGACATCGGACATCTGACATAACTGGGGGTGGGGTGGGGGGGGTCAATGTCACAGGAACATCTACTGCGCTAAAAAGAACTGTAAAAATACGTTTTCATCATTCATGGCATATTCAAGCCACAACTACACTTATGTCCAAATAAATAACAAAACTACCGTATATGCTATCTTAACTGTGGGGAAAGATTTCTAACAAATGAGGAATGCATTATTTTACAACAGTATGCGCATCCTAAATTTTCCATCATAAATATAAGTGGGACCATCCTTATTCATGTTTACCTGTAAGACACTGAGTTCAATGGAGTTTACTCCCAAGTAAGGATGACTGCCAAGTGTGCAAAGGACTGCAGTTCTATTCATTGTATCTGTCTTTGGCATAATCTATGAGAGCCAACTATCATAAAAGGAAAGCCATACCTAATTTGCATATTTTACTGTAGTTTTCATATTGTTTTCGTAAGCATGACAGAAATCTAGCTTCAGTTTCTGCCAGCATGCACCTATTCTACCAAAAACGTTATTTATTTTCCTTTTTTAAAAACCCCAAAATTGTGATGCTAAAACAACCACTCAATAATTATGATTCGGTGCTTGAAAAAAATATTGCACTCTGAGGCCTCTGAAGTACAATAATAACCACCTTTTTATTGTTGTCTCTCCCCCCCCCCCCGGTCTTTCTGGCACCATATTTTCAAGCCTATTCCTGAAATCATGAGAGCTAGAGACTTGCCTTTATTTTTAAAAATTGTATTCTCAGGCTCTAATAATAATCCGTAATATAAAAACAAACAAACATGGCCATGCTGAAGATAGCTAATTTAAAGCTATCAAGAGTGTATAATTCTATAAACATGGTTACTTGAAAGTAAACGCTTGAAAGCTGAGATGAATGGAGCCTAGTTTCCAAATATTGTGCCAAGCCCGAATTTTCTTATTACTTTGGAACACTTGAATTGATTTTGACCATTTGGCTCCTGATCAGGCATTTTCAGTTCTGCTTATGTTCATCCAAGCTGCCTTTATTAAGACTGAAAACCTGGGTTTTTAAAATTGTGTTTTTTACAAAAAATATTATTGGGCTGCTATTCCACCCTTAGTAATGGAATATATAAAATTTGCACCTACTTAGGTTAGGAACCTTCACAGTTTCACCTTCCAATTAGTATTTCTTGTAATGAGTGCTTACCTGGAAAAGGTGCTAGTTGGGGATGTGCTGCTAAGGCTGTGGGTGTACCAAGTGTCCCCAAGCCACCAAATTCTGTATGCCCTGAGCTGGCTGTATGTAGACCAAAGACTGGGTGGCTGACCATTGGGAAGGCACTCGACACTGTGGACAGGTTACACGGTTGATCCCCAGCTGTTCTGAATAAATGTCCTGAAGGGGGAAATGCAACACATGAAAACACACTACAAAGACACACACATTCTGCTCTTGTGATGCTTTTGCAAATATATCAGGTGCTATTCAACTAAGTTTCACTCAGACCAGGTCCACTGAAATGAATGGTCTTAACTTAGTCGTGTTCACAAATTCCTATGGCCCAACTTCGAGTAAAACTACTACCCATCATATTAATTGTTTTCCTCTTCTCAAAAGAGAGAAGCTTTCATGGATTTTTTTTTCAAATATTTATTATCTGACCTGATCCGAGTACAAAATAAAACTCAAGTTGCCTTCCTACTAAAGGGATCATAATAATTTTGACATGCTTAAAGTGCCATATTCTTTTCGCGTATCTGCGAAGGATTAAGTGCTAGATCTTTCTATAGTTAGAAAATGCACAAAGAGGAGCTTTCTTCTCCCATTAACTAACATACAAATATTTTATTTGACTTCAGTGGGACAATCCAAATATTGGCATCTTCTCCTGAGCAGAAAATAAACCTGGAGCAAATGGCAAAGCAATGTATTGTTAGAGCCACTATTTTTGCTCATACATCCAAAACATCTATTGTGTTTAAAGCAGAATTAATGCAATTTAATGTCGATGCACAAAATATTACATTCCTTTTTCAATACTGATTCTGCATGTCAGTTGCTGGGGAACTAGCAGCAGAAGAGGGCTGTTGCCCTCATGTCCTGCTTATGGGATTCCCATAGGCATCTGGTTGGTTACTGTGTGGGAAAGGGTGGTAGACGGGATGGAACTTTGGTCTAATTCAGCAGGATTCTTCTTAGATTATTGAGTGCCAGACTTGGACCAGGAAGACTTGAATTCCAATCCCATTCTGCCTCAAAGCTCATTGGGTCACCTTGGGTCTATCAATATCTCTCACCCAACATATCTCAGAGGATATGAGGAAGAGGTCAACGAGGAAGAGGTCACTTGATAGATAGTAGATATGAAAAGCGATTCTATTTTTGTTTGCATTTTAATGAGAAATTACATAATTCACACTTCTCAAACTAATACGGTAGGCAAACCAATACAGTACACAGCTTTCCTTCAAAATTTGTACTTCTATTTTGCGAAGCAGTTATCCAATTAAAAGTCATATTTTAGTGAAAATAACATTGAAAATCTATTGTATTGGGGAATATTGCTTGAAAAATATGTATAATAGTCAAAACTGCGTACAATAATGTGTCTATTAGGAGTACTGAATTTAAGACCGAAAAAAGAAGAAACTGAACTGCCAGGTTCATCCATCCCTACTCTCAAGTGAATATGCTTTCCTCTCCCCACTTTTCAGCTGCTGTTTCTATTATGCTGGGGGATAATTCTTGCGATGTTTAAAACTGATCACTAGGTGGTACTATTTGCATCTTCAGAACATTTGTGCATAGAACAAATCCATTTACTTCCAAACATCCTTTACTCTTTTGTTTTAATTGCCCATGCGTGGTAAAGACAGGGGAAACACTGCAGTTATCAGAAGAAACACTAGTGTTGTCCCATTTTCCAAGAAGAGAAGTGCTAGACTGACAGAAGTCATGTTGTGAGCTCCACCTAAGTGGCCTAGAACTTCTGGCATTACTTAAGTGACACAGGAAGAGCAGTAAAACAGCAGTTGCACATTGCAAACCTCAGAAGCGATGCAAGGAAAGCGTATTTGCACATGAATTAAGGGAAGTAAGTGCAAACAGCCACAAAGAGGCCACTTATAATTGGTGTTGGCTGCCTCTATAGGGCAAGTCATTAATCTGGGCTAACTCAAAATGCAGAGAAGTCTCCGGTCACAATGGCACTTCAAACCAACACTTCTGTGAACTGTGGTCTGACGCTAGCTTCTTTCTATGCTGGATCACTAAAAACCCAAAATTTGCTAAAGTAAAGATAATTGCAACAATAAATCAATTTAAACCAGGCTTCCCAGGGTCAGTGTCCATGTGTATCAGAGCTCTACTATGACAGAATATGGTGCGAGTTAAACATGCTTATATTTTATTGTACATTTTGTGTTGAACACCAAGCGCTCTCAACATCGAGGGGCACCAACAGTAATTTCCAGACATATTTTGTCCATTACCATTAGACTGAGTACAACAATTTTCTCAGGCAGCAGATGATGGGAAGCAACAGTGGCAGACCTCTGAGCTTTTTCTCCTAAGCCACTTGGTCATTCCCCTCTGTTGGAGATCTGAGCCCTGGTGCCACAGCTATGTGGACTGACCTTGTATTCAGTGTAAGCCCAGCAGGTCTGTTGGTAAGCTAGCTCTAACTGCTCCAGGGTGAACTCATTATGCAGACACTTTAGCCTTATGCTTAACAGAACCAAATTTATAAATCCAAATTTGAACTACTGTACATGAAGAGGCAAATGCATCAAAGTGATCGTGCAAACAAGCACTGAAATCATTTTAAATTCAAACAGTAATTTTAGGATGAGCCAAGTCAGAATATGGAGCACAATTTTGCTACACTTGCAAAGACTCATAAAAATAACACTCTGTAACATGAAAACATTACAATCAGGCTCTTGAAAACATTTTTCCCGGGATATGCAAGCAAGAACCAAATATATTAATTTTAAAATATGTGTTTTAAGAAAACATAAGAAATATGTTCAAAAAGAAATGTGCTTCTGGCTTGTCCTCAAAGCAAGTCGTATGACAGCATGGTGAATTATACCAATTCTCTCCTTTCCTCCGACTCATTATCTTTTTGTTTCCTGATACATTAATATTCTGGCTGGAGATGAATATTTGTATTTCCTTTCATTTTTCGGTTTTAGTTTTCGTTCCCGTTTAAAGGTGCCAGCTTTCTGCATGCATGTTTTGCATAATGAAATTTAATACAAAACTACATTGCTTAAGACTCTTGACTTACATTATAATAGGTTGAATATTTTTCAGCAAAGCTTTTGCAATTCTACTAGCCAGTACATAGATAAATGATTGAAAGTATTACCCAAAAGGCCAGCATCCATTTCGACAATGCTGGTGTCTTAGTAACAAGGAACGATAAAGCCAAATGCCTTTATTAATATTAATGAATTTTGTGCTGCACTATAATAAGCCTTTTCAAAAGAACTAAAAGGGATAAATACTTAACTAATGCCTTAAACATAAAACATTGGTGAACAAAATCCTTTGCAAAGCAAGAAAGGCACAAATTTGATCATCTAGATTCCATCCCCCCATCCCACTGCACCCCAGTATCTGCACATTTAAGATACTGGAGATATGCAGGCATTCTTTTTCCCAAAGGCTCCGGAAGACAATTCTCATAACCACATAAAGGAGAGAAAGTGATACCTTTTACTGAGGTTACCTTTTAGTTTATGGGAGTGAAAGCTTCATTCCTATGAGTCCTCTCATTATCTGATTTGAACATAGAAATAGCACCCAAAAACCATGACTATTGCTTTCTCTAAAATCACTGATCTTTGAAGAGCTTGTTGTAACATGCCTCTCAATATTAGAAGCATAAAATTCACAGTAGTGGCAAATATGCCTTCTGTGCTTTTAAAAAAAGAATTGAGAATAAAGCCTAATCATCAGGAGTGACTGCAGATCAAATAAACATCTATTTTAATTAATGTTTGTAGTAGTTGGGTATCAATATTTAAAAACTATAAATAAAAAAGAGGGGTAAGCATGAAAAAGACTTACATCAAAATGCATGTACTAATACAATAAAGGGTAAAATGTGTGCTCTGGTTGTAGAAAGCCTAGGTATATGTATTATATTAAGTCCAAACATATATTGAAGGAAATATGTGCACCTCACTTTTCAAACGTCATCCATAAAATAACATGTACAAATTCAGAGCTGGGGTCTAGATGAGAACATAGGAAGAGTTAGATGAATCAGGCCCATCTAGTCCAGCAACCAGTTCTCAGTGGCCAACAAGATGCCTTTGGGAAGCTTACAAGCAGGGCATGAATACAACAATACTCTGCCCATCTACGATTCCCAGCAACTGGTATTTGGAGTGTAATGCCTCTGACAGTGGAGGTAGAACACAGCCATTGTGCCTAGCCAAAGCTGATAGCCTGGTCCTCCATGAATTTGCTTAATCCTCTATCAAAGCCTTCCAAGCTGGTAGTCACTGCCTCCTGTGGGAGCGAGTTCTATGAGAGCAATAGTCTTAATATAAGTGATTGAATTTGGCTGATTATTGGATTTGTGTTTACAACATGATTGTAAATATAGCTGTGTACTAAGGTAGTAAGTCGCTTGCATTTAAAGTCGTCTTAAGTTAAAGTTCATGCATTCTGCTCCTGCGGGTAGCTATCCAAAGCATGAAGGGTCTTCCAAGAAAGGACCTGCTAGCCCTTCCCCCCCTACATGACAATGTGCTATGCCCCAGCCAGTACAGATGTATATGTGGAGGGCTCCTTCCATGAGGACACAAACACTGGCCAATCACAAAGGCATGCAGACTGATAGCTGATTGTGCATCAGTCAAGGGAGACTTGCCATCACATGCATTGGAACCTGGAGGACAGGGCTAGCTGGATGCAACCAAGGAAGCCCATTCACAGATTATGTAGCCCCAGGTACCAAACACCCAAGCAGTTCCAACTAAATATGCTCAGAACCTTGATGTAAGGTCTGAAAGTTCATCCAACCAACAGATTTCATTGTCTAACTAATGCTCTGAACCCTATTTCCACATAGGGACTTGTTCAAACGTAATGCCAAACTATGGTTTGGCACTATGTGAACCTTCTCCAATTTCCCTCCTTCACCCATGATGAATCTCTCCCTCCTTTTGTTTTTAGTACAGGGATCTGAACTCACGTGCTCATTTTAGAAGTCATTATGTTTACACATTTAGAGGCTGTGTATATGCCAACCTGTAATTCAGGGTAACACCTCTCTGATGAAATGGACTGTACTGTATGAAGGTTTATGTCATAATACATTTCTTAACCCTTTGTTCCATTTGTAGGAGGGTCTTACAAGCATATCCCCAGTAATTACTTATAGCATAACCTTTGAAACAGCCGTCAGGGAAGTGCCACTGATGTGTACTGTATGGGAATACTCAAAGACTACTCTTGAGTAACTGGCTCCTGAATCAAAATGGTAATGATTTAAAAATACAACAGAAAATGTATGTGTAACATAATTACTGCGCTCAAATTACACCCATTTGAAAAAGTATTTTTTTCCAAAATTGCACTATACAGTTATAGCTGATTTCAAAGTACCCACAAATAACTTATTATCTGTAATACAATCTCTCTGGCACAACACCCTAGGTTCCAGCCTGGGCTCAGTCTCTGCCTTGGGATTTGTGTGGCAGAATTAATGAAGTTTATTACAAGCCTGCTTAATAGACTATTGATTACTGAAAAGAAAATAATTATATTGAACTGGAGGAAACCTGAGCCTCTCTAATTGCAAGCTGAGATGAAGGTGTTTGTGACTTTATATCACGTAAAACAATAACTGCTAATACTGTAAAAGATAAATGGTGAATTATATAAGTAGATGTTTTCCTTCTGCACTTTGCACACACTGAGATTGGTAAACTAACGAATTATCATGTGCGTCTCAGAGGTCACATGAGCAATTAGACTGGGGGTTGAAAAGAAAGGTAAGGATGCAATTGTTTTCATATTGGAGTATCTCATAAATTTAGCATTTACTAGATTTTATTGAACCATGCAGAGTGAACAGCAATTGCGTAAGTGTTACTGCGGGATCCCAGCAATGAAGCACTGGTGTGCTAATGTTTTGCTGTTGTTCAGAGACCTAACCATACCTCTGAGAACATTCTATGTAACACTGGTCTTGCGCACTGTGTCATGCAATTAATCAGCAATTAAACACAAAATTAAAATTTACTCATCACAGGTGGATTGCAGCCCTATTCAGGTGTTCAATCCAAGTGATTAAGAACAGTGTGGAACGGGGGTATGTGGCTGACCCCCAGGGTCACATCCCTGCCAGCCCTCCCTCTGCCAAACATCCATTGCACCACAAGGGTTCTACATCCAGGTGTAGTCTTTGCGTGTACAGCATTAGACAGGAAACCATATCAGTTTACCTTATGTTACTCCTTGTGGCAAATATACAGCACTTCCTCTCTCTCTCTTTTTTTGTAAGCTCTTCTCATCTCATCAAGCAAAAGTTCCATTGTTCTTTTAGCATTTATTCAGTTTCCAAACATGCAAAAGTCCTGAAATAATCTTTTAGGAGAACATTGACCCAAGCAAACCACATTGTAAAAAAGGAATCGGGAAGGCATATTCACCACAGGTGTTGATTGTGGAGCTAAGTGAGGCAGCTCCAGAGGAAAGGCTACCTTTGGAAACTGCTGAAACAACAGAAGAGGATGAAGATGCGGGAGACGATGTCGCTGTAGTAGAGGAAGCTGATGCTGCTGTTGATGTTAACCGCTCTCCAGACTCCATATCTATAATAAAAAGGACACATTATTATTTAATTTCGTCTTCTTTTCTCCTTTGGCGATCACTCGTAGCTGAGTAAGATTGTCTTCCATGAACATGGTCTTAACAGTGTGACTGTGGAGGCCAATTCTGGACATTTAATTTACATACCACTTGACACTGAAATAATCTCCTGAGCAGTTTACGAAGTATAAAAACTTGTTACACAGAATAGGGATGGGAGAAAACTAAACCCACTTAATGTTTAAAGACACATTGAGGTAATTCACACATTCTGAAAGCATATGAGAAAGAAAACACAGCCATCCTTCGAAATCACACTTCTCTGAATTTTGTGATGCAGTTCTCTGGCCAAGTAATACACACACAAAAAACAAATACTGTACTGTAGTTAAGTTTGCATAAAAATGCATATATTAGATTAAGGAACGTACAAAAATTAGGCAAAAAATCCACTAAAATGTGCATATTAGGAAATATTTGCATTAAAATACTAATAAATTTTCACGAGGACTTTTTTAAAAAAGAAAATGCAAACAGATGTCAAAATGTGGTCTTTGGAAAAAATGAGAAACCAAGATAAAACTGAAACTGACAAATCTGCCCATCCTGAACACAGATTCTATTTCACCTGATAATATGTCTACAAGTGATCAAAAGTGCTGTCTGTAAGAGACATGTTCATAAATTAAAAGCACCACACATGTAATAGGCTGCTGCAAATGCAAGACTGGCACTTGAGGTTGGCACTGCTGGGCAGCTGCTAACGTCCACATCAGGGGCCCCATTGATGAACCCTAGAGGCTTCTGGCCCTGCTGCTGCTACTGCTGCTTACTGCTGCTGCCTGATCACCTAGTCTCTCTGTGACAGCAGAGAGAAGAGGCAGCAGACTCCACTTGCCTCATCTTTCTGGGTGGCAAGCCCAGAGGGAGAAGGAAATTTAGCAAATAAGGGTAACAGTGGTGAGTTTGGGCACTGAGAATTACATGCGTAAGGGCCCTTTAAAGCAACACTGTGCAGATGCAAAAATGATGGAAATTATCCATTTTCTAGAAGTTCCAGTTGCAAGTATGGCTCTGGTTACTTATCATTGCAGTCGTACCTTAGAAGTTGAACGGAATCTGTTCTGGAAATCCGTACGACTTCCAAAACGTTTGGGAAACCAAAGTGCAGCTTTTGATTGGCTGCAGGAAGCTCCTGCAGCCAATTGGAAGCCGCGGGAGTCCCGTCGGATGTTCGGGTTCCAAAGAATGTTCGCAAACCGGAACACTCACTTCCAGGTTTGCGGCGTTCGGGAGCCAAAACATCCGAGTACCAAGGCATTCGGGATCCAAGGTACGACTGTATTTTAAATCTATAAATAAGGCCTATCAGGAAAGAGAGGATAAATTCTCTTGTATTTGATGACAGAGTGCAACATCTTATTTTTATTATAGTTTCCTCTATGATGATGAACATTGGCTTGTTTCGCTATGCTGCCTGTGACCTTGAATAAATCTTGTGGGGTTTTTGAACAGAGTCCATAATCTCATAGAAATCGGTCTCAACTAGCCCCCTATTTCTGTGATGATAGATTAAAAAGCAAAAACTTCATACAATTATACTGGTACAATTATACATGGCACACTACATTAAAAATGGTTTATGCTTCTCTGAGAGGGTCCATTTGACACAAACAGGTAAACAGAATTCATGTCTACATGTGACTTGTTTACAAAAGTGAATCTGGGATCTCCCCACATATTACAATGGATCATGGCACTACTGTTTGTACTACAATCTGCTACCAGGGGACAGGGAAGACTTAACAACCCTTGCAAGATCAGGGGCTCTCAAATGCCTCTCTCATTCTGGGATAAGTGATCCTATCAACAGCAATAAGATTGCTATGCGTGCTGGAGGAAGCCCACATTTATATAGAAAAACAAAAGGACTTGAACATACTTCAAAACGCACATTTCCTATGCAAATTATTATTTCGCTGCAGAAGGGGAAAGGCTAATGTTATACAAATGTGCTTGAGAAAAACCATGCATTTATAGTATCAGCAGTGCTCAACATTTTAAAGTTTCTACTAAAGACATATCTGCAGAAATCACTGGAGTGCTGCTTTGATGGATTTATTTACAATACTTAGAACGTAGGCCTGTGATTCTGCTGAATATATTAGCACTTCCTTACTGTTTAATAAAATAAGAATGCTTCAGAAATTGTGCCGCCACTTTTTCTGTTCCATGTTGGCAACTTGCTAATTATTCAATCGTCTAAAAATATTCTGTATAAAATTATATAGTCGACTGACCTTTGATATACACAGTAGCCCACTTCACACATTATGATTAAGTAAACAGACTGGGGGGGGGGGAGTGTGTGCTTGTTCAACTCTCATCATCGCCGTTACCATTGTCTTATGGATCCACATGTGCCTTAGAACTATGGAAAACCATGGAAAGCCTCCATGACAGAAGAGTGGCAGGGCAGATCTAACACATTCGTGCTCACTACCCCTCTTAGATGTTTACTTAATTCATCATCATAATGCCTGAAGACTCTGTCGGATGGACTGAACTGAAGCACAGGTGGCAATGAGTAAAACCAATCACCAGAAAAATACCAAAAGTTCACACAAATATATACACATAAATAACCTGGAAGGAATATTACTTCAAGCAATATGTTGCTTTTTTTTAGCTGAAAGAGAAATTAAAAATAAAACAGTGTTTTAACTGTGAAAAGAATTCTGGTTACATTCAGCTTAATGTCTGACAGGAGCAAGCCAGCATTAAATCATACGAAGTAAATGGGGTTAACTCTCTATTACAAAAAATAGGATCTGCACAAGAGTTTCAAGCCTAATGAGCACAGGTAAAGGGTAAAGGTAAAGGACCCCTGGACGGTTAAGTCCAGTCAAAGGCGACTATGGGGTTGCGGCGCTCATCTCGCTTTCAGGTCAAGGGAGCTGCCGTTTATCCACAGACAGCTTTCCGGGTTGTGTGGCCAGCATGACTAAACCACTACTGGCGCACGGAGGACTGTGAAGAGTGCCAGAGCGGAGAGAAACACTGTTTACCTTCCCACCGCAACACTTCCAACACTCCTATCAGTGCACATCAGTATAACCATAATGCTGCAACCTAGACAATAAAACCACTTGCAATATTTTCACCCAATATAATTTGTGACATGATATTTTATAAAATGTCTCAAAAATGCAAGAAGCTTAGAATATTATGAGCAACTGTAGTATTAGTATTTTAGCATGCAACAGATTTGGAAGAAATTATTTTTTTCCTTTCTTCAGAGGGGAAATGGGAGGTAATGGGATGGACACTGGGAAATGTTAAGGCTAACATTTATATAGAGGGGGAGAAATCAACAGAGAAAAAAACATCCTGTTCTTTATATAGTTGAATTATAAATGTGGTTGTTTATTTTTCTTTTTAATACCCCTGCTAATTTTCAGAAAAACTAAAGGCAGTTTACAATCCAAAACAGAAAAACAATAATAAAATACATAAAACCATCCCCATTAAAATCACAAATATTGACATCAAATCCACAGCTGCAAAACAAAATCCAAAACAGACATCAAAACTAAGACATCAAAGGAAACATGTCAAAGTAAATGTTGATCAATGTAACTATAATACTGACATGACACTGATGCTTTATCCAAGTGTGTTCCGAGAGACATCAGAATTTTGTTTTTAACTTAAGACTAAACCTTAATTGTACCCAGTTAGTTCATTACTCTACACTGTAGCAGATGGCTGACATTGTAAGAGATAATCCCTGAAAGAGTCATTAGTGAGGATCAGCAATAATTAGACTGCAACCCCAAAGGTTCACGAGAGAGAATAAAAAAAAGTATCAATATATGGATGGGCTCTCTGTATGAAAAGCAACAAGTGCTTATTACATTTTTGTTCTTCTGCCAATGGATGGCACTGGCACATAGGCCTGTGTACAATTAAATAACCTTGTTAAAGCTAAAACACGCTTTACATACCCTGTTTCTCATATTTTAAGACATACCCATAAAATAAGCCATAGCAGGATTTTTAAGCATTCAAGGAATATAAGCCATACCCCGAAAATAAGACATAGTGATAGGCGCAGCAGCAATGCCGGCTGCGGCAGGAGGAGGAGGAAAAAAATAAGACATCCCTTGAAAATAAGCCATAGTGTGTTTTTTTGAGGAAAAAATAAATATAAGACATGTCTTATAATATGAGAAACACGGTAATATAAGGACTTCCCTTCCTCTCCCTCTGCTTCCAAGTTCCATCTTCTATGCTCTGGGCATGGATGGAAGTTTCTCTTCAGCTCACTTAGTGATGGGGGAAGTGTTTTCAAGGGACACTGGACCCCAGCTGAACTAAAAAGAATGAACTGTGTGCAGCTTTCAAAACAGCTACCCAAAGTATTCTAACTGCCATATGAATATTTCAAAGGCTAACTGAAACGCACTCAAGCAAACCAATAAATAAATGATGTATTTCATAAAACCAGCATTCCAATCAAATTAAAAACTGCATATTCTAGAGCAAGACGACTGCATTAAGTTCCAACATCACCGTTTTTACTTTCTCGTGTCAAGCATACTAGAAAGTGTTGGCTTACTCTGTATTGTGAAGTGTATCTCACAGAACTGGCTTCATCCCAATTTCTATCATGTATGTAGTTTTGATGTTCTCAATGTATGACTTTTAAATTGTTTTAATTGTTTCGAAAAACTGTTCTGTTTTTAGTAGCTCCTATTTTTATCTGTAAGTCGCCTTGAGTGCCATCAGGGAAAGAGGTGAAGTATAAACAACAACAACAACAACAACAACAACAACAACAACAACAACAACAACAACAACATTATTGGCTGGAATATGTTGGCCACTGGAGAGAACTGTTCCCATTTATCTACATTGACAAATGGTCTGCAGCATGTTAGCATATTCTCCCTCTGTATGTGCTTAGGGTAACTGAAGTGATCAATATGAATATGTGCCCCAAATTGCTTTGTATCCTTTGCATGTGGTCCTCAAAAGGTTTTCCATACACACATACACATACACCTCTCAAATGGTGTCCTTGGCTATTCACATTTTGGGTGACTAAAGGTATGAGATTGCTATAAACATATTGTAAGGTGGTTCAGATTCACAGACTTGTCTTATACTCCAGTTTGTGTACAGACTTGAGTAATCATAGCTATGTCTTCCAGCGGCCTCTGTATTCTTTTCCATATCACAAAAGGTATCTGAGAAAGATTGACAATTTAGTTTTAAAATGTGCCTTTTAAATAAAGAATCCTAATTCATCACCATTTCCAATTGTTAGCATATATGTTGTCGCATCAGGTTTCTGTTTTGCCTGCCTCATACTCCTCTTCCCGCCCCCGCTCATCCTCCAGGCAAGCACATTCAGTAGTGCCAAAATTAGGAACCAGTCCTTCTGCTCTGTGAGATTTTACTAAAGCTAGTTACGCAAAGACGGGTTGGATCAAGCATTAGCAGTACTTTTATATCATGCCCGTGTCCATGATTGTGAATCGTGATGCAACAATGAATTTTTTTTCAGCACTAGAAGAATTGGGGGCGGGGGGAGGCAGGATGATTAGAAAGGCGAAACCTCTGGAGAAATCTGAGCTAAATGTCACAACACATCTCTACCCTTGCACAATAGACCCTGACTCTCAGGCTCATGCTGCTGTCTTCTGAGAACAAGAATTACAGGTAATTAATTTTATTCCTTGACACAGTGTCTTCATAATTGGCATAATGGGAAATGAAGTACATAAAATCTACAGGAAAATGTTTAATGAAGTTTTACTAAAACAGATATTTCAAGTTTGCCAAAGAACTGTGGAGGATATTTATTCTCACAAATGTAGGGCTGCTATGCTGCTCTGACATTTGTTGCTAGGTGCCACATTCTATGATTCTACAGCAGTTGTTGGCATTTAAAGTCCCAAAAGTCATGACACAATGGGTGATAAGGCCCAGAACAGGCTTCCTCAACCTCGGCCCTCCAGATGTTTTTGGCCTACAACTCCCATGATCCCTAGCTAGCAGGACCAGTAGTCAGGGATGATGGGAATTGTAGTATCAAAAATATCTGGAGGGCCGAGATTGAGGAAGCCTGCTCCAGAACCTCATCACCCTTTCCATACATGTGAGCAAGGAACATGGAGGATCTCAGGTTTGCTGAGATAAGATAAGATGCTATATCCCCCCTATTTTTTAAGTAGACACTGTTGCTCTCATGTGGCAGAAAAATCTCCCTCTGCAAACTGGGTTGCACTTCCTAATCCACATGCAAACTGACATTTTGTGGGTCCATGGTGAATTGGGGTGTGATCCTTGAGCCCCTGAACCCAACAGGATCCAATAGTGAAGAGGGTTGAAGCGATCCAGAGTTACAAAATTTTACAAAATTTTATTTGCAGGCTTAGGACTAACTTAAAAACTATGGGTGGTATTTAACTAAGTTTTACTTAAGTAAACTTACTAAAATATGATGGATCAACCTTAAATCATGTTCGGTAATTTACTGGGTCTACTCAGAGTAAAACTTAGCTGAATGCCAACCTGTCAATTTTGACGCATCTACTCGAACTACATCTGGAGCCAACCCTTAAAGTTTTGGACGTGAACTGCAACCTGATGCACACTTACTTGGAAGCAAGTCCAGTTGAGTGCAGTGAGAGTCACTTCAAAGGAAACATGCATATGATCAAGCAGTACAACTGCTTATTTATAAAGCACTGTATTGACAGTCATTAAAATCTGCATCAGTTGCCAAGGCAACCACTTAACTGTCAAGAAGAAGAGGTGTAGAATTATAATCCTTTACCGGCATCCTGGACTCTTAGCATACTGCCCCTCCTCGTTTCCACCAGTGCCACACAGTGGAGCAAGGAAAAGTGCTAATACAACACTGCCCAATGGCTACGGCTGATATTACATTATCACTGGGTGCTGTGCACAAGACCATGACAATAAATAAGCCGTACATTGAAGTCTGCCAGCAATACTGTACAGGTTTTTTTTTTTTTGTTCTTTTAATGTTTTAGTTCCATTACATACAATGGGTCTGGAAACTCATTGTATGTAACAGAACAGACCCCACAGAACTAAAATATTGAAAGAATGAAAGAAAACCTGTATTGTAGGCAGACTTCAATACATGTATTGTTGTCTGAAATGTTTTTCGCTCTCACCAGTGTCACAGCACTGCAACCGAAGCTTGAATCCAATTAGCAAATATAACAAGTAAGCTACTTGAGAATAACAAATCGGGAATGATATTTTTGTAAAGCCTAATTCCAACCTAATCTATTGTTGAGCTATCCCAAAATACAAATATAAAAATACCAAGTTAATAACTGCAATTTTCCAATTGCTCGCTCTGAAACAGTCGCACGGAAAAGCAGGGAGATTTTAGCTCCACTTATAATTGTGTAGAATTATTCTGTTGCTCGAGATTTTGATTGAAATATATATTGTACCCCAGCATGGTAGACCTTCCTGCTACTAAGAAATTATACACAGGAGAATCTATCAACCCTCTCCAACCTGGTGTCCTCCCAGCTGTTTTTGACTAATAACTCCCATCATACTGGCTGGAGCAAAATGGGAGTTGTAGTCTGGAAGACACCAGCATAGGGAAGATCATATATCATTGCAATCTCTCTCTCTCTCTCTTTCCTTCACCACATTGTTTCTCAAAATGTCTTCTTGTATATATACAACAGGAAAAAGCTGATGGCAAAAATAACTACAGCCATCTGACAATAAATAAATAAACAAATAAAGTTGGCATAATTAAGTGTTAAAAGTTTTGATATCAACCAAGTCAAGATAACACTTCAGTTTCTATACATCTAAGAAAATATACGCACAGTTAAAATTAGATTATCAGCAGTTCTTTTGCGATAACTGATGCTGGGAAGTTGTTTTACCACTGCACCTTCAAACATAAAATATTATTCCATATGTCTTGAGTCCTTACAGTGCATGTCCGAGATAAGCCACAGCTACAATATTTTAGGAATGAAATTGGGGGAAGGGAAGAAAGGACAGAGTCTTCTTGATAAAAAAAAAATGTGATGGCTTTATAAAAGGCAGCACAATTTTAAATTTCTTTCACACTGTTATAAAATTTCTAGAAAAATGAACATGAGGTTTATCCAGTTTCCAATGTTTACCCTGGAAAATGAGGAATGGTGGTTTTAAGTGTTTGCACTCCAAGTGTTTGCTGGCATGTGTGCTTGTATTGTTGGTGCAATATCAATGTACGACCATACTACCAGAACCTAAAGCCAAAGATTCTTGGCCATATACACCACTTGTCACTGGCTACTTCCCAGACTCCCTGCTTTTGGACTTCTTCTCAGCCCCCTGGACCACATCCTCTCCCAACCACAGCTTCCCGAGGAACAGGGCCGGCTCTTCATAGCCCCCCAGTGGCGCAGTGCACCCCGGCGCGGGGGCTGGTAAGCTGGGCGCCGGGCTGGCAAGGAGGGCGCCGCACGGCCCAATTGCGCCCTGCGAGGGCGGGGCGGGCGGCGGAGCGATCTCCGCCCCTCAGCACCAGGGCGCGCGATCTGCTCAAGACGGCCCTGCCAAGGAATGTGTGAAAAATGTGGGGGAAAGCATTTTATTCAATACCAGGAGGCACTGATAATGTCTACAGCAATTTTCAATGAACATTTTCATCTAATTTACCTTTTTCTCACACGCAGGCCCAAACTTAATGTTCATCTGGTAGTAAGCTCCACTTACTTCTGAGTCCAGAAGTAATACTTTGAAAAATGTATTTTGAAAAGTAAAACTATTTTCTCTCTTTTACATTTGTGGTGGCTTCTGTTTCAGCAGTCAGAAGCACTTCAGGCAAAAAGGATGTGAGAAATCTCACTGAGAATTCTGCAGTCTGTTCAGATAAATATCTGGTATATCCAGAGGACATGAGGAAGGAGTGGGGGATTAAATGTAGTTTTGAAACATTTAAAGGGTAAATAGCTTAGCCTGTTCTAGTAGTACCAACAGGTACCTATCCTCTAGCTCCAGGAAGGTTTCAAGGACTTGCAACACTGAAAAGGGATCAATCAAGGTCTAAGCTGACAGCTAATTTTGTCTTTTCCCCTTGACATCACTGTATATGGGAGAATCCAAAAGGTGTTGTCATGCAGGACATGTATGTAGAAGAGAGTATTTCAAAGGTTTGCCTAAACTGCACAAATACAGAACTTTGTAAAATACATTACAATAAAACTCCTCCCTTGCCTGGAAGACACAGACATTCTTTTCTATGGAGTTGCTTCAATCTCTAAAGAAACCCAATGTACAATATAAACCATTCTTAGTGAAAAAGAAAATTCTAGGAAATATGAAACGTGATTTGGATTTCAATCCTTTGCATTGTTACCCGGGAGTAAGCCCTGCTGAATGCATTAGGCTTTACTTCTGGTGTAAACATACATATAGTATTCTGCTGTCAAGCTTTTAGTACTTAACAATTGAGAAAGAGACTTATGAGAAGTCAAATTCAATACGTTATCTTCAAACTTCGAATTACTATCAATGTGGGCAGCGATCAGAAAAGCACCTCTCTTCCTTCTAGACTAGCAAGAGCTGTAAGTCTTCCAATAGAAATCAGGGACTTGGGAAGCCTGACTACAGATCCTTGAGGTAGGGCAGAAAGTCAACAGAGCTATACATGTTCACTCAAGTCCCACAGTGTTTAATGAAATGTATTCCCATGTAATTGCGCGCAGGACTGCAGTCCTAGTCTGCTCCTAGCCATGGTCCCAGCTGTAGTTCTTCTCGGTAGCACATGATGCAATTAGATTATGGCTCAACATGGGCAGAGTCGTGCTGAGTAATGCTTGCAGAGAGAAAGGCATAAGGTGAGGCAAGGGCAGCTTCACAAACTAACTTTATGCTCCCAGGTTGCTCTGTTTTTCTTATCACGACCACATGCAGGCTAAAGTGGAGAAAGGTGAGCTGAAAATACAGGTGTGCATTCAGCTCAATACATAACAGCATCCTGCATCTGAAAAACTATGAGTGGAACCATATGATCAAAGATAATGACCATTTTCTCTTCTTCAGGGAAGCTGCTGAAATAAAGCACAGACCTCTTTAACGGTACAGTAGCCACTTAGAATGACCATAACGGTTTTTATCCACATCCAGAGATGGGGAGGATCATCACACAGGGGACCAGCTGGTTGTCACCAGGCAAATGGTACCAAACTGTATTCATGCCACACAGAGCTACCACAGTGGCAAGCACGATTCTTCTCCAGCCAAGGAGGATCCATAATGCAAAGCAGAAAGTGCAGCCTCGAATCAACACAGCCAGAACAGTCATAACTGAACTCTGTGAACACTTCTCTGATTCTGTCAAACAAGCTCTACGGAACTGCTCCAGAGAGAGCATCGAAGCAAGGCGGAGCTACATCAGAGCTATGTACAACACAGCTATGTCCTCTTTTGAGGAAAGAGAGCAGCAGAAATGACCACTGGGAGGAGCGCAGAGAGAAGAAATACTATGGTGCACCTGCAGCAGCATAACCAGACACTTTCATCTGCCCCACCTACAATAAAACATGTCCCTCCTGTATCTATCTCTACAGCCACAGCAGGCACTGTAACTCTCCCAACTTTGCCCCCAGAAGGTGCACTCTTCCACTGTCTCCCAGGACAGATGCCAACAAACAATGGCAATGCCTTATGAAGAAAAGTAACTTCTAAATATCTCATATGAGCTAATTTACTTTATTATCAAAACATTTCTGTTGCACAAAGCAATACCCAAAGCAGCTTTCAATCAACAACCTTTTTTAATTTAATTTTTTTTTTTGCAACCAATGGTGGATTTGCTTTAACACAGCAATTAGGAATCTGTGGCTTTCCAAAGGGTGCTGGGCTCCACCTCCCATCAGACTCTGCTAGCATGGACACAATGATGGGAGTTCGACTCCAGATTCTGGATTCTGTTGTTTGATTGTTTTTTTAGTAAGAAATGCAAGGATTTTAAAAAAAAGGAGGAAGAGGGAAAACACAGGAAAACAAACTTTGTTCTAGCTGTGTTCCTTCCTCCCACTGCAAAGTCCCTACCATTTAACTGGGGTCTATGAGACATACAGTTTACATCTACTAACATGGATATAACTGTAAAAATTCAAGATGTAGGAAGCGCAGCTGAAGCTCTCTGTATGGATACTAGGAGATGCAGGCATACATAACCTATACTAAACCACTGCACCGGCTGTGATTATACTCCTAGGACCAATTCAGTAAGCTACTGTTAACCTTTAAAGCCCTCCACAGCCTGGGCCCTGCATATCTCAACAACCCTTAATAACAGCTCCCACTCCTACTTCTGATATGTAATCAGACCTTGATTCCCGTTTCTCCTTTGCGTGAAGTGGGAACCAAGGAAGCTTAGAAGCAGGGCCTGAACATTAGCTGCCAGAACGCTACAGAATCATTTCCTCCTAGGGTGCCCACTTATACGCTGCCAAAAAAAGAGAGGACAAAAGAGAACACAGATTGGCATAAAATCTGCATGTGCTATTTTAGATGCATAGGTGTGAATTTAAAAATAATTCCTATAATTTAGATAGAAATACAAAACACCTCTCCATAGCGGAGAAGACCGCAACCAGGGAATCTGTGCACCTGCACAAGTGCCAAGAGTCAATAGGCCACAGGCTCTCTCCCCCCCCCCATTACGTTCTTTGGTTCGGACAGTGGGCTCCTTCAAACAGAGTACTATGGCACTCCCCCCCCCCCCAGCATGTATGACAGAAAAGAGTGGTTTCAATTATTTTAAAAAAAACACACTGCTTGACATTTCAGTGGGAGGTTTGTGCTCTAGAAGCCATCTCTACTGAGGGCAGCAGCATATGATGTGACGCATGGGGATGTGGTGCATGTGAAAAATCACGCTCTCGTGCACCTATGGAAGTGCTTTCTACAGTCGCACGGGGCTCTTCGAATCCCAGCTTCAAAAGCCTATTTGCTTCAGTGGAATATTTTAGCACCTACTCATGTAATTAGAGGCATTTACGGTACTCTGTCCATTTGAAAACCAACAGAACTTTACAAAACTTAAGTTTGACTTGATTGGTTCCTGTGCTAAGAGTCAACTTATTCAATGCCAAAGGTGCATTGTAACTGTAGCTGGGCTGAGGTTATATGTATTCCCTTTTCCTTTGTGTGCACCTTTGATAAAGAACTAGGCATTTGTTAGTATTTTTCTCGTAGCAGATGTCAAAGGCTGTGAGCTGTTGCTGCAAATGCTCATTCTTCAGATAACGGCTTTCATTAAAACTTGACATTTTAGCAGAACAAACCATTTTTTAAAAAATAAATATACCATTGTTGTTATACCAGAGGCTATCAGTATAATCCTGAAGGTCCCTTGAAGCTATTGAGATTGAAGGATACAAAATGGGATATTGCTTAGTGCACATGTGAATATTTAAGGCAGCACTACTCAGATGAAAACATGGCTTGTCCTACTTGACCTGTGACCCCCTGCCCAACCCAAATGGTGCCCCCGAGCCATGTCTACCAAGAAACTCTATAAACCTCTCATTTCTGCTGTCTACCTAGGACTGCAAAATCAGAAGCAGTTATTGACCACTTGGCACACCGCATTACATGGCCAGTGGGCTACATTTTGTTTGATCAGTCCTAAATTGTGCAAGCCTAGACCAGGCTGCTGAGCTAGGCTTTATCCTTAAGCACTCCAGGCTGGTTGTTCTGAGTCTACTGCATGTGCACCAGGTCACCCTTAATTTTATGAGCTGCCTTGTCACAAGCTGCTAGTATACAAGCACGATGCATTAAAAAGAGATTGTGGGGAGAGGTACAGAGATGCTTTGTTGCAATCGTAACCTTGTGAATGGCTTTCCTGAAGGAAACGTAAGAACATAAGAAAAGGAGCCTGATGGTTCAGGCCAATGGCTTATCTAGTCCAGCATCCTGTTCTCACAATGGCTGACCAGATGCCTATGGGAAACCCACAAGCAGGATTCAAGCACAAAAGAACATGTTGCTCTCCTGTGGGTTCCAGCAGAGCACAGCCATCTCGGCTAGCAGCCATTGATAGACTTCTCATCTACTAATTTATCTAATCCTCTTCGAAAGCCATCTAGGTTAGTGGCCACCACTGCCTCCTATGGGAGCGAGTTTAATAGCTTAACTATGTGCTACAGTGTGGATTTTGGGCTCCCAATCCAATAAAATCACTTTAGCTTGTCATGTAAAGGAAGTAAGAGAAGAATCCTGTTTTTGGAAAGTAAATAATGTGCAGGGTTCCACCAATAAACAGGATTCTGAAGCCTGTAACGAAACCAGAAGATTATGTCTTTTGCAGGCCTTGCGTTTTACTCCTTCAAAGTGATATTACACTCGTGTACAGCAGCTATTCCAATGGTTATAGCTGTTAAGGGTAGGTTAATATTCCAGCACTAGCAGAGGAGTACAGATTGCCTCCTCACACAGATATTGAATAAAACCGCTGCCAGAAAGCAGTTACCAATATGTTAAAATGAGCTTTGTTGGATTTTGAAATCCCAGTATTGGACTGCTAATCCCATTTAAGAATTCAATTCCCAAAACTACTTATTCTGAATTAACCTGGAAATATGTTACAAGGAATTAAATTGGACAGTTTAACTTGATTTCAGCTTCATGCTACAGGTTTATCGCTTTCCACTTATTACCTATTTCTTGGTGTAAACTACACATGTTTTTAAAAAACGTTTTGAAAAATACATTGAATTTGGCATAGCTCACTGTCGCCATCTAGTGTCACATTTGTGTATTGCACTTTACAACACATTTAAAACGTTTTATTTACAGCTGTATAGCTGAGTCCCACCACACTTACAGCCATGCTTGGTGGGGACATGGGACAGGGCCTTCTCGGTGGCTGCACTCACGGCTCTGGAACTCCCTTCCTAGACAAATAGACTGTCTGTCTCACTGTTGCTCTTCTGCCAGCAGGGAAATACCCTTTTGTTCCAGCAGGCCTTTGAGAACTGACTGTTTTTTAATGGAAAGGCTGGTGCTGTGATGTTTTTATTGTTGTTATTATCTGTATTTTTAATAGATCTTTCTATATGTTGTTTTAATTCTATTGGTGTTTAACTACTTTTTAATTATTATATTTTCTATGTTTTTAGCTTTTTCTATTTTATCTGCATTTTTTTACCTATAAGCCACCCCTGGGGAAAAGGTGGGATAATACCAATGATGATGACGACGACGACGATATTAATAATGCCTTTCCTAGGGAATTTCTTAAAAGTCCTGCTCATTCATTGATGGTTGCCTTTGCATTTGAAGAAGGATTTTTTATTTTCAATCAAGTTATGCTAACACTTATATTAATCAGTAAGGATAAAACTGCCTTATTTTCATAAATATTTTACCTACAGAAATGCTAAACTTTCTTACAGAGCTGTTTCAGTGTTCTACCGTGTCATCACTAGCAGAAAGCTACATCCCCCTAAGGATAAAATATGTTGCAGCTTGGGTGGAAAAAGTTCCCACTGTGATTTAAATGCCCCTAAAGCATCTAGAGCTACAGAAGCATTTCTCACTAATTTACTTTTTTTTAAAAAAAATAGTGCTCTTCAGCACTAATCCCATCACCAAACTGCATCAAAAAGTGATCACACTGCGTCCCTTTCTCCATACTTGCATGTGACATATATCCTTGCAACATAACTTTTTTGATAAAAATAAAATATAACGTTCTCTAATTTGTGCTGTCATCTAATTAAAGAAATCTTATTATCATGATCAATTGGCAAATATTAACCAATTAATTGAACATAGCTTAATCAATTAAATGAGGACAGGTGGTGCAGATAAAATTCTACTTGGCTAACAGAACTTCAGCTTCTTCTCATCTCACCCCCCAAATCTGCTCCATAGGCTCTCTGGAGCAGATTTTGAGGGTACACAAGGTGGGGCTACAATGGAAAGGAGAATGAAGATCCATCCATCACAGAAGCGAAACAACATTGCATACAATCCTATGAAATTATGTTTTTAACAGAACAGTAGGTTCTAAAGAATTTTGTTTGTATGGTTATAGATGATGCATACATATGGTATGTCATAACAGGCACCACCTTACAAAAGAAATTCCTTGCTTCCTCTAAGATGGCACCTACAAATTTAGTAAGAAGGTGTATTAAAAAACAATTACGATTTTTTAAAAGAAATATGATGCCCAATTATTCAACAACACATTTTTAAATCAACCAAAGCATTTCAAAATCATTAAGTCTAACTAATTCATGTTCTTGGGACACGGGTGGCACTGTGGTCTAAACAACTGAGCCTCTCGGGCTTGCTGATCAGGAGGTCAATGGTTTGAAACCCCGCAACAGGGTGAGCTCCCATTGCTCTGTCCCAGCTCCTGCCAACCTAGCAGTTCGAAAGCACACCAGTGCAAGTAGATTATTGGGTACCGCTGCGGCGGGAAGGTAAATGGCGTTTCCGTGCGCTGCTTTGGTTTTGCCAGAAGCTCCTTAGTCATGCTGGCCACATGACCTGGAAAAACTGTCTGTGGACAAACACCGGCTCCCTCGGTCTGTAAAGCAAGATGAGCGCCGCAACTCCAGAGCTGTCCACGACTGGACTTAACTGTCAGGGGTCCTTTACCTTTACCTTTTTTAATTCATGTTCTAAACATTACAGGCCTAATTTATATATATTCCATTTTAGCTCAGTCATTCACAACAAACAAAAACGAGTGGTGATTCCTTTGAAACAAAAAGGCACACATAAAATATAAGGTAAAATACAGAATACTAGGCCAATAAGTATACAATCAGCCCAGCATGCATCAGCAGCAAATTAATATGGCTTATAGCACTTCTAAAGGATGCCCTTACTTTGGCAATTTCCCAGAGGACAACAGTGGAACAGCCACTAAGCACTTCAGTCTTTGATCTCTTGCTGAAACAATCCTGATGGATGCATGATGTAGTCAGGTGGGCATATTTACTCCATCTTCAAACTTGCTACAGGCAGACTATAGGTCAGTGCAGAGATAACACTGCCCATATGCAGCTTGGCTACTGGAAGAACCAGAATTTAAATCACTACTTATTCAGCTTTATTAACTTTTTATAAAGTTAGTCATACGTGTCATTTCCCACACATTAAACCTGAACTGAGAGCATACATCATTCCTGTGTACTCTCTTTTGACTTTTCCATCAGGTAAAAGTTTTATAAGACTATTGTAAGCTCATGGTATTATTTTCACAGCATGTACATTGTGGAAACATGCACTGGGAAGTCAGAATTCATATATTACAAGCAGATGAGGAGAACATGTGACCTTGAGATGTTGCTGGACTACTGCTTCCATCATCCCTTACCACTGGTCTTTCTAGCTGGGGCTGATGGGAGTTGGAGTTCATGAGCATCTAGAGGGCTACAGGTTCCTCATTCGTATATTAAAGGATAAAGCATGGAGTCCCCGAATTTTAAGTTGTACAGTCATACCTCAGTTTAAGTACGCCTCGGTTACACACTTCTATTGCAGCCTATGAGCTGGCCCTAATATATACTGTAGCTTCATACATGTGCCTACAGTCAACATATTCATTTAGAAAAGAGCCTGAATTGGTCTTCCTATATCTTTGGTAAATTTTATTCAATTGGCTTTCTAGCAACCATCATTAAAAAAAGGACTATGATAATGCTGAGTTTAAAATTGTATAATTTATAATTTAGTTTGGCGATTGAATATGTTCAGTTGTGTTTGTATATTTTTGTTCTGTGTACAGAAAATGTACAGCCGGTGGCTCATGCAAATAAATAAATATCTATTTATATACAATGTTAAAATATTAAACCATTCAGGTAGAATGATTGATTCCTTGAAAATTAGCAGTGACATTTTTTTTACTTTAGACAGTTCTGGCATTCTGTTCTAGCAACTGCTTCCAAAGAGGAAGTATTTCATTATCTCTAGGCTTTCAAATGATCACATGATTTCTACAAAATTATTTCACTTTCCTTCCATTATAGGAGACTGTTACAATTATAACCACAATATATTGCCATAATCCAACCCTGATCAAGAGCAACAGCCTCTATGATAAAAGACAACAGAAGAATCTGTGCATGGCACAGCTACAGTATGAAGACTTGTAGCCACGCCACTGAACCCAGGCACTACCAGATGCAATAGGACTTTGGCTGGACTCCACAGACACATGTCCTTCTCAGAGTAGACTCATTAAAGGTAATGGAGGTGACTAATTTAGGTTCGTTAATTTCAGTAGGTCTACACTGAGTAGGACTTAGCTGAATACAATCCATGTTCAGGAGGAAGGATGGAATATAAATTTACTTGGCAGCTTTTTGAGAGGTAACAGATGAGCTGCATGAGCCAGAAAATGGTTCTTCATAAAAGACTTGAGGTTGCTTGACATTTAATGGAAATGGGCAATGGGAGATTCAAGAAGAAGAAGAGAGCAGATAGCGGTATAAACCAGGACAAAAGCATAAAAGGCCAGGAAGCTGAAGCATGAAGACGCAACTCCACTGATTTAATATTCCCAATGCTCCATATTGCCATGGGCAAGGCAGGATTGTGAGTTGGTGTTTTGTTTTTGTTTTTTGCACTTCCTTCTTTCATGGAAAATTGAACAGAAATACTGTACAGTACTGTTTTTAGAAACTGAAAATATGCATGCAATAAATTTTAAAAAAGACAAGGAAATATACCCAGGTTGTTTTATACCAGGAATAGCCGATGTGGTATCCTCCAGGTGCTGCTGGACTACAATTCCCATAATCCCCAACCACTGACCATGATGTCAGAGCTGATGGGAGTTGTAATTAAACATTGGGGGGGGGGGGGCAATGCACTGGCTACCCCGCTTTACAGCATTCAACCTTGGACAACCATCAAGAGAAGGTCAGCCATGTTTTTGACCTGTCATAAGCAATGGATATTCTATGGGCAGCAGAAAAATATTGCTGACAAATGTTTTATGGATAGAAGATGCAAATTCTGGAACAGCATAAACAGGTTCATGGTTAAATACAGGGCAGAAGTTTTTAAAATGTAACAGTGGATGTTTTGCATAGACATTTATGAACAGCATTTCAGTATAAGAAACAAGCACAGGCACACCACATTCTGCATGCAAACACCAGGATACAAAATAAGCTTACTCCAACTACAGTGTCGGAGTCTATTGACAAGTGGAGGAGAACAAACGATAAACATGTCATTTTGTATATAGTTCCGAAGCTAGCTGTATTGGACAAAGTGTGTGTGTGTGTGTGTGTGTGTGTGTGTGTGTGTGTGTGTGTGTAGTTACCTTCCTTGTTGGTTAAAACAATACTGTAATAATAAAATAGTGTATACAGCACTTATATAGATTTTGGCCAGATTTTGAAAGAGCGGCATGGAATTTTGCTTGAAGTGGATTTTCAAAAAGTTATTTCCATTTCACTCTTTTAAAATCAGAGTATTTTCCTGCTACTATAAAGACCAGTTTTAGTGTAACCTTTTGACATGAATAAAAATGGAGGCCCTGACGTGCAGATCTAGATGCCCATTCTTAGTCTCCCTTTTGACGTTTTCCACACTGCAACATGTCACTTTTTTACTAGCTATGCTTGGTAATAGTAACTAAACCAGGAGCCATACATTCTTATCCCTCCTTAGGAGGGGTTACAGGTCCTAGATTTAATTTATAGCGTCTTCAGTTTAAAATTAAAAAAATCTCTGGCAGCAGAGGCCTTGCAGAATTGCTGGCAGCTGAAATAAAGAGTGTCCTGGGACAGACAGACCAACAATAACCTCACATATTCATAAAACTATATCCCCAAATCATGCCACTAAACTAAAGCCACTGACAGGGTTGACTTTCACTTGTTCTCTGCAACTACTGCTCTTTAGGAAACAATTTGCATTCCGGCATTTGGGAAACTGCTTACAGGACTGGAGGGAGGGGGACAGCGGGAAACAGCACATTGCTATTTGAAGTCAGTAAATTCATGCAGGCTATCTGTAACTAAATGTTGCTGAATCAATAACTGAGATAACATCTTTTCCTTTTCTTTTGCATAGCTGCCAGGGCGCATTTACAAAGCAAAACTAATTTTCCAGCAGCTTCAACAAGGCCTTTTGGCCCTGCACTGGCAAATGACCATAGATTTGACTTTCACCTGTTCTCTCTGCCATTGCTGCTTTTCAGCAAACCTGGCCTATATCTGTCCTGCAGTTTGTCCCTGAACACACCGCGGCGTAGGCCAATTTAGTCTCCAAAACCTCTTGACTTCCTGGCACTTTAGCTTCAAACAACATGCAACTACCAGAGGCAAAGAGGGATCCCAGGAAAAATACTGTAATATGCTTACAGTGTGATCCTATGCATGTCTAATCGGAATTAAGCCCCAATGAGTTGAATAGGAGTTACTGCCACGTGTTAAAGAATTGCAACCTTAGATTACTTAAAATAATAATAATAAAATCCTGCTCATGTTTGGAACTTAATATACGCCCAACCCATAAGAAATAACCATAGAGTTTTGAAATCTGTATCTCACCCATTAAGAATTATTTATTACCTTTGGTTTGGAATGCTTTGGTTGCTGGTAGAGCAAACCGAAAATGGGTATTTTCACACTTCAGCTTGAATTAGCCTCAGTCAGTTTTAAAACTCTGAAGAACAACACAAGCAGCATAGAAATATTTTGCAGGGTTTGTTTGAGTGACACAAAGCTCCAATAAAAATTAAAACAGTGTTTCTATTCTCACAAAGCAATGCAGTTTTTTAAAAAAAATTAAGGCACAATGAATGAATAAGTAAACACAGTGCCAGGCTTCAGCCTCAAAACCACTTACTCTGAAGTAGCCACGGTAACTTCACTGGAACGTCTCCAGAGTCAGCAGACTGAACAACTGTGGTCTATATCTGTCTAACTGTAATTTAAATTGTGAAATGTCCCAACAAACAATGATGTGCTAACATCTTTTTCCTTCTTCTACAAAGTTGAGTTTCCTGCATTCAAAACAAGGGGGATTGCAGTACTCTTCACATAGCTTTGACATTGTCACAGCAAACCTAGGCAATGAGTTGCTTGGCATTCTGTGTTTGGCTTGTTTCTCATGCAAAATTATTGATGTTGTTTTAACAAGTACAGTCATTGGTCTTTTCATCCTCCAGGAGTTAAGCAAATCCCATGTTGTTATAAACTATAGTGGTTACTCAGACCAGGCCAGGATAAAATCCAAACACAGGGAAAAACCTGTAATTAACATGTTCAAGGAACTAAAAGATGCATAAAAGCAGGAAGGACTGCATACATATTTTCTTGCTGGTACAGGCTATAAAGGCCCAGCAATCTGCTGCAGCCTCATATATTGCCAGAAACATAAATTGTGTAAAGAAGCTCCCTCCAAACATAACAATCAACATGAACTTCCTTTTCAGAAATTAAATTGGACAAAGGTTAAACGTCCGTACAAAACATAATGCATGCCAATATGTATTCACTGGGAAAAGGCTCGAGGCATCTGTCCTCCCTCTAATCATATTCAAAAAAACTTATGAAACTTTATATGCCTTAAAATTGTATGTGACCAGTGAGTTTACACTGTTAGGTAGAGAGGAGTTTTGGATTTAAATGCTAAATACTATCAAAATTCACTATCTAAATGAAAACATTGAATATGGCGTTTCTAACTGAATATTATTATGGGTGGCAATAATTCAGACTGATTAAACAGTCAAGATCATTCCAGTTCTCTGGAAATTCCATTCTTTTCTGAAGAACCATTTATTATTTGATATTCAGCGGTGGCGAATATGAAATTAATCAATCCATTTCACTTTATCCATTAGGCATTCTAACCTCCACTTCACCATGACAGGAACAAGTAACGAATTCCAGTTACTATTCGTCCTTCTTTCTTATTGTACAAAATCTATACAATAAAGCTTTAAATGTTTCATAATCAGTGAAACTGCTGAGAGGGATCCATCTCTATGGAACCCTGCTTCTCTTCAAGAGCTATTTGTGGTTCCATGCCAAGCCCTGGAAATTACACATCGAATTGGATTTTTCTGTCAGTGACTCACCAGGCTTCTTTTAAGACGGTGTCCCAGAAAAAAGCTAGTTTGCCATGACCTACTAGTTGATCCTGACCAAGCACCTAGGAATCAAATTAAGTGATTTTAAAAATAATAATAAGCAAAACAACCTGTCTCATAGTATGCCATGTTGAACCCACAAGATAGCTGCCCAACTCTCTACAGTTTAAGATAAATCTATAAAATGTTTCTGTGGCAAAGTTCAACCTTGTCTTCAATTTAGGGAGAAGCAGTTCAAAGAAAAAGAATGGAATGTCATTTTAACCCATTTTAACCTGAGCTTACCACACCCATGGTAATCAATACTGGGGATTTAAGTCCAAGCTCTTAGACTTAACCCAATAAAGATATTGTGGAAGGAAGTGAAAGAGAAGCTGAGGTGCCTATTGATATCTGCCTCTCTTCATACTATGAGAATGACTGTCCTACTTCAGAGGGCAACAACCTCAGGCCCTCCAGATATTACTGGCCTCCAACTCCCATCAGTCCCAGACCTTGTAAGCTTTGGTCAGAAATGACTGAGCTGTAGTCCAACAACATCTGGAGGGCCATCCCTTATTTACTTCAAACATTGCTTATTATAAACCATCTTACACATGCAATAGTCATCCACTTTACCAAAGGCTGAATTACTCTGCTATGTAGAATTTTGCAGTGCTCCTTACTCTTTATTAAAAACCCCTGGAACTCCAGAACACAAATACATTGAAAATATTAATATTATAGGGAAAATATTATAGGGAGAACATAGCTTGACATCCAACCAATGAGAATTCTCCTTCTTCTCTGTCCCTTACATCCTCCCTAAATAGGCTTCAAGGGTTTTTCCAATCATCCATATCAGATTTTGGGGGTGTACAGGGGGAGGAGAGGGAGGAGAAGTATCACTGAGCCAGCAGAAGGCCATTCCACTGGCAGGCAGCCACCAATGGAAATCATGCATAGCAGTCGGTTCTCAAAATATATAGATATTTCAGATAAAGCAAGTGGCCAAATCTTCAGCTGAGAATAAAAAAGCAGTACCAAACATACATCTAATTTCCAAAGCATAATGCTTTAAATCCCGCACTTTGCACCCATTAACAATACTGTACTATAATCCATTAACAATACTATATTGCTTTCGTTTTTTTATTTTTATTTTTGGATTTCAACTGACTAGATAATAGTGCACATGGACAGGACTAGGGTGTATGTTTAAGGATGAAAGCTATTGCTCACAGCTAACTTGGTAGCAGAATGACAACAATAATTAAATGCCCTGTGTGTATTTTACTCCCGCAGAACAAGGTCTTCCCAGCGCCCACCCATGGAATGATGTAGGTGATTTTCTACTATTCTTCTTCCCTCCTTATTCTCCTGCACGCTAAAAATATTCTGCTCCAGAAGGTTAGATGATACTCTTGAATAGGATGGAAAGGACTGTGTGGGACTACATGGAAGCCAAGGAATTGGAGGAAACCCCCCCACACACACACACTTCTGTTAGTGGGAGCCTTCACTGGATCAAAGACCTTTGCATAAACAAAAGGACTTCTTCCATGAATATAATGACACCATTGGATCCAACCCAGTTGTGCTTTTTTTGTACTTGTGTTTGGCAAAGTCTGCTCAGATGAACTCAGGAACCTGCTTGATATTCACAAGATTATTGGTGAGCATAGATGGGGAAAGCTTAGTTCTCTCCCAGTTTGTAATGTTGGTGCATGTATGTTGATGGTGCCTCATGCACATGATTTATTGTGTCGTTTCGTATGCACTGTGGTCCCCAGCACCAGCCTTGGTTGAGAATAGCTTGGAAACTGAACTCTTGATAACCTTCCAAAAACAAGCACATGTGTAAACAAGAGGGTCTAAGATCTTGTTTATAAAACAACTGGCCAAACGCAGAAGATATATCCTCACACAAAAGTCCCTCGGTTAGCTGGTTTGGTCACACAGTTCACCACAATCAAGATGAGCAAGTTAACATAACTTTTGCATGTATACCTAGAAAGCATGTTTGAGCATGAACCACACATGTTCAGCACCTTCCTTTACATTCTGAGTGGGACAAATTCATATTCTAAGCCAGATAATTATGAACTTTGGCAACAGCTCTACTTAGCAGCTTTTTAAAATGAGCTTTTCAATCATTGCTTTCAATCCAATAATCAAATCAAGTATGCTCAGTGTGCCTTTATTCTTATACCATCACTTACTTTCAAAATTCGTTTCCACCTGATCTGACAGTCTAATAGAACTTACTGCCTGATCCACACACTTACTTACTTAAATGTTTGCCCTGCTAAGTTCAATGGGGCTTATTCGCCAATGAAGTATGCGCAGATACCACTATGGTCTTACACGGGAGCCAGAGGATCAACTGCCACATCCATCGCACTACCAGACTTTCTTTCGCCAGCAAGGTAGAAGTGAGGGCAGAGCATGGCTCTTATGTCTCTGGGTCCTCTTACGGGGGTTTTCTTTGTGCTTTACCTAATCCCACCCCAAAATTAGGAACAAATCTGAGGACATGACAGAACACTGTGAAGCCTATGGCACCTTTGGATCCCAGCTTTCCCCCAATGCACCTGCTGCACACATCCTCATCTGCCAGTGAGACTAAGGGCAGGACTATACTATGGGCTGGATTTAACTAACCTGGCACACAAGTGGAAGCCATTGCAAGGGCTCCAACTAGCACAATGGGGTTTTCCCTTTCTCCTTCCCTTGCATGCCCCCTGCCTCCCCACAATCTGTTCCGGGCAGTTCAGAGAACCCCCAGAACAACACACAGCAGCGAGAGAGGGGGACTGTTCTGTCTGGCAAGCAGAAATGCTTGTGCTGGTGGAACAATAAGAAGAGTGTGACACTGAATTCCTCGCTTGTGCATTCAAAGCATATCCAGCACCTATTTAAAGCGCATGCCCTCCTCAAAAGAATCCTGGGATCTGTAGTTTCCCCTTCACAGAGCTACCATTTCCAACACCCTTGTTGTTGTTTAGCCGTTTAGTCATGTCCGACTCTTCGTGACCCCGTGGACCAGAGCACGCCAGGCACTCCTGTCTTCCACTGTCCAACACCCTTAACAAACTATAATTCCAGGACGCTTTGGAGAAGTCATGTGCTTTAAATGTGTGTTGAATATGCCTTAAATGTACAGTGTGGAATTGTCCTAAGACCATGGACATTGCCTGCCCAGGTGCCACAACCCCCTGCCACCCCAACTTTATGGAAAGAACCAGACAAGACAGAATCATGCCACAACTTTAGCGATTACAGATGTAGGAGGTTTGACATAGCCATAGGCATTGGATACAACCATTGACATCCAGCCCTTCTGCTGGAAGTATGCTATGTTCCTAGCCCCCGCCTAGGCATCTAGACAGAAGCAACTCCTCCCAGATGCCTTTAATGGGATATATCTTAACTTTGGACGGAAGGCAGAGGCTACAACCTCCCCTCCAATCAAGACTAAGGCTTACCCAATGCCTAAACCGCCTAGAGTTGTGACAATTGCTATGAGGTGGGCAAAATCACCAACCATGGCCAATTGGTCAGATGCAAAAATTTCTGCCCAGACCTGATTATGGCGACCAACAATGTCTAGAGCAAATTCAAACACAGTACAGATTGCCAATAACATAAGAAGGATGGGTGGGAGATCTAATGAGGAACTGCCTGAGGAGGAAGAGGCAAGCAGTCTTATACACCTGCGGAGCGGACCCAAGTGAAGCATGCCGGTTAAGTTGGACCCACCCTACAGGAAGAGCTTCCCTCACAGCTGGACTGCAATTGGCCAATTTGCAGGCAGGCTTGTACCCAACTTCCTGTCTTGCGTGGAAGACCGCTTGGCTTCCTGCTGTCCAGGAAATCCCCCACAGCCAATTGCCCCACATTGGATTACACCAGGTGAGGCAGCAATGCCACTGAACCTTTGAAGATAAGCAGACTTTCTGCGGTGGTGGGAAGGGGACCTATACAGTTGGCTTTCCCATTCCAATAGCAGACCTTTCATATCACCTTAGGATAAGGAGATCTGCTCTATCCTATGGCCACAGCGACCAAAGGTTGCTAGGTTGCTGGACTGATTTTTTAAAAGTTGTTCATTTTAATTTGGTATGTTCCCGGTGGCTTCAATGGCAAATATTCTTCCATGTAGCACTATGTAATATTTCTCCTATGAACTTCTGTTTGGCTTTGAAATAATATAAATCAGCTAACATTTGCTCCTCAATGTCCAAGCCTTTGTTGGGGGTTTTTGTTGGGGGGTTTTTCGCTATACAAAGGAATGTGTGAATTATGGTTACAAACTGAATGAAAATTAAGCATGTTTAAGTCCTGTTGATGTCAGTAAGAGAATAGCACGATCAATTATCTCTTACTGGAATTAATGTGACGATGCAGCTTAACTTTTGGCTGGATATATTTGGATATTCAAAAGGCAGTATGACATACAGGTGACCAAAGCGAAGTTGTCTATACCTGCCACCCTACTTTTCCAAATCTATACTGGCACAGTACCATGTAAGCTACATGGAAATCAGTGTAAGAACCACCTACATGCAAAATTAAACCTAATAAAAAAAAAGGATCATGCTTTAGAATTCTAACAGAGGCATAAAAACCATTCCACAGATGAAAACATAACCTACTATCTAAAAATGCCATGTATTTTTCAGCTCAAATAACATGGCAAGTATTTTCCATTGACTCTTCCTAACAATATCCGGTATTTCTTTTTTTATATATATACCTCAAATGTATCATTAGTACACAAGTTGTGAAAGGCAGGTAGGTGGATTTTAAACATTACAACACAAAGACAAATTCAGACATGCTATTAAAATATTTTTTCAGCTCATAAGTACTGCAGAGGTTAAACAATTTCCTTACTTTAAGAAGAAGAAAACAATCAGGGGAAAGCTGCTGTAAAATGAAAGCTTTTAACCCACATCCCATAAACATTTTAAACCGACAATTCCCTGGTTAATTTTTTAAAAAAGAAAAACACTGAGCACTCTTCCCTTCACAGGCGAACAGAGATGTAATAAGAACAGCTTACTGTGGATAGTGGTTTAATCAGGAAGTAGCCATTATCCTTTCGATACAGAACAGTGACAGCACTCCAAAACAACAAGCCGTGATATTTCTTTTTTTCAGCTCAGAGGAATGGAAGAACACATACTATTGTATCCCAGTTTTACTGACCCCAGAGGTCAGCAGATGTCTATTATCAAGAGCTGCGAAGGAAGCATAATCCGAAGGCAAGCATTTACAACGCTCTGTTTCTGGAAATACCTAAAATCTCTCTAACACAACCTCTCTCTCCCTGTGTTACTCACAAAACATGGCTGTCTTATTCAGAGATTAGCAATTATTGTAATGAGATACTGCCGGAGAGGGTCAAATAGTACTTCCTGCAGTTTACACATCTTGATTTCCTGGTAAACAAACTGAAAGGCAGGTGGAGCGCTTAAGATCACCAGTAAACATCCATGCTCATGTGACCCAAACCAGCCCAGGTGAAGTATGTGCCTTGCAAAATATAAGGTAGAAATTGTTCTGCCTGAACTGTGGCAACACCCTGCCTGAAACAATTAAAACAAAGCAAAACTACAATCAAATATTTCTCTCCCTCTTTGAAAAATGGATAGCAGCATTTCCCCCCCCCCACTTTGCTACAGTAGTAAAGTCTTTTAAAATTTAAATAAAGCTTAAACGTCTACCAGGGACAAAAAGGAGGGGGGAGGGAGAGACTGCCAACTTCTCAGAGAACAAGGAAGCTGTATCCATTTTACAACAGAAAGATACACAAATATGTCTTTCTTTATAAAGCCTTTGTACAAATATAAACACCATGTGAAAGATCATATAACTGGGACATGTATCTTTCTGCAGAAACGGATCCATGAGCGTATAGGATGTATAATCAAATGAGGTAAACATCCTGAAGCGTGGTTTAAAATGGTAACAACATGAAAATGAATATATAGAAAAACGTAAAACCACGGAGCTGAAGGGCTTCCAGTCTTCAGTGCCAAGGTAGGGTAATCACCAACAAAAGCATTGCAAGTTGGTAATAAACTGCCCCAAATGTAGCACCACAGGTAGAAAGCAAATTCACACGGCAACCCATATCAGAGGTGCCTGTCCAGATGACCTAATATAATAAATCAATCCGTTTCAAGACCATGCAGAGCCAAAGAGACACAAGTCTCACTGTCTGGAACTTTTCAAAAGTGTCACTGGCAGTTGAAAGGGGAGCTGACTACTATTATAGCTAAAAAGTGCATCGGATGAAAACGTCAGTTTTCCCAAGCAAACGCAGAGAACAGTACTAAATGTTAACTTCTGCACTGGATTCATTAAAAAGTGTTTAAGCGGTACTGAAGCAAGCAGTCTTACATCGTCTTCAGTATAACCTTTAAGCACAAGCACCGGATTGCTCTGTGGGAAGAGTTGTACAACTGGCATGCATCTTAACCGGCAGCCCAGTTGGCACTGACTTGTGTAATATCATCACAATTGCGTTGTACAGTCTTCACCAACATCATTTATCCTGGCGGAGACGGGGAAATGCAAACCATATTGGCGTCACAACATTTCTGAGATCATGGTTTTATTATGTGCCGCCCCCCACCCCAGGAACGTCCATGGAAAAAGCTAGAAAAACAAGAGCCCTAAAATTTAAATATGTTATTATATATTGTTCCTTATCTTCTTTACGTATTTCAAGAAGTTGAATATTTGAGCAGGGTAGGAATGGTTTATTGAAGTGATAAGTCATACTCAGATTCAACCTATTAATATTAATATACATTGATTTCAATGGACCTACTCTGAGTGTGACTAAAGTTGAATATCACATATGTTGCTGATATGCAAAATATGTTTCTTTGCGTATGTAGGGTGTGTGTATTTTATTTGTGTTTTACATTGATATCCTACCCTTCCTTCTAAATCAGCCCTGGGCAGCGAACACTTCAGCAATAAGAATACAGTTAAAATAACATAGAAAGCATCTAAAAATAAAAAATGCAGCAGGAATATACAGAGTTGTAGTACGAAAAATTACAAATTACAGATGAATGTACTGATAAACATTCATCTTCATCCTGGCCCTCACTGTTGGATGAAGAACTAGGAACTCCCAGTTTGGTTTCTATGAACGTATATAATGCATAAATCAGATCAGTACATAGGCAAGACACAGGTTACAAGGTGCAGCAGATGCGTAAGAGGTATGATACATGGCTAAATGCAAGCTAAGACGTTGATGAAGATGTTGAAGAACAGGGCAGACAGAACTCTTAATGTGGCAAGCAGCCAGCGTCCCAGCACTGGGCAAGCAAGTGGGACCGCCTCTCCTGGTATGCCCCGTGGAGGACCTTAAGGTCCACAAACAACAATATTCTGGAGATCCCGAGCCATAAGATGGCTAGATTGGCCTCTACTAGAGCCAGGGCCTTTTCAGTACTGGCCCCAACTTGGTGGAACGCTCTTTCCCAGGAGATCAGGGCCCTGCGGGATTTGTCATCTTTCCGCAGGGACTGCAAGACAGAGCTGTTCCGCCTGGCCTTTGGGTTAGACTCAGCCTGACCCCTGTGTTTTCCTTCCTCATGGCTTGGACTTATGGACTACTTGAAATGAGGCTGCACTTTAAATTTTAATACTGTATTTTAATCTGTATTTTAATTAATTGTTTTTATGTTTTATTGTAATTCTGTTGGTGTGAGCCGCCCTGAGCCCGGTTTTTGACTGGGGAGGGCGGGGTATAAATAAAAATTTATTTATTTATTTATATTTATTTACTCCAAGTGATTTGGGTCTGAAAGGTTGGTTTGCACCAGCTCTGGGGTCTTTGTGTTCTCAGAGGCGGTGTCGACACTGGCCCAGTATCTTATTTACTCTTAGTCACATCTCCCAAAAAGGAAGAGGCTCCTTATTGACAGGGAAGGGGTGCAAGGGGTGGACCACAGCAGGAGGTGCTGGGCATTTTTACAGCTGGAACTCACCAGAACTCTGTTCCAGCACCTCTCAGGTGGGTGCCATTGCCCAGGGGCAATTCATGGCGAATGCCCAGGGAGGTATTCATGGCGAGTTCTTCTGGCACCTCTTTTTAAAGGAAAAATAGCACTGGGTGGGGATGTCATAAAGGCTCAACACTCTTCTTCCAACCTGTTTGGTTTCCTCCTCTGGATTTAGCTTTCTACTGGTCCCCTCCCTGGGCTCAGCCACATCAAGGGGTTCCCGCCCCCATCACCTCCCCCATCCCACTAGGATCCTCTCCAGGGTTACCCAGTTCTCACTCCCTGAGGTGCTCCCATTCTTCCTTGGAATCCGACCACCTCTTCCACGGCATCCCCACAGAACTCATGACAAAAATGGTCATCATTTGAAATGAAGAACTTCCAAAGGTGGGGCAAGAACAGCAAGGCACATATCTGGTAGAGACGTGCAGGAACTCATTATGAATCAGTTCCTTCATAAAACATGCCTTGGGAGTACAGAGCATCTCTTTGGAGCTCCTTGTTCCAGGATTCAACCTGTTTTATTATATTTATATATCAGCTGCCCTTCTGAAGCATCCCAGGGTGGTGCACAATATAGCAAACATAGGACTGTTTTACACACAAAAATATAAAATACTTAAAATTGCAGAACTAATGGCAATGACATGGCACAGGGGTTGCCAGTGCGGTGCCCATGGGCACACATGCACCCACAGAAGCTTTCATGGATGAAATCTCCCTGATGATATCAGGCTTAAAAGAAACTTTCTCTTATACAGTAGTCAATACAGTGGTACCTCTGGATACATACCTGATCCGTTCCGGGGTGCCGTCCTCACCCCTAAAAGTACGTATCCGGAGCGGCGCTTCTGCGCATGTGCGAAGTGCCAATAGAGCGTAAACACTTCCGGGTCCACCACGTACTTGAAAATACGCATCCTGAAGCGGATGGAACCAGAGGTATGACTGTAGTTACAGGTAGGGTCTGCCGTAGTCGAAACAAAATAAAAAAATTCCTTCCAGTAGCACCTTAGAGACCAACTAAGTTTGTTATTGGTATAAGCTTTCATGTGCATGCACACTTCTTCAGATACACAGTAGCCAATATAACAGGTTGTGGGGATGTGTGCTTGGTTGTGGTTTGTATGTGTGCGTGTGAAGCCCACAATAGTTCATCCAGTTTGTAAATGTGCCCACAGGTACAAAAAAGTCTGGTGGCACATGACATAAACATCAGCACAGCTGGAACCCAGAGGAAACACATATCCCCAAAGCCTGAGCAAACAAATAATAATAATGATCATCATCATCATCATCATCTATAATGGACATGTAAAAATTGAAAGCCAGGGGTGCGGGGGGATTTCAACCACACATCTCCGGGAATGAGAGCGGAGAGAGGAACGACAGCGGAGAGAGGAGCTGCCACAAAGAAGGCACTGTTGCAGATGTACAGCTGCCAGATTCTTACAATGCTAATTCCTACACCTACCCAGTTCTGTTAGCACAGTAAGGCTGTGATTAAGGTTGGAGAAGAATTTTCACATTTTGAAGTAAACTGATCACACCTTCTGGGCTATTACATGAATCAGAACGAATTATATATATTCAGAGCTCAATACATTGAGATAAATAATAATATATTTAATGATAAGATATGTCTTTATATAGGGTTTTTGGGGGGTGGGTAAAGATTGAAGACACATTTTGAGATTAATACAAAAATGGGGCAGGACAGACTTAGGAAGGAACACATGGAAAATTAAAATGGACTGGACTGGACTTAGACTGATCTGTATACACCAGGACTAATGTTTACTACCGACTTTGTTTCTATTTCCATGGTGAAGAGCTCTTACCTAATGAGTGCTCTTTGTGATGCATAACTGCGCGGCCAAATTATTTGCAAAATTATTCACCTCCTATCAGTGTTTTTAATGCAAGGGACAATGACAAGTTCATTCTCACAAGAACTCCACCCTCTCCTGGAAGCCACACTGTACCCTCCTGTTTCCCTGCAGTAGATTTACTTATATGTTGTTCGGCTAGCAAAGCAAATTAGAATTGTATCCTTCATTGTTAATATGATTCATTCCAATCAGTTTTGGACAGGGTGGATAAAAATCAATGATTTTTTTAAAAAAATCAAAAAAATCGATTTTTTTTTTATTTAAATCAGATTTTTTTGATTTAAATCGATTTTTTTGATTTAAATTGATTTTTTTAAAATAAAATGCTTTTTGAGGAAAATATATTACCATCCAAAGGTTATTCCATCATGAAATAAAGATTAGTTTTTTAATTATGTAGAATAAGGTTGTATATGTTTAATTTTTTGGGTAAATAAATTCCATTAATCCATTCACAATGTCATGCTCTTCCAGAGGTTTTTGTAAGATTATTGGGCAGTTTCTCTGCCTACAAGATGATATCACAGATGCTTGGTTTACTTTAGCAGTTCTCAAAACTGAATTTGACTCAACAGAGATCACATGCCTCTTCTTCACAGCAAAAATGTTATAACATGAACAGAGTTGAGAGAAAAGACCTTAATCCTATTGTTCTACAAACCTATGAATACAGAAACAACCCCTTCAGTGCTAAGTTTCAAGAAGTTCAGTGAATAGAACAGAAACAATATTTTTCTGATTGTTTGGAGTGGACAGTATTTAAGTTTTTCATGTGTAGGCTGGGCTGACAGTCTAAATTTCTTAAAATATATATATTTTGTTTTTGTTTAGCCAAATTAGTTAACAAGCATGGATGTTTGTTTAAGCAAATAACATATGCTGTAATGTTATTGTTTCAGTTGAATAAATCTATTTAAATTGTTATTATTAAGGTAATGATTATTTTTCTCCTTCCTACGTACAACAGTAAAGTTGTCAAAATATGAATGATTAACCTATTAAACTGGGGATAAAAAACTAATATGAAAAGTTGTTATTCTAAAAATCTTCATCTACTTGCATATTAAAGTTATACCAGCAAGAATTGGTGGAGTCTCCTTCTTTGGAGGTCTTTAAGCAGAGGCTTGACAGGCATATGTCAAGAATGCTTTGATGGTGTTTCCTGCTCGGCAGGGGGTTGGACTGGATGGCCCTTGTGGTCTCTTCCAACTCTGATTCTATGATTCTATGAATTAGTCTTTATGTAGAAAACTATGATTTAAATCAAGCCTTACTGACTAGTGATTTAAATCGTGATTTAAATCATGATTTAAATCAGTTTGATTTAAATCAAATCCACCCTGGTTTCGGAGGCTGAAGTTTCGAAGCAACCTATCATAAAGCAGAACCTCATGTTAAGACTCTACAGTGGCATCAGTCTCCCACCATAATGTGTTTAGAATGCATCCATGTTATTCAGTGTACACCAATGGCTATTTTGAAATATTAAGAGGATACTGCCACAAATTGTGTGGGCTTTTAAGCATGCAATCATTAAACCTAAATAATAATTTAAAAAATCACAATGAAATTTCCGGCCAGAAGGAGGAAGAAGCATGAAACAAGGAGGAGGTGGTGGTTATGGGGAACGCACTTGAGAGGTGCCCTGTGGGCGGGGCGGGGAGGTAATGCCCATGCTTGATGAAGCAACAGCTAACTCATTTTCAGGTGAAATAACCTGAAAAGCCAGTTTCTATGGAGGTGCTGCTTCTATAGAGACACATCTGTATGCATTTACACCAAAACCTGTGCACATGACATAGTATGCACCCACTTAGACACAGTACTATCAAATACTGTAAATTTGTAGGCTTAGGCGCAAGGACTGCTGCACCAAAGCAATGCCGCAAACTCTATTATCATTGTGCTGGCCCTGTGACGTGACCTATGATGATGAATAAGCACAACTAACTCAGGATGTTGTTAGTACAATATACGTCTTTGGCCACAATGACTCACATAGGCATCATATGTCATCAAGTCCCTGCAAGCCCAACAAAATATGCTTGTGTTGGCGTTAAAGACACTTGTGCATAACAGCTTAGTAATCCAAGTCTGGGCAGACATTATAGATTTTTGTATGTGTGCAATATAGCTGCTATTATTAGGGGTGGGCATGCTCTTCCTCTCCTCCTGCTCACATCAGATTGGCGCAGTTATGAGCCAAGTTATTATTTTTTAATGAAACAGCTTAGCTGGTTTTCCAAGCCAATCTGTAGTCACCTCTCCTACACCAACGCTCCCTGATCCCCATCTGCTAGCCCAACACCAGGTTTCCCAGGTGTAGGAGGCAAAGGTCAGTGATGTTTTCCAAGAAAAAGAGGTGCCGGAACTCACCATGTTCTCTTATAATGGCAATGACCCCCAGCTGAGGTGTGCTGGAATTGAGTTCCATCAAGTTCTGCCTGAAGAAAAGCCCTGGCAATGGTAAACATGAGGGTGGGGGGGCTGAAGGGAACGGAGAAGTAACTCTGTCGGGTATCTTGGAACATGAGGGAGTTGCTGCTGCATTCGCTCTGGGGATCTTTAAAAGTGATATGCAACTTTCCCCAACCTCGTTCCCTACAGATGTTGTTGGGACTACAACTCCCATGGCCGACTCCCTGACTACTGCTCCCTGATGGCTAGGGCTGACGGATGCTGGGAGTCCCAAAACACCTGGAGGGCACCAGGTTGGGGAAGGCTGCTCTAGAGGCTCCTATCAGATCGCAGGGGTCTCTGAGGCAATTATCCATCTCCTCATGGAAGCAAGGTTAATGGCAGCAGAATATGACTCTACATACTCCAAGGAGCTGACAGGCTAAAGTGAGCGCCCATCCAACACTCATCCCACCAGGAAATGGACCATCACTTGGGGGTGATCTCCCATTTCTCAATGGGAAGGTGCCTAGAGACTGAGCCACTGACCTGAGATGCTAGACCAGCAGGAAAGTAAACAGATTATAATGGAGATGTGTTCTACTGCCTCTTCTAGGCACCTTTCCATTGAGAAATGGAATCAGGTGCTAGGCCTTGGCAGGTGCTGATTAGGCTGACCCTTGACCCCAGCCTAGACTTAAAAGTATTTTTATTCTCCCATGGAATATTGTTTCAAGCTTCTATACAGGCAACTCCCCATTTGTGTGTGTTCAGCACATGCACAACCACTGACACATTTGCCGTTTTCGGTACCAGAAGAGGGTGGGATGGAACGTGGCAAAATGGGGCAAGTTGATGCACACGGTGCCTCAGAATGCAACCCCCATGAACAGTAAATGGGGAGTTGCCTATATTGAGTTATGATGATTTATTCCCAAAGAAATAGAGGCAATCCTTTCGGGAATGGTGCAGACAGAAGTACCCAGAAGTACCCAGATGTGTGTGGGGGGGGGAATTATTCATGTATGCAACTACAGCAGCTCGGATTTTGCTAGCCCCAAAATGGCAAGTGAATGAGGTCTCCAAAAAGAAGGATTGGCAACTTAAAATGATAGAATATGCAGAACTAGCAGGCCTAACAAATAAAATAAGAAAGCAAGAAGATGAAGTATATAAAGAGGAGTGGGAATATTTATGGAGTATTTGGAAAATAACTGTAAACAAGTGAAAACGCTAGCAGGATTGAGATAAATTCAACAATGTAAATAATGGGAGAATAAGGGGAGAAATTGAATTAAATGCATATGTAAGAATATGTAGGCGTGGTGGGAAAATTAAAAGAACCAGGGAAGGGGAAGAAGGGAAGTCGTCGAATGTATTATTATAAGGGAAGGTACTAATGGTTGAAAGGTATATTTGAATGTGAATGTGGAAGTTGTAATAATGAAAATCATAAATAAATATTTTTGTAAATAATAATAATTATTGTTTCCTCTGTAATCTATGGAAACTTCTATTAAGTTGGTTGGTGCTTAATATTATTGCTCTGCTTCTGCGCTCTTGTGTTATGACTAATTGCTAGGAACAATTAATTCAATTTTAACTAAATGCTAATTATTTGATACGTCTTATATTGACCTTTAATGTGTTATCGAGAAGAAGGAACCTGAAAAAATAGTAGCAACTTTCAGCTTTAGTGCCACCATGTGGAAGGCACTTTAAATTACTCCAGGTGGTAGCTGTCATATTATTACTTAGGGTGTTGTTGTTTCTGCTACTGCTTTAGTACATTTATATCCTGTTTTCCTTTCATGATGTAATTCAAGGCAGAGTACATGATGCTTCCAGGAAGTCTCCTATTCATGCAGTGACCAGATTCAGACCTGCTTAGCTTCAGCAAGCTGCATCATATACCCTCAGACCATCTCTGGGGGCAGCATGACATTTGCGGTGGCACTGGTGATCCACTGCATAGGAATCCCACGTTCTCAGCCACTGTATGAAGTTAATGCAGCTGCCAAATAACACCCACAACAAATCAGTGACTTTTTTGTAACAGGCTACAGAAAATTGGACATTTTGTATTTTTAAAAAAATTAGTTACCCAATAAAAAAGCATTGATTTACCCCCACATCACTGTAAGTACAAGAATGCAATATTTGCACCTAAACAATGGGCTTAGAGGTGCCTATGCTCAGTGGAGGGGTTGGGTTCCATTACAGAAGAAATGCAGGATATAAATGTAAGAAAATAAGTCTAGTGGTAACAAGCCAGTCCTCAACGGGTTTTGTCCTGTATCCCTATCACAAATCTTCAGAGTTGGGAGCTCAGGGACCATAAGAAATACGCCACACCATTTCTCAAGTCCAGCTACCTATCTTTCTGCCTTCTTTCGCGCTTCAAAATCATGGCAGGATAAACAATTTAACACACGCTTCTAAAATTCCCACTCCCTACTTTCACTGTTTGCATTATTACCAGACCCAAAAGGAGCATTCAGATTTGTAGTTATAAATGTGGGCATTTATTTTTTTTGTTATTTTACTAGATATAAGGAAATTAAATTTCTATATCAGCTTTACACAAAGATGATAGAAAAAGATCGTATCGGAATATTTGCCATTATATAGATTAATAAACCTCTGCTTGCTTAGACTGGCAGCTTTCAGGAGGCTTCTAGCCTAAATTTGCCCCCACAGTACATAAAAAAAAGAACTGAATTCACGCTATCTCCCCTGTAATGCTAGTTAATTTGTACTGGATACTGTGTATTAAAATATTCATTAATATACAGCTCTTAAAAGCTTTAAGGAAGGAAAAGGGGGGGAATACTGACTCAGAAGCTTTGTGTTTTTTTCTCCTGTAAAATACATAAAAGACTGTGAAAAGCAGTAAATATATATCCTTTCATTTATCCATCAACAGAAAATAGACAGGCAGCCTGTGAGAATACAATATTCATTTTGCTGCAGAAGAACAGACATTGCATAACAATGAGATTTGCTAATGAAATCAACCATCAACCTGCAATACATATGTATTAAACCAAGACCTCAGTGTCATTTTCTTTTTGCATCGTTTGTTCTTTCTCTGATTCCTCCCCCTCCGTTTCAGTATTTTGTCCTCCCTTCAGTTATCACAGCTTCAAATATAGCAGTATTGTACGACAATGCGTAAATATTATAAAGCAATGCTTTTTATTTTAACACTTTTCTCCTGTTAAATGCAGGTGCCAACTGCATATGTTCTATCAGCATTGTTAATGTACAACTGAAGGAAAAATCAATGGGTGCTAAGGAGACAAAGGAGGTTTATTTCTCTGGAAAACTGTTGGGAGTATTTCTCATCAAAACTGCCATTTAGACTGTGTAGATGTACAAACATTAACTCTTAATAATTAAAAAAAAGCATCTTTCTATACTAGTTTGAATCAGCCTTTTGTGTTCCCTAAAAATTACAAATGGCTATAGTGAGGAACCATAACATGCAATTACATTTTAATTCACTGATACACAAGACTATAACCATCTTATTCAATGTTAGTAAAATAATCCTAAAGATCCCATAATGCATGCAGTATACAGCCTTTCTGCTGGGTGTATATGTAGCTGTGTATCTGAAAAATTAAAGAGTTCAAAAACGTTGTTTTAAAATTATTTGCTTAAATTATTGATAAGCAACATTCTTGTGCAGATGTGAAAACAGCAGCTCTTTAAGAAGTGATTCATTTCAAATGCACAACAATGCATGTTTTAGTTTTACTGAAATATATTGCTAGAGTGCATAAACTGGGTTTAATTAACCTGCACACCTAAGGAAATTATCGGTACATCCTTCTGTTGATGTAATTAATCCTAATTCATGGCACCAATAATTTCAGAGATAGCTGTATGGCTAACTAAGGGAGTAACTCATTGCTGCTGCTGTAGGGCCCTAATTCATACTGACACAGCTTGTGTAGGAGCCAGCACAAACACTGAAATTCACGGAGGAGCACTGGTTGGTAAACTGTAGCTGGGAACTAAAATGTCTCAGGTGTTGGCTGCCTTCATTTTTTCACTACTGTGGTACCTCAGGTTAAGTACTTAATTGGTTCCGGAAGTCCGTACTTAACCTGAAGCGTACTTAACCTGAAGTGAACTTTCCAATTGAAAGTAATGGAAAGTGGATTAATCCATTCAGCAATTTAACCCGAATTTCACTGTCTAACGAGACCATTTATCCATAAAATGAAGGCAATAATCAATGTACTGTACTATAAAATAAATAAGACAGTATTGTAGATAAAAAAATTAACATTTACAGTGGTACCTCGGGTTAAGTACTTAATTGGTTCCGGGCTGCCATTCGCCCCCCGAAAAGTACCTAACCTGAGCAGTGATAGCGCGCGTGCGTGAAGCACTGATAGAGCACTTCTGCGCATGCGTGCTTAACCCGCATACTGAAGCGTACTTAACCCGAGGTGTGACTGTAATACCAATTCACACTTTAAGGCACTTCCACATTTTAAAAGCCACCATAGTAGTGATAAAACATGGGATCATCCATCTAAACCTTATCATTGTTTACAAGGTACAATTCATTGTAACTGTTATTTATTTTCTGACATTTCTATCCCATCTTTCTTCCATTATGGAAACCAAGGCACAGTACATGTAGTTCCCAGGTGGTAACCCACCCAGCCACCAACCAGTCCCAAGCCTGCTTTGCTTGAGCAAAGTGGGGCCCTCAGCCCACACCCTAGGATCTAGTACAACCAATGGATATCACTATTGACTCCACATTGTTTGCATCCTGGCATCCTATTCCTGAACACTTGTACTGTGGCATTAGCATAACATTATAGTCACATACAATGGGGTGCAAAAGTTGCTTCCAGCTGCGCATCCTAACCAATTGTACGCTTGCTTGTGCAGCAATTTTTACGAATTGTTACAAGCTTGATATTTCCTATATTACAGATTAAACTAGTTCTGTGAACCTGTGTGTTTGTTTTCTTGAACAGCACCCTCCCATAAACCTGCATGTTAACCTTTAAACTCCGCCTTTCTTCAGTCTTGGAAGGCAGGAGGAATTTGAGGGGAAATTCAAAAGCAGTCAGTTAAATAGCATATTGGTTGTTCAAAGTTTTGTTTTGTTGAAAAAATGTTTGGTGGAATCCATCCCACTCACAGAAGGGCTCTTGACCCAGCAGAGGAGGGAAGGCCCCAACAATACCATCAGATCAACTTCAGAGAGTTGGGCCTGTGAAAGGTGGAATGGAAGTCTGAGGAGGGGTGGGGAATATGCAAATATTACCTACAGAAGTGATTTTTTTTTTTTACACATACTTACCATTCTTTTTTATTACAAGGGAGGATTCAGATTGCCATTCTTTGCTGAGTACTCAGTGATTTTTCTTATCTTCAAGTCAATGCACATGGTAGCGCAACACCAGGAAGGTGTGAATTTGGGGGGGGGGGGTTGGAACAGCATGCACAGTCTGAGGAAGCACAAATTGCTGAAGCTTTCTCAGCTTCCACAGGTCAGCAGACTGCAATATGAGCACATCTCAAAGAAGCACTCGCATCAAATTCCTTTAATGCAACTGTGCTTCCTCACACTTCATGCACTCGGAAGTCAATCTTGCATTCCTTAAGGGTCCAGAGTTCTTGCCAAAGTCACAAAGGGCTGAGGGAGTTCAAGGATTTTTAATGTCAGTTTCATTTCTGTCAATATTTTTTTTAAAAAACTTTGCCCTTCACTCTCAAGCTTGAAGTTCAATGACAGCTGATAAGAGGCTTCCAAACATCTATTGTAGAGGCAGGCCCTCCTAATGCTCATTGAAATGCAACACATTTTAGGAGGAGGAGGAGGAGGAGGAGGAGGAGGAGGAGGAGGAGGAGGAGGAGGAGGAGGAGGAGGAGGAGGAGGAGGAGGAGGAGGAGGAGGAGGAGGAGAAGAAGAAGAAGAAGAAGAAGAAGAAGAAGAAGAAGAAGAAGAAGAAGAAGAAGAAGAAGAAGAAGAAGAAGAAGAAGAAGAAGAAGAAGAAGAAGAAGAAGGCGACATAAATGAGTAATCTGAGTCACCATTTCCAAATAATTTCCAGGCTTCTATTTTTCTCCCCCAAAGAAACTGGTTCAAACTACATTTACAAAGGAATGGTACACAGATACAGTTAAATCGAATGGGCTCACATTCTGGAGCAAAAACTACAACCTCAAGAGTTTGAAAGAGAACAGATTTTAATGCAACAACCTTGACCCTGGAAAGGATGGGGTCACTTTCCTTAGTGATGAACTGTGATTGCTTTCTATAATTCTAACAATTGTCAAGTGGGATAAAGTGTAGCCCAGGAGGCTTATAGTTATGAAGGGCTTGCAATTTTAATTTTAACAATTATTTATTGCTCTGCAATATAGGTCAACCATCCAATTGAACATCTTTTACATGACGTTAGGGCCAAATGCAGCTCCCATTGGCACCAATACTTCCACCACAGATTAAAGTAAGCCGATGGACCCTTAGATTATACAAGAGTGATATCAGTTTAAAAGATTATTATCTGAAGAGAAGAAGATTCTAAATTATCTAGTTAGAGAATACTTAAAAATTACATGAACCCGATTTACACAAATGTTTGAGGAATTATTCACGTTTCTGTATAACACATCAATCTTTCACAAAGCTACAGGTTAAAATCTGAATTATGGATCATAGTTCAGTGCTATGAAGTGAGCTCAATATAATTTGAAGATGTTAAGATACAATGCTGAAACTACTTCCCTTTAAATGAATGGGACAACTCGGGAGCAGGTGTTTTGAAGCAAAGAGTAGTCCTTCAGGCAAACTCATTTTTTAATTTGTTTAGAAAAATCTTTAGAAAATCTTTTGTGTTCAGTTGTTCACAAAACCAAATTAGACCCTTTCTGAAAACAATCACAAGATAGTCTGCATTCATATTTTCCAGATGAAGAAGGCATCATCTTTTGTACACATAAAATAATTCCTAAGTGCCTTCCTGAATCAATTATGGCAACTACCATAAAGCAGTAACTCCATTAGGGGGTGTATATACGGTACAGGATTAAACATTAGCAGTATTTAGTCTGATATTCTTGGTTTGTCATTTAGCTCTGATCTGGACTAATATAAGCCATTATAGTGTAACACACAGAGGATACCAAAGAATGACTAAAAGTTCTAAACGTGTTTACAGTACCACAATTTTCACCATCCCTGTTAGTCATAGACATTTTTATATTTGTACTCCTATATATATATTTTTCTTTTCTCTCCTATCCCATGGGTATTCAGGAGCAATGCTAGCGTTGGGGAATCTTGCCATCTCGTTTGAATATTTTTGTGCCTTTTTATTTTAATCACGAGACCAAGCTAAAGCACATTTCTAGTGCTCCCCCCTCTCCCCCCCTTCTCATTTAGAAATGCAAGCACACTTAAAAGCTGTCGTTTAAAACATTTAGGTAATAAAGCAGGCTTATGCTTCTTTTATAATGAAACAGCTCAATTTGTCCTGAATTATGATGACTACTATTTGTCTACTTTTAAGGAATAAAAAGCAGGGGACAATTTATTAAAGCAAGAACATAACTCCTGAACACTGGAAGGTCACAGCCTGTGAGTTGAGCTGCTAGCAAAAACATCTCTGATGCTCCAGAGCTGCCATTTTTCTTCCTTGACAAAGACTCCATCTGCCACAGAGCCATTTACAGCCTCAGAGTCAGAATATCAATGATTTCCAACCATTCTGCAAGTCTGCTTTCACCTTGACATCACCTCTGTAACACATCTAAAACAGATGATACATACACATCCCTCTGCAAGCTCCACATCCATGCTTTATGCAGCTGATAGGCATTTAAGCCACTTCCCGACGAACCATTTTATATTCCCTGCCAAATTGGAGAAGTTTAAAACTGGAACATTTTCTGCTATTACATTTTCCCAGCCGTCACCTAACTTCAAAAAGTGGGGATGGGAATTATTTGAGCCCATCGGCATATTTAGGGCATGTTTGCGCAAAATTTGGAAGAAGCAGGAGAGGGGCTCTGTGTGCTGATCCAGTGTATGCAATCCTTAAAGGTACCATGACATTCTGCACAGACTGCACGTATCCTTGGGTGATCTGTGCAGCAAACTGGAGAAATAGTGTGTCCATCAGTGAGTGCAGTTCACAAGGAAAAATACAAGAAGCCATGAACAGCATGTGATTGTTTCTCAGTTATATCTTTTCACATGTGTTTATTAAAAGAAATAAAGAAGGATGGGAGGAAACATTCTGAAATTTTGAAGCTGTTTTGTAGTCTTTCTTGGTGCATGTCTTACTTCAGTTTTTATCTAGATTCTGACAATGGAGGACTACCCTGTTCATTTTTAAGGGACTTTGCTTTTTAGTGGTTGAAATTTGCCCATTGCACGGAGAAAATAACCGAGAAATCCAGAATTTCAGTGTAGCTGTGACTGGGCAGTAGTGTGTTCATTCTACTGCAAAAAGTAGTGGCAAAGACAATCCATGTCCTTCCTAACTCAGGTTTAATTTCATGACAAAAATGTAAACAACGAAAAGCTGAGCTGCCAATTCAAATACAAATAAAATATGCCATTAGAATATCCATGCTGAAAGACAAGAGTATTGTGGTTGAGAAAGCATGGGTTATTTTAGCCCTGCAAAGTAAACTAGTGTTGTTGGCAGGGGCATAGGAAGATAGGGGCGGTGGGGGCAGTGCGCCCCGAGCGACGCGATCCCAGGGGTGACATCGCCGCTGCCCGCCCCCAAAACACACGCCACATCACTGGGGGCAGCGTGCCTGCTCTCCACCCCCGGTGGTGGAGCATGAAGCTCCGCCGCTGGTTGTTGGGGGTGGGGAGTAGGGGAGGAGAGCACATTGTAAGGCACCTCCACTCTTGTTATCCAGTCTCTTGGTGCCGGGGTACTTTGGGAGAAATGCAGTTGGAGGTAGGTTTGTTTGAGGTTTGGGACGAGAGTCTTGTTAGAACAAATTTATAAACTCAAAAAAAAAGCAGCCAGTCCCTGGCAGCAGCCCCCCCCCCAAGTTGGCTTAGCCCTCAGAGGCCCAGGGGCAAGTATACCTGGCTGGCCCTCCTCCTCTGCATGGGCCTGTTTGGGGGACCTGTTGATTGTAGCAGCAACGTGGGGAATGAGGGGGGTAGTTGCTTTTACACCCATGGGGGAAATAGGGAGATTCTTGGGAGTAGGTTGGTGCTGGTGCTATCACCACTTAGATAGGCATAGTCATGTCAAAGGCTTCAATCTGTTTTGCTCAAAAACTCCAAAAGTGTAGTCTTTATGAAGTATAAATAATAAATAACCACAACAAATGTTATTAGAATTCACTTCTTGCTTCTTCTTCTTTCTTTTTTTACCTAGAATTGATCCAAGCATGTGCATCTGCACCTTGGCTGCTTTAAATCTTAAATCTCTTTTGAACACCACTTCCCCATCTGAAATACCATACCTGAACTTGCACTAAATGCATGTATTACCAGCCTAAGACCAAATGACAAAAGACCTATAGGAACATAACTGATTTGCAACTCACAAAACTCGAGTTCTTTCACCAGTTTGGAGTTGGCACTGGGTGAGAACAGGGCTTTTCTATCTTTAGTAGCCTGTATGGCACACAGATTATTAACAGGTTATACCTTTTCTAGTATGAAAATATAATTATGGGGAAACTTTCACCTGTTCAAATTATGTCTATCAGATGTCTTATTACTTTGGTGAGACATCTGATTTATTTTTGAGCCTCTGCCCCACAAGCCAAAAAGAATGCACAGTTGTGTATGCAAATACCCAATGTGTATACAAATGTGTGTCCTCTTTATGTGAGTGGAACATGCACATACGGTATACTGGGCTCAGAAAACCGAAGCATAAAGCTTCAATCTAAATGTGTTTTGGATTATCATGTAAATGTCTATTAAAATGACAGTAGGCATATGTGCCTTTTATAGTAAATTATATACATTGTATTTCTGATGTTTGGGCAAGTATTTTAGAATAACAATGGTTGTTGTTATGATGATGATGATGATGATAAATCCACAAGAGTATATAGGCTACAGTCAAGTTGCTATTTACCTGGAAGTAAGCCCCTTTGAACTCAATGTGACTTATTTCAGATCAAATCTGTATAGATTGTTCTGTAAGGCAGCAATCCTATACACACTTATTTGGCAGCAAAAGCTTAACCCTGTATATATATATATCTACTCAAAAGTAAGCCACTTTAAATTTAATGGGACCTACTCATAGCTGCCAAGTTTTCGCTTTTCTCGCGAGGAAGCCTATTCAGCATAAGGGAAAATCCCTGTAAAAAAGGGATAACTTGGCAGCTATGGACCTACTCCTAGTCTCAGCTATGTGTGGGTCTCTTCGAACTCAGTGGTGCTTACTTCCGAGTAGAGAAGGATAAAGCGTATTGTGCCTATTTCCTAAAAGGGTTTAAAGAACAGTTTTCCGTTGCTTATTGTCATCCAATGATCAGCATCTGTTGGGTGGAATAAGTAGTTTATAAAGCTTTACTGTACAGATGGCAATGAGAATGATTCAGATGTAAGCGGAATTTTCAGTCGCATCCTTTTATTATTAAGACAAACTGATTTTATTAGTTAAACAGCAGTAATATGTTTGAATATAACCTTGAGAATTCCTTTTAGCTACTATTGCTTAGGAAATGCCAAAACCTTCCAAACAAATTGTTGTTTACAAGCAAAGTTTGTATAGCTTGCTTATGCGATAAATATGCTAAATAAATATAGGGAATGCAGTTTTAAATGTTAATTTGTACAGGCAGCAACTGTGTTGGTGACTCTGCTGTATTTTAGGATGAAACAATCACTGTTTCAGTTCTTCAAGAAATACATTCTGTTTTTCTGTTTGCAAATAAAGTTGCTGAAACTCCACGCCTAAAGAGGAATCAAGCAAGACACGAACAGACACAAGCCTCAGCAGATATAGGGTGGAAAATTTGAATTTACTGGGTTAATAATCTCAAACTGTGCAATCCTCTGCATGTCCACTCAGGAGTAAGTCCCACTGAGTTCATTGGGCCTTACTTCCAGGACTGCACTGCCAGCCTTGTGTTGACACAAAATGAAAATTGTGCTTCACTCGTCTATTGCAAGAAAAGGAGGAAGCTGTCGGTTTTGTATATGTGGGTTGTATAACACTGCCATGCCTAGCTACAGAGAAGAGAAGAGAAAGAAGAGAAGAGAAGAGAAGAGAAGAGAAGAGAAGAGAAGAGAAGAGAAGAGAAGAGAAGATCTGGCTAAAGCTATGGGTCCTCTCATCATGAAAATACACATAAGCACATTCACATAAAATTCTGCATACAATTTATGCAATGGGGGAGGGTCTTTTTTGTGCCTAGTTCATAGACCCACAGAAGCCCATTTATAGACCCTAGGTGCTTCATCGACTACAGGCCTGTTCAAAGTATGTGTTAAAGGTAAAGGTAAAGGGACCCCTGACCATTAGGTCCAGTCGTGACCAACTCTGGGGTTGCGCGCTCATCTCGCATTATTGGCCGAGGGAGCCGGCGTATAGCTTCCAGGTCATGTGGCCAGCATGACAAAGCTGCTTCTGGCAAACCAGAGCAGCACATGGAAACGCCGTTTACCTTCCCGCTGTAGCGGTTCCTATTTATCTACTTGCATTTTGACGTGCTTTCGAACTGCTAGGTTGGCAGGAGCTGGGACCAAGCAACGGGAGCTCACCCCGTCACAGGGATTCGAACCGCCGACCTTCTGATCAGCAAGCCCTAGGCTCAGTGGTTTAACCACAGCGCCACCTGGGTCCCTTAATATTTTATTTCATTTTTGAAATATTTTTATTTTATTCATATAGAATAATGAATGTATCTAAACACACACACACACACACACACACACACACACACACACACACATGGTCTTTAAAAGAGAGCAAAGGCAAAGCCCAACCCCCATTCCAATACTATTGGTGGATCACTGCAGAGTGGCAGGGCCATCACTGAATCTGCAGCTATGCTCTCATGGCAGCAGCAGAAGGCTGGGAGGAGGGCAAGACAATCAGGACATACGTTGACCCGACTCCCCCACCAGTTCTAGGCTGGTGCAGGAATCAGGAATGATGTCATTGCACGACAGCAGTGAAACCAGCTTGGAATCCAGCAGACTCTGAACGGACCTGGAGTCGTCCAGTGGTTACTGCGGTGGACAGCCCTCCAAAGATGTCTAACCCCCCCCCGCCGCCGCCACCGCCGCCCGCCCCGTTCAGCAGAAAGGAGAAGTTTGGTGCTCTTGTGTCATTTCTGCCCAGACAGGAGAGCTAAGTGGAAGGACACACCTCCATATACTCCAACCCCCTACACCAAGAGTTTGGATTGCTCTGTGATCTATTTGGCAAAGTTTGGCTCTCTCTTTTTTGTCTCAGTATCTAATTAACAGGAGCAAATGTTTCTCAAATATTTATTTTTTCTTCTTTCTTTCACTCTCACGTAGCTGGCTAATGGGAAACATAACAGCATAATCAAACAGTTTATGTTGAAACCTTGTTTGTCATCTGGTGTTTTGCATACAGTACCTCAGATGAAGTAACCATGTAATATATGAATTATCAGTTTTTGCACTTCAAAGTTTTGGTGCAAGGAAGAAGGAAGAGAAGGAGATTTGATATTTTAATGGCTATACTATGCAAAAATAGTTTCATTCTCCATTGCCAATTTTCTCCTTTGAGCTAATCTGTATTCCTCAGTCACACAATGCAGATTTTGCTTAATCTTTACTGCTGATTTGTCAGCAAATGAGTCTCTGAATTACAAACACCAAGCAGCTCCATATTCATTTGCAGTACTTCAACCTTAATATTTGTCTCTTTTTAATCTACATGTATGTTTTGCAAAACTACATTCTTTTTTTAAAAAAAATGAGATGTGTAATTACTTCTTGCCTTCCATTTTAAACAGTTTTACTTATTACAAACACTTAAAACAGTGTGCAGAGATCTTATTCTTTCAGGTTTCTCAGTTATAATTATTGTTATTATATAGAAGCAAAGGTTTAATTAAATCTGCAGGTGCTGTGCAAATAGAAAGTGGTGGATTTTTAGTTTTCTTTCTGAACCGTCTGTGGGAAACAAGTAACAGTGTTTCCATAATATTTCAGGATATTAAAGCAAAATTTGTGGTTTCATGCTGGGTCTGAGAACACACTATAACCAGAATAACATGAATCATCACCCTTAAGAGAGGAAAGAGAGGCCATTATTTGGGGTAGACTCCCTACCGACTAGTAAGAACAATTCAAAAAGACCTACACTGAGTCAAGATCGCCCTGTAATAATTAAAATTTAAGACTGAGATATCGTTTTAGAAAATACACATTGACTTTCAAAGTATTAAAGGAGGAATTAAGAAGGGAGGAGAGATGGATTTGTGCTGGACGGATTTTTTATATTGTGTATTTTAAAAATAAGAGACATATTACTAGCAAGTGAGGAATATTCAGGGCTGTGTTCAACTAACCCGGCGCAACCTAGCTTAATCCACAGTCTTCTTCCGCTGGAGGATCAGGAAAACCCCAAAACAGCACACAAGGGGAGGAGAGGGGAAATTGTGCTGTCAGGCAAGCACAACAATTTTCTTGGGGCTACACTGAATTCCATCCTGAATAATGAAGATGTGTCTTTTAAGATTCTATAAAATAATTCCTTCTTCTGATCCGACGTTACACTGGGCATGGTAGATTAATGCTATGTGCCACCCATCCATCTAAGGATGGGTGAAGTTGAATCCTGACAAGACAGAAGTACTATTTTTGGGGGACAGGAGGCGGGTAGGTGTGGAGGACTCCCTGGTCTTGAATGGGGTAACTGTGCCCCTGAAGGACCAGGTGCGCAGCCTAGGAGTCATTTTGGACTCACAGCTGTCCATGGAGGCACAGGTTAATTCTGTGTCCAGGGCTCCATCTGGTACGCAGGCTGAGACCCTACCTGCCCGCGGACTGTCTCGCCAGAGTGGTGCATGCTCTGGTTATCTCCCGCTTAGACTACTGCAATGCGCTCTACGTGGGGCTACCTTTGAAGGTGACCCGGAAACTGCAATTAATCCAGAATGCGGCAGCTAGACTAGTGACTGGGAGTGGCCGCCGGGACCACATAACACCGGTCCTGTGAGATCTACACTGGCTCCCAGTACGTTTCCGAGCACAATTCAAAGTGTTGGTACTGACCTTTAAAGCCCTAAATGGCCTCGGTCCTGTATACCTGAAGGAGCGTCTCCACACCCACCATTCAGCCCGGACACTGAGATCCAGCACCGAGGGCCTTCTGGCGGTTCCCTCATTGCAAGAAGTGAGGTTACAGGGAACCAGACAGAGGGCCTTCTCGGTAGTGGCACCTGTCCTGTGGAATGCCCTCCCAGCAGACGTCAAGGCAATAAGTAACTATTTTACTTTTAGAAGATAACTGAAGGCAACCCTGTTTAGGGAAGTTTTTAATGTTTAATGCTGTACTGTTTTAATATTCGGTTGGAGGCCGCCCAGAGTGGCTGGGGAGGCCCAGCCAGATGGGCGGGGTATAACTACTATTATTATTATTATTATTATTATTATTATTATTATTATTATTATTATTGAAACATCTTTGTGTTCCACACAGGGCAGAAAAAAAGATTGGGGAGAGTGAAATGACAGAGAGGTCAGCCCTTGTGTGTCCTATGGACTACTAGTAACATGGGAGGGTCAGACTTGAGTAACCAAATTTGTTCTCATGGCCTGTTAATTATACACAACATGCTCATAAAGAAGTTTTTAGAAGAAGGTGACAAGTTCTGGCTGACCTGGAAACAACACAGGTTGGACATAAGAATAAATGGTAGGACTCATTAAGTGTATTAACTGGCTCTCCATCTGCTCACATATTCATGATGTAGCCTGTCTGTTTGACAACAGTAGGATCCATAAGGACATTCCTGAAACCACACTGTGGCTATTCTGAACCCCCCTATTAGGCTCTGCCTGTCTGTACTGCAGTTGGGCCAGAACAACAGGTAACTCTGTTGGTCCCAACAATCCAAGAGGAAGAATAAGAATAAGAATTTGGATTTGATACCCCGCTTTATCACTACCCTAAGGAGTCTCAAAGCGGCTAACCATCTCCTTTCCCTTCCTCCCCCACAACAAACAACTCTGTGAGGCTGAGAGACTTCAGAGAAGTATGACTAGCCCAAGGTCACCCAGCAGCTGCATGTGGAGGAGCGGGAATGCGAACCCGGTTGGAGAATGGATGGCGGCTAACAGATTGAGGTTGAATCCTGACAAGACAGAAGTACTGTTTGTGGGGGGCAGGAGGCAGGCAGGTGTGGAGGACTCCCTGGTCCTGAATGGGGTAACTGTGCCCCTAAAGGACCAGGTGTGCAGCCTGGGAGTCATTTTGGACTCACAGCTGTCCATGGAGGCGCAGGTCAAATCTGTGTCCAGGGCAGCTGTCTATCAGCTCCATCTGGTATGCAGGCTGAGACCCTACCTACCTGCAGACTGTTTCACCAGAGTGGTGCATGCTCTGGTTATCTCCTGCCTGGACTACTGCAATGCACTCTAAGTGGGGCTACCTTTGAAGGTGACCCGGAAATTACAATTAATCCAGAATGCGGCAGCTAGACTGGTGACTGGGAGCAGCCGCAGAGACCACATAACACCGGTCTTGAAAGACCTACATTGGCTCCCAGTACATTTCCGAGCACAATTCAAAGTGTTGAGGCTGACTTTTAAAGCCCTAAACGGCCTCAGTCCAGTATACCTGAAGGAGTTTCTCCACCCCCATCATTCTGCCCGGACACTGAGGTCCAGCGCTGAGGGCCTTCTGGCAGTTCCCTCGTTGCGAGAAGCCAAGTTACAGGGAACCAGGCAGAGGGCCTTCTCGGTAGTAGCACCCACCCTGTGGAACGCCCTCCCATCAGATGCCAAAGAGAAAAACAACTACCAGACTTTTAGAAGACATCTGAAGGCAGCCCTGTTTAGGGAAGTTTTTAATGTTTAATAGATTACTGTATTTTAATATTCTGTTGGAATCCACCCAGGGTGGCTGGGGAAACCCAGCCAGATGGGCGGGGTATAAATAATAAATTATTATTATTATTATTATTATTATTATTATTATTATTACTACTACTACTACTACTACGAGTCCACCGCTCTTAACCACTACACCACACTGGCTCTCCAACAACCTGTGCTTAGCTAAAACACTCATGCAGGTGTAAGGGAAGCTTCAAGGAGATATAAACTATGTGTCAACAGCACCTAAACAAAGTCTGCTATAACCTATACCTGACACTAGTCCTGTGATACTGCAGTGCAGACCTGCCCAACTTGTGTTCCACCAAGCCACACACCACCTCGGTCATGTACCTCCTGTTTTGCTGTCCCAAGCAAGAAATAAATAACAGGTTTATTGAGGCCCTGATTTCAAGCCGGTGTGTTATAAATTATGCAAGCCTGCTGTAGGCGATTCTCCTTTACAGTCCCTCAATTCTCAAAATTATACTTCTATTCACTCGTTCTCTTGCACCAAAATACTGGTGTAGGAATTAACCCATTGTCCTCTCTGCCTCCTGTGTGTCCCTAACAGCCATTCCTCCCCATTTGTTGTGGTCAGAATGTCCACAGCAGGGAACAGCTCTACTTGACTAGACTCGCCACATGTTTTAGAACTTTGGATTTTCTTTAATCGCCCATAGTATCTAGTGTAGACATTCAGCCACCAACACATTGGTGCAGGGCAGAAAAGTCAAGGGGTGGTAGGGCCAAGAGCCTTTTAATTGCATGGGTGGGTGGGAAGAGAGAAAACAAATAAATAGAGCTTATCAGTAGATCTTACACAGTAATGCAGCAAAAAACTACCAATCATGTGCACACCTCACACTTACTTTAAAAATGTAATTTCCACTTGTCTAGGAGGACCTGAGATGAACTATTCAACAAAAATAGTAACATACATTGCCCTGTACTGTTATAGACCTTATCCTAAGTATATGTCTATTAGAGTCCCATAGAGTTCAATGGGTCTTACTCTCAAGGACGTGTGCCTAGGATTGCCACCTTAAAACTTCAATACAGTGCCCACCATCTTAAGTAAATGGTAGCTGTTCTTTTCTAAAGTTAGGTGTTCTCTTCCTCATTTTCATGGGTTCATTATAACAAACCCTCATCCTTCTGCTTTCCTGGTTCTGCAGTTTCTGTGGTTGCTTCCAACTTACATGTTGCAGGTTATCTTATCTTCCTCCTGTTTTGCTGTCACATCACGGGCACCCTACTAAGCAATGTATTCACTACAAAATTGTTCTTTTGACCTTTAAATCACTCCCCCCCCCAACCTATTTAATAGATTTGCTCTCTCCGTACGAATCTGGCTGTTCTCCGAAATCAGCAGATACCAGTCCCTTTTCCATTCCTAAATATTTATTTGTAAGGTTGCATGGAGAGGTTTTTAATAGCTTCACGTTTGGCTGTGGAACATGCTGTCAGTTACAAGCAGAAAGCATTTCCAACTTGCGGGCCTTTCGAATCTAACCTTAAAAATTATTTCTTTTAGTCAGCATTTCTAAAATGATTGTTTTAGCAATTTTTCCCTCCTGTACTACCAGATCTAATTTTAACTTTACTGATTGTAAAGCACCCCTGGGATGCAGGCATGAAGGTCGCTACTGAAATACAAGATTGCAGAGTATCGTAAAATATTCAGCTTGCGCCGAATAAGGGAAGCTAAATGTTACCCAGCACAATGTTGCCTGAGTGAGACACAGTTAAACACAGCAACAAAGAATAAATGCCCACCTTTTATCTTAAGACAGCAAAAGACAAATAACAGCCTCCCTTTTAACCATTCCATACTCTGTCTTGGAGGCAACCCTGTTTCTGACAATCAAAAATAATGAAAAGATAACAGATCTCTTTGAAGGTGCCACCTACACAGCCAACATGCACAGACCCACTAAGAGACAAAATTTTCTATTTTCCAAGAGCGTGATTGATAAATACATCCATCATGGGAGTATGCTCTGACCCTTTTCTCCCCTGCTCCAGTCTTGAGGAAAATCCCTCTTCTGAAACTAGTATTTGCTGAGGAGTGAGGGGGGAGGAATTGTTCGTAGGATCCAAATATCAGCTATAGATATTGGATTAAAGATATAGAATTGGGTTAAAGACTTTCTGAGAGATGTAACAGGTCCAATCCTCACAAAGAGTGAGGATTGGACCTGTTGCGTCTACCTCCCTGAAGCTCAGCACTGGCACTCCACAGGGATGTGTGCTAAGCCCATACCTGTATTCATTGTATACATATTATTGCATTTCATCTGACCCATCTACTGCAATTATTAAGTTTGCTGATGACACCACCATCATGGGTTCAATTACAGGCGGAGACGAATCTGTGTACAGGGGGTAGGTTCAAAAGGTATCCACATGGTGCTCAGAGAACAATCTGCACCTAAACATTGGCAAGACAAAGGAGGAAGAGAGGGGAGCTAGTCCCATTGTATATCGGGTGTGTGTGTGTGTGTGTGTATGTGTGTGTGTGTGTGTGTGGAGAGAGAGTCTCTTCCTTTAAATACCTGGGAATCCATCTTAGTGAAGACCTAACTTAGAAGGTCAATACAGCCCAGGTGGTTAGGAAGGCCCAACAGAGACTTCATTTCCTTAGGGTCTTGCGAAGGAACAAGGTTGGACAGCAACTGATGATTTCCTTCTATCGGTCCATGATAGAAAGTGTTCTCTCATACTGTATTACGGTGTGGTATGCTGGTTTGACAGCCATGGACAGAGAGTCCCTATTGTCACAGATGGGGTGTTGGCTACTCCCGAGTAAGCACTCCACACATCCTCTGGATTTTCATAGTTTTATTGTGCATGCTATATACAGTGGTGAGATGTCTCAAATCATGTCTGCTCTGCATGGGGCAGAAGCCCACAATGGCCTCTCGTGGGCTCTGACCCCCCTTTTAAGACTCCAAACGCCCCTCCTCCTTGCTCTATGGGTCCTCCGTGGTCCCAAACCAGGCTCCTGAGGTGCCGTTCCCTCTCCTCCCTCCTTTCCAGCCCCTGCTGAAGCTAGCTCCTCCCCTGCTTCCCTGCTACCAACCTGGAGCTGAGCCACCAGGACTCTGCAGAGCCCTGGACCCGTCTTAACCCTTCCTGTTCCTGATTTGAACTCCCAGACTTGCTGCTGCTCTCCCATCTGATGGAAGTAAGCAGAGTGGGCTGCTCTCTGCAAGCCCTCTCTCTTACATCCACCCCCCCTCCAGGCTCCCCCCCCCTTTCTGAGGCCTGGTTTGCCTGGTCTGATGTCTGTAAAGAGGGCTGGAAGCCTGACAGGTCTTCCTCCTCTGTAGTGTGTGTAAAATCCTGTTCCCAGTCGGTGCTGGGTGGCTGGTCCGTGTAGTTCCTTCCGTTGTCATCCTCCTCCTCCCTCTGGAAAATTGCTTCCGATTCCCGGAGGGCTCCTTGGGTCTGCGTCTCCCCTGCTCCCCACCTGGGATCGCCCTCCCCCTCTGTGTTCCCTGTGCTACTGACGTGTGGTGGTTTGGGTCTGTGGGAGAAAGGAGCGTGCAGTTCCAATGTGCGGTCCTCCCCTTGCATGGTGTGCGTGGTTGCCTCCGCGTTTTGGGAAGCAGGAGTGCCCTGCCTGGCCATCAGACATTTTAACCCCCCCCTCCCCCCACCGGGAGCCCGGGCTCGCTGTGGCACTGTAGACCTCCTCCTCTTCCTTTCTTTCTGGAACCTCTTGGCTGCCTTCTCCCTCCACCCTTCTGTCTAGTGTCTTTTGTGTGATTTCCTCCCCCTCCCTCCTGTCAGCGTCTTGTGTTGGATGTGTGTCACGTCCTCTGAACCTTGGGCTTTCCCTAAAGTGTGAGAGCAAAGACCTGTGACCCACGGGATGGACCTTTCTCGCTGTAGGTACTTCCCCCCTGAAGGTGACAGGGTTGATCTGTGTCAGAACCTTGAAGGGCCCCAGCCTTCTGGGTGCCAGCTTCTTCCCCCTTCCCCCCATGGGAAGGCCTTCTGACCACAGCCAGACCCTGTCCCCTCCGTGGAAGACCTTCTCCAGTCCCCCGTGATGGTCTGCCCCCTCCTTGTAAGCCTCATTGCTCCTTGCCACGTCTCCATCCAGTTGTTGGTGTACTGTCTCCCTCCTCTCCCCCCATGCCTCAATAGGTGGTCCCCCAATCTCCCCCTCCCCCTGCTCTGGGAAGGCTCTGGGGTTTCGCCCAAGACTGGCCTTACTGGGTGTGAGCCTCGTGAAGACATGTACTGCATGCCCCTCCGTGGGGTTGTCATGATATTGCCTGAGAATCTTCCCTCTGAGGGAGTCCTGGGGCATATACCGGGCATCATTGCTAAAGAGTAACCCCTCTTTCTCTGCAAGCCCTTCCCTTGCCCCTTCTCCCTCCCTCAAGTCCCTCCGTATGTTCTGGGTAAAAGTGTCCTCTTTGGTGAGTTGGCTCAGTTTCTCTTCCTGCATCCCCGCCTCGGCGTCGTTCCATCCGCCTGGGGAGCTGATGTGGTGCGATCCTGAAGATTCTCCTTCTTTCCTGCAGTGCTCCTTGCCGTCTGCATCTCCAAAGGTGAGATCTCCCCGGCGCTGGCTGCCCACAGGGTCATTGTCCATTAAGTCCAAAGCTAGCACTTCTGCGTGCTTGTTCACTGTCATCTTCCGAGAGGGGGTCTGTTGCGTGACCTCACCCTCCTGCAATCCCCTGCCGTCTATGGCCGAGACGCTCATGGGAAGCTTCCTTGGGAAAAGGGGAATCTGATTCTGCCTAGCAAAGTCCACCGATAGGAAATCATTGCTGCTGCCCCTGCAGAGAAGCCCGACTGTCTCCTGGGTCTGGCCTCTTGGCAGCTGCAGACTTACTTCCATCTCTTTGTCGTGCTGTGGGGTGTTACAGGAGGGCTCAGTTGTTGGTGCTCTGCCTGGCCCCTCCCCTCCTGATCTGGCATCCAGGCTTGTGTCTGTGCCTGCCTGCTCTCGCCATTCCTTCCTCTGGGGGCAGTGTTCCACCCAGTGGCTGGGTGCATTGTAAAGGCATCTCCCGCCTTTCTCTTCCCTCTGTTTTCCCGCGTCAGCGTTTGAAAGTACCCGCGCGCGGGCTTTGTCCCTCTGCATCACATCTGGGTGGAGGGGTCTGTGCTGGGCTGTAGCTGCCTTCCAGGGACTGTATGGGAACTTGTGGCCGCTGCCTTTCCCCTCCGTCTGTCCCCTCTGCCCGGACTCGCCTCTCAGCCTCCTGCACTTCCACGCCACCATGCCTCTCAGCCTTAGAGCCAGCTTGTGCTGAGGGTCGCCCTACAAAGTGCTGGCCCGTCCCGAGTGTCCTCTCTGCTTGTCCAGCCTCCACTCCTCCGGCTTGGCTGTGTTCAGAGCTGCTCGGTTCACTAAGCCTGGCTTCCCCTGTGCCCGGGTGCCTACCTGGTGCTTGAGCCGTTCCATAGTTGCAGGGTGCTGGCTGCAGCTTGCTCTCTGTAACTCCCCTCACGCATGCCAATCCTCCCTTGGCATCTCTCTCTTCTGCTTTAGATGCTGCCAACTTCATGCCGGCTGCTACATTTGCAGCCCTCTTCCCTCGGGGTAGCCATCAAAAGATTGTGGGCTTGCTGTCACAGATGGGGTGTTGGCTACTCCCGAGTAAGCACTCCACACATCCTCTGGATTTTCATAGTTTTATTGTGCATGCTATATACAGTGGTGAGATGTCTCAAATCATGTCTGCTCTGCATGGGGCAGAAGCCCACAATGGCCTCTCGTGGGCTCTGACCCCCCTTTTAAGACTCCAAACGCCCCTCCTCCTTGCTCTATGGGTCCTCCGTGGTCCCAAACCAGGCTCCTGAGGTGCCGTTCCCTCTCCTCCCTCCTTTCCAGCCCCTGCTGAAGCTAGCTCCTCCCCTGCTTCCCTGCTACCAACCTGGAGCTGAGCCACCAGGACTCTGCAGAGCCCTGGACCCGTCTTAACCCTTCCTGTTCCTGATTTGAACTCCCAGACTTGCTGCTGCTCTCCCATCTGATGGAAGTAAGCAGAGTGGGCTGCTCTCTGCAAGCCCTCTCTCTTACACCTATGGAGGGTGGTGAAGACAGCACACGATATCGTGGGCTGTCCCCTAAGTCCGCTAGATGTTATCGCGGGAGACCGTTGCCTCAGAAGAGCGAGGAACATTCTCAGGGATGACCCACACTCTGGCCAGCACCTTTTTAATCTCCTGCCCTCGGGCAGGAGATACAGAAGCATGACAAGCCGCACTAGGCTGCTGAATGGAAGACAGCAACATTGCAGCTGACGTTCAGGGTTGCTGGTCGTACGACAGCACAGAGTGTAACAAGGACTGAGAGACTGGAGGAAGGGGGGCTCGCTCGTTTAATCTCACTGTAAACAAGTGGTACAGTGACAATAAAGTATTTCTATTTCTAGAGGAGCAATCTTCCTCAATACCAGAGCAGAGGAGGAATCCTGGGGATTCCTGGGGACTGTATTTTACCCTTCGCAGAGCTTCAATTCCCAATAACAAACCATAGTTTCCAGGATTCTTGGGGGAGGCTATGTGCCATGGTGTGAACACAGCCTTAGCTGCAAAGCTGCATTTAACGTCGCCTGTAGTTTGTCCCAGGAATTGCCTTGAGAACAGGCTGCCGGTGGCTATAGGAAATACCGGTAGTCATTCAAAGAATGGGGCAGGGAGAATGAAGTGTGGAGGGGGCACAGATAGCAGCTCTGGCCCTGGTATCACATCCCTCCCCCCCCACCCCCAGCTTCAAACTTTGCACACTGAGACCCCAAGTCTGAAGTGTGTTGGGTACAGCGTTAACATTCATCAATAATATGGGGGGCCGGAAGGCGCAGTGAAGAAGCCAAGGTCGTGGGAGACACCAAATTATTCAGGGCGCAACCTGCATATCTTACAAAGTGTTCCAAAAGCATCTCAATAAACTGAGTAAATGGTCAGCAAAATGGCAAATAAGGTTCAGCGTAAGTGATGCAGACTGGAGCAAAAAAATCCAGTTTCATATGGTATCAGGACACAAAATAAGGTCATGTTATCAAGGAAGAGGGCCAGAGGCTGTTTTTATTTATTTATTTAGGTAATGTTCAGTTCTGACCTTAGTTTACAGCCTTATATCCCAATGTATCGTGATAGAGTCAGATCCTACCATGAGCACTAGAAGGAACCAACGTACAGAGTGAGATCCTACCATGAGCACTAGAGGGAACCAACAAACCATAGATTACATTAAGCACATGATTCATGATTTAACAGGATACAAATTTAAAAGGAAAGACCCAAGCCACATGTGGATGCCTCTACCATGCAGATCTTGGGGTCACAGTCATTATTAGAAATTAAGTTCCATTCATTTCAACGAGACTTGCTTCTACACATTAGGATTGTAAAGGCAGGCCCCTGATCTTGCACTTAAATGTGACAGAAACCATCAGATCATAACATTCCTCCCCACCACCACCAACAGTTTTCTTTCAGCTAAATGCAACTTCCAAATGAAAATGAAAAAGCACCTTGTTAATTTGTACCAATAGCTGGAAACTGAATTTTGTCAGCAGCAAATGCAGCAAATGAACCATAATAATGATATCAAATAGCAACCAGTGTATAATTTCACTTAGAAATGAGGCCACCATTTACATGTGTGACAATACTAAGAGTAAAACAAGGGGATAGGTACTACGATGTGGACGTTATTGCTGCAATCCTGCAAGGATGAATGATCTGTCAAGAAGAACAAGTCTCAGTGCTTCGTTGCCATTTTTTAAATTATTTCCTACTTATGATGCTGATGCTCTAGGAGGCAGGTCCCCCTCATTCACCAGCCAGCACCAGGTACACAGTATTAAAACCTGATATTTCTGACAGTACTGATAATTAGGGATTGGGAGATTCTGTTTCTTGGTCCACTTATTTAATATATAAATGAGCACATGTACATTTTATGCAAACCTCATTTTTCTGGAGCGATGCATTTCTTATTTTTTGGTTATATGTTAAGCAGCCACCCCACACATGTAACATTTGTACAACACAACATATTGCATCACCTACTATGAGTGAGACTGCCACTACACTGGTACAAAGCACTAGGAGGTGCCATATTATTCAGTTAGGCGTGCTTAAAGGCTCATCCACACTTCCACTTGTCCTGAACCTAGAAAGCATGGGACAGAGTGGTTTTTTGTTTGCCACACTGCTTTCCCTGGGGAAAGACAGCTTTTTACCCATCTGCAGAAAACCCGGTTGGTGTTTGCTCCAATTCAGCAATAAAGATTGGGTTTTCCCTGGGGGGAAATGGCAGGACAAGTGGAATTCTGCATGAGCCCCAAATCTGATTGAAACTAATTGGGACATAAAACCCCAAACGATATATTTAAGTTGCACTGATTTCTGGATTGAACCCAATGTCTTTTTTTCCGTTCACACTTCCGTTTATACTTCACCACATGATTCACACTTCTCTAAAAAAAAAATTACCATCATGTCAGTAACTGAGGAATTACTTACTGTGATCAATGTGGTCAGTTCTGTGGCATCACTGTTTTGCAAGCTGAAAAACAAGAGAAGAGGTAATGTTCCAATGAATTACTAACGGATGTGAAGCAATGTTGGATAAACACATCTAATGTAATACGTAGGAATTCCATAAACAATCAGAAGATTACTGCAGCACAATGAATATGCAATAACTAGATCACCTGATCTCATACACACACACACACACACACACACACACACACAAAACATTTAAATTAATTGCAGGATAAAGAACGACACCACAAAGGACAGTAGCATAACTACTTCTTTCAATGACCTACAACCCAAAAGCCAGGCACAGCACTACCATACCAGCCATTCTTCTATTCCAGTCCATTTGTGACAAGCTGTGCTTCCGAAGCACACTCATCCTACGCTGGTCTCACAGGTTGGCATTGCTGGGCACCTGCAGAAGCGCATACCCCAGGAAGGGGCCCACTGCCAACCACTGGAGTCCCCATGCCTATTCACCTGCCCTCTCCTAGCAACAACAGAAGCAAAGAGCCTCTGCCCACCTTGCCCTCCTCTTCTGAACAGCTGTGAAGACTCAGCACATAGGGAGAGGCATAACAAAGAGACTGCACTAGTGATGTGGCAAGCCTACTCAAGGAGGGGAACCACTGAGATGCCCAACAGCTATCTCCAATCCCATCCAATCTCTATTACAATCACAGATCAACCACCCAACAGCTATCTCGAACCTGGAAACAGCACTGTGCACTTCTCTAGCACTGCACATATGGCAATGCATCTGCTATGAGCAGCCTCAACACCAGGGCCTCCCATGGACATACTGTTTGCTGCTGTCCGAAACAGAATGCTGGACTAAATAGGCCTTTGGTCTGATCCAGCTCTTCTTATCTATTTAGGGGTCTGTAAAGCAACGGGCCACTGGATGTTTCCAGAAATGGCCAGCGGGGAGGAGAGAGGCTGCTAACCCGGCCTCCTGGCAGCAGCCTCACCCCTGAGCAGCAAGGGCGCGGTGAGTGCATTAGAGGGAGTGCTGGATTGCCTCAGCTAGGGCTGTCCCCCTCGCCGCCACCTTGTCTCTGCACCATCCCAGTTCTTGGAAGGGACATTGCAGCACTGTCCCTTCCCTCCAGCCACTCCTGTATGTTATTGAGGTGAGGTTCAGGAAACACTCTGCATGTGAGATACATGTGGGCGGGTGTGCATGTGAGAGAGTTGTGGATGGGATTAGAGGACTAAGTGATGATGGGAATTGTAATCCAACAATAGCTGGGGACCTAAGTTTGAGAAACAGGGCATGAATAAGCATTCACATAGAGGCCTCCGCTCGTATGTCATGTCATCTGTACGGTGGATGAAAGGAGGAAAGCAGCTTCTCCACACACAGAGAGAAAGCCCCACATATGTGATCATGTGGACAAGATTACAGGTAGACAACATTTTCTTATTTCCAACACATGTGGATGGCATGGTGAAAAAGAGCTAGCATGAAACTGGGAAAGGAATGTAAATATTGCCCCCTCCACCACTGCAGAAGCAGCTCTTGCTCCTCCTACCTTTAGAAGTTGAAAGGTAAAAATATAGTAGGATGAAGATGGAGTCAACAGGAATGGGGTTTGGCAGAGCCTAATTTAGCAGCCAAAAGGGAGTTCCACAGATGCACCGTAGCATTGGCATCTGATTAGAGGCGGGCAAGGGGGAGGGGGGGAGGGAGTTTGGCCAGCTCTTCTGCCTTTAAGAGCAGCTTAATCTGCACAAATTGGCAGTTGATCCTTTTTTATGGCATGGAAATAAACATTATCGCCAGGGTAATGGCTGCAGATTAGGCCAGTTTTAAGAAATAGTTGGCAGTCCTAATACAGAGGCTTTCTTATTCTCCTTTCAGTTTCCATTGAGACTCCTTCCTAATTGAATCACAAAAACGCACACACCTCTCTTCAAGCAGAAAAGGCCTGAGAATTTAATCACCTACTAGCTCTATTTGTCCTGTATCTTCTTCCTGGATTCTGGCAATGAAAAAAGTCAACACTGAAGAAGAAACAGTGCTCCCTTTATTTAATACTGAAACAGCGTTTCCTGGAGTTTTGGAGGTGCTACTACAGCAAGCAATCTACTTTGTCCTCATTAAGCTTAGAATAAGTAGCATGCAGCCTTGCAATATATTTATTTATGCTCCATTGAAAGTAGCATCTCAAAAGATTTTCTGAAGGTCACCTTTGAAGCCAAAAGCCTCTACTATTTGCGCAAATTTAACAACATCCATAAGTGAAATGAAAAAAAAACCCCAACCTTGAAATGAAATATAGTAAAATGCTAGCAAGGGACGAATGACATAACAGAAGAATATTTTAATAAAGTCTACCAGAAAACAGAAAGGACTTTACAAGCCCATCTGCTCAGAGTGAAATCTTCCCACAGAAATTGAAAGATGCTTCTTCATCTGTCTCACTTACAAGAATAAAGGTGACACCAGAACACTGGAATCGCAGAGCAATGCCATTCCACTAGTGTTGCTAGAAAGCATTCTTACTTTCAATTTTTTCAACAGGTTATGCTACCACCCAAAAAAATTATCATCATCCATACTGCATCAACACAGTAGATCATGATGAAATGTTCTTCATTCCCTGTTATACAATTCAGAGGCAAGGACTGATAGCCTACCTTTACTAAGACCACATATATTTAAAAGTTGACGTAAAGATAAATGCTGAAACTTCCTTCTAAATACACTGGTGTCTATCGCACTACAGCCACTATACTTGCATGATCATGCAATTTCATGAAGGGTGGCAAGATGGATAACTCAACACAGCAATATCCATCACAAATTGTGTTAAGAAGGTTGTGGCTTAGTTCCTTGGCTGTTCTGCAGCCATATCACCAACACCAACAACCTGTTAGAAAACTGACTCTAACCCAAGATCGTAAGCTTAATTGGTGTGGGTAGGATGCTGGACCTAGACCATCTAACAAAACTTTAATACATAAATAAATATGTACAAGCAAGACATCCATATAAAGAGAGCATCAGGAGAAGAAAAATATAGTGTAGTCCTGCAGGTGTCTACTTAGAAGTGAATCCCACTGAGTTAAATGAGACATATGCCCTAACTTCCGTATGAAACCAAAATATCTAAAAAGGTATGGTCAAATAAAATAAGCTTTTCAACCTGGCCCTGAAAAAGCACCAGATCACCAAGTGAGCACTCCTTTGAGTATGATCCAAAGTTTGGGCACCATTATTGAGAAGGAATGGCAATCTCCACTCACCTCACCTCTGAAGGTGAAGGGTAGGGAGTCTGCCATAAGGCCCCTGCAGCAAGTCTTCATAACTGGGCAGGTTCATGTAAAGGACCTCTACACACATTCATGTGTTCGTGCGTTAAGCCCCTTCACACAGTCAAAAGTTGTGACCTATGTGTAGTGTGGTTAATGTGTATTTGTCTATAGTTTGTGGACTGAAGTTCTCATGCATGCACTGGTTTGTCCCGTGCATGTATAGTTTGTGGTCTGGTCTGTGAACAATACTGGACTCTCTTTACCTGTCCAGCTTGTTGGCTCTATACAGGTCTGCTTTGTACTCCTCTCCTTAGTATGTGTGTTTGCATGTTCTTGTGCATGTATAAAATGGGGGGGGGGAATGTTGAGGATGCTGGCATCCACCAAAAGCCAGTTATTTATTCTTTGTCAACAAGAGGCCAGCAGAAACCTATTTTATATTAGTGGAATTTATTCTTTCCTTTTGATAGACGATAGCAGTTTTTTGTTCACACCTTAGGTTTGCTGCTCTTGAGAGCTGCTTGCTATACATTGTTAATCACAGCCAAGGGCATTTTACAAATAATCCTGCTCTTCAAAGACAACATGTCCATATTTCACATTTTTAAGAAACTGCTCAGCTATGTTTAGAAATTGATCATTTCCTTGCACTTTGCCATTGTTTCCAAAGCATGCTGCACACTGCAAGGTCACAAGTTAAAAATGATTGACGAATGACTGCTAACAAATGTCTTCTAAGGCAGAAGTTAAATATATTCCAAGTCTCTCACCATAATTAGTAAAAATCGTCATGCTCTCATTATATTCTTAAAATAACTCTCTTTAAGAGAAATGATCACACTGGAAAGAGTCTGGTTAAGATTTCAAATGATAAAGATTAAAGCTACATGATATATTTGCATTATGCTCTGCATTATGTATGAGAATTTAGAACTTATCCTCATATAGTTTAGCTCATTGTGGCTTTTAGAACTCTCCATGTCTGTATTATTCATTCTTACAAAGGCCATTTTGGCTCAGCTAGCTTTGTTCTTTAAGCACTGAGGACTGAACTCACTAACTACTCTCCTGACTCCACTGTGATTGGTCTGTTGTGGTCCCACTGCTTTACAGTTTGGTCATGGCTGCTGCCTTCATTACATCTCAAGGAAGCAGTGGCCACAAGCCAAACTGAGCATAAGACTTTGCAACCCATGTCGGAAGTGTCGTTTGGGTGATTTCCCTGTAAAGTAGCTCAAAAACTTAATTTCCCCCCGAGATTTTGAAAAAGAAGTTCAACAACTTTGGCCACACCAAAACTCAACAACTTTACTGTCCGGATTTTCACTTTTTGAAATATGGCAACCCTACTGTAAGTGTACCACTGTAAGCGTGTAGGATCTTTTCCCATTAATGCTCCTGCTATTGCGTGTGTCATGTGAACATACCTATGCATTCTGCAGAGTGGTGGAAATTACTTGAACACCCCATTAGCTACATTCTGAGGGCCAAGCTACACACTGCAGCAGCACCTTTGGGGCAGCAAATGGCATATGGAAGAGGAAGTTCTTGGGTGAGAAACGAGCACAGGGAATCTGATCTAAATTAGTAATATGTTCCAGATCATGGCCCAGCTAGCTTTTCTTCAAAATAAACGTGTCTGGCTTAAGCACGCGTTTTAAAAAAACATGAACAGTGTGACAAGAAGTGTGGCCCTGAGGCATTTCTTTTCACAACCGAGAATGGGCATTCAGGCCATTTCCTCTATCCTGAAGACCAAAGCAGATTCTGGAATATGCACTTAAAAAGTAGTAGCATAGCTAATTGAAAGCTGCTACGGTGCAGTCACTTGGGGGGCTGCTCTGATACTGCTGCCTCTTCATCTCAGAGGAATTAAGCTCTCTTCAGGCCCAGGAGAAATAAGTGCTGAGGGAACTTTCTTTCCAGCTCATCAGCAAAAGGAGGAAGCAGCCGCAGCAAACAGGTTCCCTGCACACAAAATGAGGAGAGGTTACTCCATATTGCAAGTGCTGACACCTCCTCCTGCTGGGCAGAATTTACTTCTGAGTAATTGTACATAGATTTAAGCTGCAACTATGGCTGTCACCGGTGGAACACAGGTGGCGCTGTGGGTTAAATCAGAAGGTTGGTGGTTCGAATCCCTGCGATGGGGTAAGCTCCTGTTGCTCGGTCCCAGCTCCTGCCAACCTAGCAGTTCGAAAGCACATCAAAGTGCAAGTAGATAAATAGGTACCGCTACAGCAGGAAGGTAAATGGCGTTTCCGTGTGCTGCTCTGGTTCGCCAGAAGTGGCTTAGTCATGCTGGCCACATGACCTGGAAGCTGTACGCCGGTCCCTCGGCCAATAATGCGAGATGAGCACCGCTGAACCTAATGGCCAGGGGTCCTTTACCTTTATGGCTGTCACCAGGGCCATTGCTGAGTGGGGGGTGTCCAGGGGGTCTGAGCCCTGCTATGTATTTATTGCACTGAGTACTGAATTCCCTCCCCCTACTCCCCTACTTTTTTTGAACATTTTGCAAGAAGAAGGGCTGGATGTGCTCCAAGTGCTGTGCCATTGAGACCCTGGATATCCACCATCTTAACTTGTCCAGATCCAAATATGTGTCATGGAACTGTGCCCCAAGACTTTTAAGTACACTGCAGTGTCCCTGCTCTGTTCCTAGAGGCATACATTGATCACATCTCATTTAAGCTGAAGAAGCAGATACTGGGATCCTTTGTCTTTTATAAAAGTTGCCTTTGCATAGATGATACCTTTTTTTGGGGGGAGCATAGATGATACCTTTTTTGGGGGGGAGCAAGGTACACAATTACTCTTAGCATCAGTTCTACCCATGTTGGTTTTCAAGTGCTGAAAAGTAAAGCAAATAAAGTTGGGAATCAATTGACTCCGTTCTGTCCATTCTGGAGACTGTTTTGTACTTTGGGGGGGGGGACCAAACCCTACTGGCTAGCCACTCTGAGCCCACAATATAAGAGTGGGATAGAAATCTAATAATTTTAAAGAAAATTAATTCCAAATGCTAAAAAGGAAGAAGCAACTTGGCTTCAGGTATACAGCGACATGAAACTGTGCTTTATCTATTATCTATCGATCTATCGATCTATCTGCACCTGTAAAGGGCTCATTTGATGAAAGGTATTATTTAAAAACAAAATACTAACAAGGATTGAGAAACCAAAGGTAGGTGGGCTTTTTAGATTGCTCCATTCATCCCTGTGCCAAAATACTTGCCATAGACTCCATTGCCAATGCAGTTGGCAGCCGTTCCTGTACTAATGCCCAACTGTCCCAAACTGGGATAGTGCCAGCTTTCTTGGGGAACTACTTTGCTGCCCTTATAAATCTCACTGTGCAAAAGTTCTCTTGATATTAGGCCTGAATTTACCTCGCCTTTTGTCCCATTATCTCTGGTCATGCCCCCTCAGACTTCGCTAAACAACTCCACTCCACCCTTCCACTTAACTCTTAAAAAGGAAAGGGCAACGGAACCCACTTATGCTCTCAATGCCTTTGAAAACATAGACTGTGTGCTCCAAAGAAGAGCATTTGTATAGCAGCATGTCTGAGCTCACAGCTGCAAAGAAGCCTGCAGGAGGCGCATGGCAGTAAAGCCATCTGTAACTGAGCAAGGGCAGTCTGTTCAATTAGGAGACATGAGAGGGGAAATTATATGCTAGTGCAGCATTTCTGTCATGGATATTTTCTACGGACAGCTGGGTATAGGCAAGGCATTCAAATCTGCTTTAGCAGACTAATAAGAAAAAAGCAAGTAAGGTCAAAAACAAGAGCGCCTTTTTTCCACTGTGACCAAATTATTCTATTTTTTTTCCCTGGCACTGTGCTAGAAATTGCACCTTGAGAAAAGCTTATAATGGGAACTATCTATACTGTATCTGTGCTCCACAAATGCAAAATGTGGGCAATCCCATTAAAATGTTACGAATGACCCCAACATCAATACATGAGTGAAGGCTGACAAGCGCATGTGATTTATCCATATACGTATGTATATCTAGCAAGTTCTTCTTGTTGTAAGGATGAGGAAGCGTTCTACCTCCACTGGTCCTTGAGGTATTTCTATAGTGGGCACTGTCTGGATCCATTCTGAGATCATTCTGGAAACACCTGCAATAGAGAGGCAGTGCAGCCCAGGTTGTCCCTAACATCTCTGCTCCTGTCTTCTGCATCTGGGGACCTTTGGCATATCAATGGAAATGTGATATTCTCACCCCCTTTGCATGGCACAGACCTTATTGTAGACAAAAGGAGACTTGGCACAGCCTGGGAGGAGCTCCCCTATGCCACTATAGGCAAACTCTTTTAAAATGTTGGTTGCATTGTTCAGATGTTACACCTGAACAAGGAATACTTGCACCCACTGTCCCTACACCTGCTGGCTCCAACCACCCCACTCTTGCTCATTCCATGCTAAGCAGAAAGGGCTGAATGGGGCTTCCAAGCACATTCATCTGAACATGTTTTGAATCCTTCTTGCCATCAGGAACCCTGATAATCGGGAGACTTCTAAGAGCATTCATTTGAAGGGGGTTAGATGCCCCCTTGAGACCTTGCGAATCAAGGTGGGTTCAGGGATGGTTTAGATGGAAACTGGGAGTGGGGCTGGAATACACAGCCCAATACATTGATATTATATGCCCTAAAGAGGGGCTAGAGTTGCAAGGGACCTTGGTAGTCATCTAGTCAACAACCCTGCTCAGTGTAGGCTCTGCAATACAACAACAGCATCCCTGACAGATGGTAGTCCAACCTCAACTCAAACACCTCCATCCCCAGGCAGTCTGCTCCACTTCCCCACTTGCCAAGGATGGCGTCAAGCGGGTGGTGATATCATAACCTCCAAATATTTTTAAATGAGAATAGTGGCACTTATATATGTGGACCTGTGCAGGGGCACCTAGCAGCCTCAATATATATGAATAATGACAACCAGCCAAGTGCTTTGGGGCATATGCATAATAACACATTTCCTTCACCACCAATGGCCTATTCACCCACAGATTGGGTTAGGAGCTGGCCAAAGAGCATGATTCGGGCACCCAGCCAGCCTATCAGCCTACCTTTTAGTTTAAGTTTATTTAGAATAATAATAATAATAATAATAATAATAATAATAATAATAATAATAATAATTTATTATTTATACCCCGCCCATCTGGCTGGGTTTCCCCAGCCACTCTGGGCGGCTTCCAACAGAAATATTAAAATACACTAATTTCTTAAAGATTAAAAGCTTCCCTAAACAGGGCTGCCTTCAGATGTCCTCTAAAAGTCTGGTAGTTATTTTTCTTTTTGACATCTGGTGGGAGGGTGTTCCACAGGGCAGGTGCCCCTACTGAGAAGGCCCTCTGCCTGGTTCCCTGTAACTTGGCTTCTCGCAGCGAGGGAACCGCCAGAAGGCCCTCGGCGCTGGACCTCAGTGTCTGGGCAGAGCGATGGAGGTGGAGACGCTCCTTCAGGTATACTGGACCGAGGCCGTTTAGGGCTTTAAGGTCAGCACCAACACTTTGAATTGTGCTCGGAAACGTACTGGGAGCCAATGCAGGTTTTTCAAGACCGGTGTTATGTGGTCTCGGCGGCTGCTCCCAGTCACCAGTCTAGCTGCCGCATTCTGATTAATTGTAGTTTCCGGGTCACCTTCATAGGTAGCCCCACATAGAGCACATTGCAGTAGTCCAAGCGAGAGATAACTAGAGCATGCACCACTCTGGCAAGACAGTCCGCGGGCAGGTAGGGTCTCAGCCTGCGTACCAGATGGAGCTGATAAACAGCTGCCCTGGATACAGAATTAACCTGTGCCTCCAGCGGCACAGTTACCTCTTTTAGGACCAGGGAGTCCCCCACACCTGCCCACCTCCTGCCCCCCACAAACAGTACTTCTGTCTTCTCAGGATTCAACCTCAATCTGTTAGCCGCCTTCCAACCTCCAACCGCCACCAGATTAAGCAATATCCGTCAGGACTAGACATATGAGAATTACACATCTGCATGGCAATTTCCAAATGAACATAATCCGCAACTGCCATCTAGAACTCAGCAGTTCTTTATCTCAGTATTTCTTTAAACAATCCCATAAAATATTTTCAGTATTATTATCCACATATTGCAAAAGCACAGCTGAATCTGAAAGCGGGTAGCTTGCTACCTAGTACGCTTCAGTCATGAATTTAGGACTTTGGACTCCTGGTTCACAGCTTCATCTTTGACCCACTACATTTTAAATTACTAACATGCTAGATAACCACACACTAGCATGTTTTTATGGCCCTTCTGAACAGGAGGCTTTATGCTCCAGATCATTTATTTAAAATATGGCAATGAGATACAACCGCTTGTTTGGAATCACAACATTCCCCTTTATAATGCAAGATTGCTTCCGTCTTTCAAGCCCTTTCAACTCAAGAGCCATGTGGTGTGTTTTGGGGTGCAAAGTCCAATCAGTACATCCCACCTATAGTTTGGGAAAGCTCTGCATGCAGAAGAGCAGACATTACAGGACTTTTTCTGCAGTGGCACCTTGGTTACAGAACACCTTCCCTTGGAGATTTGTTCTAGCCCCTATCCTACACATATTGGGTTGGGTTGTCAAGGCTATGCTGTTTTGCCGGGCTTTTGAGCTGACACGATAGTTGTTTGGCATTTTTTAAACTGATGTGTGTTTCCTGCTGTTGTATTGCTTTTACAGCTATATTTTATCAGTGCTTGCAGTTTGGTTTGAATGATGCCTTGGGGGCCTTTGGGCAGAAGCATTTTATTTGTTTAAAATAAATAAAATGTGGACCATGCTCTATGACCCCAGTATAAGGCTACTTCACAGTATACTTACGTCTTCCTGCTGTCACGACTAATTGTGCCCTCAGTTCAAGGGTGGGGAACCTGTGGTCCTCTAGATGAGGTTGGGACTCTCAACTCCCATCAGGAAGAACCAGGATTCACACTCCTCCTGCTGAATGCTGATTTCTCTCTTCCTCCTCCTTTTATCCCTGCCCAGCGTGCAATGTTCTACTTTTCTTCTCCAGTCTTAATACTATAGCTGCTGGTGGGACAATCCTCTTCCCTGACATACTAGGAATGCCTTTGTGCAAAGCTCTGAAGGAGGGGCTTATAGCCACTTACCTGTGAGGCAGACTCACTTAAATCAATGGAACTTCCTTCTGAGTAAAAATGCACAGGTTTGCACTGTAAAGCTTCCTACATGTGTGAGGAACAATGGGACTTAATGGAACATAAATTAGGACAAAAGCAATTATGTCTACAAGTTGTAACACTTGTGAGACAGTTTAGCTCGCTTCCCGCTTCCCACCCACCCAGTTGCCGCTTTGCCACCTAAGTTATTAGATTTTATATACTGTACACTCCAACTAACTGAAGCCTAGGATATTACATTATGAGAAATTAACTAGTTGGTTCAAACTGTGACTGCAGTCCCCAAAATCCAACATTAACTTCTCTAATACTGCTCTTCTGAAGGTCTCTCACCTTGACACTCCCCTTTCTAGAAAAAGTTGTATCTTTTAGGTAATGGGCTTGCTGAAGTTTGCAGTACTGCTATAGAGACAAGCCTGAGTAGCTGGTGCATATCATCAGGGCCGTCTTAAGCTTATCTGGCACTGTGGTACAAGGATCCCTCCGGTGCCCCCCACCCTTGAACACCAAGATGGGTCGTGGTAGGGGGTGGCCGGCATCTCCCTGCTGCAGCGGCTCCCCAAATACCCTCCCTCCTTCCCCGTTTCGGCCGCTTCTCCGGCGTGCTTACCCACTCGCACTACGCCCAGTGCCGGCTCAGAGAGACGTGGCCAGCCATCTCGGAGTGAGAGGTGGGAGTTGTGGGTCCCGCCGGCGGTGCCGCTCTGCCCCGTGAGGCTCCAGGGAGGCAGCTTCCCAGGGCTTTCCTGCCTGACTACAGCCCGCTGCCGGTGCTTTTGCTGCTGTCCAGCGGCCCAAGGAGCAGGAGGCTGTTGCCACGCCGCCGCCTGTGCACCGGGAGTGGTGGTGCGGCAAGCACCGGTGACGTGGAGGAGGCCCCTTGGGAGCCGCTCCCGCCACTGCCGCTCCCTCAGGCGACAGCGGCTCGGCGGGCAGCGGCTGAGGGGATTCCCACGGCCAAGGGAGAGGAGGTGGCAGAGCCATAGGGCTTAGTGGCTCGTTGCGCCCCACCAATGCTGGGGCGCGCCTGAGAGGCCGGCACCCTGGCACAACGAGCCACTAGCCCCTATGGGAAAAACGCCTCTGCATATCGTCAAGAACAAAGACAAGCAAACCCAGCTTTATGCTCACAGTATGGACCACACTATGACAAAATTATTTTCAAAAAAATGTGTTTTATTTATTCTTAATCATCAAGGTATTCGTTCCTTGCTTAAGATTCACACACATGCAGTTTTAAGTCAAAATTACTTCCAGCAATTTGGTGAATAGGACATACAGCAGCAACATTTATCCTCCATTGGGGGGAAATGTGTTTGCTTTCTGCTTTCCCTCCACAAAGATCTCTGAAGTAAGGGCAAGCATAGCTATGCTTTAACTTTTATCACATCATAAGCAATATAATCCCAAACACAGCCCTCTGTGCCATTTGTTGTTTTTGTTTAAATCCCACAAAATATGTATTATCCCTCACCAAGGTACCTTTTTAAAACATGCGGAGACAGACCAACATTTTAGAAATATTTTACGGCCTTTCCAGATAATATATACTTCACACAATAAATGCTCCGTTGTTATTCATTTGTTGAGCCAGATGTCTTTTCTCAAGGTAGCACTTCTCTTTTGTGTTTTTATTTCTCAAAACAGAAATACGCTGTGTTTTTGTCACCAGGAAAATTCAATTCTTTCTCCCAGAGAGCGCATTAATTCAAATAACGAGCACTATATATAGGAAGGATGTGGTTTCTGAAGTCCTACAGGTACTTACGGTGTAGTGCCTATGTCATTATTAATGATGAATGGCAATATCTCCTGGGTCATTTACATTAAAGTAAAATTCTTTAGAGGCTGACTCCTCTGATGTACCACTCAAACACATGAGTGTTAATGCATCCCATATAACCCTCTTAATAAAAAAATTAGCAAGCAGCAGCAGTTCAGCCCCACCTCAACTTACATCCACAATAGTAATGTTTTGCTAGTCATGAATGTATCTCCCTCCTTTTGTTCTCTGAAGGTTGATGGATCACCCCTACAGCAACAATTATACCATCTGCAGCGACACCAGGACCAGGCCACAATGTTTTGCTTCCTGAGGCAAAGGATAACATGGCACCTCCTCCATTCTATGCATGCACAAAAGCCAGCCCGACTAGCAGCTGAATTTTATTTCAAAACAGGTCATGAGGCAGATCATCCACCACACCTGAAAGCAGGAGGGTAGCTCAAGAGTGCACAGCACAAGGCACAAAGCACCAGGGATGGGAAAGAAATTTGATTCAGTTTGCCTTTATAGGCACACGTACCTAATTCACACTGTCCAAAACAATATGCAAGCCAAAACAATATGCAACAGCTACCCTTCGAAGGTCACACTTATCTGAATTTGCAATGCAGTTCTGCAGCCAAGCAATGTGCACAAAGAAATGCATATACTAGGGTAGGGTTGCCATATTTCAAAAAGTACAAACAGGACACCCCGAAAGTTGTTGAGCTTTGAAATCCTGATACTGTCCAGGAAAATCCGGACGTATGGCACTCCTATACTGGAGTAAACTCCATCATCAGCTACCTACAGAGCTAGATCAAGACATTTAGAGGCCCTAAGCACTTAGAAGATTTTGGTGCCTCCATATATATCTAATTCAAAATGTAAACAATAATAAACCATAAAATAAAATTTGGGCTACATAGTGTTAAAATTGCATTATAATAATAGATACAAAATTGACTTTTTATGTATTGCACAGTGCAATAAATAAATTAGATAAGTCTGTTTTGTATCTATTACTGTATTATAATGCAATTTTCAAACACAGAATGTTTGAAAGCATGGCTGCCCCTACTGTTAGGCAGAGTGAAGCAGTTGCCTCAGGCAGCTGTTTTTTACGTATCATGAAAGAGCAGCAAACTTTTAGTTATTTAATGTATTATTAATGTATATTCAAAACCAGAGAAAGGGAGAGCCAGTTTTGGGGTTGTGGGATTATCTACCGGTACCTCAGGTGCCAAAATAACTTGGCCTGCCTTGAATATTGAAAGCTCATTGCGTTGGAGTGAGTGGGAAGCGTTTGATGCTCTGTCTCAGGCAGGAAAAAAAACTTTGACCAGCCCACTTTGAAAGAATATTTTTCACTTTAATAAACACTCACTAGCAAACCTTAGGTCATGGCAGTCTGCTGTAACACAAAACCAATGCCCACAGGCCATATTTCTTATCAAGATATCCCCATTATCTTCATTTGCCAACTTAAGGCAAAACCTACATTACCCAAAGCTGTATCAACTGCATTACAACTGATCAGAAAGATAGATCCCCTCATCTAGGGTTGCCATATTTCAAGCTTTCTTTTGCAAAATCGCAGAGAAGTTGGACGTTTTGGAGCTATTTCTGAGGGAAATTGGCAAAACCGACACTGCCAACATGGGCTGCCATACGTCCAGATTTTCCCAGAAATTTTGCCAATTTTCACCTGGAAATTGACTGCGGCTGCTATATTCTGGATATGTCTGGGAAATTCCAGACGTATGGTAATCCTACATCAAAAACATATATATCCCTTAGATATATATTCCCTTAGATATATCCCTTAGATATTAGATATATAGACTGCTCCATGTCTAGGCTCAGCTCACTTTTTCATATTGCAGGGAGTCATTAGGCAGCAAACTAAACAAATAGAAACAGCCCCATCTGTGGAAAGGTTGTGGGAAGGCCCTACATTGTTGGCAGCTAGATTTCCAAGGAACACACACACAGAGGCCCCTTTCGTTTGCTATCAAGAACACAAAAACGCGAGGGCCACTAAATGTGGAAATGAAGCGGCAACTCCCACATAAATCTGCCTGAGCCATATTCTGGAATGGCTTCGCACAAATGGAGCTATTCTAAAGCAACAGCTACAATTGTAGATTTCAACAAAGGGAAGGGAGCTTGTGCAGCATAGACCAACAGAACAGAGTGGAATGGTGGGGAATAATCGCCCAAGTTGAAAAAATTGCTGTAAGTCACGAAAAGCACAAAACTTTTCCATAGCCAAACAGTGTCAGAATCCATGAACATTCAATTAGCATAGCGGGTTGGATCCAGAGTAGACCTATTGATTTCAACTTAAAGCTATGCTTTAAGCATGGCAAAGCCTGGATCCAACTCAGAATTTTTATAAATGCGGGAGGTAGGACTGGCCCTTCTATTAACCACAGTGAGAAACAGCTAGGCGTTTTAGAGGCAACCTCATAAAGACATTGTAACAAAAATAAAAAATATTAGGTCTGTGGTGCTCTCCCTTGAACTAATTTAGTAGCAGGAAAATACACAGACTTGTTCCTCCATTAACTTTTCCTTCACAGTGTTTAAAATACTAGATTTTAACTTTGGCTGCATGTAGCAAGACCATATTAAAACAAAGCCTTTATAACAGACTTTATAACGAATGGAAAATGAACTAAGACTCAACTTTAAAGATGTGATCTGGCATGCAGTTGAGGAAGTTACACAATACGAACATGTTTATGCAATAAAAATATCAGTCAGAGGCATAGGGACTTTTCAGATTAACTGAAGTTTATTCTCAAAAAGGCTATTGTGCCTATGCACGCAATATTTTAATGTGAACATTTTTCAGTACTAATAAGAGTCATACGCTCACGTTTGGGTCTATATTAGATTTTTTTTTCCCCTCCTTCTTCAAGTTGATGTGTGTGCTGTGTTACTTCATTAAAAGATTGATTTAGTGCTGTTTATTTTTAGGCCTCATTAGTACAATTGAGCACATAGACTATCTAACAAAAACAAAAAGAAGCTCATGCAATTCTACAATTCCACGGCTACACAGGGACATTTCACAAAATGAAGATCTGCTTCCAGGCATGATCACATTTCAAAAGATTATGCCAATAATATTTTGTGGTAGATCTTTTATAACTTATGTTGTAATTTAGCATCAAATTAACCCGTTGCACAATGAACCAGCTCCTTTCAGACTCAGCCAATTGCACATTGGTTCGGGGGAACTACATCAGAGCTATCCCCACACATTCCTTCACCTGTTCTGTGGCAAACACCTAAAGAGGGTTAATGCCATAGCCAAAAGCTTAAGGTTGCACTGTAGGGTGCTTATACCTCCAATTTCAATTCATTGAACCCAGAAAGAGCGCTGCACTGCATGGCCTCCCGTCCCCACCTTTGTGCAGTGGTTCAATACTTCTGCAATTGTTAAACCACAGTTTCTTGTGTTGTCCAAACCAGCTAGTTGGTTTGAACACTCCCTACAAACCAAGCTATCAAGCCAGGATCAAAATGGGTTCATATTTGAGCTTGTAGGGACTGCTCAAACCAGTTTTCAGATTTGGACAACACAGAAAACTACTGTTTAATAAACCAGGAAGAGAAGAAGGGTGTACATGGGCACATAGCTTATTTCAGTGGCATTGCTTTCTATTTCCTCCAGAACCAAAGTACACAGTCTTACAGCTTATTAAATGAAAAATAACAGCAGCATAACTACTCCATTATAGCTTGGCTATCTCTCCTGACAATTACAGAACAGTGCTGTACTATGTGGAAGACTTGAAAGAGTACTCGCAATTGACTTGGAGCCAGAAAGTACTCAAGATGTCTTCTAATTACTTATGACTATAGATGTAGTTCATAAGTATTCGTAGTTTATATGCAGTTCATAAGCAGGGCTTTCAAAAATATGTAGAGAAAAGCTTTCATTTGAAATACCTATCAAGGCATTGGCTGTTAAAATGTTTCGACTACTCTAATACAAAGCGGCAATATCCTGTGTGTATGAAGTGTTACCACTCTAACCAGGTTTGCGCACACAGCTGGCCCTACCATTAGGTAAACTGAGATAGAAGCCTCAGGCAGCAGAAGCTGGTGAGCAGCTCTCTCCCAGGCATTCATTTCCAGCCCTTCCCCATTTCTGGAAATTAGAGCTATGTGTGCCACCCACCTGTCATATACACCATATAAACTAGCCTGATGCCCTCAACACTGGAGGACATTCTCCTACTCAACCATCAGTCCAATCAGATCCAATCAGATCCTTTCATGGGTGACGGAGGGGGGGGCATGTACTTTGCCTTTGGTATCATGGAGCAGAATGTCATAACAAATATGGCCAAACTGCCCTCCGAGCTTTACAAAACCCTCATCAGCAATGTCCCCTGCTATACTCCCCCTCACACACACATACAAAACCAAAAACACCACACACTGTCATTCCTTGAAAACCTTCCAACATCCTGGAACACCTATTTTTTTGCTTCTCTAAAAGCACATGCCCTCCATGTTAAGAGTGTTAATCGGGGTTTTGTTTTCAGTTACTGTATAGGGAACTTTCTCTTGTATCTTGGTTTTTGTTTTCTTCTCTGAGTACTGAAATGCCCTCCCCTCATGGAAAAAAAAAGTAGTGTAAAGCAGAGGACTTCAAGAGAAGTGAATCAGCAATGTCCACAAAGAAAGGACAGAAAGCAAAGAGAGAATTGTAATGAGAAAACAAGAAGAAAAGCCATATCAAAAGTATTTCACACAACTCTATTCTAGTGGGCACTCAGCCAGTTTTACTGTGTTAAGCAGGATGTAGCCGGCTGCAATGAATAGTGGAAAATCCAAAGCAAACAAAATGTGGGGAAGGCAGAACTAGTGCACAAATCTGGTTCTCAATAAACTTAAAACATAGATTTTAAGGCCTACGGTATTCTTCTGAAGGGTTTTATCCAACAAGAAAATGAATATGCTACAACTATAATTAGAAAAATACACATTTGTGCATAAGAGATCCTTAATAGAAATACTATTCCAGTACTGTATACAGAACAAAATACATTTGCACCTGGCTAGTTTTATCATCTCACCATAAATTTAGTCATTGCTAATGCAAGGTAACAGGTATTTAATTTTTTCAACAATTTCAGTTTTTATCATTAACGTTAAACTCTCATATCTAATACTCCCCCCCCCTCTCAAACTAATTTTCATTGCTCAGACATAACCTCATCAGGCTGCAGCAATTCCCCAAAAATTACAACAAGAAGCCAACAGACATAAACAGTAAAATGATGTCATGAGACAATGAAGAATGAGATCTAAAAATCAAATGAATTACGCATACACCACCAATAAGGCACTATCCTGCTTTGTGAAACCGTTGCAAGATCTTGAGTTATTTTGAAATTGGATCAAATATCCCTTCCCAATGATATTTGTGTGTGGATCTTGTGCTAGCAAGCCATAAAATGGCTTTGCATGATATGGCACTAATGTTACAACAATATGATACAGGTGCAAGGAGACAGGTGGCTGTTTCTCTGCATAAAAAAGAAGGGCTCAAACAACATACGTTATTGTTTTATTGTAGATCAAACAACTAACATCAAACTTGGTCTTCTGCTACTCCAACTATATTCACAATGGAGAAAAATTCCATTCTCTGTAAAGATACCAGTGATGTGTGAAGTGTGCTATGCTATCACAATATACGCTTGGCAGTTCTGGAATCAACCACCTGAAGAAATGGCTAGCATCTGCAAACATGTCAACTGAGTAGCATTATCTTCTTTCCAGCTTTACAAAGACCCGCCTCAACAGTCTTTCAGGAGAAAAAGCTACAAAGGTAAAACAGTGATGCTGCAGCTTCGTTTTGCTGATCCTTACACAATACACCTCCCCAATTCATTTTTGAAGCCCTAGTAGTTTGAAAATAAAAGGTTAAAGAAAATAAAAGACTTTGCGTATCATCAAAGCTCCACCAGCACTTCCTCAGACACAGTCAAGCCATGAACCTCGCCACATTGCAGCCTTTAACCGTTAGAATGGATGGAGGTAATGATGTCAAGAAGATCTACAATCCAGATGCTACATCATGATCAGATATTTTGATCAGGATTCATACCTAGTAAAAAATGATATTTCAGCAAGCTTTGACTGAAAATCTTGTACAGCTATTCCAGGCCTCATCCCCACTTTTCTTCACATCAGTGAATTCACATTCAACTGACTCAAACATTCTACAGGCACAGTAGAAATGTTCTCTTTCAGCACAAGGATACTTGATGAGCACATTTTGCAGAAGCAGAGCAACAGGGAGCTCAGTCTCTCTACCAAATTTTCCACAGATTTGCATCTCCCACCTCAGAATGGCCTAAGATAGTTGCCAATGCTAGCCACACAAAAATGGAAATAGTATAAATTAACAAGTACCATTGCAATAACAGTACAAAGTAATATTGCCAATATGAAGTATAGATTTACCTAAAGTTCAATTTTAATATTAAATTAACTATATGACTGATTGATATATAAGAGGGCTTATTTTTATTTGTCCTGCTGATATTTAATCAAGATGGAGAGGGAATGCCCTCAATAACCTTTTGGATGATTAATTTCCTACAATTGTATGCCCCCCCAATTTTCTGCAGTGCTGGAGCATGTGCATAACACACACGCACACACACACAGTGCCTTCCTTCATGCTCCACACATGCTGTTAGATCACTCTTTTTAAAATGAAGTGGTTTAAGAATCCGCTCTGTTGTTAATTGCTTGGGTAAAAACTAATTCAGACACAAATACTGTGAAATTTTATGGGCATTGTGAGTTTAATTGCAAGGCAAAGAGTTCACTGTACTACTAGTTGAGACTTGCAAACATTCATCTTCTCCTTTGGAGAGAAATAATTAGTCTGCTCTTCTGCATTAAAGGTAAAAAGAATAATGTTATGCAGGGGACTTCCGGTCTGCCGCCATTTGCCGCCAGCGGGGTTTGCTTCGGTTCCCGAGGCACCCATCGCCACCGAGGAGGGGGGGGTTGCGTGGGCGCCGCGCCCCCCCGGAGAACCCCCAGATTGTGCGTTCTGGGGCCATGGGAAACCCAGCGGTGCTCCAAACAGCCTGATGCACGGTCCAGAAAGCTCTTTTTTTAGAGCCCCGAGAGCCGGTTGCGTATGGCGGAGCCTTGGGTCCTTTGCTACCTCGGCGGTGAGAAGCTCCGAGCTGGAGACGGAGGAGCGACAGATACCTCCAAAAACTAGATCTGGACTGTAAGTAAGAAATTTATTGATTGGAAAAAGAATTCGGACCTGGGAGGGAATCTAAAAGAAACGGAGGTCGTTCCCCCCCCCACTGGGAAGGCTATGCTACAGCGAACACCCCCGCAGCCGCCAAAAGCGAAGAGGTGTGGATCCTTCTAAAAAATTGAACTTGCAATCCCCCCCCTTAGGTGGCAGAACCAAGGGGGAGGGAAAAGTATTATTTTGGACAATCTGCAAAATTTATAATTGAAATAATAAGCCCCCTCTGAAACCCAGGGGCAGGAGCCTGAAATCACGACCAGCCGGTAAATATAAGGACTTATAAAGAGAAAGTATTGTTAATTGTTGAATTTAAGATACCACATCGAAATTGATTTGGAAAGAAGCTGATTTTTGAATAATTTTGGATTAAACAAAGAAATTAGCCTATGTAATACGGCACCACCTCTGGTGGATTGAGAGACATTTCCCACGGTAATACGAGACGACAAAGAAGGCAGCCAGCCAAAATAACCATGACGCAAATAGAGGAAGTTTGTCTACAGGACATTCTGGATTTTATTCGAGAAATGTCAGAAGAAATACGTTATGGCAAAAGAATTTTCCAGTCCCCAGAGGAAGACCAACAACAGTTACCTCCTACGGAAGTTCTGGAATTGGAAGAAGAAAGAAAATCAACACAACAGATTGAGAATAAGGAGCAACAGACTGAGAAATCAACGCAACCTGTGAGAGAGGAAACATTGAATAACCACCTGACATCAGAAGAATATGCTCAAGAGAGACCTGAGGACTTGGTCCGCTCTGTGAGAGAGGGGGACCAGACTTCAGAAAAGGACAGCCAAAATGTCGTAGGAGGGAAAATTTTGGTTTGTACCCCCCCAGTGAGAGAGAGGGGGTGCAAGCCAGAAGAGAGACTGGAAACTATAGGGGACAGTGAAAATGAGGACAAGAGTGAGAGACTGGATGAAATGTTAAAACAACAGAATGGGAGGAAGGAATATCAGGGTGGTCTGGAATGGTTAAGAGAGGGTGTGGGGTAAGAAAGGTGCATAAATAGATTAAATGGATGGATAAAAGGTTTGAATTTGGATAGTATAAGGATGCTGGTCGGGGAATAAGGGAAACTGCTACCAGGGGAGGGGAGGGGGTGGGAAGTGAGATAAATAAGAGAAGGGGTATATTAGAATTCGAAAGTAGGAAGGGGTATTTCTTTTTAGGGGGAAACTAGAGGCTAAGGGAAATTTAAAGAAATAGTTAAAAAATAAGATATTGTGAGAAATATATTATTTTGTATAATATGAAAGCTGTAAAGATAAGATACGAAATGGACCCGGGTAGGGAGGGACGGGGAAGCCTTTTTTCTTTCTCTTTTTTTTTGTGCTTGTTTTTTTTTTATATATACCTTTTTTCTTTTCTTTTTTCTTTTTGGATTTTTGTGCCTGTTAAAAAACCTCAATAAAAATATATTTTTTTAAAAAAAAGAATAATGTTATGCAACCCAGGAGCAGCACATCACAAAATTCTTTGATATTTATTGACCAGGAGATTTTCTGAACTTAGAAATTCTGCATGAAGCAGGGGTAGCCAATGAGGTGGCCTCCAGATGTTGTGAGCCACATCAGGGATGATGTGAGTTGCTGGCTACCCTGGGCATACACCACCAGACTAAAATCTGAACAGGCACAACATGGGAAGTTTCTGTGTACTGTGCAGGGGGTCAGGTTTTCACAGAAAAACAGAGCAGAATAAAGCTCTGCAAAATACTACCATGTCTCCAAGGAAAAGAGAGCACAAAGGACAGAATAAAAGAAGGAGAATGACAAGTCTAAAAATCCTTTATAATTCTTGGCTCCCCCAGTGTGTTTTTCGAAAAGTAATTCAAACCCATCTTTATTTTATTTTGTAACCACTCATAACTAAGAAGAGGCTAGGGGCTGACTTATGACATAACTCATTTTGTGGGCTTGGACAAGGTGAGATATAGAGATAGCAAAATGATTGCCTTAGCAATATCCCTCCCCTACCCCGTTTTGCTGACTGTTCTTTACAGAGTATGAGAAAGATGTCTGCCCTTGGTGGGAGAACAGGAGTGATAACAGTTCTGTAACTCTTAGCTCCAACTCAGTGATGTTAACTGAAGGGAATGAAAATCCGTTCCACTGCCTGATGCAGGATGAAACCTACGATGCCCCGCTACTTCCTCCTGCCAACCTAGCAGTTCGAAAGCATGCTAGTGCAAGTATATAAATAGGTACCGCTGCAGCGGGAAGGTAAACGGTGTTTCTGTGTGCTCTGGAACTCGTCATGGTCCTCTGTGTGCCAGAAGCAGTTTAGTCATGCTGGCCACATGACCCGGAAAGCTCTCTGTGGACAAACGCCGTCTCCCTTGGCCTGAAAGCAAGATGAGGGCCGCAACCCCATAGTCACCTTTGACTGGACTTAACCTTCCAGGGGTCCTTTACCTACCTTTTTTTACTTCCCTTGAACCTCCTTTCTGGCACCAATGCTAAATAAGCTCTGTGTGTTTTCATGCAGTATGCAGCAAGCAAGCTTTTAGCTTTTTAACTAAAAAAATTGTTTTTTAAAATTATTTTATGATGGCTTTTTTATAGAACAGCAACAATGAAAGTTAATCCAGAAGCTCACATCACTTTTAAAATACAAGCACATCCTCACAGCAAAACACATCCAAGGTTCTGTTATTTCAGTGGAGCTTACTTCCAGGCAAGTGTGCACTGGAATGCAGCCCCTGTATACCAAACCATAGTCTTATATGGAGCAGCAGCTCAAATATCTGGCATCTAATACGGGCTCAACTGGATTTCCAGTAGTTTTCTGTCAGAGTAATCAGTTACTGACAAGTTCCCTCTCTAGACTTAATAATCGGAAGCTAAAAGATTACTTCATTAGAAAGGTGTCAAGAATATATATATAACATTAGCTCCTTTCACCTTCTTATATGCACAGCACTTGCATATTAAAGGCATGGGAATGCTATAAGGATTCTGAATACCATATTTCTTTTTAAACCACTAATGATTCCACCCTGTCTTAAAAGGCATTTACTTGTAGGTGAGATTCTCTCTGTTCCCATTGGTCTATGTTACAGTAATGTTTTCTTTTTTAAAAAAAAATAAAATGCTGCTCTTTTCAAAATGAGCAGAATCATCAGCATGTTCAGGCGTAATGCTAAACCAGGTGTGGGGAACCTTTGACCCTCCAGAGGTTGCCGAACTACAACACCTATCACTGGCTATTCTAGGTGGAGCTGATGGGAGTCGCAGTTCAGCAACATCTGGAGTGCTACAGATTTCCCACACTTGGGCCAAACCATTGCTTGGTGCTGCGACAACAAGCTGGTACAAGGCTGAAATCATGCATTTTCTCCCCTCTTCTTCTCTTGCACAGCTAAAGACAACGGTGACTTTGGCAGCAATTACTTTCCGTTTCCCTGAGTTTTGATGTGTCATTGTGTCTGAACTAAGAATCGTAGTTTATCATTAACTATGGTCAGATTCAAAACAAGCCGATTTCCAAGCCGCAGTTGAGGCTACAAGTACATCCCATTGACAGTAACAGAAGGAAAAGATGTGCAAGGACAAGGGATGGCGTGAAAAGCCACTGTCAACAGAGGCAGAGCCATGAATGGATTACAGCATGAGTGTTTTTCTCCCATGGTTCTATCCCCGTTAGGCCATTCTGCTAAAATGTATCTGGGTGTCCATTACCAGCACATAATGATGGAGCTGTGAGCTAGCTAAAGAATAAGGAGCTCGATGGGAAGATGTTAATCTCCTCAGCACTCTCACTAGGTTAAGAAGATTGTATTTCCCACTGCCAATTCCTCCTTTCCACCTTGGTCATTGCCCCAAACTGAGTCTTCCTCCTCCCCCTGAGTAGACCCTTGCATCTGAGAAGACCCCTGGTGGCAGAAGCTTCTGGAACACAATGGGCGGTCCTATGCCAACCCCAGGCTCCCAACAGGTCCTCTGCAGCCTTTGCTCTTCCCCGCCATCTGGCAAGCGTGGGGAGAGAACAAGCCCTACCCTGGGTTGGTTCTCTATCTCACAGCCTGGTAAGAAGTGGAGAGTGAGTGAATCGGGCTATGTGGGAGGGGGAGAAAGTATGGTGGAGGGCAAAAATCTGGCACTTCCATGATTAGGGCTGGAGTTGAGTCAGGCATTTGCTGAGACCTACACTCCAGCACGGGGTTCCTCTGACTCTGCTCTCCCACCTCCCCAGTGCTGCTCCCTGTTCACCTGTGAGCAGTGACCAAACAAGGAGAAGGAGCACCAGTCTTAGCTTCTATCATTCTTGCCAGTGGTATGGATCTGGCTCAAAGGAGAAGATACGCAAACGGGCAGTGGTGAAAGAGGCGGCTTGCTTTAGGCAAGATGCCCTCAGTGGGCTCCCTTCCCTGCTTTGGAAGGAAATGACTTGTTAATGAGCATTGTACACAGTTCATGGAAATTTAAGTTAGCTCCAGAGTTTTATGGCTGACCATATTTCTTTCCATGCATACTACAGTTCTGTAATCAATTACAAAAGGTAATAGATGTTTCCGTTGTCAATAGGCAAGTGAATCAATCAGTTAACACATACTGTGTTTTCTTCTGTTCCCAAGTGACCAGCAACAGAGAAATAACACACAGAGCAAATCAGTGACTACCACAAGTGGGTTTTGTTTTGTTTTTGTAACCACATATAGAACCACATAACACACATTATGCTCTGAGGTATTTCAGGGAGAAGTTGGCTAGGGTGAGAAATCTCATTTCATTTTCTGTCTGTCTTTCTAGGTTTTTTGTTAGCTTACAAGCCAAAACAAAAATAGAAGTACTGTATAAAACAAACATATCACATGGTATTCCCACCCACCTTTATAATATGTCAGTGGTACAGGCTAGTGCTATTGATATTCTCCTACATTCCTTTACAGTATTACCTATACAAGGCCAGAGGATCCATATGACAATCCAATTACAGTCCATATTACATCACAAGAAAAACGAAGTCTCTCTTGTAGCATTGTGACATTCATAGTTGCTTACTGTATTTACCTAAAAATCTTGTATTTTGTCCTCCTTCATTGGGGTATGTGATCAAACGCCACCCAATGGAGTTGGGTGTTGTTGTTGTTGTTGTTGTTGTTGTTGTTGTTGTGTTTATTACCCACTCTTTACCAGAAGATTCCAGGGTAGGTCACAGCAATGTAAACGAACCATTTGGGTCAGCTCTTGTCAACTTTGAGAAGTCAAGAAACTTAAGGTAATGGTTAGCCAAATAATAATAATAAAGTTGCTACACGGCAGACATGTTTTTAGCGCTGCAGTTGCCTGTGAAAATGTTATTATGAACAGGCAAAGCTTCTGTTCAATCAGATCATTAGTCCATCTAGTCCAGCTTTCTCCAACCTGATGTTTGCACTACAACTACCATCAGGTCTATACATCGGCCATGCTGCTTGGGACTGGTGGCAAAGCATTCAGAGAAGACCAGGTTGCGCTCATCTTACTGCAATGCTCTGTTAGGAGCTTTTTAAGGTCTTGGACAGAGGTTTCCCTCTTTTAATTGGAGATGCTTTTGCATGCAAAGCAAACCACTGGGAAATGTCTCCCTCAGAGATCCAGTATAATATTGAACTGACATGGGCAGATTACTTTAGAGTTCACATCCAAGTGATGAATTGTCTGTTTTCAGAAGCAACAGAGCTGCCAACTGGACCTTTTGGCTACAATTCCGCACATGCTTATGCATTTGTAGTTCCCACTAAAATTAACAGGGCATGTATATAAATCTGCAGTCACAGTTTGTGTTAGGCAATGAACCAAGTCCACCTTCTCTTTTTACAGAATTAGCCAGTATGAAATCTTCATACAGTCTGCACATGTTGCAGAATGGTCTTCATTAACTGTATCTCTAACAGCTTTAGTCGTTTCACCAAAGTCTCATTGAACTCCCAGAGATGTGCACATAGGATTGCACCTTAAATGAATCTGTAAGGACTACATATTGAAGGAAGGAGAATGGAGTTCAATGTTTGCAACTGTGCTCCATCACCACCTTAATTAATTAATGCTATATTGTTTTAATATTCAATTGGGAGCCGCCCAGAGTGGCTGGGGAGACTCAGACCGGGTAGGCGGGGTATAAATAATAATAACAATAACTATTATTATTATTATTATATTACATGGATAGCTAATCATAATAAGACCCCACAATAATTTCCACTTTCCTAAACGCTGCTTGCTCCTATCATTCCTGCTCAATGACAAGCCCCAACAAAATCATATTCCTATCCCTCACTTCTACAAATACTGCTGGACTCCCAGTTGGGCCAATCACAGTTCACTTCTCGTAGTTATAGTTTTATTTCACAACACAACTTAGACACAAGCCTTGCAGACATATCACAACCTTTGCTTGAAACCCAGCACCTGATGACAACTTCTATTTCATAATGACTTGAACCTTTTAGAAGAGACATAATCAAATTAAAGAAACTTGTGAACCTAAATAAACATACCAGGTAGGCCCACAGACCTGACCGTAACCCCTATTTTTCAACCAACATATTTAAGACTATGCACTAAAATACAGTTGAAAATAAAGATTATTTAAATACTGTGAAAGGGGCAACATTCATTTTATTTATGTCAACAGTTACATATGCTGAGCTACCCTAAACGTTATGCTGAAATTTTCTATACATTTCTCTATTAATATTAAACAGCCTTCTGTTCTCAGCTTTGTGGAATATCTGGTAAAAGTACAAACCACAGACACATAATATATGGCTTACAACTACTAATTAACATATTGCTAAAAATCTGAATATCAGCATCCTTATTTGGGTCGCAAATTACAGTGTACATTACATTTCAGCATGGTCCTTAGACAAAGCTGACAACTTGCTTCACAAAGAAACAATTTTTAGGATGGGTGGAATAGAAAGGGTTTATTAGCCAATATGCCTGTTTTAAAAATATACATTAGATTCTATACATTTCTGTTTCAAAATCAAAACAGTCATTATTGTTTCAAAATGAACGACAGAAGCACAGGAAATTGGAATATAATGAAGGAAAACATGAGCCACGGTTTTTCCTCCAGACTGCCTTTCATTGCTAAAGGTTTCTATAAAGAGAAGCTGACTATGAGGTCTCCAGAATTAATGAATAGGAACTGAAGTGTTAGCTGCTAGCAGCAAGATCCTCTAGGTAATAAATTTTAGCATGACAAAATCTAGTTGTTTAAAAGTGGCTGTCAGGTTTTTGAAGCTTCTGTTGGTATCACATGACTCCAAGTATAATGGAAGGTTTCAAATGAATTAAAAGCACTAATAAACATGACAATTAAAGAGAGGGTAGGATTTTATATGGTGAAGAGTTGGTGTGCTCTACAGTCACACTATGGTAAAAGAGAAGGTAGCCATTTTCTCAGCGAAATTCCAGTTGTCTTCTCAGGGTGTGGTTGTTACCACAGGTTATCACAGGATTTTTGTTTCACTAAGGCTGTGAAGGCACTCAGCACTGAAAGAAAAGGATGTGGAATATACAGAAAATGTATAGATAATACCACTTCGTTTTGTTTCTCTTTTTTACTTACTGCCCCATGTTTTTCAATAGTGTCTGCTGTGTGACCACGGGCATGCAATGGTCCTTTCTATAGCAAGTATGCTGCAACAGAAACAATTATATTAAAGACTGGTAAGCCTCTCTTCTCGGGTGAAAAGCAATGACAAACATAGACAGCATCTTAAAAAGCAGAGACATCACCTTGCCAACAAAGGTCTGTATAGTTAAAGCTATGGTTCTCCCAGTAGTGATGTATGGAAGTGAGAGCTGGACCATAAAGAAGGCTGATCGCCGAAGAATGGATGCTTTTGAATTATGGTGCTGAAGGAGACTCTTGAGAGTCCCATGGACTGCAAGAAGATCAAACCTATCCATTCTGAAGGAAATCAGCCCTGAGTGCTCACTGGAAGGACAGATCGTGAAGCTGAGGCTCCAATACTTTGGCCACCTCATGAGAAGAGAAGACTCCCTGGAAAAGACCCTGGTGTTGGGAAAGATGGAGGGCACTAGGAGAAGGGGACGACAGAGGGCGAGATGGTTGGACAGTGTTCTATAAACATGAGTTTGACCAAGCTGCGGGAGGCAGTGGAAGACAGGAGTGCCTGGCGTGCTCTGGTCCATGGGGTCACGAAGAGTCGGACACGACTAAACAACTAAACAACAACAAAGCCTCTCTGGGGTTGAGGGGACACAGGAAAAGACGCGTCAATGTAGTGCCAAAACAGCATACGAATTTCCTTGTCAGATCAGACTAAAAGTCTATCTAGAGCAGCAATCTGCACATACATGGAAAGAAGATGTATCAATAGCTTTCAAATCAACCATGATATGTAAAGTAAAAAGTAAAGGTAAAGGACCCCTGGACAGTTAAGTCCAGTCAAAGGTGGTTATGGGATTGCGGTGCTTATCTCGCTTTCAGGCCAAGGGAGCCGGCGTTTGTCCACAGACAGCTTTCCAGGTCATGTGGCCAGCAGGACTCTACCGCTTCTGGCACAATGGAACACCGTTATGGAAACCAGAGCGCACAGAAATGCCATTTACTTTCCCTTTGCAGTGGTGCCTATTTATCTACTCACGCTGGCGTGTCTGCTAGGTTGGCAGGAGCTGGGACAGAGCAATGGGAGTTCACCCCGTCGCGGGGATTCGAACTGCCAACCTTCTGATCGGCAAGCCCAAGGGGCTCAGTGGTTTAGACCACAGCGCCATCCGCATCCCCCTAACCATGATATGCATACAGGTGTACAAACAAGCATGATCAATTGAAGATTAATATTAATCCCACATAGAAATCAGAGAAGGAAGAAATAATCTTGAGCAATATACTTAAGCTCTTAGGAAATATTTATTCCAATCCAGCTAGAATGGAAGAGATAATCCTGATGCAGGATACTGTTGTCTTTCAGGGACAGTTCAAATTTGCCTCCAAGCTCAGTGGTGCCACAAGGATATGACTCTGGGGCAAATGTCCAGGGCCCCAACTCAGCAGAATGAGCAGGAAGACCACATTTTCACATTTTGAAGCAAGTAAAGGAATATTCATTTATCATCTAAAATGGGGACCCATAGAAGAATATTAAGTCCAAGCTAAAAACATAAGTAGAGTGACCCCAGCAAAATTAAGTCCAGAATCTAACATTACCTAACTCCACCACTGTCCAAGCTTGTCCCTCCGAGCCATGCCCCAGCCACAGGTTCATGCTTTCAATGGGAGCAAGAGCAGAAAGCTACAGAAGCTGTTCACCAGTGTAAGAGCAGATCCAGGCTGTTGCAGCAGCAACTGATCTGCAATTTATAATTGAAATAGTGGGTGGCACACTTCACATCACATCCTGTGATCTTTCACCTGATTTTTCTGTTTATATTTTCCTTTCTTTCTGCAGGAGAAATACTTGTTCTCATTAAAAACATTTTTTGCATGAGCCATCCTACAAATCTGGGATGAATTTTTCCACTGTGCCTCTTCCTGGGCACAGCCCCCCCCCTTCCTGAATGGAACCATTTTCTTTTGAAAACAAAAATATATACAAACTTGAAGTTTTACAAAAGCAAACTTAGTTGGGGAGACCATGCTTTTTGATATATTACATTTAATTGATTGGGGTGTACATGTGTGCCTGTATCTGGAAGAAAAGGCACCAATATATTATATTACTGTAGCAGCCAGGATTGGGGCTAATGTTGAGCAGATCATAAGTAACATTTTTCTCAAAATCAGAGCTAGGAATTAAGGATGAGAAGTTAGCTCCTCCTGCCAGCGGAGGTTGGGAATTTGGCACACATTCTGCTCTCAGCTGCCAGGATGGACCATGTTTATTTTTGCTTCCCCAAGAGCCAATTCTTGGAGTGGTGGTGATGTAAGACTTGGCCATGTTCTACAGAACTATACTGGCTGTCTAGCAAAGTGGGCAAGAGATGAAGGAGAGAGCAAGATAAATAAAGTATAAGGGGGAAAGGCTGAAACGTAAGAGCTAAATGACAACCATGCAATTTTATTTCATGCCGCTTACAGGTTTTAAATGTATGGCCCAAGAAGTATGTGAAAGCTCCTAGCATATGTCATTGATTATAGCGGCGAGTAAGAGCTCATGTTACATACCGCTGAGTCTGTTGCTGTCATTACTGAATAGTTACTCTGGATTTGTTTTGTTACAGTGCTCACCTTGTAATTCTATTTATTTTTTTCTAATCTGTGCTTGTTCAGCCCAAATGCAAGCACGGACTAGACCCATGTGCTTGCAATGACAAAAACAAGGTGGTAAAGTAATCACTAGGGTGCTGGCTGTTTGCTTCTTCTTTTAGTGCAAAGCAGTTGGCTGCATCTTCCTAAAACGGTTGCAAACTGGAATACGTATCTCAGCAACATCAGAGGTAAAAGAAGGGGTTGTATTTTAATTAATAAGGAACAATTACGTGCGCTGTCTCCTCCAGGGGTACCTCTAGTTTACTGAATGGTGCTCATACAAGATAACTCCCTAGTAAACGGGTTCCAAACTATGTATCACATGATGAATAATGTAGGGAAACCACCTTACTGGTTTTGGTAGGATTTTACTGTGGGGAATATTCATATAGCATTACAGTGGTATCTGATGTTGCGAACGGGATCCATTCCGGCAGCCCATTTACAACATGAAAAGGCCGCAACATGAAGCGCTGCATCTGCGCACATGCGTGATGCAATGTGGCGCTTCTGCGCATGCGCAAAGCGCAATTTAGTGTTTCTGCACATGCATGCAGTTTACGGACACACCGAACCCGGAAGTAACCTGTTCCGGGACTTCCAGGTTTGGCGCGTCCATAACCTGAAAAGACGCAACATGAAGCAAATGTATCATGAGGTATGACTGTACTAGTATCAGACTGAAATGGGAAATAGCAGTTCATCATGTGGCAAAGGGAAATGGGATGAGGAGCTCAGGAAGAAACTATCCTGGAAAAACTAAGGGTATGTACATTTTGCACACACACCCTTCCCCTGCAATATCAATATATCAAAATGCTAATAGTCTGCTGGTGATCCCACGCGTTCCCCAAGGTCCCTACACCATGGGAAATGGATCAGCATAGGCTGAGCTAAGCACTGCATGAACCACTGTGGCATAAATTTCTGGTCAAGTTTTAAAGAACAAATGGAGGGCATGGGAAAGCTTCATGTAGACATATGCTCTGTGATTGAATACATAAAGTGATTCATCATGGTACTGCAAGGAAGGAAACAGCCCCCTTAGTATCAGTCCTGCATAAGTTGCAGCCCACCAGTCTGAACACAGTCATATGCTATGGCCCACTCAAGTGTTTGGCACCTTACCCTTTGCCTCCGCAAAGTGCCCCATGGAGCAAAGCAAGATTTTTATCAAACCCTGGTGGGCTGCCATACATAACTGGTAAACGGTGGTTGGCTTGTTGCAGGTCTCCTTCCCAACTTGCTATTCTTTTGTAAAGATGGGGGGCTCTAGGGGAGAAAAGTGGGCTTTGCTGGGAGCTTCTGATTACTCTGACTATATTCTAAAGAACTGAGTGATAAAATCTGTGCTCACTGCCAATCAGCACTGGTCTGCTTCCAAGTTGTAGTCTACACATTCAGAAGACAGAGCATCAGCCTGCACAACCAGTAAGAATACTGCCTGTGAACTGAATCAAATCACACTGAATATATGGGTGGAAGGGGGTATATCAAAATATTTCTCCATAAAAATAACCCACAAAATTATTGGGTTAATTTTGGGTTAACATGCAACTAATTCACGTTAGGATTAAAATTAGATAAGAATCTTCCTCTATGACATCTGATTTTCTATGTACAGGAAGTGTCCTATATCAAGGAACATTTATTCCCATGGTCTGCTCCCCATAAAGTGGTACAGTACAGGAACATTATTACCATGTGTTCTGCTGTTTCTGTAAACCCCCTCCCCCAATGTGTTGTCCTTTCCCAACTACCCCATTGTATTTGACAAGCTGATGAACTAAAGTTATGGCTTTAAAAAAACAAACAAAAAATGCTGATGAACATTATTTCTTTGTACATTAGTTTAAAATGTTATGGAATAACTCCAGCAGCAAATTAACATTCCTCTTCAGATTTACCAATCCAAAACACTATAAAGATTTTTTATGATATAGAAATGTCCAAGTTTTATTAGACCAAATGTTTCAGTTTTCTGAAGGCTGTAGGATGTGCCCAATAAAGTTTCAGTGGATTTAGTGTTCAATTTCTCATGACTATCTTCCAACAGGGAAAAGGTTACTGATAACTTTCCAACTGTCAGCAAAAGTTAGTTGGCTCAAGCATGTATTAATAATGTGATTTAAGTGATATTAAAGCAAGGGCTGGTAAAGGTTTACTTAAATCTGTCAAAAAGGTTTGAATCTTGCTAATCTAGTTTACGGTTTAAAATATGAAAATGACTAGAAAATCCATTGTAAGCTTGAAACCCAGCCAAAAGCTTTAAAAATACATTCTCGTCTGCATTACAATGAGCGGCTATTAAAAAAAGGTTTTATAATCTGCAGTTTTCATCTGAATCAACAGTGACTGATTAAAATTAAAAAAGCCCTACTTTTATTAGCAAAATTACAATCAGCTGTGCATATGGCAACCATGCAGATGAAATAATTTCATGAGACACAGACACAAAACCTCAAATGAAACCTATGCAAACAGCATACTCGAAAGCCTGTTTTGAAAACACCCAGCCTAGTAATCCAATGAAGAGAACAAAAAGAGGAAAGGTTGTGTGACCGCAGGACTCCTTCAATGAACTGCTATTTCCCCACAGGAGTTTACATCAACATGGTTAATGACTCTCTTACACCCACCCACCAACTGTATATAGTCTATTTCAGAGCTTTCCGAACTTTCCATGTTGGTGACACACTTTTTAGATCTGCATCATTTCGCGACACAGTAATTCAGTTTTACTAGCAAACCAAAGGTTAAACTAACCCCTTTCTAGCCCCGGGAGGGGCACAGGGAGCGTTTGCATGACACACCTACACACTAACGTATCGGCACACAATTTGGAAAGCTCTGGTCTATTTATTGAAAACCAGATGAGGTAGAACCATCATAAAGTGATTTACCCTTCTCTAACCACCAAATACAATTGATGTAGATTAGAGACAGGGGATCTAACTATGTGATAACACTGTGTTGAGTTTTAATTTACAATGTGGCGGTGCCCATTTCTGTGACAAATAAAACACCTAAGAAGTCTGGTGGTCACACCACCTTTCCTCTGCAATTATCTTTTAAAACTAGTGCAACCTTCACAAAATCTAAGCACACTTGCTCACCCATCTAGTGAGAAAAAGACAACAGCTAAAGGAGCTATAAAGAACTGTGTAGGAGTAGGCTCACTCAAATACACTTCAGAGTCATTTTTTAAATCGGGAATAAGAATAAATTGTAACTGGCAAAACTAGACTTTTTTTTAAGTTCTTCTTCCCCTCCTTTGAACCAAGTTTTCTCATGCAGAGAGAACGAAGATCAGGCATAGCCCTAGACAGCTCATCATCACCATACCACAAACTGAACTCTGCAAATCATATTCACTTAGCCTACAAAAAGAACTGCCTTCTTATACTAGAACATAAGAAAGCCCTGATGGATTTAGAACAAAGGCCTCTCTGGTCCAGCATTTTGTTCCCACTGTGGCCAACCAGAACTGTACGAGAAGTCCACAAGCAGGACAATAACGCAACAGAGCTATTCCGCTTGTGCTACCTTACTTACGAATTTTTTCTCCCAATGCATTCCTATGGGATTCGACTTACAAATTTTTTCGACTTACGAATGTGCGTTCGGAACGCATTAAATTTGTAAGTTGAGGTACCACTGTAAGTCAAATCCCATAGGAATGCATTGGGAGAAAAAAATTGTAAGTTGAAAAAATCCTATCTAAACCGCATCCAAGATGGCGAACGGAGCTCCGTTTGTAAGTAGAAACATTCGTAAGTAGAGTTATTCATAAGTCGAGGTACCACTGTAAATACTTTTTTTAATTGTAAAGAAAAGGAATTGTGGTTGCTGAAATCTTTTCCTCGCCACTCACTCCTAACTTGTTCTTTCCCATCCATGGAATGGGAATGGAAACTCTCTGAGGACCAGCATTAGGTACTTTTGGAATGCTGATGCAAACCATTGTGTCATGCAACTAGCACTGACATCAATGCTGTCATTAGTTGCAGTGCAAACACTTAGAATAGTAAACCCACACTATTAAAATGTCTACTATTTAAATACTGCTATGATAGCCTTTAGATATGGGACAACTACACCCTCTCACTCTCACACAAGATGCTAGAGTTACTGCTGTTTTTGCAGCCACCTGAAAATGTTTCAAAGTAGTCCCTTTGATTTAACAAAACAAGTATAGGAATATGAATAATAAATAACTTTCCTAGTTCAAGGAAATTTCTCCAGGCAACTCCTCTTCCATTTCAGCTCACAGCTGTAAAGCATTACTAGGCTTCTACCATCTCCTAGCCCTTACAAAGTAATGTACTTCCGTCTGCCAACTCCATTGTGAAAATGCTGAACTTGCCCATGCCTGTGCTGTATCTTGATTGCAGACACATGCCAGGATTAACCTACCAATCTAAGGAGTGGGCAGGAAAGGAGAAGGCTTTGGCACAAGCTGCATACATATGATTAATATGCTGGTTAAAATTATACGGTACCGTGAAAAGATCAGTAATAACCACGGAGAAGGATTGACACCCAGTCATATTACAGCAGACTGAGATCATCATCCACTGACCACATGTCAATATGGATGAAAAAGGGCAACAATTTCTGTTTCAACTCGTGCTCACCGAACACAACGCTGTTTTCGTTCCACTGCACTTCAGCTTCTGAAAAACATTCCATAATTAGTCTTGCTGTCTGCTGCAGCGGAACTGATTATGTAATCAACTACCGGTATACACTATTCCACACCACTCATTTCAATGCAAAGGAAATGCAGTACAAATTGGGGGAAATTGTCAACCATTACGTATTGTCTGTGGACCGAAAACAACAACATAGAATAACAAACATCAGCAACTTCCACTCCTGTTTTCTCTCAGAATTCTCCAAATGCCCTAATAATGTGTCCCAGAAGAGCTGCATGCAGAGGAAGAACAAGCATATTCCCCGTGGTTGCAGAAGAACAGTGGCAGTACACTGAGCAAACATATGGCAGACAAAACGTAAAGCTTCACCAAGCCCATCCCTAAATGTGTCACATGCTCCTCCTCAATGCTAGGTGAGTGAATAGTACTTTGCCAGTCTGCACTTGAAAGGTTGGCACTGCATTGTACTGCAAGCTGGGGGGGGGGGAAGGTTTCAGATCTGAAAAGTGGAAAAACAACAGAAAGTAATGTCTTGGCAGCAACACAGTCTAGAAGGCTCAGAATAGTTCATTAACTTTACCTGGTTGCAGAAGGGCATCAAGGTGGGGCAGCCAGTGTTGTTGAACAAGTGCTTTGGAAGGTGGCACATTCAAATCCTAGCATCAGTGCTCAGTAGGCCATGCTGCTAAATCATATACTACACATACAGAAAAACCTATGTTCGATCCCAGCTAAAATGCCAGTGAGGTGCAGTGGTCAGAGTGCTGGAGTAGGATCTCAGAGACCAAGGTCTAAGACCCCACTAAGCCTAGTCTGGGTCATTCACGGCTTCTTTCAGCCTGGTCTACCTCACATGAATTGCTCACATGAGGATAAAATGGGGATAGGGGTAGAATAATCTCAGCAACCTTAAGCTATTTGGAGGAAAGGGAGGAAATAAAAAAATAAAATAAAACAACAGATAGTTTCAGGTAATGTTGGAGGCTGCCCCAGCCTCAGACCCTGGAGACATTACTAATGGTCTGACAGCATAGGGATATTTTGAATATTCCTATAATGTCCATTTTTAAGGAGAGCGCTAGTCTGAAAGCACCCTAGGTTAGAAAAGTCCTAAGTGATATTTTAACTGTCACTGTTGTTGTTGTTTTTTTTAAATCATAAACCAGTAGGAACCTACAAAGATATATTTTGTTCCTAGAGGGACTGCCTTCCCCATGATTTTTAAAATCGCTATGTGGATGACAGCTTTTTGACTCCTGGAGCGCCGAGAGAGACTCCCAGACAAACTACCACTGTAGAAGTTCTTCTCTCGCCGCCGGTTGCTGAAACTCACACACACAAAAACAACAACCCGCATTCTCAGCTTCCTTTTGGAAGTTGAAACAGGTAGAGCCAAATAAGCATATCGCTTCCAAGCCTTAAACTTCTTTTCCAAGGTAAGAATTTGGTTTCCATGGAAAAGGGGAAACAAGAAACACAGGAAAACAGGACGAAAAACTGTCAGTTGAATGCCTGCTTCCACTTTTATTAGAGTTTCCAGTTTCCGTGGCAACCAAGGTAGCATCAAGTAACATTGTACAAAATACAGTTTTAGTGAGGAAAGAAAATGTTAGCTTTCAAAAAACAACAACTTTGTGTTATAGAATAAAACCCTCTCTGATCATAAAGCCAGCTAACCTAAGTGAATGACTCAGTAGAACAATGCACGGAGTTTCCAAGTTCTAAGCAGGATTATGTGGACATAAAATGCACTGAAATCTGTGGCACTTGCTCTGAAATATCTATGATTTTAGGACTGGAAGGAAAGTCTACTATGAAATAATGGGCTCCTGCTTTACCATGAGGAAACACATACAAGTGAGGTGTTCCTTTCTGTTATCCTTCCAACTTGACCCAAAATATGGAACTGGGTCTTTCCTCCCGTGGAAGAAGTTTTCCTCCGACATGGGAAGTAAACCTTACGTTTCATCTCTCAAAACCTTACCACACAAAACTTTCACATAAAGTTTGGTGGGTTGACAACAAGCCTGGAGATAATACTTGACTCCTTCAAGAAGTCTGCAGCAGCAAAAAAAGAAAAAGGGGGAGTCAAGGTGTGGTTTCTTCCACACCAAGGCTCCACTGGTCCCTTTGCTCATTCACCCTTCCAGGAGGACGTTTCTTTTGCTTCACAGCAGGTAATGATGAGGCTTAAAGGACCAGAAGAACAGGGCAGAATAAGCTGTGGCTGTTTCACTGCTGTAGAATTGCAAGAGAGACTTGCGCAGGGAGAAATTCAGGGGGTAGCACTAAGGCGGTCATTCTGACAGGGCAAGCAAGTTCAGCTTGCCAGATGGAACAAACCCCCTCTCTTCCTGCCACACACTGTTCCAGGGGTTCTTCCCACCCCTTGCCATCCAATTTTGGGGGGGGGCACACAGGGGACGGAGAGCAGGAGAAGCCTCACTGCAAATATGGAAGTCCTTGTGCAGGGCTTCTGCTGATGGGACTCATTAGTTGAATCCCACCCATAATATCTGTGTTGAAATCTGGCAACTGAAATCTGGCCCATACATTAGAGAGAAGATGCTACCATTAATTTCAGGTTTTCCCCTCTTAGAGAGGTGGACTGAGCTAGGAATGATTGAGGCATTGTTCAGATTGTCTCTGTACACACTAGCACCCTACACAAGCAGTCCAACCTGGGACGCAAGGCGATGATATACAGAAACAAGAAGCTCTTGATAGGCTGGCAGATGAGAAGTAATCTCTGAAATCTACACTGCTGTTGCTCCAGAAACATATTACTGAACAAATATTGCTGAACAAACATGCTGTACTTTCTAGCTGCGGTTCTTAAACTCATGAACTTTTGAAGATCAATAGGCAGCTGTTTGAAAGCTGAGAGCAAATGTTTTTAAAGAACTTCTTGTTATTTCTTTTTAAAAGAGCTCATTTTAAAGATTAAAAGAAAAACTGTCCTTTTTTTTCATTCATCAGGCTTGCAAATGTTGAGTGCTCTATCTCTCACCCGGTTAGGAATAGAAAATGCCCAGGTGGGAAGGCATTAGAGCTAATAAAAAAAGTATATGCATTCAGAAATTTAAACCTGTACTCCAATCTTTCCATGCATGGCAGAATCAAGTGTAGCCAACATGGTGTCTTCTGGAAAACGTTCTACTGTGAGCCGCTCATAGTCATGCTGGCTGGGGCTAATGGGAGTTGGAGTCCAAAAACACCTGGAGTGAACCATATTGGCTACCCTATCATTCAATACAATCGCCTAGAAATTTTAAAACCCATATAGCCCTTGATTCTACTCCTGCTGCTCTCAGAATATAGCTACATCCTCAGGTACAATTTTAAAACAGAGTAACCATTATAATAAGACCATTGTATATGAAACTCCCAAGGTGTCTACAATGTAGTCCAAAAACAGCAGGAGACCCAAGTTTGGGAAACACTGATGTAGAGGCTTAAAGCTACACAAATCTCCACCAGTAGAAGCAAACAGAATCTGGCCACTGATATTTTCTTGGAAATCCACATGAATGTTCAGTTCCGATGTCATTTTTTCATTTATTTCCTGACCTTATTAGGTATAACTCCCAAAGCAGTCCATGGGAGAAAACATCACAAGTTTAATTCTTAAGTGTTGGCTTCACTACTCAGTAGGAGTAAGTATGTTTGAGACTGGCGCTTTGCTTTGCTTTCCTAATTTGAATTGCAAATCCAAGATTGTTGTTCTTCTATACATTCTGACTAAGTGTGCAAACAGCTTACCCAGAGTCACTAATTTAAATAGAGTATTAATAACACCCTACTTTGTAGCTTCTCTTCTTAGAGGGCTGGCCAATGTTGTGTCCACCAGATATTCTTGGGACTACAGCTCCTATCATCCCTGACCATTGGCCATGCAGTCACAGAATTGGTTATGCCTGCAGCTTAATACACACCAAGTGAAACTGTCTAGAGACATGTACCTGCTCCCTGTACTGTATTGTAAATCAGCTGATCAGCAAAACAGGGGAGAATTCATAGCTTATACTTATTCCTTGTTTCTCTGTCCCATAAAAATTATTCTATGAATAATTTTAGCATAATACTATCTGGTACATTATGTCATCCAGTAATGCAACAATTCCAGTGGTATATACAGTCATTAAACAAAACCTGTCCCTGCCTAGGATCTTCTCCCCCTATTTAAGATTACTGATTTCTGAGAAAACTTAATCAAATCTACACATATTAGAGCAAGGACAATGTCCAACATGTTTAGTGTTAAGGCTGAGTAACAGAATGCAGCCTTCAGAACATAATGTATTCAGATATCAGACATATTACATAGCTTCTATCTTTCAGGGAGAATTGGCCCATAGTTGGCCTCTGTTTGAAAAGAAAAGGGCCGAGTAGGCTGGGAAATAGACATAAGAGAGGATTTATTAAGACTGGTTGGCATCCATCTGTCTCAGGAGACAATGGAAAGAGTGTGCCTTTGGGGGTGAAGCCAAACCGTTGGGAGGGTTATAGTGCCTGCTATTAAGAACACATTTAAAATAATACAGCACAGCTGATTCAAAGGACCTGGGAGCAATCTTCCTCCAGATTGGGCTGCAAGTTTTCTACCAGATCAAACTAGGACTGAGGGACCGACAAGCATTTGTGTATACACTGGTCCTCATTTGCCCTCACTTTCCAATACATTCAGCATACACCAAAGCAAAGCTATACTGTATGTGCCCGGCTGAATTAGCTTAAAACTGACTTGCCTTTTCACCTGAACTGAAGACATTTACTGGAAAAGCAAAGAGAATAACAGGTGTTCTCTCAAGCCTGCATGGTACCCAGAAAACCCAGGAAATGCAGGATCCATGCTTTTGTAAATCTCTATAAATGCATATATCTGTTAAGCCAGAGCATGTTCATGATGGCATACATGATATAAAAGTAAATAAAAATTGATGTTCTCTGACTTAACTGGACCGTAGACTACAAAGTTAAGGTCCACTCCTAAAAGTAGGATGGAGTACACACTGTAGTAAAGTCCCAAATGTTATGCTTGAAATTTAAGATCAGTGATACATGAAAATATTCTAGCAGTAGTTTTTAGGTTTAGAGATCATGTTAGTGAATCAATGAGGTTGTTTTTTCCAAGGAATGATTGATGGTAACTGGCACCTGCTATTCACATCTGGCAATTTAACTTTTGCAAACATAAGATAAGCATTATTAGGAGGGATAACCCACCTTGAGTAAATAAATAATAATAATAATGGCAGCTTCAAAGAGGGGAGTGTTTAGAAAGTAACCACACAATCACATCTTAGCACATGGTTTATGCTATCCCCAGTGTGAAGCTTCTTGCTGTGGTTCCGTGAATATCCTCTTAGAACAAGCAATATTTCACACGTCCTATTTTTAGCCCACTCTATCTGGAGGGTCCAGAAGCAGAAGGTTATTACACTTTGGCGCTTGAAATACACAAGGACATGTTTTGGGGGCAAAACAGATTTGAAGATCAGATCAACTCTTTCAAGTTTTAAGCAGTGCCCACATTACTGAGTTAAAACAAAGCTAGGTTGTTCTTTTCCTCAATTCAGATCAAAGTTGGTTTGAGGAGAAAGTACATCAGAACGCATCAGTCTGTCTCGGGGGACCATGGAGGAGTGTGCCTTTGGGGGTGAGGTCAAGCTGTTGGACTGCTGATAACGTCATGCTACTTCCCAAACCAGCAGTGAAAGCTTAGTGAATACAGAGAAAACTGGAATGTGCGCACAACCTTGGCTGTTGTTTTTTCACACCCATCGCTACCAAATTTGATCAAAGCAAAAGGGTGGGGAGAAAGGAGCCCTTCTCCTCACATAGTCTCTCCAGAAAAAAGACAGTTATTGAAGAAAAAAACAGATATAGTAGGCACTGTATATGGAAGACAACTTATTTTGGGGAAGAGTTAAAACACCCCACCTACCAAGTGGGTTTAAAAACAGAGGGCATGGATACTTTACAGCAGCGTTTCTCAACCGCTGTTCTGCGGCACACTAGTGTGCCGCGAGACGCTGGCTGGTGTGCCGCAACGTGCGGCGACGAGAAGGGCGATTTGCATTGTGACGTGCCTGGCGGCCGCCAATACTCAACACTGACCCGCCGGAAAGCAATATTTCTCCTCCTCATTCCCAAAGCTCAGTGCAAACGAGCCTGGCGGCCGCCAATACACAACACTGACACGCTAGAAAGCAATATTTGGCAAGTGTTTCTTACAGTCATAATTATAATATAGGGCGGCACAGAGTTACATTTTTTAACTTTTTTAATGGTGGTGTGCCTCGTGATTTTTTTCACGGAACAAGTGTGCCGTGGCCCAAAAAAGCTTGAGAAACACTGCTTTACAGCTCCAAAACAGTGTGAGCTCTGGTTACTGATCTCTGAACACTTGTGTTTTTGGCTCTTCCTCTAACTGCAACAGTGAGTCAAAGGGCAGGGCTGAGTTTTGTTTTGTTTTCCCCTCTAGGAGTGACTGGCAGCCACTTGTATGGGTAAAGCAGAAGAGAGAACTTCAGGTCATTATTGGTAATGTGACCCAGAATAGGAAATTGTGCAACATTAAACAAAGCTGCTCTTGAAAACCAGACAAGGTTGCAAAATGCTTTTATGCATAATGAATATGTAAGTGCTCAGCTGGCAACTTAGGCTGCACATTCTACACCCACTCGTCTAACAGTAGCTCCCATTGGACTTGATAGGGCTTACTTCTGAGGAGACATGTTTAGGATTGCACTGAGAACAACTGACTGTCCTATGAAACACCTAAGCATATCAGCAAAAATGCATGGACACTTCCTGGGAACTGGAGTTTGTTGCTCAACTGGATAAAAACTTAACTTCCTCCTCTCCTGAAATGTGCTTCATAAAGTTTGAAGAGAATCTGCAGAGACATGAATTCCTGCAAAACCGAGAGAATGCACACTGCAACCAACACAGTTGTCAGATCAGAGCCAGCAATAATGGCCTATGTGGAACTCCACTTTCAACCAGCAGCAAATTTATTGCTTTACTGCTGGCTCTTTATATAGATTCCTAAACACACTAAGCACACTTGGCAAGATAACAGTTGCTGGCATTCAATGTATTGTACAGGATTATCATTCTACTGCATACTATGTCAGATTACTGGTGCTCCTACCCACCTCACTCTGGACCCAAGTCTATGAGATAAAAGGATATCACTTGTGCTCATTATTTCACAAAGAGATGCTCAGTATGAAAGTACTTTCTTCCATGCTTCAAGAAAGTAGGTCCTTCCCCCAAAGTTACATCAAACTGTCAAATTAAAATATCCAAAATGTGCATTGTACTCTGCACTGAAAGGATGCTACCCTAAACATAATTACAAGTAGTAAATCCTACTGAAGCAAATCAAACCCGTGGTTTAAGTCCTGACTGTAAATTTGCATCTGTTATACTTTACCATGTATCATGGCAGGCTACCCCATAAGTGTCGCTTATCAGCTGACCTACCGTAGGAAGAACCAACAATTGCATAATCAGAATATCAGATAAACCGGAATGGTCTTTTAGCTAGGCTCACACTTATGTAGGCGGTGGGGAATGACACACACAGTTAACTTGAGTAATAAGGAATTTCACCCCAAAAAGGTTAAAATAAAATACACACGAGTACCATTTTTAATTCCTTTAAAGCAAATAAAACCCCAGGCTACAATATTCAAACTAATTATAAGGATACAACTAAAGTTTATTGGTTTAATCATGGAAGGCCTAGTAGGGGTGGGCAGAATGTAGACTGGGTCCAAGTGGTTGATCACTTGGTGATTTGCAGTAGATCAGCTGTCCTTTGGTTGGTTGCATCACTGCTGCTTACCAGGAGGTAGGGGAAAAGGGGAGAGACAGCAGTAATGTCAGCGCAGTGCAAACGTGCCGCTGTGCTTTTGCATTGCACCAACCTCTCCCCCTACCTCCCAGTAAAGAGCAGCAACACACCAGAGCTCCTATGATCGCCACCACTCCACCCCACTGTCCATTGCTGGCTTTCTGACTTCCTTTTTTTTAATACACCAGTAACAAAATGACATTTTCTACCTAAATTAGGCTGTGAATATGAATAAAGCTAATCAGGAGCAGACTTTGCAATGCATTTAGTTCTGGCACTCAAAACAAATTCTCAGGTTCAGAATGTATTCAGAGGTACCCTGTTCTTCAATTCTAATTGGATGTATTTTGCAGCAGGCGCCGATTGGTAGATTTAGGGTTCAAGTAGAAAGTGAAGTAGACCAGAAAAGCCTGAAATCTGCCCCCTCCTGTTCTTAGCTAGCACTTCTCTGCATTTCATTTACACACACATGCACACAAAACACAAGCAAAATCTGTGTGTGTGGCATAAGCACAAAAGCGCCGCACTGTGTTTTAAGAGCTGTGGAGTCAAGTGTGTAACCTTGACTAAATCCAGCAGATTCCTTGCTCTTAACCACATAAGCAATCAAAGGACTCAAAAGGTTGCAGAAACGTGTTTCCAATAAACAGGCCTTTTTGCATTTAAGATTTGTGTCACTACTGATCCATGCAGTTTGTTTCTTCAAAGCCTGCACTTTATCATTTTCTTCAGCATTTAGTTAAAATTAAATATTTTAAAATGGAACCTCTTGTATGTTGCAAGCGCAGCTGAAATGAAAGGCCTCCTTGACAGCAGTGACCAGATTTTAAATGCAAGTTGATCAATAAGTGGGGTGGGGGAGTTGAGCTCAAGACCGGGTTCCATGTGCAAGTCGAACCATCTATAATAGCTTGCAAATGACTGTGCGCTGCCTGTAACCAGCTGTTCTTAAATTATGAATATGCAACCAATTCATGTTAAAACCAAATCCCAGCACTATTTCTACAGAGAAATCCCAGTAGTTTTTCCTTGTTTTACATGTTAGCTCTGTTAAGGATACAAATAGCAGTAAGCTTCAGAACAAATAGGGCCAAACTATTGGCATTTCATGCACTAGGTCCATTATCACAGCAGGGGATGTCAATCACTGAAACATTCCTATAACAGCTCGGGCAATATGACAATGATCTTCCAGGAGGAGGGGGGGGGGAGTCAAAATCTCTGCAGCGTACTCAAAGTCCCCTTGCCAGCCTAATGCGTTTTCCCCCTTTTTTTCTTTTTTGGCATCAGCCAATCAGATTGTCAGCCCTGACCTAGTAGAAGACTTGCATCAAGCTTCAAACATTTAAAAACATCAATCATAAAAACAAAGACAGGACATTGAATTATGCAGTATTAACCTCCAGGGTTTGCATACAAAGACCTTAGATTTATTTATGTCCCAGCGCGTTAAGAGCTTCAGTACACCGTTCTTTGCACCAAACCGGCTGCCAATTTGATGAACCTCTCTGCCCTCAGCAGGAGTGCAGCGTCTTTGATTAATGAGTGCATGCTTGTGGAAAAGTGTAAGAACAGAAAAACAGGGTTAAAAACACACAATTATGTCTCTGCACATCCATTGGACCAATGCAATAATTATCTTCAAGCTGAATTTCCCGTCGGTGGAAAAGAATTAAGCACGTTTTGCTTACAGCACAGATTTGTTCGAACACTGCAGCTGTAATAGCCTTTCTGAATATTTTCTTACAAATACAAATGTTATCCTTAGTAAATGTGCACATATCTCAGTGCAACCGTTTCTCCACCACCAGCATAACAGCTTGTGGTTTTGTTTTGTTTTTTTTAAAAAAACCATGCATTCTGAGTCTCCATTTATTTGAGTCCCCATCTTTCACATATTAAGGGGGAATGTGCTCCATTGTATGTAGAGAGACAAACTCTTTATGAAACATTTAGAAAAGAAGCGTGGATGTAGAAGTTTTACTTCTAATGTTATGCACATCTATCTAGATATTCAGCAAGCAAACCATTAAATCTGAATAGGTATATTTATCTCAACCTGCCTTCTAATCACCATTGAATGATGGTCACCAAAAAAACCTGGCCATATGAAAAATCTCCAACTGAGTGGTAATCTTTTAAAGCTTACAGCCATATATGAATAATCCTTTTCTTCCATCTTAAAATTTAAAAGGAATATGGACACAGCAGATATAATTGCAGATCCATCATCACTCTGATCCTAGCAAGACTAAGAGGCCTAGTGACTGCTAACAAGGAACTGTACTGAATCCATTTGGGTTATTTTCAATTATCTTCAAGAGTAGAAATTTCATAAATTAATTTATGGCTTCTTGTGTTACCTTTACTACATTATGATGCTAAAAGAAAGAAAAGAAAAGAAAGATCAATACTGACATGTTTATAGAGGTAGGTTTTGGGAAGGATTGTATAATAAAAGAAAGCTTCCTCTGTAACAAAATATGCCAGATTTTAACCAGAACAAGGTTGCAATCCAATGACTGCTGTACATCAACGCTTACCTGGAAGCAAGGGCTGTGAAAGTTAATAATAAGAAAACATGCATAGGACTGAGCTGTAGATGTTTTAAAGCTGGAAGTGATTTCAGAAAACACTCCTTCCTAATAGTACCCCAGAAAATTAAAAACAAAACAAAACACCAGAATGTCAAATTTCAAATTTCAAAAAGGAAGACTTCTGGTCACTTAAGGTTGCAATTCTAAATGTATTTAATACACAGCAAGTTAAGCTTAGAGTAAGAATGCTTAAGACTGTGTTCCATTTACACTTGCTTAACTCTGTGCTAAATAGTAGCCCTATATTTTACAAAAAAACCCAAAACAAAACAGTATGCATCTGGTTACCCTGTTTTGTATCTATATGTAGAAAACTAATGGAAAGGGCCAATTAGACCAACATGGAAGGGCTGCTGAATGCACAGAAGCAGATGGAGGAAAATATTATTCCATTTGTTCCACATTGTGCACACACAGTCACACTTGCAAAAATATGAACACAATAAGGAAGAATGGATAGGACAGTGTTATTTTAAAGGATAATTTTATCTCGGTCATACAACTGTATCAGTGAAAACTACAGGTCTAACATTTAAAACAAAAAACCTTGAGCACATCACAGAAATTTACTTTCCTTTTCAGGAAACTGTTCATCTTAAATGCTATTTTACCCCCTACTCATTCAAAACCCGTCCTGGCTTGCACGTAACAGTAAACCAGAGTTAAATAAACTATGGTTTACCAGGAATGAGCTGGTACAGGATGCCCAAATCATGCCCTCTCCCTTTTCTCTTTCCCACTCCAGGAAAAAACAAACCAGAGCATTGGCTTACACTACGTGCAAACCAGAGCTCATAGATGGTTTCTCTTATAACAACTCACAGGAGTTGGTTCCCAAGTAACATTAAGTAACACTCTGGTCTGTTTCCTCCTGATGTGGCAAAGGGGAAATGGGAGTGGCAGACATAATCTGAGCAGCACGCACCAGCATGTTTGCTCCTTCCCAGTAAGCCATTAACTTTAGCTTCCCATTATATGCAAACCAAGCCACTGTGTAATTCTGTGGTGCTTTTAATTGTAATTTTTTTTTTACAGAAAAATGGTTTATAAGTGCATGAACAGAAGTGGCAGTTAATATATTAACTATTACAAAAAGGTTTATTTTTGGATGAGCTAACCAGCTATTATGTCTTATGTTATTCATGACACACAAATTCATGAAGCGTTCCATATCTTTTATTAAATCATCTATGGCCTTTTAAGCTGTGGGGTGGGTATTGTTCTTGTTTGTTACTATGGTGTGTATTTTTGTGTTTTTATATGCTGCGAACCCCAGATGAAGGACAATATGGAAATTTAATAAAATTGTAAAGTATCAATTCAGCATACAGGGAGGCAGAAGCAGATTAGAATGGAGTGGCTGCAACACATCCATGTCAAAACCCTAACGAAGTAGACCTTAAGAAAGAAAACAGCACATATGAATCAAAGTACCACCCCGAACTTTTATGAAAATAAAATTTAAGTTGAAAAGATCAATCTGACAAAGTTATCCAGCTGGTGTGGCGTAGTGGCACACTACAGATTCCCGTGCATGTTACATTAACAATATACAAGAAGATACCTTATTATACCATCTCGGACTATTTGCCCAACTAGCTTAGCTTTGCTTCTGACTGCCAGTGATTCGCCAGAGTCTCAGGGCTTTGCACATCATCTGCTCCTTGAGCCTTTCAACTGGAGACACCAGGAGTTGAGCATGTGGTCTTCCACTGAACTATGGTCCCTTGGAAACCAATCTCACAGAGTTCAATGCCATTCATGCCCCAATGAGTTTACTAAGCCTTTCAGTCTTATAGAGGGAGCTGGAAGGTCCAGATTTGAGCCTCACTTGGGTTACGAATTCATTAGATTACCTTAGGCAAGTCTTTATTCTCTTAGCCTCAAGCTTCCAACTGCAAGGGGACTTGCTTCCCTTTACATGCCTATTGTTAATTGTTACCGAGATAATGTAGAGTGGAGTGCTTTGAACACTTGAAACATGCTGTAAATGCTATGCATTTTGATTCTTCTTCTTATTATTACTATAGTTCACTCAACTTCCCCCCAACTTATAAAAATAGCACATGAAACAGTTTTCTCAACTCTCTGTCTTGTAGAAATGTTCTCCCCCTCCACTGCTGGATTTCATCAGAGCACATACTCATTTGCAGATCAATTTTCAACTAGCTTTCCAATGTGAATACATAATTCTCTGTTTATTAACTCTGTCAGCAGTTTTCTTGCCGATTCTAGCACTTTTATTTTATTTTATTATTTTATTTTATTTTAAAAGGTCACAGTCCACTGTCGAAAACTGTTCAACAGAAATGACCAACAGAAATGTGTCCCCAAGTGAAGTAAAATTTGGGGGCCTCAGCAATGTCTTATAAACACTCAGTTCTGCTGCTTCTTTTCCTCACCAAAATTGACTTGAGTGGCTTCAGATGCACAACTTGGTTGAATAAAGTTAAACATCATTCAACCCCTATTCCAGTTTTGAAAACCAAAAATCTCTATAGATCGAGATCACACTGGATCGAGACGCAGCCTACCACATGCAAGATTTGTAAGTGTGTGCTGGGTTATGATAATTACTTTTAAAGCTGGAATTCACCCTTGAAAATAAAGAGCAGCACGAGATGGGGCCTATTTTAACAACAAACTACTGGCTGAGAAGGAGCATGGCACTGATTCTAAGGATGCTTTGACCCTATCACGTTATTTGTCATAAATTTTATTTTTTTTATTTATGAAATCTCCTGGGAACAAATCCTAGTCATTCTAGTTCTTGATCTAGGCTAATACTGTATTTAGAATCTAGATGCAATCAAACACCAGCACATCGTTTCACTCATTTAGGAAGATCAGAAAGAAAGCATGAACTTTCCTGCAACTGTGGTATTCTGCATCTTGTGTAGGAACACAAAAGTGGCAACAAAGACATTAACAATTGCAGTTCAAGCTGGGAGTGACTGTTCTGTTTCAATTCAATGACACCACTAATGGCTTCTTAGCAGCTCCATGAAATCAACCAGCTGTCAAGTCGATGCATCAGAAGGAACAGTTACGCACTCCCCTAAGAAAAAGCAACACATCAGGATGTTTGGCAAAACATCTGCTCCTTTACACTGCAGTTCTATAATAAACATGCAAACAAAGAAATGAAAAAAGGGTAAAGGCAACCAGAAATCCAAGGCTTTCATTACCCTTTTATTTGAATGTTTAATAAGTGTCTTGCAAGGAAAGGAAAGGGGGGGGGGAGAGACTCGCAAACTATCAATTTGTGTGGCAGGTCTTATCTTACTATAAACCCATAGACAACTAGAAGGTACACAATTTTGTTTATGTATAAATATCCTTTTAACTCCAGCTATGTTCCCCAACTATTATTCACATTTCTCTCTTTCAGACACATATAGACAGAAACACAAACACACATACACGCAATATTACCAAACACTGATTTTAACCATTTCACAATACAAACTATTATACTAAGCCTGAACTTTAAAAGTTAACATCACTTTCTGGAAATATACACATGCAAGCAGTTCAGATATTTATTTGATTTTGCTAATAGATAAATATTAGTATTATAATCCTGTGGTCCAAGAGAAATACTGTTCACAGAGATATTTATTTATCAATTGCACAAAAATTACAACAATAAAAAATATTCAAATTTCCAAAATCCTTAAACCCCCCACCACAAAACCACAAGATTCACAAAACCACATGCATGTATCTTATTTTAGATGCTATTATTTTAAAATCAGCAAAATCCAAGACATTAAAAAAAGCTTCTTCCTTGCCAGATTAGACTTACATTGTGTGAAATAACCTTAAATCTGAAACATACCTCTTAAATATTTAAGATTCCCACCCCCACCACACACATCCAATACAGAAAATGCTTTCAGCTACACTACGGTTTTTGTGATTTTTCATGCTATATCGATTATGCGGCATTGTGACTAAAATGTGCACAGAGTTTACAATAGGTGTGGGTATCAAATGTACTTAACTACCATTTTCTTAAACTGCTTATCTTCTGTTGCTCACCGTTTATAATCTGCCAAATCTTCCAGGCCTTTGTTGCATGTATAATTTAAAGCCATCTGTTCTATGTGCTTTTAACTATTTCAACATTTTCTTCTATCTAAGATTCACATAACTGGCAGCCTTTCAATTCAGCCAGGCTTTCTAAAGTGGCTCTTTTTTAAAAAAAGAAAATGAAAATAATACACTAAGGTAAATTGTTTACTTTTGTAAACATGAAGGCACATTTCCTACTCAAGCATAAAAATATGCTAAATCTGTCATTCAGTTTTTAGTGTACGTACTGAAGAAAGGAACATCTTGATGTTCTTAAAATGTTCATATTAGTTTCCATGCTAATTGTAGTCAATGGTGTGCCCCCCCCCACCATGAAGACAAAGGGAATGCAAATTAAACACAGGGAGTTTCATGTTGTTAGTGCAAGTGTAAATAGGTGGAAAGAAAAACAAAACAAATACAGGAAGCAGAATGGAAAAGTAGAATTCTGTTCAAATATCCTATTATTTATGCACTACTCAAGAGTTTCATTAAGTTTTGCCCTGTGATCAAGATAACTTTTTTTATATAAAATCAAAAGAGTATCTGTTGAGGAGAGGTAAATTAAAAGCACAATACTTTTTGTTGTTTCTCTATTCAAAACTGGAGACAATAAGAGCTTATAGCCAGAGGTAATTTGATTCTTTTTTTTTCTAGGTAGTAATTTGGAACTTAGCATACTAACACTGCATTTTGAAAGCCCCAGACAACAGCATGTGGGACACAATCTACAGTGCAGGCAGTTATCTACAGGTCCTGTCTCTCCAGAATTTTCTAAATTCACAAAGAGTGTGCAGGTTAAAAGAAAAAGGGAAAAGACCTACAATTTTTGGAATTTATTTTGGGGTTGCAGGAAAGAGTTTGCTGCTCTCTTTGCCATCAGCTATGGAGGCAAGGTTTCTAAAAGGAATGCCATCATCTCTTGTTTTTGGCAATGATAGACTCACTTGCAAAGCAAAATAATATTTATCCATCAGTGAACTATCATATCATATGATTTATTTTTTAAATGACATGACATGCCTTGGCAGTTAAAAAAAATGTGCATGTGAACGAGTGAAAGGTCAAACTGCGAAAAACATTAAAGCCTACAATATATATAAATCCAGATATTTCTCCACCTGTTAAGCAAAAATACACAGGCTAGTCCTCTCATGCCAATCCCTTCTGCACGTTTTAATAAGCTAAAATTAGACACTCCCTCTTCAATACAGCTTAAAACTTGTTCGACCAGAAACCTTTAGAGAAGCAACAAACACAAACATACACACACACACCCCGTTGGAGGTGGGGTCCCTTTAAAAACTTCACATGACGTCACCGTCTGTACCCTGTTAGATTCCCTAAACTTTGTGCCTTATCCAACAGGACGTGAAGGATTTCACCCTTTTCAGAGAGGGAGACACATACACATATACACAAGACTTGGAATCTTTTTTTTAAAATGCCCAAGATGGCGAAAGGCTTGTTGTTTAGAGGGCAGAAAAATGGAGGATATTGTAATATACACAAAGGGATAAATTTCAACAACTCGGCCAAGGGCTGCAGCTGCTTCTCTGGCTTTATAAGGAAGCAACGCACACAAAAGAGAAAGGGGGACGAGGAAGAGAGAGGGAGGGAAAAGAAAGCAGCAAAGCGCCGAGAGGAGCCCAGGCGAGGGTCCCCCCTTGGCTTCCTCGCCCTCCTTCCCTCCGCGCTTTTCCCAAATAAAAAAGCGGAGTTTGGGGCAGTGGAACATTTTTAAAAAAAATAAAAACAGAGAGGCAAATGAGGTGGAGAAATGAAAGGAGCTGGGTGGGGGGAGTTTACTGTGGGATCGGAGAGGTGGGGAGGAGAAAGGCGAGAGAGGTCTCTTACTTTCTGCTTTCACGCCCCCTCCCATCCACTGGGGGGGCAAGCCCTCTCCTGGCTCCGAGCGACCGGCAGGGGGAGGCATAAGAGATGGGGCAAGTAAAGGGGAGGAGGAACAGGAGGAGGAGGAGAGGAGGAGGAGGGCGACCGCACTAGGATCCAGGTCTCCTTGGCTGTCATGCCCAAGGCGACAGAAGGAAGCCAGGGAGAAAGATCCGAGAGGGAAGGGGTAGGGTGGGGAAAGGGCAGCCAAGGAAGACACAAAAGCGGTCCGATTTATGAGGGAGGTCGCCTGCATGCCCTGAGCCAGCCTTGGGATCACCCCGAGACTTTCTGCCCAGCTACTGGGGGGCGGGGGGAGAAATAAAAAGTTGAAGGGCGCCGGAGAGAGGGGTGTAGTGCGGGAAGCGCCTGGCACGGGGATCTCTCTCGCGCCCGCCCGGCGGAGATCTGCGATTTCCACCCAGCCCCGCACGCTTGTGCCAGCCCACCCGCCCCTCCTTGTCCCGAGTGCACAAGGTCAGTTTCACTTTCCAGACTTGGACCTCCTCCTCCTCGCCGCCGTACTATTACGGACGCGCCGGGGCTAATAATAGTCATTAATACATTACGCACAGGCTTTAAAAAACCCCACACGTCCCTCCGATGCACGAACGCCCGGCAACAAAGAGATGTTTTGGGGAGCCGCCGCAAGACACTCCGAAGAGAGCCAGGATTCTCTCTCTCTCTCTCTCTCTCCCATACCCTCCCCCGACCCATAGTCTCCTTTACATCCCCACTCCCTCTCTCCCCCCCCTTTTCCCTCCCCACCCTCCCTCGGCTTGCAGTAGTAGCAAGCGCAACCCGACAACCATAATTCAGACTTCGACCTTAAAGCAATATCTCTGCCTCCCCCCCCCCCGCACGCCGGCAACACCACACACTCCGCTTCCCCGAAATCGATTCTAACTCACCTTTACAGTTTGGAAGAGAGATCTTGCCCCCCCGTATATGCACACACCTCTTTTTGTGTGGGGGTGGGGGTGGAGTGGAGTTCAGGAGGAGATGGATGCGCGTTATCTGGGTGATGGGGACGCTGTCTTCCCCCAAACAGCCTGAAGAAGGGAGTGAAGAAAGAGGCTAGGAGATCTAACTACGAGGATTCATGATAGTGTAACCCTCTCTCTCTGTGTGTGTGTGTGCGTGTGTGTGCGCGCGTGTGTGTGCCTCCTCTCTCCTTCTCTCTCTCTCTCTCTGTCTGTCTCTGCTTTAGTTCCTTAGAGCGGCAGGAGCTTGAAGCAGATTCTCTTCTCAAGGTTTATTCAGCTTCACTTCCAGGCGAAGCCTTCACCAACCAAAAGTGACGTCAACCAACTCGGCTGCTCTCTTTCTAACAATGAAAGTTGCTGTTAAAGGGGGGGGGGTAAAACAGAGAGAGAGAGAGAGAGAGAATGGTTTATCTCATTTCAGCCTCAGTAAGAAATTGACTGGTCAGATTCCTTCTCCTCCCCCCCGCGCACCACAAACGCTTCTCCCCCCCAAAAAAGCAGAAACAAAACAAAAAAGCTGCAAGGGAACCAAAGTAATTACTGTATTCTTACTTCTTCGAAGTTCACCTTCAGTTCATTTAGTGAGCAGTGTCCCCCTCAAGTTGTAAGAAAAGTTGAGCTTGGTTACTTTGGTTTTGCTTTAAAACCAGGGGCTCCTGCAAGTGTGCATCGTTTGAGCTGGAAGGTTAGGTTAGCCCAGCTGTTAAATGATCACTTTAAAAAAAAGAAGCCAAATGTGAAGATTTCGGGAAAGGGTTTCCCATGTAAAAGAGGCAGGGAGGGACTGGGTTGACACAGTTTGGTGTAGGGAGTGTGCAAGCCACCCCAGCTACACAGAATTCTTCCAAGAAGAAGCAGAAAAGGGAGGGCTTGTGGAATGGCAGTAAACCTACCAAATAACACACACACCCCGTCCATAATTTTTTTTTATGCAATGGAGATAAAATTACAATAAAATGAACAACAACAACGTGGGGTTTTATCATTAAGTTACTTTAAGACAAAGGTTTAAAGCTCTGGTCCACTTTCTTTGAAATAAGACACCACAGATATGAGGGAAATGAATTACGTAGGCTTGAGATCATAAGGGTTCTTCTACTGACCTTCGGGGGGGGGGGATATCCCTGAGCCATTGCAATATACTGGAATGTGCCCACTGTAATAGATTCAAACTATTAAATATTTCTTTGTGTGTGGAAAAGTGACAAAACGCATGGCACTCCTCTCAGTCAATAGTTTACTACTCATGTCATTTTCTCCTCTCATGGCATAAAAGTCAAGCTCAGTCAGGGTTAAAGTACACTGCAAACAAAGAATTGCTTCCTGTAATCTATAAAATTAAGGGCCTAAAAATACAGCCAAGAACATACTTTGACTAGAAATAGAACGTGTGTGTGTGTGTGTGCCCGCGCGCAAGAGGATGTTTTCTTGCACTCTGAAACTGGAGCATGTAAGTTGCTGACGATGCTTTGCACTGTCAAGGGCCATTTAAAATGTGAAGGTTTTTAACATTAGATCTGAACAAAAGCTGGTTGGAACATCAAAATAATATGCACATGTAGAGAGATACTATTGTTTTGTTTTCCCTCTTCCAGGCACTGGCTGTGATTTTAATTGTGCTGAAGGATCTTCATTAGTATTAGCACATGGAGAGATTTCACAAAGCTGCTTCATTAGGGGGGGAGCTTGGCAGACTAGGTCTTTTTTGCATGCAATGAGAATGTCAGCCTTACCTCGGTCATTTGTAACATAATAAGTGCAAGCACAATGATTGCAATGCAGGAACACTTGGGGGGGAAGGGCAGAAAAGACTGCCTGTCTAACAAGGATATCTGAAAAGCTTCTCATTACACAGGAAAATGTATTCCAAAAAAATTTAGTAGAAATTATGTCCTGACAGGCTGATGAAAAATCAGTTAATGGGGCTATGATTTTAATTGTAATATTGGTACTAGTTTATTTTGTTCCTAGGACTCACGTTCAGCAGCAAAATTGTGCTAGCATTTATTGATTTTTTTTCACTGCCACATTCCCGGAATACAGATTTTAATCATTTCACTACACCACACTCAGTAATTTCATTAAAAAACTGGAACCTTCCATCCCCAGAAAAGCATTTAATTTCAATGACACACAATTTCTCTTAGCAGCAAACTGTCTCAACAGTAAAAGCTGGCCTAAGGTTCAAATGCATAATTTAATCCTGAGTTCTTCATGCTCTGCATTCCTTTGAAGCTATAATTTGACTAACTACCTAATAACTGTAATAAGGACAATGATTTCCTTATAATATATTATTAACCCATATTTAATTAACTCAGAGGCCAAGCTCTATACATGTTTGATTGGGTCAGTAGTTCCATAACCTCAAAATTTACTAATAATATTCTTGGAGAAAAATGTGGCATAAGAATATAGCTATGAATATACCCAATTAGACATTTCACCCAGAATGATACCCATCAGAAGCTCATAAATTTTATTGGAAGGACAGTATTATCTCTCAAAAGATAGCAAGATTTTAAAATCTACGAAAAATAAACAATGCATTTAAATAATACACATAGTGAATTGTACTGGTGTTGTGCAGATACTTAAAAATCAACACCGTTACAACTTTATGATTTATGCTAATAATACTGGGACAAGCTAAGGTCAGTTTAGAATTATTACTAAGGAGCACATCTACAAGTGTAGTTAAAAGAAGTCATCACATGTTAAAGTGATATATACTAACCCTTTTAGGGTGCAGTCCTAAAAGTTGCTTTGCTGGCAGATAAATGCATAGAATAATAAGGCATACAAACTGCTGCCCCTGTCCATATCAAAAAAGATGATGTGATAGAAGCATTGTCAGGAGTCAGGACATCCTGTGGAACAATATGTCTATTCATCTAGATATATAAGATGGATGCAATTACTGATAACCATATATACAACTGACAACATCCACCTATCCTAAGCATCTCTAACAACTACATTATATTCAGAGCATCTTGGTCCCTCCCATGCTTTTATTTTACAAATAATTTTTTTGCAATAATTTTTCCTCTGGATCATTAGAGAATTCAGACGATACCTGTCTCAATTCACTGGAAAGCAATCTATTGATTTTGGCTTCAATTAGCATTTTAAAATATAGCAAGATCCGTTGATAGTGTTTGTAGTCCAAATCAAATGGTATTCCTTTAAGATAAATGGTAGCTGTGTTTGTTTGTTTGTTTGTTTGTTTGTTTCAATCACTACTGCAAAGAAATATACACATAAATATTTCACTTATACGAAAATGTTTATCATATTCTTAATTAGCAGAAATCCAAATTACTGAATACTGTTGATTCGTTTGGGATAAGCAAGTTGGTGCATTTGGGATGAGCAAGTGTGACATCAAAAATATTTATAGTCACCTGTGGTTTTCAGTGTTTTAAAAGCAAACATTGCATTTATACAATAACAATATGATGAATCAATTTTTTAAAATTATTTACATTCTTTTTCAATTTACTGTGCAAGCACTACCCTGAAAAAGTCCAGCAAATATAGCAGTAATGTAAAGCAGTAATCGTTTTAGCTTTTTCCTTCCTTCCTTCCTTCCTTCCTTCCTTCCTTCCTTCCTTCCTTCCTTCCTTCCTTCCTTCCTTCCTTCCTCCCTTCCTTTTCTTGCTTGTCTAGGGAATCTGACAGTTCTTCCATCAATTTATTGCAGTCTTTAGAAGGGTTATTAATTGTATGGAAATAACTTGAAAAAGACAGCTGCAATTATGAGAGTCTTGCAAAGTTACCTATAGTTTATATAGGCCAGGTATTGCAAAATTTTCTTATCTCAGTATATTGGACTACATATATATGGGTGAAATTAATACATAACCTAGTTGAATTACAGTTTTTAATCTGGTAAAGTGAATGTTAATGTAAGATTTTAACCCATTCTTTCTTCCTGCTCTCCCTGTGCATCCCATAAATCTCTTTCCCGATGTTGGGGAACCCTCCAGAACAGCATGGAAGGTAGGGTAGGGAGCTGCAGCAGGAAGGGACATTAGAGACAGTTGCCTCCCTTCCTCTTTTGCTAGTAGGTACCTCCCTCCACCAGATTAAAAGGTGTTCTACAAGTAGAACAGCAGCATTGGATGTCAACCCAAGGTTTTCAATGTTTCCTCCGCTAAGGAATTCCCCCCCCCCTCCATCATAGTTTGTGTGCTGTTCACATCCATGCTATACATTTAAAGCGCTCTTACGCCACTTTAACAGTTATGGTTTCACCTAAAGTTTGTTCAGGATGCTGAAAGTTGTTAGGAGACCCCTCACAGGGATACTGCTCCCAGCACCCTTAACAAACTACACTTCCCAAGATTTCTTGCAGGAGCCTTGGCTGCTAAAATGTATGGTGTGGATATGAAACTGCCACAGAACCCAAACTTATTTCAGGTAATTCTGGGATATGATCTATAGTGAACAACCCATTCATCTGGGGCACCAGCCAGGCTTGCTGAACCTGAGCACTGCCTTGCTTGAATTGTTCTCTGGAAAACACCCGCACTGCTGCCCACTAACTGTAGACTGCAGGAAATCAGTAATGGCAGGGCAGCAGGATGAAACTGTATTTCAGAGAAACATGTCTGACATTACTTATATTCTCAGTGAAAAACCTCTAAGCTTCCAAGGAACCCAGTGGTTTCTTGGACCATAGTTTGAAACCACCGGAGTATAGTTCACTAGAGCCAGGAGCCCAGCTACCAAATATTATGAGGCCTAAGTTGCATGCCCTATGAAATCAAGCACATTTTTCTATGTATACTGTTACATTTATTCACGTGAGCAATTACATGGCTGCAATGGAGGTGAGGGAGCTAGCCACATCATATCATCTATGAATCAGCTATCAGAATTCATCTTACGTACACAGCAAAAGCTACCCCCACTCCCGCAAGGACTATGCTTCTGGTAAAAGATGGAAGCCGTTAGCATGAAGTACATGCTATTAATAAAAAAGAAAGAAGAACCATTGAAGTTGATTTATTAAAAAGCTAAATATTTCATTCAATTATGGTGTGCAATCTATGCTTTAAAACATTATGCTTAAAAGTGATACCTCAGTGGAAAGCTGTTAAAAGCATAACCTTCGTGCTCAGAAAATTTACTCTGGGTTTAAGAGGTTTATTCTTATCGCAGATACTTGTTGGCACAGAAGAGCTTATGCTATCATTCTCTGAGGGCTATTTATACAGTTTAACATGTCTAAGTACTCCTGCTGCCTTTATACTGTTACACACCCTGTTTTATGATGTCACCCTAGAGTAGTCAAATGAATGAGAAGCTACTTCATTTAAGCACAATCAAAGAGTACAGGAGGACAGAAAGCTAGTGAATACTTAAAAACAAAATGCACTTTAAATAACCGCATATAACACAACTTTAATAGCTTTGCAGCTAGATTGATCTGTCGTTGATCACTGTGACTTGACTGCTCTGAAGAATTCTAATTACTCTGCTAGAAATCAACCTGAAAGAAATCCTACTGCAGAGAGTTAGTTGTCATAAATGGTTTTCCATATTTGCAGGGAGACTAAGAGGTTTGTAGGGGTACTGTTACAACACAGATTTAACTTGGTAAGAAGATTGTTGTTTTTCTAGATATACAACATTTCAGTGTACCATCATATCTCCCCCCAAAATAGCATATGTGTACAAGCTCCTGTTGTAATTTTGGTCGAATTACCCGCATTTTGCCAAGAGGATACTGTTGAATCCTTTACCAGATTAAAATTCCAAACATCCACCAAGAATGGTCAACATATTACAGTTTCCAGCCATGAAGGTACACAAACGTGCAATTATTGCAGGGGCCCATAAGACAGGAAAAACTGCAGCCTTCTTAATCACTGGAATTGGTGAAAACTTTTCCAGGTTGCTCCAGTTACTTGGAGATCCAAGTACAGTTGAGCTTCCTGAGATACAAACACAGGTGACCAGGACAATCTAACTTCAACCTCCAAGTCATACGTTAAAAACAACAACAACAACAACACATGTAGGAGTAGTCCAGTTGATACAGTTGTTTGGAGGAAGTAATGGGTGTTCTGAACTCTGAGAGATCGTGTACCTGTGATTTCTCCCCCCACGTTTTGAGGATCGGGCATCAGGATGGACACCCATTTTATATATGATACTTCTCTCACATCTCTATCAGACACAGCACAGTGACGTTTTTAACATAAGAGCAGAGCCTGGTGGAGGCAATGGATTATGAGAAACCCTATGTCTTTTCCCATACTGCCCAGCTCAGTCAGATTCAATTTCAATCAATTCGTCCTCATCCAATCTCAGTAATCGTAATACTTGGAGTAAGAACTGAGATTAGAGGAGCCAATGGGAAACAAAAGAGGGTAAACAGGGAGGTGAAGTTTGAAATGGTGCATTAATATCCAGAGGTCTGGCAACATCATATAGTTGTGTTGTCAAAGATGGGGATGAGACAGAATCATATGGGACCTACATGGAAATATTGCGAAGAATACAAGGAATTGTGCATCAGAAGCCCCCTGGACTACATGGCTGTTACAACACCAATACCTTTCAATCAATAGCCTTAGAAGGCATTGAAAACTCAAATTGTATCAAGGGAGTGAACTTTTCTCTATCTGTATTATTGTTAGTGCACACAGTCGTTTAGGATTGGAAGTGAAAACAATACTGTATACAGTTAAAACTACTGGGGGATTAGATTAGACAAATACAATTAAGCTAGCAGAAGTTTAGCTGGGTCACTGGGATTAATAACTGTGTTCTTGGAGGAAATCCCACAGACTTTTTTTAATTACTACATAGTAGGGCTAAAAGCATAAATTAATTAACTGATGTGATTGACCAATTAATGGTTTGATTTCAGATTTAAAATGGAGCTTTTACTAATCGGGGCAAGCAATCTGTTCTCTCCCATTCATCCTGCCTGAACCTATGACTCCTCTGTTGTCTGCTTCCTACTGCTGCAGCATAACTCCTCACTGATAAGAAGCCCCTATAGACTTATTTTGCTAATACTGTATGGTAGACACGCAAGTCAGCAAAGAGAGAAATGAGGAGGCGAATAGGAACAGCATTGGTGGAAGAGTAAATAATGGAAGATTTCGAGCCCATCTAGGGATTGCACGCTTTCTGTTCCCCTGTAGTGGCTAACCATAGTTTGTAATTTCATCTAACTATGGCAAGCTTTCATCTAACTTTCTGCAAACCATAGTTCACCACATTTGGATAAAACAGCAAAAATACAGTTTGCCACAAACTAGATATCTAATCTCCTTTTCTCACGTACAAGGGAAGGGTAGAAGGGAGCGTGTGAGCCTACAGTTCACTGTGTCTGTCCATCCTTAGAGCTGAATGTTTTAGTTTTTGGTTACATTGTGAAAGATTCTATATAATATATGCAAAATTGTACCTTTTATTTGTATAAGTATCTTCTTTATAGCAATTAGAGCAACCCTTTGAAGGTGCTCAGCAAGAAAACACCTCTCCCCACAAGTGAGAATGTATTACTTAGTTGGTATTAGGCACTATTGAACTAAATGCAACTGAGTAGATGTGTAGGTAGGATTGTGCAGTTGTTCACATTCATATTTCTTAAGCATGCAGTCCTTTGAACATTGATTTGCAAATAATTTTAATTGAACGCAGTTGAAATTACTTCTTAGTAAACCTGTAAAGGTTTGCACTATTATCATGATATAATGACCTCCAAAGTGTCCAGGGTACAATGGCTTAGGGAGAGTATTGGGAAAGAAGTGATGCAAGCAGCATTCCTTCCCTGGGAAATGGGCATACTCTTTACTCTTTGATGTTCTTTTTATCTGCAACATTATCTTAAATATGCAATGTAGAAAATGTATCTGTGCTCAAAGCTGTGAAGAATGGGACTTCAAGGTGTGGAAGAGAGAGGTAGTATACAGTTGCCAGCATCCTTATCTGATCAGTCAAAATCTCCACCACCTATCTTAATTCAAACCTTAATATGAAAGTGGGGAGGAAACTTCCCACATTTAAAAAAATCCACTTAATGAATATGAAAATAGGAATTTTTAAAATGAAAAAAGAAGGAAAGTAGTAAGCAGGGTCTACACAAAAACTATTAAAATTCATCCCTCAATATTTGTGCAGAAAGAAATCACTTAAAATTAAATTTAAAAGTTCCATTTAATTTAAAATAAAATATATTTAGATAGGAGGCAGGATCTGGTCCATATCTAATGTCTTACACTCGAGTACAGCAGAGAATTGCTTTTTGTGCGTAATAATTACATTCTGAGGGAGATTTTTGAATAAAGAGATAAAATTATAGAGCAGCACTTGTTATTTATAACTGCATAATTGTTTTACACACAGTAAGACTTTTATAATCAATCTACCCACCTCTCTGTGCAATAGGTAATTATTATTAGTTCACCTTTGTAGAAGTAGGCAGACTAATTAAGCTCCAGTTTGCTCCAAACTCAGTATCACTTCTAAAGTGAGGGTTATGAAAAGTCCAATTTTTGGAGAAAAGGGATAGGGTGGCATGACCAAGAAGAGGGAAAAGGGTCATGGAGTGGAAATTAGGACAAAAATGACAAAGGTTGCATTAAAAGTGCATTTGCAAATTTTTATGTATAGATGCACCTCTATAAAAAATTACTATAACTTAAATAGAAATACAATAATGCATCTCACTGTGACCAGGTGACCTGTGTCCCTGCACATCCCGCCTCACCTGTTCTCCTTCCATATGTTCTTTATTTTTAAACCAGACATGAACACATTGGACCAGGCATAGGCAAACTCCGGCCCTCCAGATGTTTGGGACTACAATTCCCATCATCCCTAGCTAACAGGACCAGTGGTCAGGGATGATGGGAATTGTAGTCCCAATCATCTGGAAGACTGGAGTTTGCCTATGCCTGCACAAGGGAGACATGAGTGATGGTGAGATGAATGGTTGGCTCCTTGTAGATCTTCACCACCTCAGGCACTTTCCCCTCAGTATCTTTCCAATATCAAAAGGTAGTATTGGGAGAAAGGCTGTGTACTGTGTAGAGATAAGATGAAGGCATGGACTTCCTCTGCTTGCTGTAAAAATCAAAACTTGCCTGCTCCCATTTTGTATATAAATGGCGTTTTGGGGGGTGGGGTGGAAATGAGCCTGCTATCAGCATATGTGTATTTTGAGACTGAGAGTAAGGCCAAATCTTCTCAAAATAACAGATTATAAACCCAGAGGATAATATTGGAAGCAAGTCCGAGACTCTAATCATAGCACTAAAACTACCTCTCTAGAGGGAAGAAGGAATTAAGCTCAACTTTCCACAACTATTGAAAAATGTTTAGTATCCATTGCAAAAAGTTGGTTTTCCCAGGGATTGAATGTACTTCAATACAATAAGTGTAAGAAGTTCAAAAGTATATATATTTTTATCTACCAAACACATTCACTGCACATTGCAAAGTGTTTTTAACAAAAATGGTTTGTCCTATATCCACGCCTTCAGGAACTCCTGCCAATCGGCTGTTTCTTAATCTGAGCACATTTTCCACTCCATCAGTTTGATTTCTCAGCTTTTGATACTTGCTCGGCATCCTGGGTTAGGATGGCGTCATACAAAATGAGTGGTCTTCACCTCCTTCCCATCTCTCTCTCCCCTCCTCCCCCATACTCAGGACTCTTTAAAACATATACTAAAGCCTGGGGGAGGGGAGGAACGTAACCTCTTGCAATGTTTATTTCAATATTTTTCAATTGGACACTACTAATATGTTCATTCCAATACAGACTTCAAAGTATTAAATTTGTTTCTATTGCTGATATAAAAGCACATGCTTGGCACGCTATGCTCCCTGCTCATGGGAGTTTAGATGTTTTGGATGCTTGCAACATACTCAGTTTAGTTTTGAGGATTATGTAATCTCACCAAAAGCTAGTTTTTGTAGAAGCCCCTTCAAATAACAAGGAAAACAGACATTCTGTGTTGTCTGCAGACATCTATTTTCTTGCCCCCTCCCTATAACTTCTTTTAATTAACTCCCATTGTTTCAAGTTGTATTTGAGCCACAGAAATTGATTGCAATCCCCTACAGAGAATTTTTGGCAGGACTCGGTGAGGGAGGGGAGGGGGACTTGCCCAAAGCACTTTCTGGCATGGAGTGACATGGAGCAATTTGTGGTTCAGTGAAGTGATAGAAATTCTCACAAGTGGGAGAATTTATGTCATGCTTGGGCATTCTTGTAACTATAATATTTGTTGTCTTTTTGACAGTGAACTGTTCCAACCCAAATCCTGGCTGTTAAAATTAAAATTAAAATTAACCTTTCATATCACCCTCAGACTGAAATGGAAAAATAAAGGCCAGCCAGTGAGATTTATGTGATTTCTATGATGTAATTATTTGATGAAATGAATCGGGGAATTTGTCAAAGAGGAAGTAAAAGGGCAAGCAGCAAGTCCAAACATGAGGCAATGTTATATATTGAATCATACACCATGAAGTCTTTCTGGCAATAATTAACATGAGGTCTTTTTTGGAATAATTAAAAGTGTACATTGTGTATATTTCATATATGCACAGCTATTAAATATTTACATTTCATATACATTCCCCACGGCTTCCATTCCCATAATCCTAGTAGAGGTGGGTTCTCTGCTATGTCAACCATGTTCTTATTGTCTACATCAGGTTTCCCACCAACTCTTGCATGTTCCTGAGTGACTAGAACCCCACTTCAGAAAATGGGCAGGGAAAAAGAGTTGACAGTACTCTGTACTGATGAGTACCATCACAAAACAGCACTGGGGATATTAATGATAAAATTAGAAGACAGTCCCCATGTTTCAAACAGGGGTTAAAGGTGGGTCCCAGGTCTTTAAAAAAGTTGAAGATGGCTGCCCTACATAATTACATATAATTATATAACCATATTTGTTTATGCGGACAAAAGTGCTGTGTTTTTGTCTCGGGGATCTATGATAGCATGAGACAGGAGAGAGGAGTAAGAAAAGCCAGCTCTGCAAGGTGCAGCTGCAACAATACAAACCGTGGCAACAGTGAGCAGACAAGCAGAACTGTACCAGAAAAGCAACCTCGTTGTGTCACAATTGTTAAACAATTTGGTGAGGAGCAGTCCCACTGTACGCAACATGGCAACTCAAGTGCAAGTAGTTTGGGAGCTGAAAGCCCAGGTTAAGCATTAATTGTACACAATTATTTCCAAGTGGAGGAGAACCATCTTATTGAAGTATCTGGTTGTAATAGGATTTGCACCATGTAAGAAACTCGTAAGAGAAGGGCAAGCGCCCTGCTGCAGATGGTCAACTTGGGGTGGATAACAGGGACAGAGACCCAGAGTGGGGGGAAGTTAGAGCACCTGTCCTTCTACTCGCATGTTGATTTAACCCAGAAGATGAATACCTAAATAGGGCTATAGACTCTTCTATACTCATTTGAGAATAAGAGCAAAACTGCAACCAAGAGATACACACCATGAGAAAATTAAGAAGTGTGAAATAAGTACTGTATTTGGAATGCTAGGGCTAAAACCTTTTAAAAGTGTGCTGCATCAGGACATAATCCAGTGGCATAGTTTTCACTTGATGAATCCCATGAACTGAACTCCGTAATGTAGGGCTTGTTCCTCAGATAAGAGGACATGGTTCTCCTTACTTTGGTATTTTGACACTTAGATGATATAGAGTACAGTAGTTCAGTGCAATCACATTAACGTGCAATTAATTTATGTAAGAGCAGAACCATGCCAACTGAGTGGGAAATTTACACAATTGCCATTTCATTATATTATATTACCAGTTAGGTAATAGGCAAGGTAACATTTGAGTAAGAGCATATGCCAGTTGCCAGAACTACCAGGCATGTGTCCAACAGAGTGACTGGGTAATATGTATCACCCTCATAGATAGTTTAAGGAGTGTTCCTGATAGACAACTTTAGCAAGACTATAAAGGTGTTTAGGTGACTTCTGCTGAGATGGCATCAGATCACCTTTGCATCTGATTCCTCACTCCTTCCAAGACCCTTCCAAATTCTATAGCTGTGATTGAACCTGCCAGGTGATAATCGACTTCAGTAAGTGTAATACTTCAGTAAGGATACTGACAAGCTGGAACGTGTCCAGAAGAGGGCAACCAAAATGGTCAAAGGCCTGGAAACGATGCCTTATGAGGAACGGCTTAGGGAGCTGGGTATGTTTAGCCTGGAGAAGAGAAGGTTAAGGGGTGATATGATAGCCATGTTCAAATATATAAAAGGATGTCATATAGAAGAGGGTGAAAGGTTGTTTTCTGCTGCTCCAGAGAAGCGGACACGGAGCAATGGATTCAAACTACAAGAAAGAAGATTCCACCTAAACATTAGGAAGAACTTCCTGACTGTAAGAGCTGTTTGGCAGTGGAATTTGCTACCAAGGAGTGTGGTGGGGTCTCCTTCTTTGGAGGTCTTTAAGCAGAGGCTTGACAGGCACATGTCAAGAATGCTTTGATGGTGTTTCCTGCTTGGCAGGGGGTTGGACTGGATGGCCCTTGTGGTCTCTTCCAACTCTATGATTCTATGATTCTAAGTGCTCCCAGTGCAGGGTATCACGTTTAACCATCTGTGAACCCTCTGGCTGTAGTTTCTAGAAAACAGAGACTCCTAATCTCAGCTATCAGCATTTTTGGCACTTTTTCCAAGGTAGGAAAAGTGACTGCCTTAGTGTCTGGGTACCAGTTAGATGTGGTCCAGGGAGATGTGATACAAAACAGCATTTCACCCCAAACTTTTTTGGATTTCTTGTTCTACCCTATCATCACCCCATTGGTGGGAGTATGTTGAACCCTCCTGCTACTATCCCTCAATCCTAAGAAGCAGGGGAGTTTCAATAGATCAGGGATGTCTTTGCCTGGGTTCCCCTAATGCTGACATTGGAGGCAGGGGACTTATACAACACAAAGCTCATGCTCAAGGCAGCATGTTCCTTCTTCCAACAGGATGTTTTTTCATAAGGCATCTGTTGGTATCTATGACAGCTGGAAATGGAAATTTTAAGTACCGGTAGATGTCCTGGAGGCAAGAGCTGGGCCAGAGCTGGAAATATAGAACCAGGGATGACAAGGATTTTGTTTTTGTTTTAATTAAAAGGGGAATCAAAATAGCCACCAGTGCAGAGTATCTCAAATTTCCTAAATATGGCTGATTTCGTTTTGACTGTTGAAGATATATTTTTGCAGTGCCCATTAATCACAGAAAGATATGTCCTAAATTGCTCAACCATCTGACATAATATAGTCTCTTCTTGCACCTTGGGTAAGGGATCAATGTGAGATTGACTTTCTTAAATTAGTCAAATAGATTTTTTAATCAATTTATAATTGGATATAACTTTGCAGAAACAAAAGTAATAATAAACATGGGGGATAGCATGTTGGTAAGCATTCCTTTCCCAATGGAGGAGCCTCTCTCCTCTTTGGTCTTCCAGCCTCCACTTCCTCCTTTTGACTAGGGCTGGGTATTCCTTGACTCTCTAACAGGATATGAGCTCTCCTTGCTTCATCTCTCCCTTGGCTCTGGCCAGCTGCTAGGTCAGCTTGTGAATGTCTAATTGAACTTACTTATTTACTCATTCTTAGTATGCCACCTTTTAGGGCGAAGCCCTCCTACGGCGGTTTACAAAAGATGATTAGTTTCAAACAAATACAGCATAATTTAGTTTCATAAGCATAACTAATGAGCTAATCCTGATCAGTGCCTGGATGAGAAATATTGTTCGTGGGGAGGGGGCTATGAAAAGCACTCTGAGCTTTCTGGAGGAATTAACAACAGTAGGACAATGCCTTCTTTACTAGACCCAGTTAAAATGTCACACAAAATAGCGAACAAACCTTCAAGTGCCCTAGAACTCTTCTTGCTGGACATTAAAATGTAGGTGTAAAGGTAAAGGGACCCCTGACCATTAGGTCCAGTCGTGACCGACTCTGGGGTTGTGCGCTCATCTCGCATTATTGGCCGAGGGAGCCGGCGTATAGTTTCCAGGTCATGTGGCCAGCATGACAAAGCCGCTTCTGGCAAACCAGAGCAGCACATGGAAACGCCGTTTACCTTCCCGCTATAGCGGTTCCTATTTATCTACTTGCATTTTGATGTGCTTTCGAACTGCTAGGTTGGCAGGAGCTGGGACCAAGCAACGGGAGCTCACCCCATCACAGGGATTCGAACTGCTGACCTTCTGATCAGCAAGCCCTAGGCTCAGTGGTTTAGCCCACAGCGCCACCTGGGTCCCTAGGTGAGAGGGAATCAAAAAGTAGGAGGCAGGGAAAAAGCACGACAATATACAGATGGCCCAATCTTAAGATGGAAAGCAGGAGGCACAGGACTAAAGTGACCAAGTGTTTGGGAACCAGACAGAGGGCCTTTTTGGTAGTCACACCCGCCCTGTGGAACGCCCTCCCACGAGATGTCAAAGAGAAAAACAACCACTTTTAGAGGACATCTGAAGGCAGCCCTGTTTAGGGAAGCTTTTAAAGTTTAATAAATTATTGTATTTTAATACTTCTGTTGGAAGCCACCCAGAGTGGCTGGGGTATAAATAATAAATTTTTTTTTATTATTATTATTATTATTATTATTATTATTATTATTTTGATAATGATAATAGCCTCTGGCTCCACCTACTGTTTAGGTTCCCTGCTTTCTGCCTTCCCAGCCACCAGCCACTATTGGCCCAAATTTAACAGCACAGTATAAACTAATTCAAACTTTCCAATTTCTGTTTCACAACTCGCTCCCTCTCTTCCCTCATCCATGTAAACTTTCTGTGGCTTACATAGACAACCTAATATAAATCCTCTTTTCCCCAAGCTTCATGTGGCCTTTCAGATACACTATATATCTAATGAAAAATGGAGGTTCACAATGAAAAGCCATTAAATAGGGATTCAAATGTATGGAAAAAGTAAATGAAATATTTTCCATTTGTTTAGTCCAATCATTTTTGTTCCATTTGCTTTCAATATAAAACACATTAAAATGAACGTGGCACCTTCAGTTGTTTTTCTTCATTTTAAAAACAAATCCCCGTCCCTGTTTTAGATGCCCCTGGACACAGGTTCTGTTAAAATAAAAAATAAAGAGCTTCAAGGCCCAGTTTTCCCACATGGGCCATTGGTCTGCTCTACCAGAGCTCTTTTTTATGTCCTTAAGTTCTTATGTTCACAGCATAGTATAAACGATGCTTTTTCTACGAATTACTTCAGATTCAAAAGACAGTTCCTTCCTCCCTTGTAATGTCTTAGAGCAGAAAACTTTGACTTGTTCTTCTACATGTTCTTCTAACACTTCTGACTTTGTTTGTGCTTTCCATTAATATGCTCAGAGCAGAAGTTGGGTGAATGGGTCTCTAATGTTCTGAATTCTCCTGAATCCTTTTGCACATATTTATCTTATCTTGGCTACTTTTCAGCCCTCCAGTGAGAAGGCTGATTTTAGTGTCAAGTTGCATATTTGTGTTTGATTCCATAAGTTCCCTTAGTCACCACAAGTGACTTTTTAATTTGCCAGTTTGCCCTGGAATGTAATTTCTTGTTAATTACTTTTCAACTTTGTTTTGCAGATGCCCTCCTGGTTCAGGCATGGGTATCCGTCCAACAACTTCCAAAGAAAAGACCAACACAAATAATTAATTCAGCGTCTCTGAAATATCCCTGTCCCCCTTCAGTAATCCTTTAACACCTTTGTCATCTAACAGTTCAACCTTCATGTACTGTGGCAATGTCTAAACTCAGACATTTATCTGCTGTCAGCAAAAGATGTCAGCAGCAGCAGAAACAATGCTGAATTCTGTTGAAATGAAAGCACAGACAAGGGCAAACTGTCAGCAATTAGTAGATTTCACACCATTTTAGAACCACGTTCAAAGGACTAGATTCAGCAGATGTGTCTCTTGCTCAGCAGGGAAGACATTAGTAATCTGGAGCCAGGTACTGGAAGATCAAGAGAAGCCAGAGACAGGAGGAAAGAGGCTAAGCACCTGTAGGGTTGCTCTTGGAAAGCTGGAATTAGCAGCAGGGAAAGCTACTAGCATGGAGATCCTGTTGTTAGAGTTGTACAAGTTGTACAACCTTGTCAGTCAACAAGACCTTTGTGTCAATCTCCTCAGTCTCTTTCTTTCCATTACCTGTACACTTTTCGGAAATGTGTTGATTGAGAAAAACACCATTTTCTTCTTCCTTGTTGACAATAAGCTTTCCACCCACTTGTCTAAGACGAGGGTTTATTTTCAGATCTAAGACCTTGAAATTTGCCTTCATTTTCTAAATATTTTGGTGAACAAAAGTGTACAAAGTATACAGGTATCTTGCCTCTGAAGTTCTGATTATTATAGTGCCATTGTTAAGAATTTGCAATTGGAAGGGGGCATACATAGTCTTTTATCAAGTGTATATTAGTTTTATATTATCTTGTTGTGCTGCTGCTGTTCCAGCTATAATAAAGAATTTGATGTTACATTGATTATGTTGTTTTGTATGTAACTGATGTGGTTTTTACTTTGGTTTTATAATAGATATATATAACTTGCCTGAGTATAACTGAAGGGTTGGCATATATATTCATTCAATCAATCAATGACTCCATTGGGCCTGGGATAGCTCAGCTGGTAGAGCATGAGACTCTTAATCTAGGGACACGGGTTCAAGCCCCATAATGGGCAAAAGATTCCTGCATTGCAGCAGTTGAACTAGAAGACCCTCGTGGTCCCTTCCAATTCTACTACAGTGGTACATCGAGTTACAGACGCTTCATGTTACAGACTCCGCTAATCCAGAAATAGTACCTTGGGTTAAGAACTTTGCTTCAGGATGAGAACAGAAATCGTGTGGTGGCGGTGCGGTGGCAGCAGGAGGTCCCATTAGCGAAAGTGGTATCTCAGGTTAAGAACAGTTTCAGGTTAAGAATGGACCTCCAGAACGAATTAAGTTCTTGACCCGAGGTACCACTGTATTCTATGATTACACACTCTTTCCTTAAAGTGCCATTGAATTCCATGGCACTTAGTCTGACTAAGACATGCACAGGATTGCACAATAAGAGACACAGATAATAGGACTAAATAGCTAAACAAAATAGAAAACAGAGAATGGAGAAGCAAGAGAAACCTAAGCTTTTTAGAGCTTCTGAATAATTAAGGTTTCCAACTTATGATATATATATACTGTATTTAAATCTCTGCATTGGGCTGCCATACGTCCAGATTTTCTTACTGGGATTTCAAAGGTGGGATTGATGTCTGGGGGAATTTCCAAAACTCAACCATTTGGGGGTTTTCAAAAAAAAAAGGGCTCAACCAGGAATGTTCTGGTTTTTACTTTTTGGAAAATGGCAACCCAACCCTATCTCTGGGATGCAACATAAACATGTGCCAAAGCTTTGCACACCTTTAGTGTGTGTGTATAACTCCTTTGCTCCACCTCTGTAAAGTGAGCCTCATATTTTGGCATTCATTCAATGAAGAGAAAAAATATGGCCATGAAGAGGGAGATCTGGGAGGGGAGGAGGAACAGCTCGTTGAGAACCATATGAATAACAATGAATATCCAATGTAATATTATTTCTAAGTCATATATAATTATACCTAATAATAGCTTACTTGACCTCTATCTGCTGTTTAAGAACACTGCTGAGCACTTAAAGTATTTCCTAGAAAACTTAAAACATTTACTTGTGAAAATTATAGTACTGCAATTACAAATTAAGACTTTCACCCACATTTGCACATCTGAATTATGGAAGGCAAAAGATAGGAATATGGTCAGGTGGAGCAACGAAAACAATCTCTCCTCAACTGGTATATTTATTCTTGCTCCCAAGTTCGTGTTTAAGGGCTTTTCTACGCTTACCATTCATAGTAGAATTGTTTCTGTCTGCCACAAAATGTCGGCATCATTCATCTTGCAATCTGTACTCAAAAACCCGCTTCTTCTTATCCTGCAAAAAAATAAATTTAAAAAATCCAACTTTTGTTAGAGATCTTGAAAATGGATCCTCCTGGTTTTCAGTTGTGTGACATACGCAGAAGCATCATCCCAGATTATGTGTGGAGGGATGTGGATTGGTGGGCATGGTGTGGGAGATGTCTGCTTCATGCTACCTCCACCTGAGCAGTCCAAGCTGTCAGTTTACGAGCTCTGTTCAGAGAAGAACATAAGAAGGGCCTGCTGGATCAGACCAATGGCCCATCGCAGCACATTGTTTTCACAATGGCTAACCAGATCCCTGTGAGACAGTTCAATATGCAGGTGCTTTCCTTTAAAGCCCTAAATACTACGAGTCTTGTATATCTCCTATATGTGCCTCCTTGTTTGCTGCAACAGACTGGAGGGGCCTCCATGTTCCATAGCTGCCAAGTCTCCCGCTGAAAAATGGGGGATCAGCAGCGGCGCGGCACCGGAAGTCGTTTCTACGCATGTCCGGACATGCGTAGAAGCGACTTCCAGTGCCGCGCTACGCATGTATGGGCACCGGAAATCGGGCGGCGCCAGGACCCAACATGGAGCCTCCCTGGCAGGTAGGAAATCTGGGGGATTTACGGGATTTTTCCCAATCCGGGCTGCCAGCGGGAAATGGTTTAAAATACAGGGGTTTCCCGCGAAAAACGGGAGACTTGGCAGCTATGCCATGTTCACTTATTCACCATGTTGTATTATTCAAGCGTGTGGGGCAGAACCTTATCAGTTGTAGCACTCACACTTTAGATTGCCCTTCCAAGAGACAAAGGCATATCCTGCAATGTTTCATCACCAGATCACAGATTTATTAGGAAGGGAGGCATCTCTCATTCATTAGAATATTGACGCCAATGTGGAAGTCTTCCCCGTTGGCTAGATTTTGGCTTGTCATCTAATTACTATGTGTACAATTGTTATATTTCATGTGACTGTTGGTTTGCTTTTTGTTGTTGTTTGATTTGGGGATGATATGAATTTTAGCCTTGAGTCAAAATACCAAAAAATGAGGCAACATGTCGACCAATTCAAACAGGCGAAATATAACTCCATTAGCAATGATTTTTAGCCTTGGCTGTATGTTACTTCAGGTACTTTCAAAGCTGAAAATGTGACTGATTAGCTTTATGAATTAACTGAATCAGTGCATGTATGCGTGCATGAATGAATGAATGAATAAATAAATGAATAAATAAATAAATAAATACTATCACCCACCTTGAGCTTTACAAAGCAAGCTATTGCAAATCTTAAGAAATAACCAGGAACACACACCGATACCTTAAAAGTTAACAGATATGTATTCTCCCATTGTCTTTAGCTATTATTTCACATATCCTGGCATATATTTGATCCACAATCTTAAACTTCAGTACAGCCGCAAACATGCAAAGATTTTTCTTCTTCTTTGCTGTGTATAACAACACATTATTTAAATTCAGTCCAAATATTCCTTGTTCAGCAATATGCTAAGTTCTTTTATTACAACCTGAGCTGAGGAAGAGTGATGATATTGAGGAAGAATCAGTGGACAACTGAAAAGCCTATGACGGATTTCAAAGCTAGCTAGGGCCTAATTGGTTGAGACCCAGAAGGTTTTGGCGGGGGGTGTGTGTCAAACGTTACGATTCTTGCTCGATAGAAAGTCTTTTCTGAGTTACAACAGACAATCTTTAACATTGATAATGACATACAAACAATGAAACTGGTGTTTCTGCCAGCAGCGACAGAGCTACATGTTTTATATGTGCAAGGCAGTGGAAAGAAGTGTTATGTGAGTGGGGAGGGGGGGAAGAGAAGACAATCTAGATTTATTAAAAGACAGAAGCCTGGACATTGAAGAAAGAAAGAGGGTATCTTAACCTCAGAATATATACTCAATCATTCAAGTGATGTAAAAAGTGACCTTGTCTTCCTCGCATTACACTGGGAGAGAATGCATAAATTACACAACACAGCAGTATGATTTTATTTTGTGGGGTGTTTTTTTTGCAACAAAGCAATTTTCTGGAAGGTATTTAAAGTCAGATTCAAATTACTGGGGAATATCTCAGTGCGCTTTGTTTGTCCGTGGCATTGTCAGCTCTTTATGTCAATGCTACATAAAATTAAAATATACACTGTTGTGTGTCTAGGTGTGTGCGGCTTAGGATCCTTCAGAGGAATCCTTTCTCCCAGACTGAATAAAATGTAACAGAAGGAGGCTCAAAATGAAATTTTATAGCTGCCTGAAGTTCCTGATTTCCCTATTCTTTACTATGTCAAGTTGTAGCTGATATGTCCATACAATGAAGAGGGAAACAGGCAACGACAATGAGAAAAACAGACATGGGGGAGACGAAAAAAGAAAGCCCTAAATGGTATTGTATGGCTCATAATGGGTTCACTGAGCAGAGGTTACTTTCTTTCAAACTATGAATAATTTTATTATCTCAATTTGTTTTAACAGAATTTTGTAGCAAGGAGATTATTTTTGTGGTTGTTTCAAAAAACATATTTCTGTATTACGGATTCACCATTGTTTGCCTTACAATTTTTGTAAGATGTAGCTTCAGCAAAGCATAAAAATGCAATAAAAATCTATATTGTTTACAACCCCACCTAGTGGTCTTCTGTTTCAAATTTTAACAGTAATTATGCATTGTGTATTATAGGCATTCCTCAGTACTCTAAAGCTTTCTAGGTTTTTTTATTTTTAACATTCTGTAAACATTTTAGAACTAAAAGAATGGATTTTAGCAAAAATGTTCTGGTAAAAATACCTTGATCACACACTATATCTGTTTAATACTGTTGTATTTTCCTTTTCTTCAGGGCTTTTTGGGTCAATGTCACAACAGCACAAGTTCATTGAGATTCAAACATCATAAAGAAATAAAAGAAATATATATACCTTAGGTGAGATAACAACCACCTATTGCAACTTTTAAAACTGTCATTTGTCTGACTCCACATGTTGCTTTCATGGTAAGAGCTCACAAGGGAATTTCCTTGGCTCAAGGAAAAGATGATGGGCAGTGGCTCAAGATAGGAGGAGAAGGAAGTCAAAGTATTAAAAGTGTATTGTAGTATAGTAACTACCGGGTTACAACTGACAGGTCAGCTGGAAGTCGATACCAGGAAAATTAGTAGAACAGACTATTAAATGGTTGGCCTGTGAGCACTTAGAAAATGATGCTGTGATTGCTAGGACCCAGCATGGGTTTCTCAAAAACAGGTAATGCCAAATGAATACCACTTCATTTTTTCTTTTTTGATAGAGTTACAAGCTTGGTGGATCAGAGGAATGCTGTGGACGTAATGTTTATTGATTCCCGTAAGGCTTTGGACATCATCCCCCAAGGTATTATTGTGGATAAACTGGTAAAATGTGAGCTGGAGTTAGGTGGACTTGTGGCTGGTTGACTTACTCAACCAAAAGAGTGCTCATTAATGATGGTTCGTCATCCTGGAAAAAAGTACCAAGTGGGGTGCCGCAGAGTACTGTCCTGGGCCCATTGTTGTCCAATGTCTTTAATTATAAATGATTTAGATTAAGGAATTGAGGGGATGCTCATAAAATTTGCAGATGACACCAAACTGGGAGGGGTAGCAGAAGACAGAATTGGGATTCAGATGACCTAAACAGTTTGGAGAACTGGACCAAAACTGACAAAATAAATTTCAACAGGGACAAATGTAAGATTCTACACTTAAGCAGGAATAACCAGCTGCGCAAATGTAAGTGTCATGAACCTTGCAGGACAATGGGAAGAGGATTCCAGCGAGGGGTGTAGCTGGGACTGGGACACACCAGGACAAGCTGGGAATGGGGAAGGAAGTACTCACAGGGTGACAAAGGTTAATCCACAGGAACCAGGGCAGCAGGACCCATTGCCAGAGCCAGAGTGGCCCCTGTCCACACGAACATAGCAGGCTCTAAGGCGTAGGGAGCAGCGAGAGTGGTGCTCTAGCCTGAGGCAGGCAAGGGCCCACAGGCCAGCTCCCTAGTTGGCCAGGTGGGGCTCGCTAGCTCTGGGAGGAGGAGTGTGATTCCTCAGCTTGAGTAGGCTTGGAACAGGTGAAGGTCACATGCGTCATCAAGTCAAGCAATCAGGACAAGCTGGAATGTGTGCAACGGCAATCAACCAAGATGATAAAGGTTCCAGGTATGTTTAGCCTGGAAAAGAGGAATCTGAGACGAGATATGATGGCCATCTTCAAATAGCTCAAGGGCTGTAACATGGAAGGTGGAGTAAGCTTGTTTTCTTCTGCTCTGGAGGACCCAAACCAATGGCTTCAGGATACAAGAAATGAGATACAATTCCAGTACAGATGCAGATGGAGAAGATATCCTTAAAAGACTTGCAGAAAGAGGAAAGTATTCAGTAGGTGCTGAAAAGAGAACAGGAACAGTGTCTGTCTAATTTTAAAATGCAGGGAACCCTCAAAAAGGTAGGCAATACCCAGAGATGGCTGGGCCCGTTTCATCACCCGAGGTGGTTTCCAGCTTGGTATTGAGATCTCCTGGAGATCTTGCTGGAAGCCACTGGCACCACTTCTCGCTTCTCTGGCAGTTGGCAGGGGCACTGCCTCTTGAGATTTTGCTGTCTGAGGCGGCTGCCTCAGTCTACCTTATGTGTGGGCTGGCCCTGGTGCTACCACACTGGAGACCAAATTCCTATTGTACAGAATGGACCTCCTGATATATAAGGAATGATATGATCTTTCAGGTATCCTGGTTCCGAGGGCTATATAAGTGATACTGAACAGGAGTAGGGGTTGTCAACCCAGTTGCCCCATGTCTCCTTCAAACAACTATCACTTTACAACAGTTTTGCAAGGAAGTAGGGAAAAATATCCTTAAAAGCCCATTTTGCAGGGAGCAAATACATTTGCAAAACACACCCCATGAAAAATTGCCAAAAGTGCATGTTTTACATTTGCAAATGCATCTACACCCCTTCAACACATTTACCAATTAGAAATCAATATCTAATGGGGCAAAAGTGGGAACATGAAGTGAAGTGTAAGCAATCTAATGGAATTTACATTCTTATATCAGCCCATTCCATGAAAACAGGGCTTGGACTTTGTGCCAAGATAACACTATTTTTACACCCAAGAGCAGCTTGAACTTATAACCTGGATAAATTACTTATTTTGCATGTTTGATTCTGTTTCTGTCAATCATAGAGAGCAACAAGGAACACTGAAGCTTTACCTCTTGATCACTAAGTGGCCACTTAACACATTACTCCCCCAAAAGAAATGGTTCAGCAAAACCAGAGAATAAAAGGAGACACAAGTTTGCATAATGTTGGCATTTCCTAATTCAGTGTATAGATATAAATTTTAAAGTGACTAATTTAAACGGAAATATATATTAGCATAATGAGCAAGGCTATATGACCAAGTGACCTGTGGGCTTGCTTAATCTGCAGGCCAGGGTTTGTTAATGGGAAGCTTCAAGACCCTCTACTCTTCATACCTGCCTTGGGTAGCTTCTTCTGACATGACCTTAAGTTAATAAAAATAAAAATAATTCAGGCAAGCCATGTCTTGTAGAGTTGACTCGCTGTTTCTTACTGTTTGATTTAACTGGGTGTGGTGAAAGTTTGATTATTATTTTTTTAATTAGTAGGCTGCTTTTAATCTGTGCTTTGTTTGAGTGGCTAGTTTTGTAATTTATGGGGTTTGCTTCTTATTGATTTTAATGATTAATGTAAGACATTTAATATTATGGTAGAAAGGTGGGGTTACAAGTAGATTAAATCAATCGTGTATGCTTATCTTTTGGCTGCTGTTTCTTGCTAAATGTGTAGCATTAGAACCTTCTTGTTCATTACTTCAATATCTCTGCTTTCTTAAGGACTCTGGCTTCTCTACAAATAAGACTTTTCAACCTTCAATTAATTCTTTTCTACATTCAGATTTAATTGCTTTTTTTAAATACATTCCTCCACTGCCTTCAGATGTGGTATCAACTGATCAATGTATGATGTTATATTCTCTACCTCCTCAACTCTTTTTTACCATTCCAAACTTCTGTGTTAGCTTTATCTAGACCATTTATACTCTTCATTGCATTACTTCTAGTCCCATATTCAAAGCTTTGCCTCCACTTCCACGCTTTTCTCCATGCTTTCCAGGCATGATCCCCGCTTGCAAGCTCCTTATCCATTTTTTTTCTTGCTCCAGAGCTTTCCTCGTGAAAACCTGCTCTTTACCACTGAATCAGAAAACCCCAAATTGCTGTTTGTTTTAAAGAGCAGGCTTTCGCAGGGAAAACTCTCGGGTGAAAAAAGAGTGCTTGGACACAGCTTTAAAGCACAGGTCTGTACACGGAAAGTGTGGAGCAAAAAGTGTGGATAAGCCCCAAGTCTCCCCTGGAATCATGCTGTTATTAAATATGAAGCACAACAAATACAAGGCCCAAAGTATCAAGCCACAGTCAGAAGGCCTTTTGCATCTCTCCATTCTTTGGTGGGCTTTCCAAGTCTTTACTAGACAATCCTGTTCTATTTTCCCACATGGCTCCTCCATCCCTATTTTTCATTCAGCATTGACACAAACGTAATCCAAAAATATGAAAACAGACCCCGAAATAAACCAGAAAGCATTTACCCCCATCCTCACTAATGAATGAATATCTACCGGTAGTTCTGTGACGCAAGACCAGCTCCATTAGGCCTTCTCTCCATCAAATGGCACTTGCCATTGCTAGTAGCTGCCCCAGCAGGCTGCTGCAGTGGGAGAGATGGGAAGCAGGGCCATTTCACCAGCTCTGCTGAAAATTCTGTTCCATTGGGCACCTCCTGTCCTTGAACTGTTACGATTCCAGTTGGTCATTCATTAAAAGTCTTTGTGGGATGGTCTAAGGCAGGCATGGGCAACCTTGCCCCTCCAGATGTTTTGGGACTACAATTCCTATCATCCCTGACCACTGGTCCTGTTAGCTAGGGATCATGGGAGTTGTAGTCCCAAAACATCTGGAGGGGGCAAGATTGCCTATGCCTGGTCTAAGGCTAAGCACTTTCTCCAAGCCAACTTCTCCATCACTTTCTTCCAGCACACAAACATACTTAATTCTGTTCTTTACAGACTACATTTTTCTAATGAATAATTGCTGTTCAGTCACCTTGAAATCTTGTTATTCTGTGAGGGTCTACCTAGAAACATTTTAATCTATTGTTTATGGTGGTATATTTATTATATGTATATCCCACCCTTATTCTAAGAAGCTTCCCTCCACCCCCATATATTTTATAACATAATGAATGGCTGTAACAAACTTTGCAAAGAATAAGTCCATGACCTATAGAATATACAATAATAACTATTTTATGTGATTATGATTACTTGGTTATTATTGTATATTCTATATCCCATCCTTTCATAATATGTTATAAAAATGCATAATGTTCATTTAGTAGCTTGTGTTTATTCTTTTGGATCTATTGCTTGGTCTGGAAATATAGTTTTGTCCCCCCCCATTCTCCCTTCTATCCCCCCCCCCAAGCCTGTGAGAGAGGCAAGGCAGGCTAATATATCTTGATTGGCTAAAGGTCACTGAGTGATCTTCATGGCTGAGTGGGAATTTGAACCTGGGCCTGCCCAGTCCAACATCCTGACTGCTGCACTGCACTGGCAATAAGTATAATTACATGGAAAGACAAAACACCTTGTACTGTCCCTGCTCCCTTCCATGTGCAGTTCATAAAATAAATTGCAAACAGGCTACCTGCTCCCATTCCCCCTTGGTTTGACTTTGCCCAATTATCTGTTTTAACTGATGCAAAGTTCAATTTCTTATATACTCAGTTTTGGAAATAGAATTGAAAGAAAGCCCTGGTAGAGAAAGATATAATTTTGGGGGGGCAATTTGTTAGAATTAGTGTGAGATGGATGTATCCCTTATGAAACTTACCAAACTGAAATAGTACAAAAATTGCTAGATAAAACAAACTTAATTTCAAACAACCTCAGCATTTTATATTAAGGTTACAGAGAGAGCTTCAATTTCACATCGGAGTTGAAGTAACATCAGAGTTGAAGTAGACAGTTTCTCGTTCTTGTGTCTGTAGGTAAAGGTTGTGGAAATTACAGTGAAACTCCCAATGTGTTAAGCTCAAATCTCTGCAGACACTCATCTCAGTGGGAATGACTATTGCCATAAATCCTTTATTTTAAGTGACCTCCATCTTTGTAAGGGAATGTGCCTTATTTTACAAGATCATCTCTATAGGACATAGCGAATGTTCCTTATTCCAGTAAACCCCCGTTTTCCAGCACTTGGTAGAATTTAACTTTATTAGAGAGTCCCTTACTAATTTTTCAAAGAAAGTTTAATCTCTCACAACTGTATTGCATTGGGATCCGGTGTAACGAATTGGAATTCTAGTGCTAAATCGAAATGGTTTAGTAATCACAAGCACATTAGTACTGGGTAAAAGGATCAGTATTGCATACGTGTGAGTTCTCCAGCTTATCTTTATATTGCACTAGAATCCAAAGTTAACACATTCTAATCTTCTAAACAGAAATGGCTTAGCAAACTACACACACAGTTGTGATTGAGCAGAAGGATAAATGTAACATATTTGTGTGTGTGTGTGTGTGTGTGTGTGTCTGTGTCTGTGCAGAGTCTGAATTCTTTTTATGTATCTTTATCTTTAAAATAATTGATTCAAATTACCATCACAATTGCACGTTAATCCTATGCAGTATGCCTTTCTGTGAGTAAAATGCTAGCGTAAAAAGCCTTGCAAGAGAGTGCAGTATCATTAGCTACATTTTTCTCCCTTTGTATCATGCATATGTTAAAATGTATGCTAATAAGATCTAAGAAGCTTTGGAAGTTTTATGCATGAACTTTGAAAAGGCTGTTTTCCCAGTTCACCACAGACAAAAGAACAACACACAAGCTATTTAGTATTTAATATTTTCCAAGTAGAAAAACACTCCAGTTAATTATGAAAAGTAATAATTCCACTGCCACTTTGTATTTTAAATCATGCATTTTAAAAACTGTTGAGCACCCTAAAGCACTCTGGTAGTTAATGTGAGAAGAAAGCGGCTGTAAAAGATCTTAGCGTTTCGCAATCCCCAATCTGTTTCAAGTATCTAGAAATATATTTACAACGAGACGCACAACCAAATACCATGGCGAATCTGATAAATAATTGGAATTTGCTTCTATGGTTTTAAAGGTTTCTAAATCTACTGCACCCAATGAAATGTATTAAACTGTGCAATTATCATGGGAGTATTAATACTTGGAGAAAAATCCAGTTCCCTGCCACATCCTTGACACACACTCATGTGTGTTCTCACTGCCCTCTCTGTTGCCTCTCTTTTATGCATGGAGTGGAGCTGTACACGTCTGTGAGTGTTATACAGTATGCTCTCAGTGGTGTATGTAAGGAACTGACTGGATCATCCCTAGAGTATATTTAAAGCACTGCACATTGCTTTTTATTAACATTCCTTACAACCCTGTAAAGCTGGTCGACAAGGAAGGGGAAACTGAAGTTCCATCAGTGTTTATAGATGAACTGAGATTTGAACTACCAACATTCAGCTCCTGGAGCTCTGTCATGCTTATACAGTACCAACCATCTGGCATTGGTTTCCCCGGTGCTAGTCTTGTGTTCAGCAGATTTAGATGATTCTGAATTCTTTTTAAGCAGGTTCCTAGAAACAAAATACTTGCTAAGTTGTGTAGATCAAACATGTTGGCCACAATTCAAGCCCTATTGATTTCAGCGGTTCTTGTGGCTACAACTGCACTGGATTGTGACCACTAGCGGTAAATTCACATAATGTTATACACAATCTCTGATATAAAAGGTCAGGTTGGTAAAGTACTCATAGCTGCCAAGTTTTCCCTTTTCTCGCGAGGAAGCCTATTCAGCATAAGGGAAAATCCCTTTAAAAAAGGGATAACTTGGCAGCTATGAAAGTACCATGTATACATATTTTACTGGCCATATCAACATCCATCACATGGAGCTGGTATTGAATTACTAAGCAAAATAGGATATAGTTTTGGCTGAAAGTAATCATAGCTTTGCAACCACTTTCCACCTTCTACTTTTGAAAGGCAAGATTAATACTGAAGGAATGGCCCACTTGTCAATTTATATAGATTCAGGAATGGACAGAAAAATGCTAAATACAGGTTGAAATCCGACTCCAGAAATCCAATAAACTAATCCATTAGGTATGGTTTACTAACCTGAGTAAACGTTTCAAGAACAGTTCCACTATCTTGGCAACCAGCAATATATCAAGAGTAGATTTTGCCACTAAGGGTTAGTGGCTAGGAAATTAGTAGCTGTACTTATGCGGGGGGTGGGGGAGAGGAAAGCAAAACCGGGGGGGGGGATCTGTAATTCCTGCTAAGCTTTCCCTAAGTCTAAATAAAATTAATGGAAAATATTTATATTTCAATATAAATGTAATCAAATAGGTTCACTTTTCATATAATTTCATAAATATGAATGTTGAGGTAACTGTAATTGGAAGCAATGAAGGAGAACTAAGCATACTTCATTTGTGCAAAGATTTAAAGATGAAATGTATTAATTGATTTTGAGACCTGAAACGTGTTCGGTTAACATGCACAAGGCACAGCAGAGTTTATACTAATATTAGTAACTTCCAAATGGTATTACGCTAACAGAGAAAGAAAGAAATAAAAACCAACCATTGATACAGCATCAGCTATCAAGTACATTTCTAAATAAAAGTGTGATATCATTCTATCCAAGAGCAAGTGGACAAAAAGTGAATACGTTCTGGAACTCTTTCCCAACAGTTGTCTGTGTCTGAGATTCAAATGCATTTACATGCTGGTCTTTGTTAACAGCAGTAAATACCTCATGGTTGCCAGGAATACCTTATTTTGCAATAGCCTTGCCTAGCTTTGGCACTGTGGATCCCTTCGGCACATAAAAGAAGTTTAAAAAATATTGCAAATGATGGTTTGTGGAGATCCTGCTCTCTGACCTTTATCTGCATTTAACAACAGCTTAAATTCCACATTTTCTCAGCATAGCAATCACACAAAAGTCTACTAAATAGGCCCCTAGAAGCTGCTATTCAGACTCTGAGCGTTGCTCCCATTGTAAGCTTTTTCTCCCACATTTGGTTGTTTTAGGAGTAAAGTGTTACAGCATCTCTCGCTTTATTCAATTGAAGCCCTTTTTCTCTTTCAACTCTTTTAATGGGGGAGTACAAATGCTGGTAGTCTTTGTATATTTTCCTTCTGTTGTCTTTCTTCCTAGTAAAAGTAAGCCAGCAGTTAGAATACCAGCAATATTTATGTTTTGTTTGGAGCAACTGGGATAATTTCAAAGTAATTTTGGTTTTTAACATATATACACTGTTTATCTGTAGTTTGAATAAAAATCTTTTCCCATCCGCCCAGATAATTAAAGAATGACTGGATTTTTTTATTTTAAAAAACACACAGCTTGTGTCCAAGCCTATACCTTATTATGGCTGAGAATAATATTGATTTTTTTTAAATAATGCTAAGCAACAACAAATATTTTAATGACCAGAGGGAAAAACTGGCTATGGACCGAGTTAGTGTTGTTGTTGTTTTAAAAAATATATAAACTGGAAGCATGCGTAGCTTATATTTCCTTTATGTTGCAGAGAAAGCTATGCAAATACTGTGTTCAGTATATACTTTTCTAGTTTAGAAATGTTTTCCCCAAAACAGAGAAAGAGCAAAAAAGAAGCAAAATAGGAATATGTTACTTTTTGCCACTAAGCGAGTTTCAGAAATTTGGTGAATGTTGATTTTTGCTGGTAATTCATAAGATTTAAAGACAGCAAGAGGAATAATTAATTTATATGTAAATAAAAAAGACAGTGGGGCCTTCAAAGAGTTAGCCTTGTTTCCACCAGTTCTCTGGACAGCTGTTCACCATATAAACCTATAAACCTTCTCCTACCTACTTGGCACAGTAATTTAATGATGGAAATGCCTGTAAGTGCTGACATGCCTGACAACTCCTCTGTTTATTAAAACAAAGTGCTACCTTATCCCCACCACAGATAGATCCTTAGTGAGTCTTGTTCTACATGGAGCACCAGCACACAAGGCTAAGGATTCCCTGGTACCTGTTGTGGGAAAACATAAATTCCTGAATGTAGCTAAGAGTAAAGATTAAAGAAAAGAAGCTTGGGTTCAGAAGGGTCTTGTCGGGATGGTAGGGGACGAGCCGCTTTGTGGCAGGTAGGTCACTATTGCTTTCCTGGAGGAGTCCTGTGGTGCATAGGTCCCTGCCAGTGTGCTTGCACTGTGCTGACCTTCCCATCACCTTGTCCCTTCCTGTAAGCAACAGTGACTCACCTGCTGGGAGGCCAGCATAGTGGCACTGCCCTACCTGGTGAGCTACTTCTGAGTGTACTTTCATAGCATTTCCTCCACAGCCAAAATGTGGAGACGAATCCTTGCCCCACTGCCAGTGATCGTTTTCTTGCTCTAAACGGAGGTAATCATCACAAAAGAGATGGGGGAAGAAAAAGGAAAGGAATCACTGGGGTGGAAGTAGGTTGTGTATTGGTTGTGGGGCAGTCAGGTCAAAGACGGTTACTTCAGAGTTCAGTTAGGTGTTTGGAAGCAGGTAGGGGAAAGCTGGTTGCTGTTCAACCCCTGTTTTGTGCAGGTAGGTACTCCTTTGTAGACTTTGGTAGATCCAGTGGGAGTGCTTGAGGCCCAAGCCGCAACCTTGGGTAAAAATCCTCTATTCCCTCTTGAATCCTGAGTTTTCATTCTCCACCACCCCAGTCTTTTATAGAAATTTGTTCATACCTGATAGGTCTATAACACAATTAACAAAGCAGGTCAGTCATCCTTTTTAAGCAAATGGACCAGGTAGAGGCTCATTTAATTGGTTATAATAATAGTTGCTGTGTGCAGAACCAGAGAGTTTGCCAGGAATAACAGATGCTCCTGAGGAAGAATCGCATATGATTTGAAGCTCGGGAGAGAGCAACAGTCCCCTTTGCTGACCTTAAACATCAGTGTTATATGCTACCACTTGTGAATTGTGCCAGATGCCTAATTAAAACTTTTAGTAATATCTACTATCATACAGTATTATGGATATACAATGCTGTCAGGACGTCTGTGCCAATCTTGGCACTGTGTGTGGATGTGCGTTTCAGAGAACATTGATGTGCTGGCTTTAGGGGGGGGGGGACAGGGGAGACTTGGGGGCCCTGCAAATCTTGTACAAAACCCTGCCTGTCTTCTTTATAGTGTCAGGCTGCCTTGTCTTTTAATGCAGCAGCATTGCAGGCAATACTTAAAAAACACAAGCAGCAAGGCTCCCACAAAAAAATTAGCTGATGGTGTACACCACCTTCGTCTTTTCAGCCAGGACAGAAGTCAAATTGTTGCTTTACCACTAAATTGTAACTGAAGAATAAAAGACCCTGAGTAAAAGGCAAGGTAATAACCACTAACCATGCAAAAGAGTCTGGAGAACCGAAGAAGTAATGAACCAAATCGACATATAACTTGGAAAAGAAAACTTGGAAAGAAAGGAGGTGGAAAATACATGTTATGACAAAAGGTTTTATCTATAGGATAATGGAATCACACATATGAGCAGAATATTAATGAGGACAAAAATTAAAATTGATACTTTTCATTTTCTGAAAATGTACCGGTAAAATGCTTGACTAGTTCATGCTTTTCTGCCAAAGTCCTCCTTTCTGGAATTTGCAAATGCGTATAAACTGATGAAATAAATACTTTATACATTAAGATTGCTGCATTCAAATAAATATGTATGTTTTCCTTCAAACTGAAATAGGTGAAAAATGGTTTCAGTTCACTGCTCAACCAAAGGTTAATGAGCTATTCTACATTTCAAACTGAATACAGTACAGTGGTACAGTACCTCGGTTTAAGAACAGCCCTGTTTACGAACAATTCGGTTTATGAACACCACAAAACCGGAAGTAGTGTTCCGGTTAGTGAACTTTAACTCTGTCTACAAACAGAAGCTGAAGAGTGGAAGGGCACCGGTGGTTGGAGGCCTCATTGGGGAAAGTGCACTTCGGTTTAAGAACGGTTTCGGTTTAAGAACGGACCTCCGGAACAGATTAAGTTTGTAAACCGAGGTACCACTGTATATGGATATGAAGTTTTGAAGGTGCCATCAGATACTGTATCAAGGAATGGATTTGGTGGTTGGGAGTTCAGATTCCTCTGTGCCGAACTTCACATTATGTTAAAGATACCAAAATAAGCAACTGGTTTATGATAAGACCTATATAAAAATAACAGTGTATATGCAGATTGTGAACAGAACACATGGTAAAGAATTTAAGATATATTGTGTAAATACGGTATATGTTCCAAGAGAAAATATTGACTTGAACATATTTACACTCCCAGGGTGTAATATTATGATAGCCATATTTTTGTATCATTGTAAAGAAGAAAAACATACATATATTTGGTAAGAGGTTTGTATAAAGTTTGACTTCTGTGCTAAAATACTAAAGGTGGTTGTAAAAGGTTCCTTTCTAGGCCCATAATTTTGTTTTTTCAGATGTTAACAATGAGAAAAATGAGTCAGGTTTAAGATAATAATTTGAGAAAACTGATTCAAAAAATACAGTATTTCATCCCACTGGAGTATTGAAAGCACATCTTTTTGAAACTTTTAACCAAGGTTAAACTTACTAAGTACGTTGCTGGTAAATTTATAAAATATCAAAAGGATTTAAAGCTTTCATATTAAAACTTGGTTTAGAACTAACAGAGCAGTATTGTACATAAGATCCTTCAGCTCAGGGATATGGTAGAAACCCTGCCCCACTGATAGAATGTGAGATAACGCATGGCAGAACATCTATAGAACACTCTGCTGGTACACTCTACTACTAAAGATAAGCCAAGACAGCTACAACAGGGCAGTAATGGGGAACAAAGCATTACTGGAGATAAGAACCAATGCTACATGCTATACTCTCCCAGATCATTACTATGTCCCCATTGGGTACTTGACACCAATTGGGACTGGTAGGGCAGGGAGCCCAACAGTAAGTGAAGAAAGCCACCAAGAGACAGACTTGTATGGGTAGAGATGATTCTTAAGATTCTGTAGTCCTGGGCCATTTAGGACTTTAGAGGTCAGAATCAGAACTTTGAATTGAGACCGTAACAAACTAGTGGCTAGTGTAGATCACAGAGTATTAGCAGGGCCTTTTTAAAAAAGACAGTACAGGTACTCACTGGAACAGAATACCAGCAATTCTCTCTCACTCACTCACTGCCTATAGCTGGCACCTATGCATAGCTGTGAAGTTCTCCCTTTTTTAAGGGAAATTCCCTTATGCTGAATAGGCTTCCTCATAAAAAGGGAAAACTTGACAGCTATGCACATATGGCACATTTATCAATATTTGAGTACCAGAACCTCACTTTTTACCAAAAAAAAGCACTGTATTATCAGACTTGTATGTTTTGAACTGCCAGTTGGCACCCTGGATGTCTATCTGCTTGTGTATGTCATCCCACCAGGGTGCGTAAGGCAGTTTAGGTCCCAAAACTAGATTTGAATCAGAACAACCAGTTTAATCAAATAAAGCCTGGAGTTGGTTTGCCACCATGTGCTTGAACATCTTGCCCAAGGAATTTACCGGTAACACAGGGTTGCCTTTTACTCTGCGTATCAAGTTTCAGCTTTCTATTTCTTATGGAAGCATTGTAACAGTTTTTGCACTGCTGTTTTGCACCATATTTTTTACTTCTTGTGTACCTTGAACAACAATCTGACTCACAGAAATCTACCACGTCAAGCTGCTCCTGGGTTGGAGATGTGTCTGCTAAATTTCTGTGTGCAAATTGGATGTTAGCAAAACAGGACTGGGGCCAGTAATTAATGAGTCAGACATTTGATGTCATCTTTATAAATATGATAAAAAAACCCCAAGGAATATGAGTCAAGGAAGTGACCTTGAGTTAGCAACTAACTACTTACAAACATAATAGCATTTCCCTCTCCTCTGATTGTATTTAGGACAAACATAGTATTTATTGAATGGCCTTTAGAGATTGTTTACAAGTTTGAATTTTAAATCCTAACCAATGAAATAAATAGCATGTTAAAATGTTAATGAATGGAGCTTTACAGTTTTTATGCTTGTTTATAATCCTGGTGCTTAATATTAGGCTACATTGTTGCTGTGCTAAAAAGTAGGTGGTTGATGATCTAATAGGGTGGATTCTGAATCTTGGGACAAACTTACCCAACCAGTTTCCTAAAGAGATGAAGGCTGAGCTTCAAACAAAAACTGGTATCTAGCTTGTGATAGAATCCTTTTCATCCTGCATGTAATGTTGCCATTATGAACTTTGATGCTAATTTGCATTGATTCAGAATTGTCAGAATGTCTCTTCCTTCAGGACTTCGGTTCTGGAAAAACAGGTTTAGTGGGACTATAGTTAAGCAAAGAGTGTGTCAGATTAGCTGGGAAATATTCTGTGTTCATTTTCTTGTTATTTGTGGAACCGTTTTTCAAAAGTGAGAAAGGCATTTACTTTAGCTTCTCTAATTCTGGTGACTATAATATATTCATTATAACTGTGATTAATGAACAAGCCTAGGTCATAAACCATGGCTGGATCCTGGCTTGTTTACACTAACCACCGTTCCCCTGAGTTTGCATATAATGGGAAGCTGTGGTTAATTTAAAAGCAGAAGTAAAAGCTTCTGATCTATTTGTGGCTGCACCAGAGCTGGTAAAGGGATAGGGAAATATGTGACTCTGAGGCTCATTCAGGTTTACTCACAGAGGTCTAACTCTAAACTATAGCTTAGAAGTGCATCTGAAAAAAATCCTACATATACAGTACTTGAGCAGTATGTTTAGGATATAGCAGCAATGCTGCTCTGATGTGTTTCTTTCTGACTACATAAGGTGAACTATTCCTACTTATCAGAATTTAGAAAGGAAATTTGGGATCCTAGAGCAGTGCCTTTCAGTGTTTCTACGCTGAGGAATCTTTTCTATATTGACTTATTTGTTGAAAAACGTATGGGCATCTGCTGTAAACCTCTGAGCATAGGAGAAGATTCTGAGCTTGTTCTAAAGTAAACAGCCAGATCAATATGAATTGAGGTGCATCCTAAAATTGCCAATATAATGATGCTGTTGGCCAAATCTATGGTCAATACAGACTACAGATCTACCTCATTTTTTAAATAGACCTCTGTGGTACATAAACTGGAGGCGGGGGCAAAAGAGTAATTTAGAGAGGCAGGCATACACTTAGAGTTAGGAAAAGGTGCTTCTGAGCACATCCTGCCCCCCCAGGAATGTTTTTACTACTTGAACTGAGCTTAACAGTCATTTTCTATGAAAATCCATGCCTAGCTTTTATCCAAGCATTCTTCATTTCAGCTGACGAATTAAGGAGGGAGAAGGTGTAGATTGGAAGTTTGGTCAGGTGTGGAAGATCCTACTCCCAAACACCATGACATTAAGATAGAGAACGGGGAGTGGGCTGTGATAGGGAGGGGAAGAGAAATGAATTTGGTGTTGAGCAATCTTCCCTAATATCCGTCTGGGTGCCAATCTTCTCTGCATAACAGTGTGCTTTGCTTACAATCTGCCAAAAACCAACCACCATATACTGTTGCCCTTTCTCCACGCATTAAGAACTTCTCTAATTCAGTAGGGCTGCAGTCCCGTAAAGTCAGTGTCACAGCTTGCTTCTGAGATGTGCAGAAGATTGCACTGTTGGGTTGCAATCCTACAAGCTCACCTGTTGTTGTTGTTGTTTAGTTGTTTAGTCGTGTCCGACTCTTCGTGACCCCATGGACCAGAGCACGCCAGGCACTCCTGTCTTCACAAGCTCACCTACATGAGATTTAATTCCCAGAGTGCTTCCAGGCGGGGACTTAATTTGCAAACGGGCCACTGGGGTATTTATATTGGGATAAATACGGATTAAAACGCTCTTGTGTGTTGTAGGGTGGGATGGGAGATGCAGTGTACTGTAGTAGTATTCTGACACCTCTAAAACAGCCGCGTGGACCCTGCACCATTTAATTCAACGGGTCTCACCGACCTTTACAGGTAGAACCGCCCGCGCGCGCACCCCCCCCCGGGAGTCATCCCAGCAAGTGACGTTCGTCATACGTCACACGCCCCAAGGGTAAGTGTGGCCCCACCCACAAAACCACAAAAGCACCGGCTCTTCCGCTTTCCCGGCAGCCTCCGGGCCCCTCCTCGCCACACATCGACCTCACCGGAGATAGTCACGAGATAAGGTGGGGTGGAGAGCGTTGTATGTGCGTTGACGCTATTTAAGGCTCCTGCTCTCGCGAGAGCAGTTTGGTGAGAAGCTCGCGGCGAGTCGGGGCCGTTGGCTCGGCGGTGATTGGCAGGCGGCGCTGGGTGGCTCCTTCCCTTCCCTCGACTCGGCGTTAAAGCGGCCGCCATTGTCGGATCAGCCAGCAGCTGGAGGAGGAAGCAGAGTCAGAGAGCGGCAAGCGGCGGTGAGCAGCTTGTGTCTCGCGTTCCGTGTCTCGTCTGGTGGGGTGTGGGGGCGAGGTGGGGGCGGTGCTCCGTGTCGGGGCTGGAGGCGAGGGCCCCCGTTTCGAAGCTGGAGTCTCCATCTTGTGTGAGAGTGAGTCGGCAGGAGCCCTTGGCCCAGTTCTCGTTTTCCCTTGTAGGGCTCTGAGGGACTGGCCTGACCCTGGAAACATCCTCCTTATCCAGCAGTCTTGATGGCTACGTATGCAGAAAATAAAAATAATTCCTCTCGGGCAGGCGAACCTTTTTTCCTTTTCAAATGCTTCCCAGCCATGCAGTCGAGGAGGTGAACTGGAAATTCTCACAGGCTTTCGCCCCATAAGTGTGCCAAGAAAAAAAAAGGGACGGGAACATGCAGACTCGTATTACTGGTTTTCAACTGTAGCACCGTAAACATAACATAACAACAACAACACACGGAGTACATATTAATTTGCATTGCCGGTTGCAAAAAGTAACAGTAGGGAAAGATACGCAACTAAGTTCATTGATTTAATTAGTCCTCTCCATAGAGATACATGTGTTATAGGGGTTGGCAATAACTATGCAGCCTCTAATACCGCCCCCCCAAACCCTCGACCTGTTGTTAGGACATGCAGTACTTGTGCTTGTTTCCGTTTTTCTTCATCACCAGGTTTGTGTCTTGCACTTGCTTCCAAGGTGTGTACCTGGTGTTATTCACTATGTTATCCATGTATCAACTCTGTGACATAGGTAAGGCTGAGAGTGATGATGGGCGTTGGAATTGAGGTCCAGGTCTCCCTAGCCCATTTCCAGTTCTGCATCCAGTGCATCCCTTAGTTTCTTAGCAGCATTTTCTCGTCTTTGATTACTTATGTCGAATAAATGCTCTGGAACAGGCTTTGACTGATGTAGCCTTTACGACATTGCCTTTCTCTTCCTCAGCTATGTCCCATGGGGCAGCTTGACACAGATTCTGGGGCTGCTCTGATTTCCCCCCCAGAAGCTAATGGAAAGATCCTTGTTCTAGTTTCTCCATTTCCCTTTTCTCGTGTCCCATTGAGTGGCACTTTGCTCCCACATCCTTGCAGACTGATTCCTCTTCTGCAAGGGGGTTACAGAGGCCATTGACCTAAAATTGTCAGCAGCCTCACAGGGCTGCAAATTTTACATGCATCTGCATCACTTGGTGAAGTTGCCCACAGATGACTACTGTGTCACCATTGAAAAAGTATTGTGTTTAAGGTGGCATAAGCTGATAAACCTTGGGTTGTGGTCTTTACTCAGAAATGGCTTTTAATATATGAAAATCTTGATGTTGCAGTGATGAACATGAATGTATAATTTGTTCTGTATTTACTGCAGTTATGTAATGTAACATTACTCCCCTGTTTAGGACATCCAGCTCACACTTTAAAAGTGGCCTGAGAGAACAGTAAGTTTTGTTTCCTGCAGCCCATCCCGAATTAGTGCTAAAATTTGGAGTAGTGCAATCTTACTGGTAAACAGTTAGTTTAAACTGCAAGGAACTAGATCTGTTTTCAGTAACTGCTTTGACTAAGTTTGCTCGAGTAATGATGTTTGTCGTATGTGGGCATGTTCGTATTTGCCATGACTCGAGGATGAGAAGAATCCCTACATTGCTCCAATATGGCTGCAGTGACTTAATGGAAGTCTTGATGTTACATTGTTGTTGTTGTTTAGTCGTTTAGTCGTGTCCGACTCTTCGTGACCCCATGGACCATAGCATGCCAGGCACTCCTGTCTTTTACTGCCTCCCGCAGTTTGGTCAAACTCATGTTCGTAGCTTCAAGAACGCTGTCCAACCATCTCGTCCTCTGTCGTCCCCTTCTCCTAGTGCCCTCAATCTTTCCCAACACCAGGGTCTTTTCCAGGGAGTCTTCTCTTCTCATGAGGTGGCCAAAGTATTGGAGCCTCAGCTTCAGGATCTGTCCTTCCAGTGAGCACTCAGGGCTGATTTCCTTCAGAATGGATAGGTTTGATCTTGCAGTCCATGGAACTCTCAAGAATCTCCTTCAGCACCATAATTCAAAAGCATCAATTCTTCGGCGATCAGCCTTCTTTATGGTCCAGCTCTCACTACCATACATCACTACTGGGAAAACCATAGCTTTAACTATACGGACCTTTGTCGGCAAGGTGATGTCTCTGCTTTTTAAGATGCTGTCTAGGTTTGTCATTGCTTCTCTCCCAAGATGTAGGTGTCTTTTTAATTCTGTGACTGCTGTCACCATCTGCAGTGATCATGGAGCCCAAGAAAGTAAAATCTCTCACTGCCTCCATTTCTTCCCCTTCTATTTGCCAGGAGGTGATGGGACCAGTGGCCATGAGCTTAGTTTTTTTGATGTTGAGCTTCAGACCATATTTTGCGCTCTCCTCTTTCACCCTCATTAAAAGGTTCTTTAATTCCTCCTCACTTTCTGCCATCAAGGTTGTGTCATCAGCATATCTGAGGTTGTTGATATTTCTTCCGGCAATCTTAATTCCGGCTTGGGATTCATCCAGTCCAGCCTTTTGCATGATGAATTCTGCATGTAAATTAAATAAGCAGGGAGACAATATACAGCCTTGTCGTACTCCTTTCCCAATTTTGAACCAATTAGTTATTCCAGATCCAGTTCTATCTGTAGTTTCTTGTCCCACATAGAGATTTCTCAGGAGACAGATGAGGTGATCAGGCACTCCTATTTCTTTAAGAACTTGCCATAGTTTGCCATGGTTGACACAGTCAAATGCTTTTGCGTAGTCAATGAAGCAGAAGTAGATGTTTTTTTGGAACTCTCTAGCTTTCTCCGTAATCCAGCGCATGTTTGCAATTTGGTCTCTGGTTCCTCTGCCCCTTCGAAATCCAGCTTGCACTTCTGGGTGTTCTCAGTCCACATACTGTTGAAGCCTGCCTTGTAGAATTTTAAGCATAACCTTGCTAGCGTGTGAAATGAGCGCAATTGTGCGGTAGTTGGAGCATTCTTTGACACTGCCCTTCTTTGCTCCTTTGACTATTTGCTCCCTAATAATTTCTACTCTTGTGATGTTTTCCCCAAGACGGTCTTCTTTGTCTCAGGATGAGATAATTGCTAAACTGCAGATGTAAAAATTTTCCCCTCAGCAATTGCTTAATTAGATATGTTCTGTATGGAACAATGTGTGTTGCAAGTAGGTCTAAATCATCACGGCTGTTCAGTGTTGCAATAGTTTTTTGGAAGCAATATTGCAGGGAGGAAGTTAGGGAAGTTCTTAGAGCCAGCATCAATACCAGTGTTTTGTTGGTAAGCTGCAACTTTCTTTGCTGCAACTTCACTTTACCATCTTCAGAATCTGTTTGCCATGTCCTTTTCCTGCCATTGTAAACAGGGAAGGAGGTTGGCTTCTTTAGCTGGATATAGAGTTGCTTAGTTAAAGAGAGAGTTTTGTTTCCTTTTCCCTCCAGTTTTTACTTGGCTGGGGCCAAACTAAACATTATGGCAGCACGAGTGTGGGTGGGGTGGGAAAGATATTTTTATCCCAGTTGGGGTTACATTCTGTTTTGGAGACCACTGGGATGAAAATATAAGGGCAAAGCAGTTTGGTGAAGCACAGTGGTGTCCAAATCTTTTTCAAAGAAGGCCAGATTTGATGAAGTGAAGGGCCATGAGAGCTGACCAGAGGGCCAACCAATGTTGTTTACCTTTTTAAAAAGACATAGTAACTTTTAAATGGCAGCACTAAAATAGCAGTTCAGCAGAGGAAAAATGTTTAAAATGTAGTCATTGCAGAAGCAAACATAAGAAAAAATACAGTTCCTTAGAGTAAAACACAGTATGCAGAAAAAAAATCATAAATATATAGATTGAACTCCAGCTTTGAGCACACTGCATCTCTTGTTTGAATTTCTGCCCATCTAGTCCTCATCTAGTTTGGATTGGCGCACGGAAGCAGTCTTGGGATAACTGAGTACCTGATCTCATTGCCCAGTTTCTGTGAACTGTGGCTATGTTATTTTAACCCTGGCTTGAATCCTAAACAAAACATTATCTAAAAAAAACATTATCATGTGAATACAGCATGAGGTTTCATTACCTCAGACAAATATGCATGTTATGCCTTAAACTTTAGAGTGGAAGGTTATATGTGTATTCTTAACATAACCAAAAAATAAGAATGAGGAAGGTACTGAGGCCAGAAAAAGGAAGAAACTGGGTAGATACAACTGAATGTGCTCAAACCAGAAGGGCCTGCCTGATGAAACTTACACTGTGTGCACTTGCATACAAAACCATCAGTTATGACTTTTCAGAAGTTGACGGAAGAGTAATAGGAAGGGAGGAGGGGGCAGTCATCTTTTTAAAATATGCAAAAGGGAACCTAGGCAGATCATTACCATTTTTTGACAACTGTTGCCTGATGTAAATATGTTGAGTGAGCAAAAAGAATTTACCTTTGCAGTATAGCACACACTTGGCTTCTGATTGACTTTGGTATGTACAAATGTTAGCTTACTATGTGTCTAGGGCTGTGTTGTGTTGGCATACTAATGCTCCATGTGTAATGGCCATGGGTTGCATTTAAGCAAGACACTAAGCATGTGCAATGATTCTCAGGAAGTTCTTACAGTCTGAATGTGCAGTAATAACTGTACGTGAGTTAGAAAATCACAAAAAGCTCATTCTCACAAAGCCAGGTGAACTTGTCTGTGCACATTTGTGAGTTGATGGAGTACTGAAACAGCTCTGTGTGCTTGATTTTTCTTGTTTTTTTATTATGAAGTAAGCTACATTTCCACTCTGTTACAGACAGTGTATTTACTTTCAAGGCTGTATATCTTGTAAACAGCTTTCGAAATAGTTAATTTATTACCAAGGCTATATGAGCTTCTTCTAGATAGCCAGGTTAATAACTTTATTAGAAGGTAGCAGGTGCTCAGTATTGACCTTCCTGAAATTTTATTATGATACTTCAACATGTATGACTTTTCTACTCTTGCATACCACACATTTCAGAAATGCCAGCTTCTTTAGGTTTACTTCTAGTAAGTGCTCCCTTGTAGTTTTTAGCTGTGACTTGTCAAGCTTTGGCTAGATATGTACAGTATTTGTTACTCCAGTTCTATGAATAATGTCATCAGATGGGAATGGTCGTCATTTTTCTGATCAGCAGGTAAAACTGTATAGTAAACTGGAACCTCTTTGCCCCAAACTGAAACTACTGTGACATTAATTCCATGGCCACTTGTGCAATTTGGGGTGTTGTTCTTAAAGCCCCCAAACTTCTACTTGTGTTGTGTCTCTTCAAAAAAGTTCAGCAAGTGTTATAGCATTGTCCAGACTTGGATTTTGTTTCTGTTTAGCGATTGTAAGAAGGCAGTATCCATTACAGTGGACAAAATGATTAAGAGGCTGCAGTTTATTTCCAAGTTTCTGAGATGTATATACTTGCTTTGTACTTAGATTTAACCTTAATTTGTTGATCCTCAGGTTAGTGTACAAACATTTGTGCAAAGCTTGCTGTTACAAGCCATATGAATTCTAAATTTATAACTTGTATTGTTGTATTACTACAAAGAATATGCTCCATTATCTAATTGGAAATATAAATATTTTTTTCATATTGCATAGAATATGGAATCAAAGCCACCAAGAATTCCAAGGAGGATATCCACTCAGCCATCCAGTTCTCAAAGTGCTAGGACAGGAGCAGGAAATGGAGGAACCAGTTTAACTGACTCATATCTTACAAGAGAATCTTCACTGAGATTGGAACCTGGATGCCAAGTAAGTAGTATTTGATGGTGATACAGGCTGCATTCAGCTTCCGCTTCTGAGTTTCTGCTCAAGAACAAATTAGTGGACTTATTTGCATGAAAAGGGGATACCTTGCTATGTAAAAGAACTTTAACTAATCTGTTTAACATGTTAAGATATGATCATGATAAGGTGTCCAAACACATCTTCTGAAGCCTTGATAGATTTATTTAATACCAGAAATTCTGTCACTTGGCAGTTTATGAATGACACAGATCTCTTCATACTGATTAAACCTGGTCTATGCATTAGTCTTTTATACAGATATTAATGGTAACTTTTTATATTAGAACAGTGTTTCTCAAATGTGGGTTCCCTAGCTACTGTTGGACTACAACTCCACTCATCCTGTCAGGGGGACTCCCTATAGGGAGCCTCCCCCCATCATCCTGACCAGCACTTCGCCCAGCGAGAGCGGTAGCAGCAGGGCAGGAGGAAGTGGAATGGAGGAGGGAAGGCTCAGCGAGGTATTGGAGCCCTTGCACCGCTCCAGCCAACAAGTGGAGGAGGGAAGGCTCAGCCCCAGCACTGCCCTAGCCAACAAGTAGAAGAGGGAGCACAGCCTCTTCCGGTGCCTGAATTGAGGCGTGCGCCCAAACGCAGGGTTGGAGGGCGGCGTTTCGGGGTGCCCAAGCTTTTATGCTGGCCCAGAAGTAGAAGGGTGCCATTGCTGGATTCTGCGAGTGACTAGGAGGTCATGTTTTCTGTTATCTCTGCACTGTAAATAGTATGCACAATAAAACCCTTAAAGACAGAGCGGACTGGAGCGTCTTTACTCGGGAGTAGCCGCAACAATCCTCTGACACATCCCATACCACTGGCCCTGCTAGCCAGGGATGTTGGGAGTTGTAGTCCAACAACAGCTGGGAACCCAACTAAAAGTGCAATTCTCAAATGCACAAATCCTTTGTCTTGGACAAAGGAGCCTGAGTGACATAAAGTGTAAAAGAAGAAAAGAAAAAGGGGAATGAAGTTTACCGCTATTAGGCCTATAAAAAGTATGCTTATTGGTTTTGGATATCACGCATATCACAAGGAAATAAATAAAAAGTGGAATCTGTTTTGGTACTGACATTTTGTTAGCTTGATTGTCACATCAAAATTCTGAAAATAAGGTTTTGTGGAAAACAAGCACAAATCCTGCACACCTTTTTTAGAACGGTAAGTTTGGTTAAATTAGTCTAAATCTCCCTGAGTATTGTAACTGCAGTGGAAGGACAGGCTATGCATTTTCTAAATAATTTTTTAAAAAATCTGAACAAAGCATAAGGGCTACATTCCTATCTTTACTGGCTACTTTATAGGAATAAGCTTAATTTTTATATAACATTAACTGTAGTAGGCATGCAAATCATGTATATCTTCTCCCTCACAGGATGGGTGAATTAATGTGGGGTAAGGTAGGTTGGGCTATAATCCCAAGGGGTATTGGGGCAGAGATAAACCTTATTTGCCAACTCAAACACTGAGATGACCTGTGCTTTGTGGCAGACTTAACCTAGCTCCATCACAATGATGTACAAATAACACCTTTTAATTTTTTCCATATTGGTGCATGCCATTTAGTCTTCAACAATATAATGCTGTCCCTGTTACTGGGTAGTCCATTGAGAGACCACATGACCATCTCTGAGTGCAAAGCTCACTGAGTTCATTCTATGACCCACACTTTCCAGTTCAACATATAAGCATTCTTTCTGCCACTTATATTCCTTCCCCACCAGATGGATGGACTTCCTACAGGGCAAATGCAACACTTGTAGTGCATGCTAGGTATTTGGTAATAAGTTCTTAGTAAAGAAGATTGGCTTGTTTCCAAAACTTCACAGTACAAGCAAGCAACTGCTGTACTGCTGGGAAAAAGCTTATTTTTTCCAATTGCCAATATACTGTCCATGTTGCGAACATAATGTCCATAATTAGAATATATATATATGTGGCCTTGGAATTTCTCTTTCAACTTTACTTTTCTGTATTCTGTATGTGTAGAAAGCTAGACTACATAGTGCAGTATTGCTGTTTTAAAGCATTATCCTAAAACAGGGTTTGGCTTCAACTGAAAAGCGGTATTGGGAAATTTTGTAGGTGCTGTGTTTTAACTATCTTTTTTGAAGAATTAGCAGAATTAAGCATCTAAATATAGAAATGCTTGAGGCTATTTTAAGCTTTAGCATTTCTCTGTTAAGAGTAATTTATAAAACAAGGATTTGGGCAGGGATTATAGCCCTTTCTCAGTTTGTTTCCAGTAGATTATATAAGCAGGAATTCTTCTGTGGGAATGTTCTTAAGACTGTCCCAGACACTAAAGTCAAAAGCAGCATTTTGAATTTGGTCTGATAGTATATAGGCAATTACTGCTGTTGCAACAGTGCAGGGTTTAAATAAGTGTTCCTTGTAATACCTGTCAAAAGATAGTTCTGGTTATTGTAGCCGATGAAGTTTTGAAGTCATTTTCATGGACAGCCTATTTAAAGTTCATTGCAGAAGTAAAGCCTAGAAATTATAAAAACATGTATCAGGTTAGCAAGTTCAGCTGCATATCTTGTAATATTCTATTGGAATTTTTTGAGAGAGTGATCCATGAACAATAGTGATTATTAGGTCTTCAATGAAACACATAACATACTTTAGCTGACAAGTTGTTTGAATAACTTAAAAGTTACGAAGGGTGGGATATTGAAAATGAATGTTCAGAGTATCAGAAATGTCAGAAAGTGGCCCAAATGAAATGTAAGATGGACAAACTTTGCCTGGCTTAAACCATCTTCCATTTAAGGGCTTCTGGAAAGGCAAACGTGAGGAAGGAAGAGAACTTAATAGTTGCTGTCATACTGGATAGCTCTTCCTCACAAGGGATTGTCCTGGACTGTTCCTTACCCAACGTACACTCCGATCCATTTAAATATTGTGTTGGTACTGTTGACCTTATATGTACAGGTACCATGTTCCTGGTGTGGCATATAAATTTTATTTATTTATATTACTATTTATTCTTTTATCCCACCCATCCTTCTGAAGGAGCTTCTATACAAATACAATTAACGCGGAATAATAAAAAAACTAGTCTAAAATAAATATTTTTTAAAATGCAGTACAGCAAAATGCCATTGACTGTACTATAAAACTGCTCCAAATTAGCTCTTGGTTGCCAGTATATCATTGTTAAGCACACCAGCATTGCTGTACTCCCAGCCACAGGTCCCTGGCAGGCTAATGTTGCAGTTAATTGCAATTCCATTTATTTGTGATGATAGATATGCTTTGCATATTTTCTTTTATCCTGTCTGGCGCAATGTTCAAACCAGCCTCAGGCAGTAGTCACCATGGTGATACACTGTTAGCAAGAAATTCATTCCTCTTAGTCTAACAGAATCTAGTAGAGTAACAGTACATAACTGTCAGGTAAGTAAGTACGCCAAACTAACACCCAACATTTGCAGCTTTTAAATTGATAGCTTGAGTTCATTTTTGAAGATTTCCATTCTTGGACTAAAGTACAAATCCTACTGGGACACATTCATTTGTGATATATATTTAGTTGTGGTATATAATAAATCTATAAAAGTATTCACCCTTCCTCCAAAAAAGTACAGGAGTTACTTCACATTATCCAAAGTGTAATACTCTGGATACAAACATAGCTTTTATGTACTTATTAAAATCATAAGGATGGTAAGGATGGTAGCCATAGATGGAACTCAACTTGATGTCTTGAGAATATGTAACCATATTACTTTGTAGGATTCTACTCGGTTGCATAGTTCCAGTAGAGACTGGGCAATTGGAGAAAGAGAAGCATATGAAAGCCCCTGGAAGCTTCCAGCTTCATCTCCAACTCGCTACTCAGGAACACTTGATCGTCCATGGTCTGGAAGATTGTTGGGAAGCAGAAACAGACTGGTAAGGGCTGTTTGTGTCCTCAATCTTTATTTTAATTTTTTTTCTAAGTCTGCAATAGTTATTTACTTTACAGTCACATTAATCTAATTTCTTGTAAGTAAGTTTCAAAGAAACATGCAAATGTTATCAGTTGTCTAGTTTTGTTTTAGGCTGCAGAAATGTAGGAAACGGAGATCTTAGGAAACTGAGATGCCTAGAATTGCATTAGAAAAATCCAAGCATCTGTGGTTAGCCATTATGGGCTTTGTAGAATCCTGTTTTGCCAATTTCCCCCACAAATTATTTAGTTTTTGCCTAACAACTTTTCCTGTAATATTTTGCCCATACCCATTGGGTATGGAAGCTCTGCATGTGTTCTCACCTGAAGAAGCAGTTAGATTGGCAGACATGAGAGAAGGCATTCTTGGGGTGGCCTTCAAATACTGTATGGAGATGAATTACAGCATTTTATATGTTATTTCCTGCAGTGGAAAGGTGATTTGTTTTCTTAGTTTTGTTCAGGAAATGTTGTTGTTTTCTTTTTCTTTTTCCAAAAAACACTCTACATTGTAACAAACTGCAAACTTCACTTTTTCAGTACAGTATCTGCATTCAGTCTAGAAGTTTCTAACTTGCTCTGTGAGTTACATTTCTGTGTAAGTGCTAGAGAGCATTTTGTGAGCAGAAAGCAGGGAATGGGGTGGAAGAAATGAAGGGAAATTAAGGATGGGGACATGTGTCTGCAGCCGCCTTGAGTCCTTGTCAGGGAAAAAGGTGGGATATAACAACAATAGCAGCAGCAGCAGCAACAACAAAAATCCTAACATAGAGAAACGTAATAAAAAAATAAGCACACAATTATAGATTCACAAGCATATTTATATTTGATATAAATAGTACTAAATTTATTTTAATGAGTTGTCTTTATTTCCCACTCTGAGACCCCAAATTAACTATTAATTTAGATTAGGATGTATATCCTGCTTTAACCATCACAAAGTGGCTTCCAAAAGATAAAATATGAAACCACATAGCTATTACAACAAAATAGAATACTGTACATAGAAAAATGCTTAACACCAGCCGAGAGACATCCTAAAAGCTCTGCACAGCTTTGACAAAACAACACTACTGCTGCAAATGCTTTGTTGCTAGTAGATGAAAACCTTTCCCTTGGTGATGGTACCTTATAATTCTTCAGATTATTTTAAAATGGAAGGTGGGTGAAGATGGTAACCGGGGGAAAGGCACTCCTACTAAATTCAGGATTTAGGCTGCAGTCATTTAGGTTGCAGTTCTGTACACCAAGGGTGGGGATCGTATGACCCTTCTGATCTTGCACTATTAACTTCCATCATTCCTAACCATTGGGGTTGAAGAAAGCTGGAGTCTTAACAACATTTGAACTTCCACAGGTTCTTCACCCCCTGCTGCTATACATACTTGCCAGGAGAAGCCTCACTGAACTCTGTGAGACTTTTACATGAATAGACATGCTTAGGAAAGTACTATAAAATTTGACGCAGATTCAGCCTAGAATCAAACCAGCAGATAAAAAGAGCAGGTGTTAACAAAGGTGACACCTGGTTCTGCACTATGGCATTCTGTGTCTCATGACATTTTAAGGGGCAGCCGCATGAATGCATAAATTAAAATCTGAGAAGATTTCAGAGCATGTAAGACAGTAGCTTCTGAATGTGAAAATGAATGATAGGTTAATAACAGTTTTAGGAGAAACTGCTAATTGAACTGTTTTCTTTAAAACCTGTTGAACTGTGCTAAAGGGATTGTGTATATCCTTGAGAATGGATCTAACCATGTTGTCTAAATAATAAGAAAAAACCTTTTAACTAGTATTACTTAACTGTGAATAGAAATATCAAATCCTGTATTTCTGGTTGTTGGACTTGGAGCCCTTTGCACCATCTCCGATTCTGAAGCTTGTTCCCAAGCCATTAAAAAGAGGGAGGGAAGATCACCAATAGGTATTAGACTTATTTTTAATACTTTTAAGGGTAAGCCTGCTCTTTCTCAATCTCATTCATACAAGCCCTTTTCATTATATAACCCAAGCATTTCACTTTGATTTGATTTAATATTCTGCTAGCTTATTTTTTTAAAGCCCAGTATTTTGCAGAAAAGTAGTAACCTTTCAAAACATTGTTTGTAGTCTACATCTTCATCTTCACCTCTTACATCTTCTTGGTTTGGCGAATCTGAAAGAACTCAGGGATCATATTCTTCAAGACTGCATAGCCAGCAACAGGATACTGATTCTAAGAGACCTAAACTTTCTTATACATCTACCTCTAGTGTGAGAAATAATGGTTTAAACACAGTTTCAGGTAAGTGATGTGCTAAAAGGTATAAAATGATGTGTATTTATTTTGTTTTATACTGAAGCTAGCTTCTTGCTATCCATGCTCTTACACAAGAACAGTTGTCTTGTAGAAACTTAAAAATTAACAAATGTTATGGCTTTTTGTGGGGTTGAGTCTATTTCATCAGATGCATATAGCATCAGATACAGTGGTACCTCGCAAGAAGAATGCCTCGTGCAACGAAAAACTGGCAAGACAAAAGCGTTTTGTGATTTTTTTGGGTGACTCGCAAGGCGAATTGTTCTATGGCCGTGCTTCGCAAGACGAATAGGGACGCATTACAGTAAAGTCCCTTCTGCTCGCTGCCCTTGCAGCGGTGCCACGCTCGCCCTCGGGGATCCGCTGCCGTTGCCAGCCCGGGATCGGCCCCTCAGCGATGCCACACGCTTTCTCCCGCTTGCCCTTGGGCCGGCCCGGGATCGGCCCCTCAGCACCACCGCCGTACGCTTTCTCCTGCTCGCCCCACACTCTCACTTTCTGCCGCTGCTTTCCGCTGATCAGCTGAGAAGCGGGTACAGTACTGAGTGTGTGTGTGTGTGTGTGTGTGTGTGTGTGTGTGTAGGCAAGACGAATAGGAATGCAATAATCAAATTTCAATGCATTCATATGGGAAACCGTGCCTCGCAAGATGGAATTTTCGCAAGATGAATCGACTCGCGGAACGAAATAATTCCGTCTTGCGAGGTACCACTGTAAAATATCTATTTGGGGCAATGAAATACATATACGGTAAAGCTTTTATTCCACAACCAGGGTTTTTAGTATAAAGTAACAATAACAATATTGTTGTGCATAGTTTTCAGAAGAGAGAAGTGTATTCCAATCAGGCCTAAGAACACAGCAGTAAATATTGTGTGTTTCAGACTTTTATTAAGGAAGCAAGAATACATATGTTTTTCACTTTTTGGTTTTAGATTCCCCATGGAGATATAGCGATGTACCCAGATCTTCATCCATGGTACTTGGATCATTAGGAACTGAACTTGCAAGAGAGAGGAGAGAGCTGGAAAGAACAGAACCATCTATTAGCAGTCTTGTGGACTGTAGTCACAGAAATGGTGACTTCTCATCTTCATCATGTATGTTATGTATTGGAAACTTCAGAATGTTTCATTCCATTTATTAGGTTCAGTGTATTATCTGTTTTTGCTTAGATGAAGACACTGTTCTTGGCTCACATGGCAGGATAGAAATTTCAGGGGGTTTATAATGTTGCTAATTGTGAATGGCAAAGTTTTACTTAAAGAATCCTTACTGGTTGAATGTATTGGGCCAGTTTTTTTTAAATCTTAACCTCTAGTCACGTAACTAGTTTAGGCTAATAAAATAGCATTTTTGAACGGTACTAAGGCTTCCTCGTTGTGCACTGTCTCCGTCCTAGGTTTGGGGGCACATTTGGAATTTTGAGAAAGTGCTGAGGGTGCCAGTCATAAAATGGCTGCTGCCAAGGGTGTGGCCTCTTTAACACAAAATAGGTGTCACATCCAAAAAAGTAGAATAATAAAAGAGATGGGGGGTAGGAATGGTTCAAATTTGGTCAAAACCATTTCAAAAACTTAGTTCTTTTCCAGAAATGTTAATTCTTGGTGCCTCTGTTGTCTTTTGCTGGTGTGTTGCTGTAGAGAAAATAAAATATAACTGAACCCAGGAGTAATTTTGAATTGCTACAGCCAGCCATATATGTGTATAGTCACAAATAAAAAGACATAGTTAATGCTGGCTGGCGGCTGTTGTTGTTGTTGTTGTTGTAATATTATCTTAATGGAATAGAAAAGAATAGAAATACACAGAAAATAAACAAACTTACCAGAGTAGTAGGGACAGTTGCTACTGCATACTAACTTCTCAAATGGTGGTTGTGAAAATAAAATGGGCAGGGGCAAGGCTGAACCAAGTATTCTGTCCTGAATTTCTTGGAAGAAGAGCAGGCTAAAAATGCAATATATCAATATAATCAACCATGTTCTAAGCAAGACCAAGGGTTGTAGCTCTAGCATACTTACATGCCAGTAAGCCCCACTAAATTCAGTGGACTTATTCTGAGCAAAGATGCATATAATTGGGGTCTAGTTAAAAATGCACTTCTTGGGCTCTAGTTAATAATAATCATATTTGGTTAGTCTTATCTGCATAGCAGTATTTTACAGTTGACTTTTTTGTGATTCTTATTATGGTAGATCTTCAGGAAAGATATCCTGCTTCGTATGCACAGGGAGCAAGACCAAAAGAGAACTCACTGAGCTCTTTGAGGCTGAACACATCCATGAACCGCCAGTTGCCTTCTGAACATCAGTCATCATTACTCTCTAGAGACCATAGCTGGAATTCAAGATCTAACTATGTCCCAAGAGAAGTAGAATCTTCTGAAAGAAATATACAACCAGAGTTTACCCTTGGTGCCATGAGAAGTGGAAGCGGTTCCTCAAACAGTTCCGAAAGAGTTATGCCATCCCAAAGGTCACTGAGTGAGCCTCCTGCAGATACTGAAGGAAGGCGAACAACAAGACAACTGTTGTCTCGTTTAGCTTCTAGTATGTCATCAACATTTTTCTCAAGAAGGTCTAGTCAGGACTCATTGACTTCAAGACCAATAGGTTCTGAAGATTCAACTGTTCCAAGAGCTCATTCTTCTACCCAAGCTAGTGCTACTAACACAGCTACAACTTCTGAAGGCACAGAAGGGCAGACTCCTGATGTTTCTCAGGGATTTAGCTTTCTTAGAAGACGATGGGGCCTGTCGGGTGTTTCATCAAATCCTAGTTCTGATTCAGAAGCTGAAAGTTACAGACCTGATTCTGAAAGTAGAAATTCAGGTTCTTGGCTATCATCTTCCCTGAGGAACAGGTGCACACCTTTGTTTTCCAGAAGACGAAGAGAAGGAAGAGATGAAACTGCAAGAACCTCTACCTCTGAAACACCAGCTAGATCACTGCATCTTTTCAGAAGAAGAGAACCTGGTGGGGAGGTATCTCTTGAAGCACAAAGTGAATCCCTCAGGCCTGCTACCAGGCCACCAACACCTGCAGTACCTAATGGTGCTACATCTGTTGCCTCTGGGCCAGATTCAGTGCATGGAAGAATAAATTCAGGAATATCAGGAATGTTTCCTGGTTCTCTCTTCCGGTTTGCAGTGCCCCCAACCCTGGGGAGTAATTTGTCTGACAATGTTATGATAACTGTCGATATTATTCCTTCAAGCTGGAATCAGCCTGATGGACAAGATAATGACAAGTCAAAAATACCATCCTCGAGAGACCCTGAAAGGCTTCAAAAAATTAAAGAGAGGTAAAAGCACTATTTATGTAGCTTTTTAAATTAGTTATAAAACTGATACCATGTACCAAGAGATCTTCAACTTTTTTTGGGGGGGGGATGTTGGTTTTGATCCTAAATTGCTCCTCTGTTTTATTTGGAGTGGGCGTGGGGTTTTCTGCCAACTTGCCTTCATCTGCAGCCCTGCACACTATTCTTAATGCTCAGGAGCAGACTTAGGGGATGTGCATGGGGCTGTAGATGGAAGAGAGGGCAGCAAGTCTCATTTCGTGAATATCACCTCTGTTTTGTTCATGCAAGGAAAGTTAGGATCCAAGGCAATGTTCCAGGAGATGGTATACACCCCCCCCCCCTAGTTAATGGTCTCTCTTCAGTGCCATTAATAACTTGGGTTGGGGAAAACTTCGTGATTGTCTTACATGTGAATGTGATTCAGTTAATGCGTTAACATGTGAAAAGTGTATTCCAAGTTTTTTCCTGCATAATAACTGTTTCCTCTTACTTAGCCTCCTTTCCGAGGACTCTGAAGAGGAGGAGGGAGACTTGTGTAGAATTTGTCAGATGTCATCTACTTCTGCTACTAACGTCTTAATAGAGCCATGTAAATGCACTGGAAGTCTGCGCTATGTTCACCAGGAGTGTATGAAAAAGTGGCTACAATCCAAGATTAACTCAGGTAAGGCAGCTCCTTTGAAGGACAATATTTTTTCTTTGCTCCTGAGTTGCTCTTCCGTGGACTGAAGGCTTGATGCAATGGGGGCTTCAAATACCTACGTACGTTCCTGTTTCTGTGTATATATGACCATAGAGACATACTACACTTTTTATGCTAGGGCGTTGCCAACCTTTTTGGATAAGAGGGCATATTTCAAATTTTGAGAGTGTTGTGGGTACCAGTAACAAAATGGCCTCCATGGGGGCGGGGCATAACAACATGGCCGCCATTGGGACATGGCTTAGCATAATGTTAGATAATAGTCATATTGAAGCTTTTCACATAGTTGCATTTTCAGACTATAAAATGCTTAACCTGTTTAATTTGTTACTGCTATACAACTGTTAAAGGCACAGGAACCCTGCCTCCCCTCCCTTGCCAACCCATCCAAAGTCTAGGCTGCCATCCTGTACCCGCTTACCTGGAAGTAAGCCCCATTCTGAGTAGATGATGTATACAATTGTACTGCATTGAACTATATAATGAATTCTTCATGAGTGCCTATTCCTTAGTTCCTGCACAGCAGGAGACATGCCTAAATCTCTTTGAAGAGTTTTCACATTTGTCTTTTGCGGGGAGAGGAATTTTGCAGAAAATAATTTATAGGGTCTATTTAATCTCAGATGAACCCCTCACAGGAAAGATGGATCCTGGTTGTTAGAGGAAAAAGAAGGGCAATTTATGGTGATTCAAAGGACTAGAAATTAAGACAGAAGCGGGGAAATTGCATTAAAGGAGGAGGGGAAGATTTGCAATTATTTAGGACCTGAAGGATTTCTATTCATTTACCAATCACAACTCTGACTTCATTGGCTAAAACCACTGACAGGTGGGAGCAACCAGGCTGAGTCATTTCACAGAAATTGGCTTGGAAGAGTGCCTGTGCACTTTTTTGTAACATTTTCCTGGAAGGGCTAGAGATGTACTTTTTTAAAAAACGAAAGCTCAGAGAGTCTGGGGCTCTTTGACCAGTGAAGGACTTTGCTAGCACTGTGTTAGCAACCTGCCCCCTCCCCTTTATGGTATACTTTATATCAGTGGTCCTCAACCTTGGGCCTCCAGATGTTTTTTGCCTACAACTCCCATGATTTATTTTTTATTAATGGCTCAGTTATATAAACAAGGATAAAACTTTCTTCCTGTTCGTTAGTGTGCTTTCATATGCCCAGTTGACTCAAGAATGCCTTCACTCTGAAACAAAAAGTGTAACTCCCTTGTTCCCTCAGGTTCTTCACTGGTAGCAGTAACTACTTGTGAGCTGTGCAAAGAGAAGCTGCACCTCAATCTTGACAATTTTGATATCCATGAGCTTCATAGAGCACATGCAAATGAACAAGTTAGTATATTTTGGCTAATTTGGTAAGTGTCAGTTTTGTGCTGTGATTCGGGACATTTTTTCTAGAAGAAAATATCAGTTCAGGTCAAATTTGATACTGAATTTTTGATTTTCCAAAATAAATCATAAACTACATTTGTTATCTACAATGCCCATTTAGAATAACGTTCTGTCATATGTGTGTATATCTTGGGCTGTGTGTCTGTGTTCTAAATTTTTAATTTTGGGGAGCAGTAACTCAGTGATCATCTGCCTTGCATGCAGGCAGTTCTGCCTTCAATCCTCAGCATCTCTAGGTAGGAATGGAAGAGACCCCTGCCTGACAACTTGGGAATGCTGTTGCCAGGCAGTGACAATGCTGAGCTAGATGGATCCTGTGGTCTGACACAGTGTGGGGCAGCATCCTATGTTCCTAAGACACAATGCAAAACAAAATAAATGGGAAGCCAGAATGAACTTCATTGATAAAGTGACCTCACTTGCTAAGTGGTTCAAGATAAAAGTTGGGATTATGGAATAGCAGAAACAAACTGTCTTCTGACAGTGACTGCAATTTTGTCTCAAAAGATGTCTATAGGATGAATTCTTAGTAATATGTCTGTGGAAGCGCTTGTACCCAGTGGTCCTCCTTCCTCCACACTGACTGTCCCTCATTAAGTCTGAAGGGAGAGTGTAGTTCACCTGAATGCTATCACAATCCTCCCTGCTCAGTGAGAGATTGTGTAGACTTTCTAATAACAGGGAGGATTTTCAGTCTGAAGCAAAAAGTGTTACGTACTTGCAGTTCCATTTCCCATTCTCTATGCGGAAGGTCAAGGGAGGAGGTGATAGGACCAGGCACCATTAATGAATATCTGAGTAGGCTTTAGACCAGGGATCAGCAAACTCTTTCAGCAGGGGGCTGGTCCACTGTCCCTCAGACCTTGGGGGGGGGGCGGACTATATTTTGAAAAAAATATGAACGAATTCCTATGCCCCACAAATAACCCAGAGATGCATTTTAAATAAAAGGACACATTCTACTCATGTACAAATATGCTGATTCCTGGACCGTCCGCGGACCGGATTTAGAAGGCGATTGGGCCGCATCCGGCCCCTGGGCCTTAGTTTGGGAACCCCTGCTTTAGACGCACATGGAGGGCAGTGCTAGGTTTCCATTGATAAGGAAGGAGACATCAATGGGGCATTAGTCATAAGCAGTAATTTTATAAAATAGGCTTAGCAAGAGGCGCTAGGAGAATTTTTAAAGACAAGGGGTAGATCTGAGAACTTTTTCGGGGGGAGGTGTTGAAAGGCCAACAAATGAAATTACTAGTGTCTTTGACAGAATCCTCCGTTAACAGGTATACACTTGTGCATCTTTCTAACCAATATGCAGATGAAACCTTTTTGTGTCTCATATTCATTATTATATAAACACCAAGTTTTATTAAGCGCCAGTATAAGTTTTATAAATGTATAATATGTTTTGCTTCTGTTTTTTAATACTTTGTTTATTTGAATCATTACATTTAATTTAGATTGGAGTTTGAGTTTTGGATATTTATCAAGGGCACCCTTTGTTTCGCAGAAAGGAGCCCCAAAGACTTCCTGTTTTTAGTGTGGCTCTGTTTTCAATTTTCTCAAAATGTCTACTTAAGTATAGAATTAGTCATTTTAGTGAGGTGTTGATTTACTTGGAAGAACTATCTTTACAAAACAGTTTCTTTAAAAGTGCAATCATGTTAAGATTGGAATCTTTGGTGGATATTAAGCAATAATGCTCCTGCATGTGCTGGGATAAAATAATCAGTGTAAAACAGCACTCATTGTGCATTTAAGACAACTTAAATGTTTGACTTGATGATACCCTCTCTCTCCAGGCAGACTATGAATTTATCAGTTCTGGGCTTTACCTTGTAGTATTGTTGCACTTGTGTGAACAGCGCTTTTCAGATATGCTGGGAACTACAAGTGAGGCCAACACACGTGTCCGGGTAAGTAAGTGGTACGAACAGCTTCTGTGACAGAAGCAGATTGTGACACTTGTTGAAGCATGTTTTGATACTTTATCAAATTTTGTACTGGTCAGAATCAAAAGCCACACTCCCAGCTGGGGCTTTCTGCTAATTTCTGCTGCAGTCTCATGCCCCAAAGCTGCTCATAAAGGTCTGAATACCCTCTGGAGATGTTATCTAGGAAATGCAGCCATGTATACATGTTCTATTGGCACAAGTCCTTCCTGCTTGCATATGGGGTTCTAGTTATTTCCTAAAGTACTGCTTAACAAACAAACCCACACACATTGGAGAGGTTAAATAAGCATTGGGTGCTATCTGATTGTAATTTTAAAGTTGCTTAAGAGTACGTTAAGGCAGTGTTTCCCAGCTTTGAATCTTCTGCTGGACTCCGTTCTTCTCCAGCCAGCACTACCACTTGTTCAGGATGATGAAAGTTGTAGTCCAGCAACATCTGGGGATCCATGGATGAGAAAAGGCATATAGCAGGAGTGGGCTACATTCCCTTTGGAGTAATGTCTCTGGGTTTGTGTGTCACATGCTGAGAGTAGGTGGGACCAGAGCTGACTAATCTGGAATAAAGGCTGTCCTGCATCTATGACTATCTCAGATAAGAATTCTCAGTAAGACCCACTGGGTTTTATATAAAAAAAATTCCTTCCAGTAGCACCTTAGAGACCAACTAAGTTTGTCATTGTTATGAGCTTTCGGGTCTCAAATTGGTATATTTGTTTTGTTTTTGTTTTTAGTGCAACAGACACACACAACCACTAGTCATGCAACTAATAACTTCCTTGCTTTACACACATTTATGGAAAAGAAGATGTTCTTGAACATCTGGGAATAAAAATACTACCAGCTCTCACTGATTTATTTTTGCCAAATAAAACACTACTCCAAATTATTCTGAAATTGCATCGAAAGAGAAAAAAAGGAGGAACTGATGGGGTGGAAGAATGGGGCAGCTTCAGGGGCATTGGGGGCCATATAAAATGAGGCTGGGGGCTGCATGCAGTCCCTAGATTGCAGGTTGGCCACCTGTACTGGGACATTACTGGTAAAGGAAAGCGGAGGATAAGCATAACCTCCATGAACATGCATTAATTTTTCTATTCTAAAAAGCCTCACATCCCTAGTTGGGCTCATGAGCATCATTGTAGTTGCCCTTTTTTCCAAACTACGAAGCCCCATGCAGCCTCTGCTTGTAGATAAATTGCCCCATTGTCTTTTCTATCCACTTTCCAGCCCTTGATACCTTTTTTGAGCAGACTTTGTTATATTTTTTTCTTCATTGACCAATAAAAATCCCTAGAAATGTGCCTGTTTGGGAAAGGATTTTATTTTACCCTCCAGCAAAGTCCTCTGGATGGCTGGTGCCATCAGGATTGACTAAATATGCAGGAGTTGATGACGACTATCTATGCAAGTTTTTCTCAACACCCACTCCTTCCTGAACAAGGAGTTTCATCTTCCTAATGATAAATTTCATTCTGTTACAATTGTAGTACTTAAGCAGATTTTCTTGCACTCTTGCTCATTCAAAAGGTGTCCTTGACAAGTATTCAAAAAACCCAAATCCAGTCATTCTAAATAATTGTTCTAGTTTTGGGTCTGAAGATCTGCATGTATTTCTGTGAACTAAAGACAGTGCTCATCTTGTCTATATAGTAAACTAGACTGAAACTTGCAAGTAGGTTTACAGTCAACATATGTCCATTTTTAAGGCCTAGCTCATACAGTACTTTCCCATGCAATTAATAACTTCTGCATTAAGAAACTTAACGTGAATTGTTGGGTCAGTTTTAGCCATGCACATTCCCACATTTTTGTGAAGAAACTTACGTGTGAACTTGTGGGTCACAGATACAGATGGTGTTTCCTAGGCCTTTTTAAAGCTTCTGCAATTATAAGTATAAGTTAACAGTGTTCCCTTCACCCCCTTGGCTTAGCTCACATGTTTTTCTATAGGTGTGCATTCATGGGGATAATTGGGACTATTCATTAGCAGGATAGACAAAAGAAAGTATTATACACAGCACATAGTTATTCTGTGGAATCTGCTTCCACAAGATGTAGGGATGGACTAGGCTGTGCCCTACCTCCACTACTGGAGGCTGCATGCCTCCTACCACCAGTTGCTGGAAATCCCATGGGTATCTGGTTGGCTACTGTGAGAACAGAGTGCTGAACTACATAAGCTATTGGCCTGATGTTGCAGACTGTTCTTTTTGGGAAAACTTAAATTCTTCAATGGCATATACTGTATATATGCTTTGGGGTTTATGAATTGTTTTGCAGGCCTGCGGTGATTTACAACTTTTAAAACTACCTTCTTTTTGTATTATTTCCAGTTTATTAATCTTGCAAGGACTCTTCAGGCACACATGGATGATATTGAAAGTAGGTGGCTTCTGCTTGTTTTAGTTTCATTTCGTTATCTTGAGATGTATAATGCTAAGTACTTGGGCTGATGTGCAATTTTCACGCAGCTGTGATGACTAGTATACCTAATAAAACCAAAAGGGAGAACAGTCCATTAAAAGCACTCATTCTTGACTGGATTGGTCCCTTAGCAAGACCAGTCTGAATGAAGACAAACCTCTTACCGTCTCAATCTGACTTTCAGGTGGACGTTAGGAATTTGTCTAGCTGTCTCCTAAGAACAATGTCTGCCTCCGAATAATGTGATCAGGTTCTCAAGAGTGTGTACTTTTATAATGACATCTTAAGTAACTTGTAGAGAAGTGTCCTTTAGAGGTAACTATGTTTTAGGGAAGGGATGCTGCTTTGTAGGTGATGACTAACTTAGTCATGTATTTGACTTTCTGCTTCCATTTTGGACAGACTATGCATTAGCCAATTATACCACTGGTAGAATATCTGTAACTTACATTGCATGTTCCTAGGATGGTACATTACAGTAATCAGTCTCTAGTATGTATCTATGGTGAAGTGTTAGCAAGGAGGGCCTGAGATCTATAGTTGTTTTGCCATACAGTCTGTGGTGAACCCATTAGTGGATCAGCAAGAGGAAAAAGAGGTGAGCATTTACAGTTGTTAAACTTGAAGTTATTAGTAGTTTCTTGTTCCCTGTAAACCCTACAGCTGTACATTCCCATGCCCCCTTTTCTCTTCCCAATGAGTAGGAATCCCAATAGTCTTTGATACCAACTGAAGTTGAATTAGTCCAAGCTGTGTGCTTCTTTTGGTTCTGTTTGAGCTGATGAAACCCTGATTGCAGCAGAAGCCAGGAATTTGTGAGCTGGCTCGTAGAGCAGAATGTTTTCTTCGGTGTTTGTGGAGAAACTCTTGTATTTGTAGAGAGGAGAAAAATAGTATTTCCAGGAACCAGCTGCCTTTATTTTTCTCTTTCTTGAAGGTCTCATATGTTCTTATTTCAGCCCTGCTGCTCTCATGGAGCAACACTATCTATCCTCCTTTAACCAGTCTCCCAATAGTTGCTAATAATTTTGTTGCCCTCTTTAAATACCATTTTCTAGTTTGCTGCTCCTACAAGTATAGCTGTTTGGTATAATTTATTCTACTTAATGGATTTTTGCTTCCTTTTCAATGAATTTTGGGAATGTGTAGGCCACTGACACACTTTGGGTGGGAGCAACTGGTTTGGTAGCTATTTAGAAAATGTATTATACTTTAAACACAAGTGATTCAGTTAGACTCTTCCCCTATGAACTGCCCTGGACCCTGCAATCGTAATCAGAGGTCCTTCTGCTGCGTGTGCCACCTCCACGAGAGGTCTGGAGGGTGAAACATGAGAACAGGCCTTTTCTGCAGTGGCTCCCCACTTGTGGAATGCTCTCCCCAGGGAAGCTCACCTGGCACCTTCGTTACATATCTGTAGGCGCCAGGTAAAAACATTCCTCTTCTCCCAGGCCTTTGGCTAATTAAATAATCTATGGCCTTTTAAACTGGGGGGGGTATTGTTTTTGTGTGTTACTATGGTATGCATTTTGATGATTTTTTTATATTTTAAACGACCCTGTGATCCTTGGGTGAAGGACAGTATAGAAATTTAATGAAGAATAATTGTTTTGTAACTTTTCCTTTCTGAGGGACATGGATTTAACCTTTGTGTTTCAGAATGTCATTTATTGTTAACATAGTGCCTTCCATGTACATGTATATGTACCTCAAATGAAAGCAAAATCACACAGTGCATCGTACAAAGAGTTATATCCAGCATAATCATACTTTGAATAAATCCACATAAATAATTGACTTAAATTAGTGTGTGTTGATCTTGGTGAGTCTGCTCTGAGTATGACTTGTAGTTGGATAGAACTCATAGACTTCGTAGAAAACTTTGGACTGAAATGGTTAAAATAGAAACTAGGCTATTGTGGTGATTGGGAATTTAATTTCTTCTTAAATGTTGTTTAAAGGATACAATTAATGGGTACAAAAAAAGTATGATGGCCTTATTTTAACAAGTAAAAAAATAGGTTACCTTAGGACATTTCAGAAATACCTGACTTCTCTGATCATTTTCAATTTTTTCATCAATAAAATGTAAAGCTTTACCCCTACCCACACATTGGGTTTAAAATGCATATGCTTCAATTTACTTCATGGTGCTTATTAAATATTGATTTCATTTTAGCATAAGCACGTGTAGGTGTTTTTCCATTTTCAGTTCAAGAGATAAGATTGGTGTGTGGTTTTCAATTTAGGAAACATTCTATTGGGAAACAATTAAAATTACATATATGCTATGTTAATCATGTTCATGTTCAAATTAAAAATGGCTTCCTGTACCTTAAGAGTTGTAGAAAGGTTTTTGATTGGGTTGTCTACCTTCAGCAGCTTCTGACGATGATGATTCTGAAGATGGTGAACTCGACAGAACACTTGATGCTGCATAAATGTGAATGGAAGGACCGGATGGATACTCAACTGGCAAAGTACCATCAATATGCATTTGTTTTGTAAAACACACTGAATGCTATTAGATTTCTGACGCATTGCTGAATTCAAAAATTTGCTGTTGCACATTGGTATCGAGAGACCTGCAAGCGTGTTGTTTCTCCTTTGAGATTATGACATGTATGCCTTCTTCTAAAATAACAGATTTTTATGTGTAAGGCAAATGATTTCCTTTTGTATAAACTTCTTACAAGTAATCAGTTAAACTTCTGGAAAATGTTTCTCAACTTTTGCTCTTCTACTGGCTCTAAGTGGTAACATTAAAGTGTGTTTGCAAGTCATGGGGAGGAGATAGTTCTGTGCTGGCTTTCCGTTTTAAAACACCTTTGGGAAGTCTATTTTATTTTGCTTCCAGTGTTAACCAAGGTTGAGTGAGGGAATGAATGGGTTCTGTGAAGTTTCTAAGTTTTTCTTGAGGAATGTTTAACTCAAAGCAATAAATCTGCAAGGGGCTACTAATAAGCGTTAATTATGGCTTTTATAAGTATTGATTTTGAAACTGCTGATTATATTTGATAATATTGTGTAGACGTTCCAGTAAGGAATTGCAGCTGTAAACACTTGCATTTCAGCATTCCTGGAAGGAATAAAACTTATGGTTTAGAATCTTAACCAAGCTATTTATCTTAATGAACCTTTTTTAGAACCCACATTCACTGCTGAAGCACTGGTTATCAATGTGTTTTCTAGTGTTGTCACTTGTTTGTTAAATAAAAATTACAATGCATACGAATAGCCTGCCTTCTTAAAATACAGTAGATAATAGTGTACAACTTGTCTTCTAAATTGCAGTCTGCATTTAAGTTCTTTAAAATTCTGGGGAGAATTCAGCCTTGTGTTCTTCTGATACTTGATAGTTCTGTCTTCACAGGTCTTTCAGCTTGTCAAGACAGAACATCCTCCGCACCTTCAGGGAGAAAGGATTGGGAGTAGTGACATTGTGGGATGCTGCTCATTGTGTCACACACCATGGCCCATTGGTGTGAATGAAATTTAGCACAATATGCAGGTATATTGTCTAAAAAGCCACAGTTCCATAATGCAGCAGGTGTTGCAATATGAAAGGAACATTTGGAAGACAGGATGGAAGTGCCAGAATAAAAATCAAGAAAACTAATGTATTCGCCATATCTGAATACAGAGCTAAGATCACCTTCTGAAACCTTTCAGCAAGGAAGGAGAGGCTGCTATTTCTAATCCTTTGCAGATGTTCTATAATGATAGTATGGTTGAAGTTTTGAAAGCTATTGGATGACCTAAGAACTGTAACCATAATCTCTTTCCCCTCCCCCCCCCCAAATCTTGGCAACTGCTGTATCCATTCTGACTCCAGGGAGATCTCTGTAGAGTGGTGCCTCGCTTAACGAAATTTCCGCTTAACGAAAGGATTTTTCGAGCGGAGGTTGGCTCGCTAGACGAATTCGTTTTACAAAAAATTCGTCTGCCGAATCGCGGTTTCCCATAGGAATGCATTGAAATTCAATTAATGCGTTCCTATGGGCAAAAACAAATTTTTAAAAAATTCAATGCATTCCTATGGGATTCGCTAGACGAAGTTTTCGTTATAAGAAAAGACCCGTGGGACAAATTAAATTCGTCTAGCGAGGCACCAATGTAGTAGCATAGAAAGCAGTTGGCAGCGAAGAGAAATCTAGATAGCCCTACTGTAAACACAAAAGGTAGTAAACCCAGTTTGAAAAATGCAAGTCACCAGGATAAAACCTGAAATGATTTTACACTGATGTTGATGAACTTTATAAAACTCACCTTATGACATGTTCAGAATTGAATTCATTTTTAAGTAATGTGTATTTAGTGCCACCTTTCTAACCAAAATTGCATTGCTTTTTCTGGTGACTGGCATGCAGTTATTTTACTTCAGCACCTGAATTAAGATGCTTATAGTGCTCAAACCTGCAATACTGATTATTTGCAATGCTCTTTTGAAAAAAGAAATTCTCTATTTACTATAAGCACCATATTCCAACTAGGCATCTTTGTTTTGTTTTTCCAGGGCTTCCTGATAGCACAGTTTTCCTAATTAATGTCAGGTTTTGTTTAACACTTTAAGAAAAACAATCACCACCACCCCAGTAACACTTTTTTGGAATAAGAAAATACATGTTTATTTCATACTGGAGTAATTTAAAAGCAAGTTTTTGTTTGGGTTTCTTTGCTAGTATTTTGAAAGATTCCTTTGGGACCAATGGCAAATGGTGTAAGAGGGCTCTGCCTCCATCTGTCATTCTCAAAAATAATTCATATAACAAGATAGTTTTATTTATATCAGAATTATACACATAAAAATATAGAGACATATGTACATATGCATGATTTTTCCCACCACTGTTAATATAGGAGGAGTTGGCATTTGGGTATGGAGTTTTATCAGATAGCTAGAGTATGCAACATTTCAGCTTGGAAGACCATTTAAAAAAAAACAAAAAAAACAATTGGTATGGCCTCCTGATTAAAGGTATGAAGGATGGAGTTACTACATGCTCCAAGAAACATTTGTGGAGGCTTTGTGAAATAACATCTTAGATTTGACAACAGGACCACCCTTAGTGTTATGGTGAAACTTAAAATAACGAAACCTACCTTTTTTGCAGATGGTTCCAATCTACAACTGGAATTCTGATTTCAGAAAGCGTATAATTGTGGTTTGTCATTTGTTTCTCGATGCGATTTGTTAATGTAAATAAGGGCTTCAGGTGTGGGCGTTTAAAAGTTCTTCAGGCACAACATAATCTTCAAAGTTTAGCACAATAGCTTAAAGTGAGAGCTACATCTCTGGATGTAGGAGACCTCTTACTTCTGGATGAATGGCAGGTTTCTATGTACAGCTGCCCTTTTCTCCATTATATTACCTAGCCAAAGCTAAACACTGTGACGGCTGACAGTTGCAGATACTGTACTAAGCAATTGTGGAAGTGCTTAACTTTGACTGGACTGTATCTGCTGCTGTTTCTCCTCTAGCCAGCCTTAACCTCTCCCAAAACCAAACTGGTAGTTCAATTTGTGCCAATGCCTTTTTGCATAGTGAAAAACACAATAGAATGAAAGTGCAGTTTGTGAAAATGGTACAACAGTTGCATGGATGGAAATTTACTTCCTGTGCGTAAGAGCAATTTAATTTACCATTGAAGGTTGTTCATCTTCATGTGGAATAATGTCAGACTGTCTTTTCCTTGAGGTATATTTCTTGGGGAGCCACTGTTCTTTCTGTAATTATGTTATAAATAAATACGGTTTAGGCAGTATATTCATTTTCTTCTTCTACAAGAACCACTTCATCACTGCTTGGCACTTGAGTGGTGGAACTGTATGCTGTACATCCTGTTCCAGAAGAAACCCTCCTTTGATAAAGGTACCAGAGAAATGCTGCAGAAACTGCCACAATTACTGTTGAAGTTATGACTAAGGTAGTTGTCCAAGCGGTTTCATCTGAAACAATACAGGGATTCCGTCAATGGGATGTAGTCAAATTATGTACATTCTTTCTACACTACAGCTAATGTTTATCTTCTATCATACTTGGCACACTAATAGTAGTGATTGCCTCTTTGCTTGGATCTAATTACCAGTTTGCAACTATTTAGAAAATAGTTCCTTTTCTACAAGCTACCATGGAAGACAAAGGTAGCTCGGTGGACAAAATTCTCACATTTTTCCTTATACACAACATCCGATAGTATATGAATGTTTAATTTATCATAGCATACCCATGAGACAAACTTAGTCACCTCTTTGCTTTCACGTTATCTATGGCACTTTATTCCCAAAGTTGCTGGTGTTCTACAGCAGGGGTTCCCAAACTTAGGCCCGGGGGCCAGATGCCGTCCCAATTGCCTTCTAAATCCGGCCCGCGGACGATCCAGGAATCAGCATGTTTTTACATGAGTAGAACGTGTTCTTTTATTTAAAATGCATCTCTGGGTTATTTGTGGGGCATAGGAATTCGTTCATATTTTTTTAATCAAAATATAGTCTGGCCCCCCACAAGGTCTGAGGCACAGTGGACCGGCCCCCTGCTGAAAAAAGTTTGCTGACCCCTGTTCTACAGAGTAGTATCCACTAGTGACAAGCATATCTATACACAATCTCCTTTCTAAAAAAGCTTATGTGACACCAAATCAGGGTAAAACTACTGGGTAACAATGCAGAACTCGGGGGGTCATTTGCTACTTGCTTGTAACCAAATTAAATGGGCCTGAAATACTGATATAATAACGAATAACAACCATGACATTAACCACTTGAATATGTACACAGATCACAGGGTAAGTGTGAATGCTGCAGTTTCCTTATTCAATTATAAAGCGCAATAGCTCTGAATAACCAAGATAAAATGCTCTCTTTTCAAAGCTCAACTACTGAAAATGGGGGGGGGGGGAGGAACCAAAAGATAACTCACCTGGTAAATACTTCTTTTCATAAGGAACTGCAAGCATACATGCAAAAGAAAATGAAAGACATTAAAATGTGTTTCTTAAAAGCAGCAATTTGCTTTCACCGTAGTAACTGACAGTCCCAACATCGTGAATCTCTGAACACAGCCCCGTCCCAGTAACCTTTCCTATTCACTTGCATTGAAGAATTTTGTTGTGCACTGTATGCATACGAGAAGCTCATTTTTGTATAAGGCCCTGAAACATCAGATCTTCGTGTTCATGTGGAAGTGACAGAAAATGAGCAGAATCCTATATTGTGCAGAAATGACTGGTCCAGTTAATTAAGACTTCTATGTTAAGAAATGTCCTTCAGTTCCAATGTGATAAAGCTGGAAGCAGGAACCAAACCAACGCCATTGCCTTTCCAAGAATCTTTCACAACTAGTCAGAAGCAATGCTGGTACTGGTATGCTTTTTATAGGGGTATTCACAAAAACATTTCCCCAAAAGTTAATCCTCCTTGAGCAATCTTGCAAAATTTTGTGTAGCTGATCTCTCAAAATTAAAGGGAAGTTGTTTTGAAGATGCTCTTAAAGTAAAATTCTTGCCTGTAGCAGTACTAATTGCTCCCAAGACAATTCCCTGCAAAACTTTGAACTCTGAAATCTAGCACTAAGAAGAAATGTTACAGTATAACAAATAGTGTGGGCAGTACATACTGGAGGTTTCACAAAGGACTTCAGTCAGTGGGAGGTGCTCACAGGCTGCTTTTTTCCATCGGCCTGATGATGTCTGCATAACAGCACATGTGTTTATTAGCTCCTCATTACTTTCCTCCTCTATCCAGTTTGTAAAATTCACTTCGGATTGATCGTACCATTTGAAAACGTTCTCTGCAACAAAATAAAATGGCAAAACCATGGATACTAATGCAGTAGTTATTCACAAGGGATATTAAAATATGCTTTAAATCCCAGCATTCAAGTGTTAAAGTCCTATAACATTAAGGCTGGTTTGTGTGTGTAGGAAGAAGTCTCTGCCTTATGTGCACCTCCTGTGTGGGTGGGAGTTTAATTTCACTTTCCAAAAACAAACTCCAGTCAGTTTCTAAAGTTACCTTCAAAACAGGAGTTTGTTTTATGTCATGATCTTAGTTTCATGGGTAACAAGCCAGGCCCTCTGGAAAGTTAAATGAAAATCTGCTACAGTTCTTGTCCTGCAGGAGGAGGGGGAAGAACAAGCCTCACATCGACTTCGTTCTGCTTAAGGTAATACGTGGTTTACTCTTAACATCTGAACGTGGTCTAATAGTAACATCATCTTGCAATAAAACAAACACAAGGACAAACCCTCCACCACCACAAAGTGTCCTCTGCCACCTCAAAGGGAAGCTCTACATTGAGATCACTGGAACTTACTTAGGATTGTTCTTTAACTGCTTGATCAGGGTCAGCAAGCTAAGGCCCATTGGCCAGAAGTGGCCTGCGGAGGTCGTTTGACCGCCCCATGAGCTGCCCCCGAACTGAGCTGCCCACACACTGCGCTAAACCGGTGTGGTGCGGGGACTCGCTTCTGCAGCGCTGGAAATCGCGTCTGCGCAGATGCCGGAAATCATGGGAGCGCGCTCGCGCTCACACGTACACCAATCCGGCCCAGGCAAGATAAACCTTGCTGACCCCAAGGTCAGACTATCTCTTTTGGGGGTTTCTGTTCACTTACCATCTGTATCAAAAAACATGCCCAATGATATGTATTCCGGACCATGCCAATGGGTGCAGAATGTACTCCGAATAAAGCTATTTTCCTCTTTGTTATTTATGCTTATAATATCAGCTCCAGATGCTGCATTTGAAGGGGTGGGTGGGAAACAAACACCAACAATCAAATCCCAGTGCTTTGTCAGATCTTAGTCTAAAATAGACTGAACAGAAATAGTCCTCGTGTGTGACCTTTTCTTATGCTCAAGTACTATTAGATTTTGCGTTTGCCCCCCACCCAGTTCATGAAAGGCAAACAGGCCCAACCACCCAGCCCAACAACCCTAGTTAATTGTGTCTGTGGCCCCAAATATGCCAGAGTGTCTGCTGTAAACGATAAATTGCAAGAACTCAGGCCAAAAGAAGATGGATTTCAACTAAATCTTCACAAGGTTTTATTGATGTGATGCGGAGTTTAAATGGGAATCAATCCCAATGTTGAAGGCAAATAAAGGTAAATTCCAGTAAAAATCAGGACAAGGCCCTGTTTCGACTATTCTTCGTCAGCTGGAATATTGAGAAATTTGAAATGAATCTTAGAATAATCCCATAACAAAACCTTGTGAAGATTTATTTGAAATCCATCTTCTTTTGGCCTGAGTTCTTGCAATTTATCGTTTATTTCTGGACTTTCCCAAGAGTGTCTGCTGTGACATACAGGAGCATATGTGGCGCACAATCCCAAGTGGATTGTGCATTCCCAGATTCTTATTTTTTTAAAAAAAAGCTTTAAAAAGACCGGGCTAACAATGAAATAGCCAACTGCTCCCCTCCTTTCCCCCAGATATGGTCAAGAGTACAATTAAAAGTCTGTAGAAGTAAATTTGTGGGAGTCTGGACCTGGTAGATTACTAGAAACTCCGGCCTGGGCAAATTGAATCAAAGCATCAAACAGGATGAAATACTGTAACACTGTACTGCAAGGAAAGCTGCTGCTCTGATCAGAATAATATCTATCATCTCCGATGGGCAACTAACCTATGGGCCTCTAGAGGTTGCTGCACTACAACCCCGAGCATCCCTGACTGCTGGTCATACTGCTGGGCAACAGGTTTCCCATCCCTGCCTTATTTTATTAATTTATTGAATTCATATACTGCCCTATACCTTCGGGTCTCAGGGCGGTTCACAGAATAAAATCAAAATATAAAACCACAAAATACATAATCAAAACTAAAACAGCCCAATAACCCTTAACACAGCTGTTGGGAGGATAAAATGTGTGAAATGCTTTGAACACTCCCAACAGCATCTGAAGGGCCTTAGGCTAGTCTCCCTTGATCTACAATTACCCTTGTCACAGCTATAATAAATCCAAAAAATAATTAATGTACCCAAAACAACACAGCCCTCGTTCAAGCATAGCCACAGCCTACGTATCTCATTAGTGACTCAAAAAGGGACTGGAGAGGGATTAGTTTTATTACCATTTCTCTTGCAGACTTCCCTGGTATCATCGAGAGTCTCAAACGTTCCTTGAAGTAAAGCATAGCAGCTCCTTCCAAAAGAAAGCCAAGCAGCAGAGGGACATGCAACTAGGGAAGACAATGGTCACAATTAGTTTCCTATATATCTGCGTCCTGCCTTTTTTTAAATGTTACGAGAGACATTGCACACACTTTTGTAAATCAAGAAAATCTTTAATAATATAAAAATAAAAAATTCACAAGGCAGCTGATAAAAATACCTAAAACTGTTAACAAAATGGTTTAGACAAACTCGGTAATCAAAAGAAGCAGCAAAAATAAAAGCTTCAGAGCACGAAAACTATCAATGGCAGTAAAAAGACTTAAGACACCAGAAGATCCCAGAGGCCCTCTCAAAAAAGACCACCGTTGCAAAACAGCTGATAGGGACAAGGGGAATTTCCCCAGAGTTTGGGTGCCAGTGTGGGAAAGGCTTGATCTCTAGTGACCACCCACCATCCAGATGATGAGAGCACATGGAACAGGAGTTCCAAGGAAGATCTTTAATGTGCACTATTATTCATAATTGGAGAAGGCTTGTTGGGGACAACTCGAGCAGTTTAGCAAACCACTGAGAGCAATAATGTAGGAAGGATGACACCTGGACTGTTGATGGCAGAAAACTAATCTTAGAGCCTTATCTTCCAGCCTACACTTTTCCACCCCCATTTCATCTGCTGTGCCATACAGTAGAACTGCTACTACACACTGCCATTTCTGCTATAACAGTTCTATTTCTGAAGCCACTCCCAACATCATGGTGTCCTGGGCGCTTCCCTAAACTTTTTTTTAAAAAAATAATACAAGTAGCGCTCCAGATGTTTGTAGAAAAATAACACCATGCAGCGGTTGTAACCCAGCATACGTGAGCCACAACTAAATCCAGTGGTAAATCAGTGGGATTTGTGATCAGACCTGTGCACTTTTTTATGATTGAGGTGCCAAACTAGATCACTTGTTAACTTTAAAAGTTAGCGAACAGCAACTGGGAGGGACCCTGAGTTGGATCTGGACATTTCCATCATTTTCCCCAGCACTTTTTTTCTAAGGAAAAAATCAACCCCTGCTGGCTATTTGCCTCTTTAGAGGAAACTTGCATGTACATAGAAAGTTCAATGGGGGAAATTGCAGCTCATGGAAGCAAAGAGAGTTTTTCATAGGCAAAATGGTACTTGGGGGTGGGGTGGGGGGTTTAACCTACCCTCTCTTAGCACCACAGTTCCTACCCAAATCCCCCCACTTCTGGTAGAAGCTTCTTTTTGTTAAGAAGCAAGATATCCAACTGTGGATATCTCCATCATCGTCTCTAGTTAGGCTCTAGTCTAGATTACTTGGAACAGACTTTTTAGAAATTCAAGGCTCTCTCCTCTAAACTGCCATCCTCCTCCTCGTACTAGAAGTATAAGGAAAGACAGGAAAAGCCAAGCAACATTTGATGAATTTCCTATATATCTCACGTTAAGGCTGTGAAAGCCTTTGCTTATGCAGCGACAACAGGGGCATCTTTGAACAAGGCAGAAGTATCAGCAGGGCTGGGAGAAACTTCAGGTTTGCCAAAGTACAAAAACATGTTTAGGTGAAAACACCGAAGTGGGTGGGAACCCTAAAAACAGCTCAATAAGGATTGAGGTTCCTTAGTACAGTGGCATCTTCCCCAATTGTTTTTTTTGGGGGGGGGGAGATTGAAAGTACATGCAGATTTAATCAACCCACTAAAACCCATGATAAAACAACCTTTTTTTTAAAAAAAAAGCAACAGCCCTAATTATTTCTTTTACTACCACACTGAGTGTTTGGGGAATGGGGTGGGATATTTTAAAGCCAGGTATGAAGAACCCATGGCTTTCCAGATGTTGTTGGCTCGGAGTCCCCTCAGTCCCAGCCAGCCTGGCCAATGGTCAGGGATAATGAAATAAAAATGATTTTTTTCTATATGTACTTTTATTTTTTTAAAAAGAGAGTATGCCAATCAACAGTAAAGGTTTTCTTCTTGCTTTAGTTATTATAACTACTTGCTTGGTGTGAAGTCAGATATGCCTGCTGGAAACAGAACTTGTAGTCTACATCACGGCACAATGAAAATTGGACGCGGGTGGCGCTGTGGGTTAAACCACAGAGCCTAGGGCTTGCCGATCAGAAGGTTGGCGGTTTGAATCCCCACGACGGGGTGAGCTCCCGTTGCTTGGTCCCAGCTCCTGCCAACCTAGCAGTTTGAAAACATGTCAAAGTGCAAGTAGATAAATAGGTACCGCTACAGTGGGAAGGTAAATGGCGTTTCCATGTGCTGCTCTGGTTTGCCAGAAGCGGCTTTGTAATGCTGGCCACATACCTGGAAGTTGTACGCCGGCTCCCTCGACCAATAATGTGAGATGAGCGCCGCAACCCCAGACTTGGTCACGACTGAACCTAATGGTCAGGGGTGCCTTTACCTCAGCGTTTCTCAACCGGTGTTCCGCGGCACAGTAGTGTGCCGTGAGACACTGGCTGGTGTGCCGCCACGTGCGGCGAGGAGAAGGGCGCTGACGGACTTCCGGCGAGGCAAGATGGCGCGCGGCACGGCAGCGCAAAGCTCCTGAGAGCGACCAGCGTGCCTGTGCCGCCAGCCTAGCCTCCGGACCGCTGGAACCGCCGCCGCCGGTACGCGGGCGCCAAGTGAGCCTAGCGGATCGACTGGGGAGCCGCAGGAGGCCCCCCCGCGACCCCACCGGAGCGACAACGAAAGCGCCCGGCCGGAGGATCGCCAGACCCCTGGGCTCCGCAGCAGCCGCGTGGGCGTCGGAATCGCCCGGCGGATCAAGCGGGGAGCCGCTAAAGCCCCCAGCGAGCCCGCCTGCGGCCGGGAAGAGCTCCGAAGCCTGGGACCTCCCTGCCTCGCTGCCGCAGCCGTCGCCGCCCCAGGAGAAGAGGAAAAGGAGGGAGGCCCCCCCCCCAGGTGAGGGAAAAAGGGAAAGATAGGGAGGAGAGGGCCCCTCGCCACCCCCCAACCCAGGTGAGAGCGCCTGGTGGGTCCCCCTCCAAACTAAACTAAATATAGGGCGGCACAGAGTTGGTGTGCCGCGGAATTTTTTTTATAGAACAAGTGTGCCGTGGCCCAAAAAAGGTTGAGAAACACTGCTTTACCTTTACAATGAAAATATCAGATTTTATCTGTCTGACATTAACCCAGAAGTAACTGCAAGGGTGGCTGAGTTTTTCTCTACAGCAGGGTTCCCAAACTAAGGCCCGGGGGCTGGATGCGGCCTAATTGCCTTCTAAATCCAGCCCACGGACGGTCTGGGAATCAGCATGTTTTTACATGAGTAGAATGTGTCCTTTTATTTAAAATGCATCTCTGGGTTATTTGTGGGGCATAGGAATTCGTTCATAATTTTTTTCAAAATATAGTCCGGCCCCCCACAAGGTCTGAGCGACAGTGGACCGGCCCCCAGCTGAAAAAGTTTGCTGACCCCTGCTCTAGAGTGGTGAATGGCACTATTTAGTGGGAAGAAACTCCAATGAAAATCCTTGTTATTACATATTTTACATGGCTGTATATTTGTATATACAGTACTTTAAATTTTTATTTATGATGGCCTATATTTGTAATGCCCACAAATGTTTGGCGCAGAAGAAGATTTACAGAAACTGTTGCCTTGCAATAAACATTCACGGGTTTGTATTGCAGAAGCACTTTCAGCTCTGTTTATGATGAAAAATTGCTTGTCCGTGTTCAAAACCACAAAGAACAGTTTAAAAGGAACTAAGTACATTTTGTGTTTGTGTGTTTTTCCTTCTCTTCCAAGGGCACAAATACAATTTGCTTTTGGAACATTTTGCAAGGGGAAAGAAGTATAAAAGGGTGGGGGGGGGGGGAATCCTAAAATCATTTCAGTTCTGCAAGAGAACAATTAGTGCCAATCAGTCTTGATCTGAACAACTTTTTCTATACAACAGACTAGCATCGAATAGACCCATAACTATATGCATTGTTCTCCTTATTTCTGTTTTATAGACGGCAAAGCAAGTAAGAATGCAACAGATCCAATGCAACATTTCTTACCATCGTTCCTACTGGCAGCCTGCACATCTCATATATATGGGTTACTACTGGCTTGCTGAAATCCAAATGGCATGTGTGCAAGAAGTCTTTCACAACTTTATGGTTATAAGTTGTTGCTGTGTCACCCTAGGCTGGCTTTTCCAGTGATTTCCATAGGTTGAGAAGAGTACAAACCCCATGGCTGAATCAAGTTTCCATTAATCTCCACTAAAAACCTCTGTCTATAACTTTTATATGTGGATGAAATACAACTAAGTCATAGTTACAGTAGACCCACAGAAATCAATAGACTTAAACCTGTTGATTATAATGGGCCTACCTGTATGGAGAAATTGGGTAACATGGCTAAAAAAAGGAGTTACTGTATATTCCTGCGTATAAGATTACTTTTTTAACCCAGGAAAATCTTCTCAAAAGTCAGGGTCGTATTTCTTATACGGCGAGTATATCGCAAACTCTATATTTGAACTGGAAAAGTTGGGGGGTCGCCTTATACACCCAGTCGTCTTATACGCCGGAATATACAGTAATACTGTAAGCACTACAGAGCACTCGCTCTCCATCAAAATAATTGAAGACAGAAGCAGCAGTTTAAAATCATTGTGTTTTGCCTACAATCAAGAAAACAGCCATCTAGCAGAAGTTATAACAGATATTCATTTAAAGTGTAGGCTAACACCAAAGCCCTGTTTTCAACTATAAAACATTGTTTATTTATAGTCACAGAAATACTCACTGACCAAAGAATCTACTTCACCCCTTAAAGGAAAAAGCAAAAAACAAATATGGGTACCATATGTCTAGGGCAACAAACAGATGGCATACTTTATACACTTTCATTTTGAAAAGAAAGAACTGGAAATACCACAATGATTTTAAAAATAACATGTCCAGTTACATATGGCAAAATTTTCAGAATAACGTGTCCAGTTACATATGGCAAGATCCAGCCAAACCGCCAACACTCCTTTGATTTCATGTAACCATGTTAAAACGTTTAAAATGCAGTATGTATTCTGGAAATAAAACTTTGTAGCTTTTGTCTTGGGCTTGTTTTTTTCTTAAACGCTCCTTGCCACGACAAGAAATGCTTCTTTTATGTCAGCGTTCATCCTGCTTCTAAAGAATGCAAAGGCTGGCTTTCTGCAATGTGCTAAAATATACTGATAAACTCTCCTTTCCTTTGGATGCATACCGGTAGTAATGTGTGAAGTTAGGTGGGCTGAGACTGGGTTATTTGGTCCCTGTAAAAGACACTAGGACAGGGGTCAGCAAACTTTTTCAGCAGGGGGCCAGTCCACTGTCCCTCAGAGCTTGTGGCTGGCCGGACTATATTTTTTTGGGGGGAATGAATGAATTCCTATGCCCCACAAATAACCCATAAATGCATTTTAAATACAAGGACACATTCTACTCATGTATAAACACCAGGCAGGCCCCACAAATAAGCCAGAGATGCATTTTAAATAAAAGGACACATTCTACTTATGTAAAAACACGCTGATTCCTGGACCGTCTGTGGGCCAGATTTAGAAGGCGATTGGGCCACATCTGGCCCCCGGGCCTTAGTTTGGGGACCCCTGCACTAGGAGGATGGATGGAGTAACACACGAGATAAGGGAAACTACCCAAGGGTCAGAAAAACAATAGCTGTTGGTTGAATGTTTTGATGGTACAAAGGTAGCTGGTTCATAATGTTTCAAAGAAACACGGGAATACTGGCAGCACCTCTCCAAGGCTTTAGACAAGACTCTTGACCAGCCACTTCTGGAAATGCCAAGGCCTGAATCTGGGACTTTTCAGCTCTTCCCTATACATCTAAGCTCAGTTTTCATAAAGCTCTTCCGAGCAGAGGAAGTCCAGAACGTGCATGGAATATGTTAGCCTGCTGCTTCTCCTGCAAAACTTGAGGGAGTCAGCATTATGCAAGAGATCTACATTCTCCAGCCCTATGTTCCAACTGTTTTTCGTTTATCCCTTAAGGACGACAAAAAAGACAAAACAAATGAAAGGTACACATTACAGTGCTGGGGAGTGAGAAAGCAGTGGTGTCACTCTAATTTGGAAAAAAAGAAGGGTGTCGAATACAAGTGCTTACTATTATATGTGGACAGCTATTTGAAATAATAGTTAATTTTTTAAAACTTAAAGAATGAAGTTTTAAAAAATTAACTATTATTTCAAATAGCTGTCCACATATAATAGTAAGCACTTGTATTCGACACCCTTCTTTTTTTCCAAATTAGAGTGACTCCACTGCTTAGCAAGGCTACATATATATTAGATAGGTGCATTGTGCTCCTTTTAGCCATGGTCTTCCCACTTCAAAAAGCTAAACAAAAAAATGCCCTAATTCAGGGATGATGATCTTGCAGAATCGGTTAGCTTTTTTTCTTTTTACTGGAACATTTTTATTTTTTTGCTGGAATAGAGTGACTTTGGGGTGCAGAGTCAGAGACAAAGTGTTGTCTTCTCAGAAGGTGGGGTCAATTACCCTCTGCAGCACTTGAGCAATAGATTTCAGAGTTTAATTGCAACCATGTGTACTCAGAAGCAAGTCCTATCAAATTGCTTCCTGGGTAAGTAAGGTTAGCAGCCTTAGCTGACCAATCTGCATCCCAGTTGCTACAAGCCAAGGAGTCTTAACACCTCACCTCAGACAATAACAATAGGAAACACTGACAGATCTACAGTACTGCATCTCATCCTGTGGCCTACCTTTTTTTGGCCCACCCCTGTGGTCAATGAATTCTCCCTTGTTGCTAAGCATTTCAACAATTAAGCTCTGACCCTGAGAAGAGTCACAGTATCTCCATTCTGAAGGAAATCAACCCTGGGTGCTCACTGGAAGGACAGATCGTGAAGCTGAGGCTCCAATACTTTGGCCACCTCATGAGAAGAGAAGAATCCTTGGAAAAGACCCTGATGTTGGGAAAGATTGAGGGCACTAGGAGAAGGGGACGACAGAGGACAAGATGGTTGGACAGTGTTCTCGAAGCTACGAACATGAGTTTGACCAAACTGCGGGAGGCAGTGCAAGACAGGAGTGCCTGGCGTGCTATGGTCCATGGGGTCACGAAGAGTCGGACACGACTAAACAACTAAACAACAAATATCCACGCATAGCCTCACAATGTAACCAGGATCGTGCACACCCTCGCACCTACACATACAAATAATTTTAGCAGTGGATATAGGAATTAACGTGTATATGGTTCATGAAATAGATCTCAACAACCAAAATAGGGAGAAACAGAAAAAGAAAGTGTTCCTTTTCAGCCCATGAGACTGGAGGTTTTGTTTACTTTGACTCATGTTTTCTCAACATCTGTGCACTAGCCAAATGGACTTCAAACAAACAACTTCCCAGAGTAATGCAAGTCTGTTTAATCTCCTTATGGAGAAAACAGGAAATTAATTTGCCCATTGTCCGATTTGTTTCCTGTGATGATTAAGCCTTAAAAGCTTGTGGGTCACATGATATATCTTGGTATGTATTATCTCATCCTAGCAAAACCTCTCCCCTCCCCCATTTCATTCAGCTCTGGACAGATGAACCAAATACAATCCCTCCCTCATCCTGACCAACAAACAATACAGAGTTGTTGAGGATCTTGTCGTAAAGAGAATAGGTCTCTAAAATAGGTTGTGAAACAGTTTTCCGAATTAAAATGTATTATATTAAATTAAAGGTTCTCCAGTTCATGCTCATTCTAAAATGTAAAGCAAAACTTAAAACTAGAACACACTTACAAATATATTTTAATACATTTGATGGCTGGACATCCTTCCCTCTTTTTACAGGGGGCTATACCCCACAAACGAGATGTTTGGACAGTGTTCTCGAAGCTACCAACATGAGTCTGATGAAGCTCTGGAAGGCAGTGGAAGACAGGAGTGCCTGGCGTGTTCTGGTCCATGGGGTCACGAAGAGTCGGAGACGACTAAACAACAATACCCCACAAAGGCAGAAACCATTGCCTAGACCAGGGGTCAGCAACATAAGGCCCATGGGGGTCGTTTAACTGGCAAATGGACCCCCATCAATCGCTTGGCCAGCTACCGTGCGCTGCGCTAACCCGGCGCGGAGCAGAGCAGGGACTGCCTTCCGTGACCCTGGCTGCCTTCCCATTGGCTGCAGGAAGCTCCTGCAGCCAATGGGAAGCTGTGCATGCCTCCGGGCCGGAAATAGCATTTGCGCATGCATGCGCACGCACTCTGGCCCACCGTGGCGTCTGCGGGACCTTGAACAGACCCAAGCCACAAAAACTTTGCCGATCCCTGGCCTAGACTGTGGGAACTTTGGTCCAGTTTACATCCTTCAGGGTCCAGTAGAACTCATGCTGCCAAATATTGGCAGCAGTAAACAAAGGGCAGAAATTCTGTAGAGTATGTGAGATTTTGATCCAACAACTTCATCTCTTGTATTATAACTTGGCATTTTATATGCTATACATATTTTATACGTGTTTTTTTTTTAATGAGAGAGAAACACTAGTTCCCAAGAATTCAGGAAAGTAATGGTTCTCCATTGGGAAATCCCTTTACATCTAAATAAAATATGAGCCAAATTCTGGCCACAGTTCCTGGTAAGTGAGGTGAGCTAGGAGCCCAGGTTTGGAAGACATGCTAAGTCCAACCTAGACACAGCTCAGTGCGGTGCAGGTGCAAAAGGGGGGGGGGCAGAGAGGAGTTTCTCTCTAGGAGCTTTCAATTTTGCAGAATCACATAGTTTAAGCCAGTAAGCTGCCAGGCCATTGGTCCCTCTAGCTCAGTATTATACCATGGGTTGGGACCCACACCAGGTGGGATGCAGCAAAGCTGTTGATATTGGACTCCAGCCGAGACTGCTCAAAAGAAGCACTAGACATGGCGCCTCGGCAAAGACACATTTTTCTGATGGTTTTAATTTAGTAGAAAGCATAGGCGTAACCAGGATTTTTGATAGGGGATCCCAAAAAGTTGTTGCGCTTTTGTAGATCACACAAAAAATTGTTGACATTTCCTTTGAAATGTTTTTTTAAAAAAGGATGCCCTGCCAAAATAGGACATGGGGGGGGCAGGGTTCTTCTTTTGGAGGCAGGTTTTTGTTGGGGGGGGGGAGAGAGCTTCAGTTGTTTCTATTGCTGCCCCCCTATGCCCATGGTGGGAAGGCTAACAAAGGTAACCCCTAAGCATATTGCTCTGTAAATTGCCATTTGTAATGTGCATTACCAACATGAAGTAAAAACCAAACGTGAAAGTGGGTCACATGTTGCACTGCCTCAGATTAAGGCGACAACCCTACAAATGTTCACTTGAGAGCGCAAATCCGAGTTTGAATGCATAATTGGGAACAAGCATTTTATTTATTCAAATTCTTCTAACTAAACAGCGTTTACCTTATTTATTTGTAGCCCCGAGGAGCTTAGGAGCACCATACTGGTCTCCCAATAACTCCCACTCGCCCCACTGAAGCTAAATGATCATAGCTGCCAAGTTTTCCCTTTTCTCACGAGGAAGCCTATTCAGCATAAGGGAATTTCCCTTAAAAAAAGGGAGAACTTGGCAGCTATGTAAATGATGTGGGAAAAGTGCTTCAGGGAAACCTAAGGTCTATGGGCGAGTTGCGAATCTGAAGCCAAGTTCCCCCACCAAGTCCTTGGCGCTCGACCCACTGCGCCACACTCTCCCAGCGAGGTCGCGCTGCAAGCCCGAGCCTGCGCGTGAGGGACACCCACGTTTCTCGCCACGAGCCAGTGCGGGGAGAGGTTTCCTCGGCGACGGCGCTGCAGGCAGGAGAGGAGGGCGCGCGGGCGAGCCGGGGAAGCGCAACCCGGAGGCCGCGAAGAAGAGGAACCCCCTCGCCCTGCTGCCAGCCCCGGCCGGGACTAGCGGCAAGAGAAGAGAGAGGAGGAGCCCGCTGCCTTACCATCTGCTGCTGCTGCTCCTTGGAAAGGCAGCGCGGCGGCCAGAAGGAGGCCGCTCAGGAGGCAGGAGCGCGCGCTCGAGGGGGCGCCCATGGCGCAGCGAAGCAAGCTCCGTCCGAGCCCGGCCCACTCGCGGCTCGACGACGACGACGACGCCACCCACTCCCTGCCGCTCGCGGGGTAGCCCGGGGGGGCGTGGGCGAGCCCTGGAAGGGAGGAGAGCAGCAGATCCAGCAAACTTCTGCAATGGGAACTGGGTGGCGGCTGGCGGGACTTCTCTCTCTCTCTCCCCCTCCTCAATTGGCGGAAGGGGCTGGCCACGAAGAAAAGCTACAAAGCCCTCCAACGCACAGCTGAATTTATCCAGTGTTGCCTTTGGGGTCTCGTGATCCCGACAGAGCTTTTCTCTTTTGCGTCTTTAAGGGCAGGCAGAAATACAACTGGCACAGCTTTCCGTCATCGAGGGACGCTGCTGTCGATCGCCTCGCGTCCCACCCAGCTGTGAAAAGGCGGTCAGAAGCAATTGGAACCTCCTGCTTACGTTTCCGTGTGTAAAGTGAAAACGGCACTTGCTTGAAATGCTTGGAAGGTTATTCAGATGCACCTGGCTCTTTTCCTCTCCAGGAATCTTTTAGCTATTGGTGCTTCTGTCAGAAATGCAAAATCTCCTTTTTGTGCGCTGCGCTAATTATCTCAGCACAACTTCTTGTTTCCATGCTTGCAATCAGTACTAATCCACTATTGACTGATCAATTGAATTTTTCACATGGATGCAAAATACAGGAACATTAAATGTCACAATATAGTAATATACTAATATAGAATCGAAACAAAATAAAAAAATTCCTTCCAGTAGCACCTTAAGAGACCAACTAAGTTTGTCATTGGTATGAGCTTTCGTGTGCATGCACACTTCTTCAGATTCACGAAAGCTCATACAAATGCACAAACCATGCACAGGAAAGCTCATACCAATGACAAACTTAGTTGGCCTCTAAGGTGCAACTGGAAGGATTTTTTTTTGTTTCGACTACGTCAGACCAACACGGCTACCTACTTGTAACTAGAACTAATATATTATGTTTGTGTGTGATAATATTGGTAATGCCCTTTCACCTTTCTACCTAAGACATAAGAACAATTGCAAGTTAGGTTAATTATCTGTTCTTTTTAACCTAAAATTTAAATTACCTTAAAAGTATTTTCCTTGGAAGGTAGAGACTTGGCTGGAGTAGGTGTTTGGAAAGTGGGAACTACAAAATGCTTCTTCAGTTAAGTTATATGCGCACTGACCAGTAGAGGGTATCAGTGTTATTTCCTTAGTACACCAGCAATATAGGAATGCTATGCATTTTTTAATAACAATATACAGAAAACTATCAAAGTAAACTGCTTTGCATTATAATTAATTTCAGCGATAGTAACTATACCTTTGAAATTGATGGAACTTGTTTAATATTGACAGGATTAGGATTTCTCATTGGCCCTGTTCCAGTTCTAATAAATTTTTCAACAACACATTTTTCTTACTGGTTCTGCATCTAACCCAGTGTCAAATTTCATTTTGTGCAAGGCTCTCTGTAAAGCTGCAAAGACCTCACCACCACCACCTGTTGAAATTTGGCATGGTGGTACTTTTCAACAGCTGTAATCCCTTAGGAACCTTAGAGCAGAACTATGCGATGGCAGCATACCCAGGTCCTAAAATGTGGGTTCCTGCCAAACACCCTGTAAAGGAAAGTATAGAATTAGTTCGAGTGCGAAAGTCCTTGTGAGTGGGTGCAGAACCCTTGCAATTCCCTCCCTCCAGCCATATTTTTTTTCTCGGCTGCTGTTTGAGACAAGGAAAAAGTTCAGCTGGATGAAAAAAAAATATTAAATTGTGTGTGTGAGAAAGGAAAGAATAAATAAAACGGGAAGTTGCCTTACACTGATTCAGGCCACTAGTTCAGCTTTTACACTGACTGGCAGCAGTTCTCCAGGGTTCCAGGCAGGAGACTTTTCTAGCCCTATCTTGGAGATAGCAGGAATTAACATGAGACCTTCTGCAGCAAAGCGGATGCTCTACTAATGTGCTGCCACCAGTATCAAGTGTCACTGTGCCCTTTTGAGGAAGCTGCAGTGAACAAAGTTATTTACAAGTAAACATGCCGATGGTTAGGTCGACAGGCTTTGCAACGTGGAAGTTATCGTTTTGTGGCGACGTGGTCTGTTTCGTTTACAATAAAAGTGGGGGAGGGGAACGACGACAACACATCTCCAAAATTTTAACATGAACTTCTACAACGTTGCCTTTGGCACCTCAAAGAGCAAGTTAA